>NC_064931.1:789205572-789830572 GCF_023897955.1 Schistocerca gregaria
ACAAGCACACCACAACGAAACTCTCAGAAAAAGCTGTCGATGATGCAAATAAAATTTTCCCTGATACCAAATTTTTTGTGTAGTACGCCAGGACCTTCTACCTCAATGAATATGAAACCTGTATCGTTAAAAATCCGTGGCCATTAATGCACTTGTGGTACGTTTGTTGAATGTTTTGTTTTCCATTTTCATTTATGGTGTTAACAATATTTTACTAAGTATATGCGCTGGAACGAGCAAGAAACGTCAGTTAAAACTTATACATTAAAATGAAAATGCAAGTGAATCCACAGCGAATAAAATTCGTTGGACATTTTATATGTGGAAACATTTGTGTTTATTATGGAATCAACAATACAAATATAAACTCAAGACTGATGTGACAATGCATAGATACGACTCAGTAATTGGGCACGTGAAAAATCGTTTCATTTCACCATTCGACAGAGTCAGTTTTTCATGCAGTCTTGTGTGGTACATGGGTCGTCAGTGCAACGGAAGGGGGAATCAGATGGGTTGTCTGAATGATGTGCCGATCACACCTCCTCGTACGTATGACTGCATAATGACAGCTGACAACTTTCATCTTCCATGTTCTGCAGTTTAAGCCAACACCCCGGGTGGTTTAACACGTTCCTTCTTCTATGCTAACTGAGATAATCCTCTCAGGTTCACCGTGATCTTAACGATCAATGTGGCATTACTGTGCGAGTACTCAGTGTCTATTATCTGCCATGATTATCTTGCCTAGGCGGAAGGAAGTACAGTCAGAAATTTGAAGAGTGGAGCATTGGTGCACTAGGGACACCCATTCGACATCTAACTAAAAGTGAGTATGTCACAAAGTGACGACAGACATGTAGTGAACGCAAAGATGCCTGAAATTCCGAAAACTGAGTCGACAGTTATCTGGCATGTCTCCAGAGGGCAACCTGACTGCCTCTATCCTCCTCTGCGATTCCTCTGAGCCTGATCTATGACTGCCTCATCCGTCTGGCTGACTGGTCCTCGGTTGCTCCTGCTTCATAGTAATGTTAAATGAGCTCCGCTCTGTCCTCCATGGCGCTGAATTTTCCACATTTTGTATCGTCTGTGTCATTGGTGGACTCCATTTGCCATCTCAACCACTAGATGATTGACGATTCATAACAATGTCCCCTAATCATCCTGCACGTTCCCAAAATTTCCGATTTTGTGGTGACTGGCATGTAACGTGGAAACTCCCGAGTCATTCTTCAGTGTTACTCATTGTGGCACTTCCCAGCACTGGTTCCAAGGTCCCTAGCATATTCCACACTCTTAGGATTTGCCTCAGGTGTTTGTCTATATTCCTAAGACATCATAGAAGCAGCGACTCAATAAAGGACTGGCTTGTTTGTAATGAGAGATCCTGAGCTGTCTTAAGTGTTTCCAGGTGTTTGTACTCAGCAGTCCTCTCTCTTTCTGTCTATCAGACACTCTGCGTGACATCCCATTTTGGTCACTAGTAAGTATGTAGATTTATAACTCCATAAATACAGGCAAGTCTACTGAGACAGCACAGCTTTGAGAATTACACAGGCAATGAACTAGAGTGCAATGGTAAAGGTTATAAATAGACAAAAATCTTACATTGCAGGAAATACTGTAGTATAATTAACGAAAACAGCTGTTGTGTTCTCCAACGAAATTAGATAAAATAAACACAAAAATCTACCTCAAGGAAACCAAACCTATATTTTAATTAGAATTTCACGCTTGTCTATGAACCAGTATCTTGATACAACCACCTACTCTAGTGTCGTCCTTTAAAGTCTGTGATGGCGTATTGCACAAGCAGTTTGTCTTTCGTCACGGTTTGGCATTCCCGTTGTGTCCATTAACCAAAACAAACAATGTGCAGATGTTCTTTTTAAGTCCAAACATACTTGGCCATTTAAGCAGTTCACCTTTATAGCTCTTTATAACTGTTTCTGCTATACATTGCCGGCCGCGGTGGTCTCGCGGTTCAAGGCGCGCAGTCCGGAACCGTGCGACTGCTACGGTCGCAGGTTCGAATCCTGCCTCGGGCATGGATGTGTGTGATGTCCTTAGGTTAGTTAGGTTTAAGTAGTTCTAAGTTCTAGGGGACTGATGACCACAACAGTTGAGTCCCATAGTGCTCAGAGCCATTTGAACCATTTTCTGCTATACTACTCTCCTTAGTAGTCAACACCAGCGAATATGCATCGCTTCTGCCTCTCCTTTACTGGAAATCTTGTCCCATTTGACACTTTGCTCTGCTTCAAACTTACTTAACAGGATGTTTTAATCTAAATTATACAAATTTCATTTACATAATCCATTTAAAGGGCTTTAAATGTTACAGTATTTAAAGTCATTTTGGCTTCAAAGGAACATGTGCATGGCTCGACATAGCAGCGACCATTTGTTTGAAAGTGCTTACACAATGGGCGGATACAATGTCTTCAAGGTCGTAGGAAACTAAAATATTTTTCGTGGGTGAGAGATAGCGTATCCTCTATATACATAGACGGTAAGTATTACAGCGTCGGATCACACAGTTTCATTATGGAGTACTCGCGCTACGGCTCATGCGATGCTAATCAAATGCGATGGGTGATTTCGCTGGAGGACGCCGGAGTTTTGATTGACGCCTTGTTCATCAACTTCCTTTAAGGTTTCAGATTATTCATTATCAACTCATTGTACTGTTTCGAAGTGTCTTTGTGGCCGATCTCGTCTACATTAATACTCCTATGCGTGGACTGGACATTTCACAAGAAAATGTTTTTTAATTATTGTATTACCTGTCTTCGATTGTACATGTAACTGTAAAAAATTGCTCTGCAATAGCATTTGTTTCTGAGGCTCCTTAATATTTTTGTCGTTCGTTATACACTAACCCATCCAACTGAAATTGGTCTGTTTCCATTTATTAATGGAAACGAACCAAATCTCTGACTTTTCTTAAGCCTTCAGTCTTTTTTTTTCGACACTAAATATTTATGGATTTGGATTAATTTTCTTTCAGAATGTATGCACTAGTCTACAACCATATCCATTCAACTGCCAGATAATATACTTAGATAATACTCACATATAACAAATTTTAAAGGTACTCTGCGTAGGCACATAGTTATTAGACTGAAGTGGCTGCTCTCAATTCGTAGGGGAAAGTGCAGGAGACACTTGGATGTCCAAACATACGAAAATCATTTTCCTAACTGCTAACAAACAGGAAATCCAAAGCCCATTGGGATAAGAACACCAGAAATCTTATTTTACTCTTCACCAGCAAAAACAAGGTGGCAGAAAACATCACATACAAATGTTAATTGACTGGCTTATGGGAACGATGTCAGTCACAGTGGGCCACTTCCTAGTGATACCTTGAATCTCTTATCTTATGATAAATGTGCAAATGGATGGCAAAATGCACTCCCGTAGTTGGATCGTGTACTTTATTTTCTACGAGCCATGAACTTGTCATGAACTTTACTATTTTAAACGGAGCCAATGTTGCGCACAACATCCCTTAGTCCTCAACGGAATTAGAATTACCTGTAATACTAGAGGGCATATTATTTATATAAATAAGGAATAGGAGCGGCCCAAATACTGATCCCTGACGCACCAGCCATTTGACTTTATCCCCACTCAGACCTCACATCACAGCCATTCTCAACACTGTGAATAATGACCTTTTTTGTCTGTTATTAAAGTAAAAGGTGAGTCAGCTGTGAGCTACTCCTCGTAATCCGTAACGGTCCAACTTCTGGATTAATATTTTGTGATTAACAGAATCAAACGCCTTGCCTTCGAGACCTTTTGTTTAATCCATCCTGCATCTTAAAAAAAGGGGAATATAGCATTTCAGTTGTTAATCGACTTCTAAAGCAGAACTGTACATTTGACAGCAAATTATATGATATAACATGATCAATTATCCTTACATACACAGCCTTTCAAATAACTTTTGCAAACACTGATGGCATAGAAGCAGATCTAAAACTATCTACATTATTCAATTCTCCCTCTTTATGAAGCGGCTTTACTGCTGCGTACATTAATCCCTCAGGAAACTGACCATTCCTAAAGGAAAAATTACTACTATGGCTAAATGTAGGGCTAACGTGTGCAGCACAGTACTTTAATATTCTGCTAGGCATTCTATCATATCCATGACAGACCTTAGCCTTCAGTGATTTAATTATTGACTTAATCTCCTCCTTGTCAGTATTACAGTGGAGAAATTCAGTCATCATCCCCGGAAAGGCATTTTCCAAGAAAGTTATATGATTCCCTGTACAGACTGAGTTTTTATTTAATTCACCAGCAATGCTCGGAAAATGATTGTTGAATACTGTACACATACCTGACTTACTAGTAACAGAAATATTTTTACTACGAACTAATTGTATATCGTCGGCCTTGTTCTGCCGAGCAGACACTTGCTCAACTGACCATATGGTTTTAATTTTATCCTGTGAATTAGCTATTCTATTTGCGTGCCACATACTCTTTGCCTTCCTAATTCCGCGGTGGTCTCGCTGTTCTAGGCTCGCAGTCCGGAACCGTGCTACTGCTACGGTCGCAGGTTCGAATCCTGCCTCGGGCATGGATGTGTGTGATGTCCTTAGGTTAGTTAGGTTTAAGTAGTTCTAAGTTCTAGGGGACTGATGACTACACCAGTTGAGTCCCATAGTTCTCAGAGCCATTTGAACCTTCCTAATTACATTTTCAAGCACCTTACAGTACTGTTTGTAATGGGGTACTGTAGCTTGATTGTGACTATTTCTATAATTTTGATATAATTCCCGCTTTGATTTATGTGCATGCGTGAATTCCTAAGGGACCAAACTGCTGAGGTCGCCGGTCCCTAGATTTAACACTACTTAAACAAACTTAAATTAATTTGTGCTAAAACAACACACAAATCCATGCCCGAGGGAGGACTCGAACCTCCGGCAGGAGGGGCGGCGCAACCCATGACATGGCGCCTCAAACCACGCGGCCACTCCGCGCGTCTCTTTGTTCTACATGATATCCTTATCGCAGCAGTCAGACACCCAGGCTGCCTTTCGCTGATAGTACCCCGTTTAGAATGTTCTAATGGAAAGCATCTCTCAAAGAGCATGAGATTTGTGTTGAGGAAAGCAATATCATTGTCAGCGGCACTATATACATCCTGCCACTCTTGTTTCTTAACGAGGTTTAAAAAACTCACTGTTGCCGTTGGATTAGCTGTTCTACGAGGTTTGTAATTATATGTGAGATTTGTTTGAGTACGGAAGCCTTTTAGTGTTAAAATTCGTGGATCTTGGTCTGAAAGGCCATTCGCTCTTTTATTAAGAAATTGCCCATCTAATAATGAAGAATGAATAAAAATATTGTCTATGGTTGTGCTACTATTCCCCTGCACCCTAGTTTGAAAAAAACACAATTTACATCAGATCATATGAGTTGAGAAGATCTAACAACATCCGTTTTCTTGCACAGACACATAAAAAATTAATGGTGAAGTCACCACATATAACGAATTTTGGTACTTCCTATACAGTGAACCAAGTAATCTCTACAGCGTGAGCAGAAATGCTTTGAAGTCAGAGTTATAGGACCTATAAACTACGACAGTTAGAATTTGGTTTCACTAAATTCAACTGCCCTGCACAACATTTCAATATTTGTTCAGTGTAGTGCCGTGATACGTTTATGGATTCAAACGCAATACTGCTTTTACATACATGGCCACTGCCCCACTTCGCTAGGAACTTCTTGAAAAACAGCCAGGTAATCTGCAACCTGGTAAAGGAAGCCTCTCAATTGTAAAATTATTTACGTGGTGTTCCGACATGCCACAAACGCCAGATTCAACATCTATAAGCAGTTCACAAACTTTATCCCTAATACCTTCTATATTTTGATGAAATATGCTAATTCTTTCTCTACTTGGATCACCGACCTCCTCTGAATGTGATGCATTAGTTATAGTAACTTCCTTCACGCAGGTATACCTATCAGCTGACTTCAGTCTAAAAAAGGTGCAGCTCTAACACCAACTACTTCAGGAATTTTTCCATGAGTGATCCCACCACCACCCACTACACTGTCACCTATAAGCTCTGCCAACCTCCCCCTCTCATATCTATTGAGGTAGAGGCCATGCCTAGTGAAACTCGATCTGAAGCTGTGCCTCCCGTACTTCCGCGGCGCCACTACCGCGCCTCTCAACTGAAATAGCGTCGCCAGAGGCCAGCAGGACAGCTCTATTCGAGGTCGGATCCTGACCACTTGCAGCAGGTTCCTGTCGGAGCAACGTCATTATGCTGCCTACTCGCCGTGACACAGCCCGTGCCATTCGCTATCAGAATTGTGTCAACAAGTGTCTACGAACTTTGGTTTTCTAGTAACTTCGGTGAAACCACAGTACGTCCTTTCTGAACTTGTATCACTTAGTCACTCAGTGATCGTGGCTGATTTAGTACGTTCTGAACCGCAAATCCGCCTGTCAATTTTCATAGCTACAGACGCCCCTGACGCGAGGTGATAAGTATTTCTGTAACTAATAAAGTATCACTTGTCTAGAGTGTTCTAATTAACTGTATTATTACTAGCTAGTAGCAACAACTGACGTAACAACTAAGACTCGGTTCTTCAATTATCTTTATCCGCAACGGAATGCTTGCACTGGAATCCAACGATAACCAGCAACGTTTAGAAATTTTATTTGGACAGTGCTTCGGTAATAGTTCTGTTTTGCTAACGATGTTCAGATCTCACTTATTAGTTTGTTACATTTAATGCGAGCAGTGGTAGAATGTATAACTAAAGTACGGTGCCATCCATGCTTTCCAATGTTGAAACATAAGACACTAAACATGCACATATGATGTGATAATTCTGTGGGGAAGTGGAATACATATATGTGAGGAAGTGGCGCTCTAAGTTTAAACTCTAATTTCATCTAATTGTCAATCTCCTGTGCACTGCAGTTAAATGCAGAAGTGGAATGGTGTACCGACTGGTCGGGTAGCCACCTAGGGGTAACATCTTGTTCCACCAACTTTTCTCCGTGGCTCATGAGGAATATCGAGATACAGCTGTTACACGACTCAGTTTTTACAGTTTCAAACACACAGTTCAACAAAACCCGACGTCTTAATTTCACAGGATGGTCATATGATTAGTGAAACTAAACAGTTCAAATATCTAGGTGTTCAGATAGATAGCGAACTGTCGTGGAAAGCCCACTTTCAGGATCTTGTTCAAAGACTTAATGCTGCCATTCCTACTATTCGAACAGTATCTGAAGTAACTGATCGTTCGACACAAAAATTAGTCCACTTTGCTTAGTTTCATTCGCTTATGTCGTTTGGTATTATATTTTAATATTTTGGGGTAACTCTTCCCTTTCTAAACTCATACTTTTAGTACAGAAATGGGCTGTTTGGGAAATAAGTGGTGTAAGTTCGCGATCCTCTTTCCGACCCCTGTTGACTAGTCTGGGTATTTTGACATTGCCCATATATATATATATATATATATATATATATATATATATATATATATATATATATATATTCTTTACTGTCATTTCTTGTTAACAATATCAGCTTATTCCCGAGAATTAACAGCTTTCACTAAGTTAATACTCGGCAGAAATCCAATCTGAATTTGGCTCGCACTTCCTTAACTCTTGTGCAGAAAGGTGTGCTGTATACTGCTGCATTTCAGTAAGCTCCCACAAGAATACAAAAATCTTAGCAGTAACCCACGTACTTTCAAATCTAAACTGAAGAGTTTCCTCATGAGTCACTCCATCTATTCAGTTGAGAGTTACTTGAAAAAATAAGCTGATTGTTATGTTATATTGTCGATTGCGTTTATTAATAATTATGACTTCAGGTTTTCTCGCTTCATAAACATTTTATTTCATCTGTTATTACTTTTACGTTGTAATTGCATGTACTGACACGTTTCACGACATTAGAGATTTCCTCCTCAATTTGGTCATATATAACAAGACGTGTAAATAAAATTAATATCTCACTGGCGACTCGTGGTATCGCTTTGCTGTGCAGTTCTCTGCGATGGCCACTACTTCTTGCGCCGCTCTCAATACTCGACGACACCGCACTACTAATCATATAGCGCAGTGAAAACAAACAAAGAGTAGCAAGAGCCTACACTACTGGCCGGCTCATATTTGCGACCTGCAAGGAGTGGAAACACCAAACATGCAACACGTTACTATGCATAATACTATGTAGGAAAACGTTTGGCTTTCGGAACAGCTTCCAATCGTCCCCGAATTGAGAAATACAGGTCACGTATGTTTTCCAACGGAATACTATACCATTATTTCGGCAAAATACCGGCAAGTTTTGGTAACGATGGTGGAAGTGGAAAGTGATCACGGACTCTTCTCTCCACAGCATATCACATAATCTCAATGATTATGAGATCTGGTGACTATGGTGGATAGAGGAGACGTGACACCTCATCCTCGTCCGCACAAAATTAGTCCTGGACGATGCGAGCCGTATAAACAGGAACCCCGCCACCCTGGAGTGCAGTATTATCATTGAAGAACAAACATTCTATGACGCAAAGGAGCTGATCGGCCAAAATACTCACATAATCTTTGAAGTTAATACGACCTTGCAGAGTAACTTTGGATCCATGGAATTCAAAGATTTGGCAGCCCAAACCATGTTTCGCTCTTGGGACATAAATTCGGCCAGAAGTTGGAAAATGTGAAACAAAACCCATCCGACCAGTTACACAAATTTGCGTATCATTGCTAATTGGTTTGGGATTTCAGTTCAGCCAGTATTTCCGTCCTAGTGGAACTCCCTTCTTACCGTTTTGGTGCTGACAGGATTCACGAGAGCTACATTCATTTCTGCAGTGACTTTTTCAGCGCTCATCCTCGCATTTCTGGTCACAAACCTGTCACGATCACTCATCACACGCTTTCGTCCGCTTTGTGTCTTAGCGGATGATGTTTTCCGTTTTCCCTATATGCGGTATAGATCATACGGTGCATCTTGAAACACCAACCACTTCGGCTCCCTTACTTACGGAAGAACTTACCATACGAGCACCAGGAATTTGACCACAAACGAATTCACTTATTTCCGACATAACCTACCCACATCCATTTCGACCAACGTTCTAACCACGACTGACGGTTGCAACTTACAGGGGACATTGCACAGGTGCCGTTCGTGGTCAAATACAATAGCGTAATCTGCGGGCTTAGCTACCATCTGCATTTATATTAATGCGTTATGTCTGTTCTTTCGAGCACAACGAGGCCGGCCGCTGTGGACGAGCGGTTCTAGGTGCTTCAGTCTGGAGCCGCGCGACCACTACGGTCGCAAGTTGGAATCCTACCTCGGGCATGGATGTGTGTGATGTCCTTAGGTTAGTTAGGTTTAAGTAGTTCTAAGTTCTAGAGGACTGATGACCTCAGATGTTAAGTCCCATAGTGCTCAGAGCCATTTGAACCATTTTTTTTAAAAAACACAACGAATGAGGTGGCGCAGTGGTTAGCACACTGGAAACGCATTCGGGGGAAACCCGCGTTCGGCCATCCACATTTAGGTTTTCCGTGATTTCCATAAATCGCTCCAGACGAATGCCGGGATGGTTACTTTCAAAGGGCACGGCCGACTTCCTTCCCCACATCTGACACAATCCGAGCTTCTGCTCCGTCTCTAATGACATGGATGTCGGCGGGATGTTAAAACCAAACTTCCTTGTGCCTCCGTTTCGGACATGTCCGAAAGAACAGACATCACGCATTCATACACTGAAGAGCCAAAGAAACTGGTACACCTGCCTAATATCGTGGAGGACCCCTGAGAGCACGCAGACGTGCTGCGACACGACTAGTGACTGAAGTAGTGCTGGAGGCCATTGACACCATGAAACCTGCAAGACTGTCGATAAATCCGTAAGAGTACGAGGGGGTGGAGATCTCTTCTGAGTAGTACGTAGTAGGGCATCCCAGATATACTCAATAATGATCATCTCTGGCGAGTCTGGTGGCCAGCGGAAGTGTTTAAATTCAAAAGGGTGTTCCTGGAGCCACTCGGTAACAACTCTAATCGTGTGGGGTGCATCACTGTCGTGTTGTAATTGCCGAAGTCTGTAGGAATTTACAATGGATATGATTGGATGCAGGTGATTACATAAGATGCTTACCTACGTGTCACCTGTCATAGTCGTATGTAGACGTATCATGGGTCCCATATCATTCCAACTGCACACGCCCCACACCATTACAGAGCCTCCGCCTGCTCGAACAACCCCTGGTGACATGGAGGTCCGTGGGTTCATGAGGCTCTACACGTCCGTCCGCTCGATGCGAGACTCGTCCAACCAGGCAACATGTTTCCAGTCATCAACAATCCAATGTCGGTGTTCACGGTCCCAGGTGAGGCGTAAAGCTTTGTGCCGTGCAATCATCAAGCTTACTCGAGTGGCCTATAGGCTCCGAAAGCCCATATCGATGATGTTTCATTGATTGGTTCGCATGCTGACACTTGTTGATGGCCCAGCCCTGAAATTTGCAGCAGCTTGCGGAAGGGTTGCACTTCCGTCACGTTGAACGATCTTCTTCAGTTGTCGTTGGTCCCGTTCTTGCAGGATCTTTTTCCGGCCGCAGCGATGTCGAAGATTTGATGTTTTACCCGATTGCTGATATTCATGGTACACTCGTCAGATGGTCGTACGGGAAAATCCCCACTTCATCGCTCCTCGTGCGCCGACTATAGCACTAGATTCAATCTCACTTAAATCTTGATAACCTGCCACTGTAGCAGCAATAACTGATCTAACAAGTGCGCCGGACACTTGGTGTCTTATATAGACTTTGCGACAGCAGTGCTGTCTTCTGGTTGTTTACATACCTCTGTACCTGAATACACATGCCTATACCAAATCTTCAGTGTATAACCGATACGCCTGAATGGACTAAGAATCAACATACATCAGTGCAGATGTACATTTTCGTTCGATCTCCAGCGAGACTATAAAATTGTCGAGCTCGGAGGAATGGATGGGAACCGCAGATAAGTGATGACATTAGGTGGGAATGTGAGTCGACCAGGGAGCGTGGCGAGATAGTCCGTGGGTTGGGGCAGTGGGTAACGCAACTGCCTCGTAAACAATAGATCCTTATTTCGAGTCCCAGTCATGAAAAAATTTTTCACTTGACGTCGACGATTCCGTATAAAGCCACAATGCAGCTGATATCATCAGTTTCTTCCCTCTCCGTTCCTTTCTCCCCCCTCCACCTTTAATTTACATAATCAGCATTTATGTTCAAGTATGCATTTCTCATGGTGTTTCCAGAGTTTTGTCCAACTTCTGTACCTAAAAGACATGGAACTACTCAATGCGACTACGGCCCCATCTACAAAGTCCTAGTTTTCATCTTCTCCCCTTGACCCGGATTTGTATCAACATCTGCAAAACTATAGTGTCCTTACTATCAACAAAACAGCGAATCATTATAATACTAGAACAAAGTAGGATGTTTTCAGTCTTAATTTTATTTGTCCAATCTTTATATGAAAGATATTGCAGTTTGCTGGAAACAGTGTTCCATTGTCAAACTCTTTATAGCAGTAGGCAGATTATAATTACAAAAAAAAGTTTCGCATACCTCGTGCTTAATATCAATGGACACATATTTTTGGTGAACATTGTTTGGTTAAATTTTATTCTCATACAAATTCTTCTTTCATGACTAATGTAAATTTAACTATGCAGAAAAAGCTATAGTAGAATATGATTAACGCTCCTTGAGCTTGTGAAGCAGGTGACATTCGGTATGCATTTAATAAAGAGATATCCTAAAGATATAAAGATGAGTTTGACATACGTCCCTGCAGCGTACACAGCAGATGTTAACTACGTGCTGAGGATCGAACGGCTGCTGAGAGGCTAGGGAATTAGATGTCGACACGGCAGTACTGAGCGTCGAGCGAACCCCTTGTCGACATTGCTATCGAACGCCCGCAATCACGCGGTACGGCAGACACTCACAGAGCACCTATTTAGCTGAGAGTGGCTGGTGGCTGTGTGACAGAGGCAGCGACAGATGTACAGTCACCACAGCGATAAGGGAATTGCGATGCGAACACGCACGCGCAATCCGTCAAGGTAGATAAGAGTGCGGCCCAGTACGTTGCGTGATACGATGTGAATACGCGCACTTCTCCATTTGAATTTCTACTCTGGCCGCAGTGCTGACCATGCTATCTACATCTACATCTACATACATACTCCGTAAGCCACCTGACGGTGTGTGGCAGAGGGTACTTTGAGTACCTCTATCGGTTCTCCCTTCTATTCCAGTCTCGTATTGTTCGTGGAAAGAAAGATTGTCGGTATGCCTGTGTCTGGGCTCTAATCTCTCTGATTATACCCTCATGGTCTCTTCTCGAGATATACGTAGGAGGGAGCAATATACTGCTTGACTCCTCGGTATGTTCTCGAAACTTCAACAAAAGCCCGTACCGAGCTACCGAGCGTCTCTCTTGCAGAGTCTTCCACTGGAGTTTATCATCTCCGTAGAGCTTTCGCGATTACTAAATGATCCTGTAACGAAGCGCGCTGCTCTCCGTTGGATCTTCTCTATCTCTTCCATCAACCCTATCTGGTACGGATCCCGCACCGGTGAGCAGTATTCAAGCAGTGAGCGAACAAGTGAGCTGTAGCCTACTTCCTTTGTTTTCGGATTGCATTTCCTTAGGATTATTTCAATAAATCTCGGCATCGAAACCATCGCTATTCACTTACCTCTATACCAAACAGCAGCCGGTCCCCTTATCCTAATGAAGAGCCTACATACAAAACAGTAAATAGTCTTCATCTTTCAGCTGAATCGTGTAGTGTTATCTAAGTGAGTTGCAGGTGAGCGTATATTGAATAACAGTAGGGATGTTAAGTATTTCAGGGGGGCTCTTCTACTAGCAGTTCTCTGTCCTTTTTATGTTATCTTTTATAACTTTTATTATTACAACCAGTTTTACTGAAACAGAGTTGCAGAATTTTTTAAGGATATCATATTAGACGTTGAATGTTGAAAATATTTATTCCACAAATGCAGTTTCGGCTTTTGGGCCATTTTCGAGTGGCACAGAAAAATATTTTGCTTCACACACGTCAGACTTGAAAATACTACATGTGAACATGTCATCGTTAAAAATAGGCCTTTTCACTGTAAAAGTACAGTAACATCACAAGAATGCGAAGCTCTGTATTTCTTGACATGATGCAAATTGCGTGAAACGTTACCAATGTTAACATCAAACACGTATATCGCTGTACATTAATGCTCTAGACCACTGACAACATGCAAACTAAGGGCGTTGGCACCTAATATGATGTATTTAAAGAAAACCTGACTTTGTACCCCGACAGTGAGAAGTTAAAAATTTACAAGATTTAGTCGTAAAGATCAGTACCCGGCATGAATCCGCCCGGCGGGTTCATGTCGATGTCCAGTGTGCGGGCCACCCTGTGGATGATTTTTAAGGCGGTTTTCGATCTCGGCGAATGCGGACTGTTTCCCCTTATTCCGCCTCATTTTCACTGTGTCGGCGATTGCTGTGCAAACACCTTTTCCACGAACGTATACACCATAATTATTCCACCATGCAAGTATTTGGGGTTACACTCATCTGGTATGAGACGTTCCCGCACAATAACTCTGGGTTCGGTGCCGAGCGGCGGTGGGGTTTGAGGGCTGCTGTGGCTGTGGCCTGTTGTGGAGTTGTGAACCACTGAGGGCTACGGCGGGTCGAAGCCTCTCCGTACATATATTTCGCATTTTCTCTTCCAAACTGGCTAAATTAACTTATGCCTGATCTCAATCAACAGAGACTTCTAGAAGATACAGGGGATGGAGGAATATATGGAAACACCGCAAGAAATGCATGCTTGAAGATGTATGCAGATGCTAGTCAAGCTTCCTAGTTGCGAAGTTGTACATGACCATGAAGAGCACCTGTGTAACGTGCTCTATATGTTGCAAAGTGTCAGCTGTGGTCACAACGGTGTTCAGTGCAGTTGCTAGTGCATTATGTCGGAACTCAGTGAATTCGAAGGTGGGAAAATTGGTTGTGCACGTACGATTGGTGCTTCTGTTATCTAGGTAGCCGAGGGGCTTGGTGTTTCAAGAGGGACATCATCGAAAATTTATACCGCATACGGAGAAAGCAAAACCATATTATCCGCTAAGTCACAACGTGTTGAGTGATTGTGACGGACCGTCGCTGAAGAGGGTCGAGACGAAAAATAAGAGAACGACAACTGCAAAAGTCACTGTAAGACTGAATGTTACACTCACGAGCCCTGTCAGCACTAAAACAACAGGAAGGGAGTTCCACAAGCAAAGAATTGCAGCGTGAGCTGGAATTCTAAGAGCACTCACCCGTGATGCAAATGTCTGCGACAGGAAAACGTTGTGCCCATGCTACAAAACTTGGATTATGGAGCAATGCAAGAAAGTCATTTGGTCGGATGTCTTCTTTCACATTGATTCCAACTTCTAGTGGAGTTTAGATCTCAATAGCGAAACATGACGAGGATTCGTTGGTGATTTTGGGAGGCAATTCATTGTATTCCATGAGCTCCATGGTTGCTCTAAAATTTCGAACTACTTGCAAGAATTACGTGACCATTTTGGTTGATCAGGCCCATCCTTGGGCACAATGCTGATTTCTAATGGTGAAGCTGTATGCCAAGACGACATGGCTTCTGTTCACGCAGCTCGTTTTGTAAACTCGACGGTGAAGTTCCGCCTCTCCCCTCGCCAACACAGACACCAGATCACATAAAAACTAGCCTTTTTGGTCTGCTTGTGAGAGAAGGGCGCGTGATCGCTGTCCACCTACATCATCGTAACCCGAAGTTGGCATTATTTTGCAGGAACAAAGGTTACACTCTATGTTTATGGTAATGAGTTGTGTTTTTTGTGTTTCCATGTTCTGCCGAGCTCTGTATGTAGTAATCAGTGAATCATTTTAAAACATCCGTGGTTAAATAAGCGTGTACCTTTAGTACTCCTTGAATCTAAAGTAAATCTTAGATAGCTTAGATTTACTATCGAGCTGCCATTAGTCTAACGTTTTCTTTAATTGTTTTAGCTTATAAACGATAGAAGAGCTGTTTTACCGTATATTTAAGTGAATGTTTGATTTATGAGCTCATGACTTCCCTTCCTTAAGTAAACTGATGACTTCGGTGAGGGGGAGAGTATCCGACCACAAAGTTAAAATAAATACATTTACCAGGTCATGAAAACACTGATGCCTCTACGACGGGATAAACGCTGGGAAAGAGAGTGAGAGAGTGACAATTTGTAGTGTTTCGAATGAAGCATATTGTCCTTCTGTCTACGCACTACATTAAACAGATAAACATGATATTGCAGTGCCTCTGGTATTCTGAGTTACCACACAATGTTTCTTTGGACATGCATGCATGTCGAAAGGGACATTGAGTCGTAATTCAGAATAATACTAGCACTTCAATATCGTATTTATCCGCTGAAACAAGCGAGCGATATTCAAGTAAAATATCTCACCTGTACTGGAATATACATAATGGATGTACGAGTACAGGTTGTAGAAGCATAGTTAAAGACGTATGGAAGTTTGGGTCTGGCCGTAACTCGTGCAGGGATTGCCAACCAGTACCATATCTGCCCACGTACGCTCGTTCTTTGTCGTACGTGGACGTGAACGGCAAATTAGCCACACGCAAGCGCCTCCACTCCATCCAACTTACGGACGACCCTTTATGCCCGCACTGTGCAGTCATCGATTCGGACGCGCACAGCTTGACATGTACTGCGATGGACAGCTGCTGGGATCTTTTACAACGTACGCTGTGCTCCTGTTGCGACGACAGCCAGGGTCTTTCATTCCGAACTCCTACGCTAAGGTACTGTTTATTTTCCCGCCGATAGAACGAACGCCGTCAACTGGCTGAAGGGCGTGGTGCTGTATTACGTTTTGCAAACCGCGTCCGAAAGCGCTCTCGACTTGTGGTTCCACCTGACGACTGCTGATAAGGCGTTCCTCAGACATGTATTGTACCGGACAAGATTATTGAATTATTTAGGCGCATTATTCGAGGATTCTCCTGCCCCTTGGGATGTTAGTAGTAGTAGTAGTAGTAGTTTTATTCATCCGTAGATCTCTTTTTACAAGGATATAGGACATGTCAAAATATTTACAAGCTTAGATCAATTTACAATAAGCTAATTCGTATACACATATATTTACAGACTTCTAGTTAGAGACAATCATTAGATTTTACTCCTGGTATACAATAATTTATTTACAAATAACTCATTAAATAATGTAATGCCACACTATTCACTCATATTTCACTATCAGTCACTGCACACACTATACACACATTGTTTCATAACACTTCACTCACTACACACACACACACACACACACACACACACACACACACACACACACACACACAGGTGATCCTTGGGCCATTTTCTGTACTGCAAGTTCCCATTTGCTATCCTGAAAAACTGAGTCAGCATCCCTTCATAATGAGTGAGATGTTGAGCTCAGAAAGATGAAGAGGTGTTAGTATTGTGCTATGCATAGCTTGAGGGGAGAGTGTCTCTAGAAAGGAAAAAAGAAGAAAAATAATAAAGTGAAGGTGTTATGTGGAATATTGGATGTTTTATAATCATCATTATTATTATTATTTGTTTGTATAACTTTTTTTATCAAACCCCTACTCTGCTTTATCTAAGTAATCCTTCAATGTATAAAATGTATTGCATAACAGGTACTTTTTAGCTGCCTTCTTAAATAAGTGTATTTTTGAAATTTCTTTAATCTCTTTTGGTAATTTATTGTACAGTTTTATTCCTTGGTAGAAAATGCAGTTTTGAGTTTTATGTTTATTTTTTCTTGATAAATGTAAGTTGAGTCTATCTCTTGTTGCATGGTCATGGACAGAGCTGTTTGTGCAGTAATTGCCAATGTTACTTTTGATGTGTACAACTGACTGGTAAATGTGTTCACATGGAGCAGTTAAAATTCCCAGTGTTTTGAACAGATCTTTACAATGAGCTCGACTACTATTTCTGGTTATTATTCTTATGGCTCTTTTCTGGAGTTTGAAAATTGTGTTCATATTTTGTGGATTTGTTCCCCAAAAAAGAATGCCATAGCTAAGAATTGAGTGTACATATGAATAATATGTAACTAAAAGACACTGCATGTTACACACAGATGATAGAATTCTAAGGGCATAACATGCTGATGACATTCTGTTTGCAAGTACCTTTGTGTGTTCGCACCACTTCAGCTGAGAGTCAATATTCATTCCTAGAAATTTTGCATTTGTTACACAGTCTATAGAGGTGCCATCTACATTTAGTTTAACATTGTCATTTTTCCTCTTCAAACTGAAGTTCATGGCATTAGTTTTCTTTATGTTTAATGTCAATTTGTTGCTTATTGACCAATCGTAAACTTCCTTGAGAGTTTCATTTGCTTTCTCAGTAAGGAGTTCTCTTGTTCTCTCAGTGACTATAATATTGCTGTCATCAGCGAAGAGAATTTTCTCACCATGAGTAACACTACTGGGAAAGTCATTGATGTATATCAGGAATAGTATTGGTCCTAATATGCTACCTTGTGGAACCCCTATATTAATATGTTTTGGTTCTGATAAGTATTTTACTAAATGTTTAGATCTATTTGAAGTATGTGTTATCTCTACTCTTTGTACCCTATCTGTTAGGTATGATCGAAACCAGTCATTAGCTACCCCTCTTATTCCTAATGCTTCTAATTTATTTAATAGAATCTTGTGGTCGACTGTATCAAAAGCCTTAGAAAGATCCAAAAATATGCCTGTGACACACTCATCTTTATCAAGAGCATTAAGTACAACTTTTGTGAATTCTACTATGGCTGACTCTGTATTTTTGCCACTTCGAAAACCAAACTGTGATTTGCTTAAAAGATTGTATTTATTCAGATAATTCATTAATCTGGCTTTCATAATTGCTTCTATTATTTTTGAGAATGCTGACAGCAGGGAAATGGGTCGGTAATTTTCTATGTCTTCTGCATTACCTTTCTTAAGCAAAGGTACAACTCTTGCCTGTTTTAGCTGCTCTGGAAATGTCCCTGATGTGAAGGATTCATTTATTATATTTGTTAATGGGCCTTGTATAATCCCTATGCATTGTTTCAGTACACACATTGGTACATCATCTAAGCCTTCTGACTTTTTATTTTTTAGCTTTTGAACAGTTTTATTGACTTCATTCTCTGTGGTTGGAAGTAACATCATTGTATCTAGTGCAACAATTTTTGCAGGTGTTATATTTGTTTTGGGGAATTTTTGCTGTAACTTCTCTGCAATACTTGAAAATGCTCGTTTACATAGTTTGCTAAGTGTTGTAAATCATTTATTACCTTATCCCCCTCCCTTAGCAGTATGTTATTCTGCGTTTGTTTGCCTCTCCCCGTTTCCTTTTTTATAACATCCCAGACTGCTTTGCTTTTATTCTCTGCATTATATATTATTTTGTCATTAAATGACTTTTTTGCAGCAATCAGCACCTTCCTATAAATCTTTTTGTATGTTCAGAGTACTATAAGGCACACTTAAATAGGATTCGCTGCACATGATTGATCCCCTGAGTAAACGGTCTAAGGGAGTCCTTCCTTCATTACTTTGTGCGAATATATATATATGCAGATGATAAACGGGTATTCATTGGACAAATATATTATACTAGAACTGACATGTGATTACATTTTCACGCAATTTCGGTGCATAGATCCTGAGAAATCAGTACACAGAACAACCACCTCTGGCTGTAATAACGGCCTTGATACGCTTGGCCATTGAGTCAAACAGAGCTTGGATGGCCTACAGCTGCCCATGCAGCTTCAACACGATACCACAGTTCATAAAGAGTAGTGACTGGCGTATTGTGACGAGAAAGTTGCTCGGCGTCCATTGACCAGAGGTTTTCAGTTGGTGAGAGACCTGGAGAATGTGCTGGCCAGGGCAGCAGTCGAACATTTTCTGTATCCAGAAAGGCCCGTACGGGACCTGCAACATGCGGTCGTGCATTATCCTGCTGAAATGTAGGGCTTCGCAGGGATCGAATGAAGGGTAGAGCCACGGGTCGTAACACATCTGAAATGTAACGTCCACTGTTCAAAGTGCCGTCAATGCGAACAACACGTGACCGAGACGTGTAACCAATGGCACCCCATGCGATCATGCCGGGTGATACGCCAGTATGGCGATGACGAATACACGCTTCCAATGTGCGTTCACCACTATGTCGCCAAACACGGATGCGACCATCATGATGCTGTAAACAGAACCTTGATTCATCCGAAAAAATCACTTTTTGCCATTCGTGCACCCAGGTTCGTCGTTGGGTACACCATCGCAGGCGTTCCTGTCTGTGATGCATCGTCAAGGGTAGCCGCAGCCATGGTCTCAGAGCTGACAGTCCATGCTGCTGCTAACGTCGTCGAACTGTTCGTGCAGATGGTTGTTGTCTTACAAACGTCCCCATCTGTCCACTCAGAGAAAGAGACGTGGTTGCACGATCCATTACAACCATGTGGATAAGATGCCTGTCATCTCGACTGCTAGTGACACGAGGCCGGTGTGGTCCAACATGGCGTTCCGTATTACACTCCTGAATACACCGATTCCATATTCTGCAAACTGTCATTGGATCTCGACCAACCCGAGCAGCAATGTCGCGATACGATAAACCGCAGTCGCGATAGGGTACAATCCGATCTTTATCAAAGTCGAATCGTAATGGTACGCATTTCTCCTCCTTACACGAGGCATCGGAACAACGTTTCAGCAGGCAAGGCCGGTCAACTGCTGTTTGTGTATGAGAAATCGGTTGGAAACTTTCCTCATGCCAGCAGGTTGTAGGTGTCGCCACCGGCGACAACCTTGTGTGAATGCTCTGAAAAGGTAATCTTTTGCATATCACAGCATCTTCTTGCTGTCGGTTAAATTTCGCGTCTGTAACACGTCATCTTCGTGGTGTAGCAATTTTAATGGCCATAAGACCCCTTCCTTTCCTTTGTGGCCTGACCGGGGAAGGCGAACACTGTGCTCTTTGCCCTGACCCTTCTCTCAGGCATTAATAAAAATGATAGGCCGATCGCTCATGATAAGCGGAAAATCCGGGTTCGAGTCCCGGTCCAGCACAAATTTTCATTGTCGTCATTCCATGCTACAGCTGGTGGTTGTCCATATTCGCAATTGCGGATTTACATCTAATGTATTAAACAGATAACCTTTTCCTATATCATGTAAGCACTCAACTATTTATAATGAATGTCAAGGTCTGAGACAGTACTTGAACCTCAAGGCACCGCTTTATTATACTTGCCGAATTTTTGATTTTCCACAGGATACTCTGTTAGTTAAAGAAGTGGTAAATGAAAACAACTTCAAAAGCCAAGATCACTAAACAGTATTTCATAGGATAACCGATTTCGACAGAGCTATGTCGTCGGGATATTATAATCCATAGCTCTTTCTAAACCGGTTATCCACTAAAATGCTTTTTTTACCGATCCTGGCTTGTGAAGTTTTCTGATTAGCATACACTGCAGATCGGCCTTATAAATGATCACGTCAGAAATATATAACTTAAAGACATGAGATTTTGATAAATATCTCCCGTGGTATTTCTTCTTTTGAGAGCGAAGGAGCAGGCCGGTGTGGCCGAGCGGTTCTAGGCACTTCAGTCTGGAACCGCGCGTCCGCTACGGTCGCCGGTTCGAATCCTGTCACGGGCATGGATGTGTGTGATGTCCTTAGGTTAGTTAGATTTAATTAGTTCTAAGTTCTAGGCGACTGATGACCACAGAACTTAAGTCGCATTTGAACCTTTTTTGTACAGCGGAGGAAATTGTTTGATTACCTGTTCATTTTTAATTCTCCTGATCGGTGTTTGTATTTGGCAACTCCAATTTCACCAATAAGATAGCTGCAAAGTTTCTTTCAGTTTTCTATATCTACATACGTATTCTATTTGCCATTTCATGATGTGCGGTGGAGGCTATTCCACGTACAACTCTCATTTCCTCGTTTTTTATTCCAGTTTTGCTACACCGTTCTCCAATTACGAGTGCAAAAAATTTATGTCCTTAAGCCTCCGTCTGTGCTCTTAATTCTTTGTTTTTATTGTTAATCTTCGAGCGAAATATGTGTGTACCGAATTAATGCGTTGCCTTACTCTTTCTAGAATTTACGCTGACGATATTTCAGCAGTAAGCCTCTTCGTGGAGAACATCACCTCTTTTGTAGCGTCCGTCACTGAATTTGGATAGCGACTTCCATCAAGCTTGTGCACTTGCCAAACGAAACCGTGACAAAATGCTCTGGCCTTCTTCGAATCTTTCCTATTTCCGTATGAGCCCTATCTAGCCAAGGCAGGAGACAAACGTTTAATCCCCACGGATCGATCGGACAGTTAATTTTAGTCACATTCTCATGGATAAGTTACATTTCCTTTGGATTCTTCCAGTGAATCTCATTCTGGCATACTGTTTCCTTGCAGCTAGCTTTACATCGTTTCACTTGAAAAGTCATATGGCATTATTGGCTGGAAAATCCCGAAGAGCATGTTCAGCTGCCTGAATCGGAGAGTGGTTTCTAGCCTTCGCACCCACAGGGCATCTTTCCCTCGCGCAATGTGAGCGTTGTCTGCTCATTAAGTGTAACTGTTACGTGCAGATGACTGCAATGGAGTGTGCATGTAGTGTTATGACATGTGTTCGCTTCGCGGGATGATCATGTAAGAAGGGAGAGAGTGAAACCCAGTGCCGCCACATATACTACTGCTCTCAAATACCACCAAAGGGGCTGCCGAGCTTAACCTCACACTCCGACGGACGAATCACTATCAACAGTGTCGCATGGCCTCACTTCACCAGGCACTGCGGAGAGGTTTGAGATTTAGTCCAGGACATTGGTGCAAAGGTAAAATGGCCAACAGCGCGCTGCGTGCTAGGACTGTCACCCATCGATGTAATAGCCACGCCCGACGGTGTTTGTTCCACTCGTGTATTTCAAAGAGGGATAACCAACTACCTATACACCTCTGCAAGAGACCTAATCCGTCTCATGTTGTTCATATGACCTCTACGATGACAGCAACATAATGGACTCCCGTTCACCCAACTATCTTTGAGTATATGCTCTCTAAATTACCTGAACAGGGTTTTGCAAGACTATGAGTATGTCGTTTCTCTTCTCAGCACTCCTATAAACTTTCCCTAGCATTGTTTACATTCCGTATAGGTTATACTCACCTTTTACTGTCCTAGCAGAGTGTCTCTGAATTCTACGACGTCTTTTGTCGTGCTTTTGTGATCAGGACTCCACACACTGCATCAGCACTCTATATCGGGAAGCAATAGCGTCATGTAAGCGATTTCCTTTATGCATTTATTGCATTTTTTCCAGAACACATCCAGAAATCTAAGCCTGCCATTCTCCATCCCGGCTTTTGAATAACTTACCGCGTTACACTGGAGAACTGAATAATATCTCCGGTTTCAGAAGACAGCTAATGACATATGTATTGAAGCAACAATAATGACTATCATTGTCCATGTACGCAGTCGCTATCCCTGTGTATCCTTCCTTCCAACCAGATCTTCGTCATTTCCCAGTTATCTTACCTGGTGCAGTCTCCTTAAATTTCCTTCCCCAGAATTCACAATATCAGAAAACTTCTGCTTTTTAAACTGATAAATTCTTTTTGTACTTGACACTATCATCCTTGTTAGTACTGTCATTATAATTATTATTATTACTATCATCATAAGTGGTAGCTGCAGCAGTAGTGGAAGCACTGTCAGTATTAATTCAAATGGCTCTGAGCACTATGGGACTCAACTGCTGTGGTTATCAGTCCCCTAGAACTTAGAACTACTTAAACCTAACTAACCTAAGGACATCACACACATCCATGCCCGAGGCAGGATTCGAACCTGCGACCGTAGCAGTCGCACGGTTCCGGACTGCGCGCCTAGAACCGCGAGACCACTGCGGCCGGCAGTATTAATTGTATTCGTTCATAGTCAGTATTATTTACTCACTTTGTGCGTATAGACACTCAGATAATTTTAATACTATTTTCCAAATTGAAGTTGTTATGTCTTAGGTAACTATGATGTAAAGAAAGGAACCGTATTTGTGAAACATTTTTCCGATGTAAGAGAGGACCTGAAGCACCTAATCATATTAGGCTACATAAATAAATAAATAATAGTGATTTTACGTGAGCGTCTCATGACGTGCTCAGGATGCTTACCAATAAACTTTTAATCGGATACTGTCACGTTATTACTCTTTTTACATTTAACTATAATTAAAGTGTGCTGTCGTGTTCATTAAACCGAGTGGATGGCTTATTCACCTCTTTCTTCAATTCCTTGCGATCGTCCAACGACCATTCATCGCTGTACACAAAAGATAGTCAGTGTACAAACTTACTGTGTTGCTGATCTTGTCTGATGAATCGTTTACGTGTAAAGAAAACATTGTACGTCCCATTAGGCTTCCACGCCGTACATCAGGTATTACATTCATTTTTGTGGTACAACTGCGTCCACTATAACGTATTGGGCTCTGTTACTCAAATATTCCTCTACGCAATCATATATTTGTGAAGATACCCCATATGGTTAGGGCCGGCAGGAGTGGCCGTGCGGTTCTAGGCGCTACAGTCTGGAGCCGCGAGACCGCTACGGTAACAGGTTCGAATCCTACCTCGGGCATGGATGTGTGTGATGTCTCTAGGTTAGTTATGTTTAAGTAGTTCTAAGTTCTAGGGGACTGATGACCTCAGAAGCTGAGTCCCATGGTGCTCAGAGATATATGGTTACGAGTCGATGATGTTTAACTGCATCGAACGTCTTTCGGAAGTTTGTTGCTTACAACGTGTTGTACGTGGATAAAGGAGGCTATTTTTCAAACGAGTTGTTTTTCGTAATTCCACTCAGGTCCTTACAGAGACGCATACTTTCCTCCCAGAATGTCATAATGTTAGAGCTTAGAATATGCCCTAAGATCCTACAACAGAGGAACGAAAGCGATATTGGTCTGTAATTGTGTGGCCTGCCGGTGTAGCCGAGCGGTTCTAGGCGCTTTGGTCTGGAACCGCGCGACCGCTACGGCCTTCTTGTAAACAGTACCTTCCCTCATTTCCAGTCACACGGAAGTTTAAGGGTACAGATGTCGATTTGGTATTCTACAGATCGAATCTGCATCTTACGCTTCTCTGCTGCGGTACAGCGCGCCTCTTTGCTTCGGCGTAGCTGCATCGCCTAGAGATCGGTTGGCGGGAGGCTGTGAGTGTGTCGCCCTCGAGCCATACCCGAAGCCATATCGTAACCAGGACGCGAATGTTTATTAGGGTGCGATCGCATGAACCGTGTTAAAAATATTAATTTGTCGATTATGAAACGTTCAATACTGAAAAGGCGACAGTCCAGAAAAAAATAGCATCTGTAATGCGAGTGCGATCAGAAACAACGTTAAAGTAATTTGAGATAAAGGAATGAATAAAAACGAATGTTCTGTACAATTGTGTTATCTAACATATAACCTAACTCGCTTTAATGACTTAAGGATAGGACTGTTTTGTGTTAGTTTAAACGAGACTCTGAGTACAAGCGCATGTACCATAGGAATAAGTTTGCTCCTCGAAAAATTGGTAATCTAGGCGTCTGAAGTCTTTCGAAGTATAAGACAGACAGACTGAAACATTTTCCAGCAAACTAATATAAGATGGGAGTAGCTTACTAGGTATTCGCTGCTCGAAGTAATCTCGATGAATATGAGCAAGGAATAAAGCTGATTCCGCGGCGTATTCAATGCAAACTGTATAAAGATTATTTTCGGTCAATGGTACAACAGATTGATGTCAGCAATATAGGCTGATAATTAAATGAATCTGTCAGATGACACAGCTTTGGAGAAGGAAATTCACGACTATTTTTCCTATCACTTAGAGCACTTCGTTACTCCAGTGGCCTATAATAAAATTCTCTTAGTGTGGTAGCAATCTCTTTGGGATGGTCTATATAGAAACCTACAGACATTCCACCAAATCTAGTCCCTTTCGTCCACCTCAGCGATTTTATTAGATCTTCTATTCTTCGATCACATATCTCAAAATATGCCGTTTCGGCTTTCGGGTGTTACCTGAAAGGAGGCGTCTCGTTATGATTCACCGTAGTGAAACAATTTCAGAAGACCGAAATTAGTATTTCGTTCTTCTGTATGGCATTTCTCCTTCATGTGTCGGTGTAGTCACACATGGACGAAGTAGATAATTTTGATTCACGTTAAGTCGAAACAACTTAGGTATTTTGGTAGATTTGATTTTCCCATCGATTTCATTAAACTCCTCTAAAAAAACTGAGCGCCTAGAACCGCTAGACCATACGTTGCAAGTGTATGTCATCATCAGAACAGCGTAATGTGTAGTAATCAGTGTATTATGTCGGAGCCAAGTGAGTTCCAACGCAGCAAATTATTGGTGCTTGTATAGAAGGTGCAGAAAAATCTGGTGTTTCAAGAGGTATCGTGTCGAAGACAAACCGCATACAGGGAAAGCGGAAGAATGTCACCCGTTAAGAATGAACGCTGGCGAATGTGTGAGCTGAGTGATCGTGTCGGACGGTCATTGAAGACGATTGTGACGGGAAATAAATGGACTACAGCTGCAAAAATTACTGCATAACTGAATGTATTACACGTGAATCCTGTCAGCACAAAATCACTTCGAAGAGAGCACCACACGAAGCGAACAGAGCGAACTAGAATTTAAAAGCGACTCATCAGTGATACAAATGCCCATTCGGTGAAATCATAGCGTTGAAGCCATAAAACCTGGACTTTGGACCTACGAACGAAAGAAATTTCATGAGATGAGTCTTATTTCACACTGTTTGCAACTGCTGGCAGAGTTTACGTCCTACGAGTGAAACACGAAAGGGGTTTGGCATTGATTTTAACAGCTATGTCATGATATTCCATGGGAACCATGGTTACTCTGTAAAGTCGCGTTGTTGCCAAGGTTTATGGGATCTTTTAGATGATCAGACCCATCGCATGGTGCATTGTTTGTTCTCCAATGATGTTCATGTGTACCAAGCCGACAGGGCCCTTCTTCATACAGCTCGCATTGTACAGAACTGTCTTCGTGAGCACGAAGATGAACTGTCGTATCTCTGGCCACCACAGTCATCAGTTCCCAATATCAGTTAACTTCTGTGGTCGATTTTGGAGAGAAGGGCGTGTGGTTGAGAGCCACCTAATCATCGTGAGATTACCATTATCTTGCAAGAATAATAGTATAAATTTCACTTGGAAACTATACAGGACCAGAATTTATCGAATTCGAGAAGACTGGAAGCTGTTTTGAATGCCAACTGTTTTTCTACACCGTATTAGACTTTTTAATGTGTTGCGTTTTCGGTGGTTCCATACAGTTGCTTAACCCCGTCTATACAGGACGAATCATCTAAAACTTGCACCGAAAATGTTGCGGGAATGGAAAGTGCTATTTATGTGTGGTTTTCACAGAATGGATTGGTAGTCAGGGGCTCGTATTGTTAGCCATTCAGCAGTTTGTAATAATACTTAGAAAGTGTATTTTTTGTAGAAACATACACATTTAAAATGGAACAATGCCTATTGATACCAAAAATCTAAATGTAGGATGAATTGGGTTATCAGCAATGCTTGTTGCAGTCGTTTACCAGCTATACTATCTTGGAAAGTTCCCACACCGACTCTTGTACAATATCTATGGTTGCACACATTAAAGAGCAGCACGAGTGCATACACTAGTTATATGGATTCTGGCCAGTTGTTCCGTCTATGAAAAACGGGCCTATGAGCTGATGGTTCACAGTCCTAGACAAAGCGTTTACACTCCATACACGCTGACATTCCACCTGACGCAGCCAACGCGAAATATCAAACGGCCGGTAGTGAATGTTTCCACGGTTTACCAGGCCATGACTCGTAAATGTGGCTTCATCACTGAACAAGGTGCATGGTACATCTGGAATACACTGTCCTGATAGACAGATATTTGATAGGAATAGAACCTATGTCGATGGAGAATGCCTAGGACACTTGCCTGACTCATGCTAGTTCCACATTCGATTGCGCGGGAGCTGAGGTGAACATTAACTACAACAGCAGCAAGAACATTAATTTCCACCTCTTCTGTCATCACTTCTGTTACTGTGTCTAGATGATACACTACAACTTTCACGTAACTGGCTGAAGTTGTTGATAAATAGCGTCCGAGATGGTTGACGTCTATAGGGGTATCTTGCCGCATATACCGTATAAAAACAAACTGTATTCTTCCTCCCCTCTCCATACGTCATGAGCATTTCTGCTTTTTCTGCATCGGTAAATCTCATCGTCCACTCACGAAATCGCAGTGCACTCAAGGAACACGCAAGCCCTCTGTAAGGAACTATAGCACCATCGTACCTAGCAACTACGCAGGGCCGGCTGCTCTGGTCGAGCGGTTCTGGGCGCTTCAGTCCGGAACCGCGCGAACGCTACGATCGCAGGTTCGAGTCCTGCCTCGGTCATGGATGTCTGTGATGTCCTTAGGTTAGTTAGGTTTAAGTAGTTCTAAGTTCTACGGGACTTATGACATCAGATGTTAAGTCCCACAGTGCTCAGAGCCATTTGAATCATTTGAACTACGCAGGTTGAATGTCACAAACAAATGTCAGTGAACGTAGTAAAGGACTCGCACCAGAATCACAGTTCGAGTCTCGGTCCGTCACACAGTTTTAATCTACCAGGAAAGTTTCTTATCACCGCACACGCCGATGGAGAGTGAAAATCTCATTCTGGAAACATCCCCCATGCTGTGGCTAAGCCATGTCTCGCAAAATCCTTTCTTTCAGGAGTGCTAATTCTTCAAGGTTCGCAGGAGAGCGTCTGTAAAGTTTGGAAGGTAGGAGACGAGATACTGGCAGAAGTAAAACTGTGAAGACAGGGCGCGAGTCGTGCTTGGGTAGCTCAGGTAGCTTTGCCCGCGGAAGACAAAGGTCCCGAGTTCGACGCTCGCTCCGGCACACAGTTTCAATCTGCCAGGAAAGTTTCTACTTCAGTCTGTTTATGCAAGTTTGTACAAGTGCGTAAAAACATCTACAATCAAATGGAAAGCCGCAGTCAGCTGATGGACAGGAAACCTACTTCATCAAGCTATAACCGTAACTCCCTTTGCCCGTCATAAAGCGGTTAAGCTTCTACCAGGTTGGACGACTGATTGGGTGGGTGTTCATTCAACCTTCGTCGTCACACGGATGTCACCTCGAAAGAACTGATGCTTTCCGAATCAGCCCGGGGTGGTTTCCGTAATTTAAAACCAGTTGTTAATGGATATTGCAGGACATCGTACAAGGATGAGCTCTTACGAGAATTGATCTTGTTGCGCTACCTTGCCTTAGTTGTTTTCCTCCTTAGATCTTTCGGAGCAATATTAGCTAGAACATCACTTGATGGAGCAGTTCCATCAGTACCAGAGATAAATCTCATGGCTTCATCAAGCTTGACAACAGCTTTTGTTATGCTTTTGTTCCGACAGAGGAACGCAATATTGACCAGAAGTGCACACAAAAACCAGTGCAGCTGATTCCAGAGTGTTGGTGTCCGCACACCAACGGCTTCCGGCAATCTTGCGAAGGACATTCGCGCTTACACCCAGTTTCTAAGATAGGCTGGTGCTCTGTTACTGATACACAGTGGTAAAATGACGTGATGGACCAACGCACTGAAAAATTTGTGATGGGGTGAATCGCGATTTCACGAGAGACAGCTGTGATTTGTTCGTGTGGATGTTAATGAAAATAGGAAGCTTATGGTTTCACGTCCTGTCGTCAATAAAATCATCGTAAACGGGCCACAAACTCTGCTATGAAAAGGAATTATAAGGAAATCGTTCAAAACGATTTCGAAGAAATACTTGTTCTTAACGATTTAGTAGAAACACGGGAAACATACATCTGGAGAGCTGTCCGGAACTTCGAACCTCAGTTCTTCCCTATGGGAGACTAGTGTCTAAACTACTGTGTCACATCGTTCAAGATATGAATAAATTGTCGGTCGGTGATATCAAGGTTGATATTGCATTCTTTGTAATCGTCGACGCTGAATTTATAAGCGGGACCTAATACTCGGCAGCGCGCTATATTGTTCAAATTCCTGAGAGCTTATATTACGTTTTAGCCGTATAACATGTATTGTATTTAATTTCATGTTGTGGGGTTTGACTTGCTGGCAATTGTGTGACTTTGTTTGCTGTAATTCGCGTATTATTCTGTCACACAGGGTGGCACAATCAAAAGCAGCTTGCCACTCCTTTGATTGCGAATGCAATATTTCGACTTCTGAAATAAACAGTTACAACAATGGACTGTTTTGTAAAATAATCGATTGTTAGCGTTCTCGTGTCAGCATTTCAATTTATTTCATCTGTGAACTTAGACGTTCCTCTTTGTTGCCTGCAAATTACTTTGTCGATAGAAGAAATAATTGAAATTATGGAAGCATGTGTGGAAACAGGTTCGATTAAGGATACTCGCGAAATTTTCGGGGTCAAAATAAATGGCTCTGAGCCCTATGAGACTTAACATCTGAGATCATCAGTGCCCTAGAACTCAGAAGTACTTAAACCTAACTAACCTAAGGACATTACACACGCAGGATTCGAACCTGCGACAGTAGCGGTCCCAAGTTCCAGATCAAAGCGGCTAGAACCGCTCGGTCATACCGGTCGGCTTTCGGGGTCAAGTATCTGGATAGAGGACTACCAGCAAAGAGAGCAATGATGCTGAGGTCCCATACTCAGAGGAGCGTAGGGGACGACGCGGGAGACCCGTACCGCCGTACTAGGCAAGGTTCTAGCGGAGGTGGTTGAAGAGAGCAATACTAACTCTTAAAAATTAGCGCATGTACAGGTCTGCTTGTAAATGTAAAAGGACAAAAAATTCCTTAAGTTGGCCTATCAGACTTTACTGCGGACATTCGCAGAAAAATTATTCAGAGCCCAAAGAAGTCTACACACAAATTGGCCCAACAGCGCATGTAAGTAGGAGGAGTTCTCAGTGGACATCGAAAAGACTTTATCTTGTGGTGAAGGTTCTGCAGCAATTACGGAAGGATGATAGAAACGTGTAGATTACTACACGTGGCTTTCGAATAACTTCAACGATGGTTTCTTAGAGCCTTTCCATTACATAATGAGTGATGAAAATGGTTTCATGTTTCCGGTCATGTGAATTCACGAAACACGAGGTACTAGTGACGAAGAACGCTAACAGCATGCGTCAGCAACCACTCCATGATGAAAAAAATCGGCGTTTGGTACGCTGTTACAGGAACGCGCATCACTGGACTAATACTTCTTGACACTATGTTCAATACGGTTGCACATTGGTAATTTTTGATACGTTTTGTGATGCTCAACTCACTGAGTATGAAAGACAATACTGCTTCTTGCAGCAAGTTGTGGCACCATGTCCCACGTCTAAGGCATCCCTGGATCTAGTCCATCATGTCTTCACTAAGGAAAAAACAATCAGCAAACATTTACGCCCACCACGTTTACTGAATCTAACAGTATTTGATTTTTTTTTTCTGTGGGGAAATTTGAAGAGCAAGACCTATGAAACAAATACATATACAATACATGAACTGAAAGAAACATCAGCCGTAAAGTTGCTTAACATCGATAGCCCAACTTTATCCCGGTTGTATCCGAATATACTCAGACTCGCACAGTTGTGTGTTGATGTTGCAAGAGGGTACTTTCATCATCTTCTATAAATATATATTTAACAGTATTTTTCATGTAAGTAAATGGTTAAGTCCGTTTCAGCTCTTCATTTCGGTAATTTCGCTGCATTTCCTTAACACGTACAAGGTCTGCATTTATCTGAGCTACACTGTAGTAGAGCTGAATCTGTAACTGGGAAATACTGACCAGTTTCCCTGTTTCTATATGTGAAACTAACACATCGTTGCATGCTCCAGTGTGCATTCTCACGACCAGTCATCTGGATTCGAACAATGTAAACTACACGCTACACATAAGTCTATATAACAGTCCGCAAGACACTCTATGGTTCATGGCCGAGGGCAGCCTGTACCACTAATAGTCGTTTTCTTTCCTGTTCCATTCGGAAATCGAAAGGGGGAAAAAGACGATACGTATGCCTCCACATGAGACCTAACTTCTCCAATCATATCTTCGAGGTCCTTACGCTACACATACACTGAGATGAATTGTCATGGGATAGATATATGCACATGTACAGATGGCCCTAGTATCGCGCAAACAAGGAATAAAAGGGCAGTGCATTGGAAGAGCTATCATTTATACTCAAGTGATTCATGTTAAAAGGTTTCCGGTGCGATTATGGCTGCAAGGCGGGAGTTAAATTGGTTCAAATGGCTCTGAGCACTATTGGACTTAACTTCTGAGGTCATCAGCCCCTAGAACTTAGAACTACTTAAACCTAACTAACCTAAGGACATCACACACATGCATGCGCGAGGCAGGATTCGAACCTGCGACTGGGGCGGTCGTGTGGTTCCAGATCGTAGCGCCTAGAACCGCTCGGCCACTCCGGCCGGCAGGCGTGAGTTAGCAGACTTTTAAGACTGAATGGTAGTTGGATCTAGACGCATGGGACATTCCATAGAGGATTCAATATTCCGAGATCGACAGTTTCAAAATGTGCTGAGAATACCACATTTCAGCCACTACCTCTCACCACGGGCAACACAGCGGCCCAAGCCTTTATCTTAACGACTGAGAGCTGCAGCGTTTGTGTAGAGTTGCCAGTGTTAACAAACAATCAACACTGCGTGAAATGACCGCAGAAATCAATGTGGGATGTGCGATGAAAGTAGCCGTAATGGTAGTGCGGCGAAATTTGGCGTTAATGGGCAGTGGCAGCAGAGTACCGACGCGATTACCTTCGCTAACTGCACTACATAGCTTGCTGCGCCGCCATTGTGATAGTGATCATGTCGCTTAAACCCTAGACAACTGGGACACCGTGGTCTGGTTAGATGAGTCACGATTTCAGTTGGTAAGAGCTAATGGTAGGGTTAGAGCGTGGTACATGTCCCACGTAGCCATGGACCAAAATTGTCCACTTCGCACTGTGAGGGCTGATGGAGGCTTCATAATGGTGTAGACTGTGTTAACATAGAAAGGACTTGCTCTTCTAGTCCAACTGAACTGATCATTGACTGGAAATGGTAATGTTTGGCTACTTGGAAACCATCTGCATCATGTTCCGAAATAACGGTGGAATTCTTATGGATCGCAATACTCCGTTTCACCCGGCCATAATTGTTCGCGACTGGTTTGAAGAACATTCTGGACAATTCGGCGATTCAGATCGCCCGACATGAATCCCATCGAACATCTACGGGACATAATCGGGACGTCAGTTCGTTCACAAAATCCTGCACCGGCGCCGCTTTCACAATTATGGACAGCTATAATGACACATGTTTCAGTGTTTCTGAAGGGGTTTCCAACGACCTGTTGGGTCCATGGCATTGTGAGTCTCCCCACTACTGCTGATAAAACTAGGTCACACATGATATAAGGCCATGACTTCTGTCTCCTCAGTGTATGTTGGCGGCTGCAGAATCGTTCTGTAGTCAGCTTCAGTTGCTGGTTCTCTAAATTTTCTCAATAGTGTTCCTCGAAAATAACGACGCCTTCCATCCGGGATTCCCATTTGAGTTCATGAGTTATCTCCGTAAAACTTGCGTATTTTTCAAACCTACAGGTAACAAATATAGCACCCCGCCTTTGAACTGCTTCGATGTCTTCCTTTAACATGATCTGGTGCGGATGCCAAACACTCGAACAGTACCTAAGAATTTGTGGCACTAGCGTTTTATATGCGGTCACCTTTACAGATGAACCACATATTCCTAAAGTTCTCCCAATAAACCGATGTTGACCGTTCACCTTTTCAACCACAATTCTCACATGTTCATTCCATTTCATATCGCTTTGCACCGTTACGCTCTGATATTTAAACGACGTGACTGTCTCAAATAGTACACAAATAATGCTCTATCCTAACAGTGACGCTTTGTTTCTGTTACTCACGTTTTTCTAGATTTGGAGCTACCTGCCACCATCTAGACGTTTTGTCTAAGTCATCATGTACCTCTTAATATCACTCGACGTGGACACATTCGCGAATACTACAGCATCAGCAGCAAACAAACGCAGATAAATACCAACACCGCCCGCCAGATTATTTATGTATGTAGAAAGTAATAACTGTCTTATCGCACTTCCGTGGGGCCTCTTGACGGTACTCTTGTCCCTGATGAACGCTCGCCGTCTAGTAAAACATAGTGGGCTCTATTACTTAAGGAGTCTTAGAGCCTCTGACATATCTGGGAACCTATTCCTTATTCCCGTACCTTCGTGTACAGTGAGCCAACGGATCAGATGTTTTCGCAAATCTTGATTCATATATTGCCGCATACCGTGTGAGAAAATGGAAAGCTGAGATTCGCACGAGCGATGATATCTAAAACCATGCTGATTTGTGTACATAATCTATACGATCTCTAGGAAATTTACTAAATTCGACACAGAAAACGTTCTAGAAATCCGCAGCAAACCGATGTCAAGTATGCAAGGATATTGGTCTGTAATATTGCGCCGGCCGCGGTGGTCTAGCGGTTCTAGGCGCTCAGTCCGGAACCGCACGACTGCTACGGTCGCAGGTTCGAATCCTGCCTCGGGCATGGATGTGTGTGATGTCCTTAGGTTAGGTAGGTTTAAGTAGTTCAAAGTTCTAGGGGACTGATGACCAGTACAGTTAAGTCCCATAGTGCTCAGAGCCATTTGAACCATTTGTAATTTTACGGTTTCGTTGTTTTACCCCTCTTATATACAGGAGTCACTGTCGCTTCTTTCCACGCGCTTGTACTTTGGGCTGGGCGAGAGATTCGCGGTAAACACAAGATAAGTAAGTGGCCAATGTCTTTGAGTACTCTCTGTAAAAGCTAATTTGGATTCGATCTGGATCTGGCGTCCTATTTGTTGCCAAATCTTTCAGTTGTTCCTCTAAGCCAGGAATGCTTACTGCTTCGTCCATCCCAGGCTCAGTGCGACAGCGAAGCGACGGTACCTTTGTACGATTCTCTTGCGTGAATGATTCCTTAAACGCGTAATTACAAATTTCAGCTTTGGTTTTGCTATCTCCTACTGCCACACCAGACTGGTCAACAAGTGACTGGATGGAAGCCTTAGTCCGACTTAGCGATTTTACATAGGACCAGAATTTTCTTGTATTCACGACCAGATCTTTTATTACGTGATAAATTTTGCATACTTCAGCCATAGATCATTCCATAGAAACACGAATTTCTACTAAACTTTGCCTGTCGTCAGTTTCACATTCTCTTTCCAACCGAGAGTGCAACAGCCTTTGCTTCCGTAGCATATTCCGAATTTCGCTGGTAAACCACGGTGGGTCTTTTCGGTCCTTAATCCACCTAATAGACTTGTTTAGAGTACGATTTACACTCTGTTTAAACTCTCCCCATAATTCCTCAGTGTCCTCATACTGGAGAGAAATGATGTCAATTCATTGACTAAGTGAGATGCTGTAGGGAAGCAGCCTACTCACGCCGTATAAAATTCACATCAGTCTTTCCATTGTGTGCCAGCCAGTCCGCTGTAACTAGCTCTGACGTCATAAATGTTGCGCAATATTTTTAAAATCAAGTTAATAACCTGAAACGGTTCTAGGATGTCAGGAGTAATACTAAATCAGTATGTGTCGAATATCCGTTAAATAACTTTAACCACTTTCGAAATTTAGACGTTTTTCTGTAAAAATCATTGGCGCAACAGAAAAGAGCTAGACACTTAAAAAGTTATATTTAGATTCCTTTTGCATAATAATTTAGTAGAAACAGTATTCTGGATCTCATAAATTAAAATTTTAGTTCAAATTCATAATATTCTGGTTTTGTCTTAAAAAATAAGGAAGCAAGAGAGATTAAGTAGGCAAATAAATAAGGCTAGGATGTTTAAATTTAAGTAAAAGGGAGATCCGCTATAATCATAAAGATTAAATTGAGAGCTTCATCGGCCATCTGCAAAGGAAGCAATGATTTATTTGATAACTTAAAGTTGTGCATTACTTGCCCAACGGCTAGTCGGAACAGCGGAATTAATCCTGCGTTCCCTTAGCCGTCCGCACCGCGGCTTTATATACGAGTATAGGGTGTTTCAGAAATGACCGGCATATTTGAAACGGCAATACAAACTAAACGAGCAGCGATAGAAATACACCCTTTTTTGCAATAAGCTTGGGACAACAGTACATTTTCAGGCAGACAAACTTTCGAAATTACAGTAGTTACAATTGTCAACAACAGATGGCGCTGCGGTCTGGGAAACTCTATAGTACTATATTTTCCACATATCCACCATGCGTAGCAATAATATGGCGTAGTCTCTGAATGAAATTACCCGAAACCTTTGACAACGTGTCTGGCGGAATGGCATCACATGCAGATGAGATGTACTGCTTCAGCTGTTCAATTGTTTCTGGATTCTGGCGGTACATCTGGTCTTTCAAGTGTCCCCACAGAAAGAAGTCACAGGGGTTCATGTCTGGCGAATAGGGATGCCAATCCACGCCGCCTCCTGTATATTTCGGATAGCCCAAAGCAATCACACGATCATCGAAATATTCATTCAGGAAATTAAAGACGTCGGCCGTGCGATGTGGCCGGGCATCATCTTGCATAAACCACGAGGTGTTCGCAGTGTCGTCTAAGGCAGTTTGTACCGCCACAAATTCACGAAGAATGTCCAGATAGCGTGATGCAGTAATCGTTTCGGATCTGAAAAATGGGCCAATGATTCCTTTGGAAGAAATGGCGGCCCAGACCAGTACTTTTTGAGGATGGGACTGCAACATGGGGCTTTTCGGTTCCCCATATACGCCAGTTCTGTTTATTGACGAAGCCGTCCAGGTAAAAATAAGCTTCGTCAGAAACCAAATGCTGCCCACATGCATATCGCCGTCATCAATCCTGTGCACTATATCGTTAGCGAATGTCTATCGTGCAGCAATGGTAGCGACGCTGAGGGGTTGCCGCGTTTGAATTTTGTATGGATAGAGGTGTAAACTCTGGCGCATGAGACGATACGTGGACGTTGGCGTCATTTGGACCGCAGCTGCAACACGGCGAACGGAAACCCGAGGCCGCTGTTGGATCACCTGCTGCACTAGCTGCGCGTTGCCCTCTGTGGTTGCTGTACGCGGTCGCCTTACCTTTCCAGCACGTTCATCCGTCACGTTCCCAGTCCGTTGAAATTTTTCAAACAGATCTTTTATTGTATCGCTTTTCGGTCCTTTGGGTACATTAAAACTCCGTTGAAAACTTCGTCTTGTTGCAACAACACTGTGTTCTAGGCGGTGGAATTCCAACACCAGAAAAATCCTCTGTTCTAAGGAATAAACCATGTTGTCCACAGCACACTTGCACGTTGTGAACAGCAGACGCTTACAGCAGAAAGACGACGTACAGAATGGCGCACCCACAGACTGCATTGTCTTCTATATCTTTCACATCACTTGCAGCGCCATCTGTTGTTAAAAATTGTAACTACTGTAATTTCGAAAGTTTGTCCGCCTGAAAATGTACTGTAGTCCCAAGCATATTGCAACAAACGGTGTATTTCTATCGCTGCTCGTTTAGTTTTTATTGCCGTTTCAAATATACAGGTCATTTTTGAAACACCCTGTATAAGAACGCTGCGCGAGGCGAAAAGGATCAAGTTCTCTCCAGACGTTGATCAGCGCACCATCTGTGCCGGGAGTCGCGTCGCGTCGGTATCATTGCTATAAACAGCCTCGGATGCCGTAATAAGTTACTCGGGATACGCATAAACATGAAATCGTTTTCGACTGAAGTGTTAATTCTGGGATGACTTCAATGATCTATCTTCAGTTCGCGTATGTCGTATTTTCACGTGCCGCCGCGGGACAGACATTCTACCATTATTTAGCGTGGCGTTTGATGAACATTATCACCAAGTTTTGACGAGGATTCACTTAAGCATTTAATTTGAACAGTTATAGTTGCATCAGCGCATTAGACTCTGAACTGCTCTGGTAGTTGGATTGTGTGGATTCTTTTGGTCTGTGAATTTCAGAACATAGTGAACATTTTAGAAAGAATCGTTTTTAATTATGAATCCCAGACAATCTCCTAATTCCTCAGAGCTATTAGCTGTAACTATAAGTGTATTTCTCAGATGAAGTGGACACTAGGAATTCTAATTACAGGCTTCACTTTTTGCTAATCACTTTCTGGTTGCCAATATTGTAGTTACAGAGCCAGTGCTGAGAACGGCAAACAAGAGCATTAAATAAACCATAGGAACATTTCATTAACAATTATTTCCACCCGCCGCCCCACATATGGTGCATCGGCCGGGAAGAAAACTGAAACAAACTGAGTAAAAGTGAAAGTGATTTTTAAATATTCGGATTCGGGAGTGAAATGCGACACGCAACTGAGTAATGGAACAGTGATAGTGTTACGTGTGCATGTGGACGACGCAACTGGATTAACAACGCACATGGATTGACGGAGCTGGCACTGAGTCTAGAGGTGCTGCCGGCATCGCGAGAAGCCAGTTTCGCCTCACCGCAGTCGTCCGCCGGAGCAACCGGAGCCGCGCCTGCAGTAGCGGTCCACGCAAACACACAGCAGCCGTCCAAGTGCCGTCTGCAGTTCAACGCGCCGCGTCGCATCAGTAATCCTGGTACGCCGCACCGGCAACGCCATACGCCGTGCAGAAGAAACTAACTTAAGTGAAAAGCTGTTAAAATTTTTACTAACCTGCATTAAAAGACTGTCGGCGATGGAACCGCCAGAAGAAACTGAGGTTAAACTTAAATCTGAAAGCAGAAATCAGAAAGTGTTAATCTGTTGGATGATAGTTTCTCTGATGAATTAAAAATGAAACAGTCATCAGGGATGGTAGAGTTTAAGAAGGAGAAGTTAGATATGTCTGATCAATCAGAAGTTTCATTTAGTTTTGATGGTTCTGGTGTTGGAGCTAGTTTTTTGTCACCTGAGTGCGATAAAAGGCCAGCTAGTGAGCAACCCAAAGATACTGGGGCTATTGATTTAAATGTTATATTACAAGCAATAGCTACCAGTAATGCTGAATTAAAATATGAGATTGTGGCCAGCCAAACTAATTTTAATAAACGATTGGAGGTAATGGACAATACCTTCAAGACTGGTTGCAATAAGTTGAAAGAGGATCTGGACAGTTTGAATTATAAAATTGGTTACAATCATGAGGATATTAAGGAAAAGGTTGTTCAACAATTTTCTGAAATGTATAAAACAGTAAAATACGAAGTTGCTGAGGTTCGTAAAGACTTCCAAATGGAAGATGCGAAGCTGGAGCACAAGTTAACAGAAAAGATCGAGGCGGAGTCTGAACTGTGCTCAGATAGGTTTAAAGATGTTAATATAAAAGTAAGCATATGTCAAGCAGAAGTCGATGTAATCAAAACTGATACTACTCATATTGTGCAAAGAGTAGATAATGTTGAAATGAGAGTAGAAAATATTATTACTAACATTGCTAACATTGAGAGTATAGTAGCTTCAGTAACTTCTGGTAATGGTAGTATGCAACAAGTTCTAGCTGCAAACGCCGCTTTTATCGGGTGTCGGCAGTTCTCGCGGTTCGATCCAGATAAAAATATCCACCCGCTAGATTTTTGGAACGATTTTGAAGATGTGATTCCACCAACTTGGTCTGAACGAGAGAAAATCTCATTTATTGGAAGCCATTTAGCAGGTGACGCCATGCGTTGGTCAGCTGATGTTACGTTGAAGTGTAAAACATTAGCGGAATTTAAAACAGCTTTCATTAATGAGTATTGGTCTAGTAATAAGCAAAATGAAGTGTTGAGAGAATTTTGGAGTAGAAAACTTCTCAATGCAGACGAGGAATCTATTAAAGAGTTTGCCAGGTTATGGATCTCACGTTTGTCACATTAGGAAGTAAAGCTAAAACCTAAAATGATAATACTAGGTCTTGAAGCCAAATTGCCATGGTATTGGCAAACTAGAATTATATCTGCCCCTAGAGACAATCTGCATCGTTTCATTGAATATTTGGAACGTGTAAAGCGTGTTGCTGCCAATGAGGAGCAAGCACGTAATAACAGAAATGCTAATAACACTAGTAGTAATTTTAAGAACGAGCAGAATGGCAATGTAAACATCAGAACAGTAGGTGTTCGCCATCCTAAGAGAGGTAGGAATTGGAGAAATAATTATCAGAACTAACAATGCCATCCAAAATTATGCAAGTAAGCAACAGCGCGGAAAGAAATGTTGTGCCAGTTAACTATAATGGAAATAAAGGAAACAGTAGTAGGCCGAGGCAGGAAAACTAGTTCCCGTCTATGAGGACACTGGCGCTCACCAGGCGGTTATTTTTCCTAAGCCAGTAATTACAGTAATTGGTAAGACAGATCAGAATACTCAGACTGAACATGTGGACGAGGGGTCGGTAGCATCTAAAGATACAGCAGAATTATTAGATCACTCACAGTATTTGATAGATACCGTGGTAGAGACGCTTTCTAAGTGGGAAGAGAAAGAGAAAGAGCAGCAGTGTAACGGTAGGGAAGAGCTACAAAATACTGAATTGTTAGGTGAAGAAGCAGAAGAAATTCATGCTTATATTTACGATGAGGATGATGTGCTCTTATCTAAAGTGCCTGTGCAGGATGTTGATACTGTACTAATAGATTTAGGACAGGAGGTAAGTGAGAATGTAGACGATAGCCTGTTGGGGGTCGATGAACCCAGTAGCTGTGACCAGTTGTCACTTGAGAAGGAACCCGACGATAATGGTGAAAGTGGTATAGCTGTAACTAGTGTTATGCCCGGTCTGGAGACGCAGAATCGCTCAGACTACAGTGATTTGGGTCATGTTCAGCAAACTAAATGTAATGAAGTCGTGCGGTGTTTCGATTTGAAATTAATAGACCGACTGTAAAAGGCAGCTGAAAATGTAATTCAGGAAACCCCTACACACTTTGACCTAAATGTAATGAAGACAGATGTCGACCACTTTAGTTGGAGACAGATCCAAAAGGAACTATTGGATGAGTTTGAGGAACCATCTGTACTAACTAGAATAAGCCACCCTATAATAATAGTGAACATGTTGGGTACCAATGTACGTTGTCTCTTAGGCAGTGGAAGTGAGGTGAGTGCGTTATCTCAGTCCTTCTTTGATGCATTACCTGGTAAAGACAAGCTTACAGTAATGAGGGTATCAGGACTAAGAATAATTGGAGCGTGGAATGTCAGATCCCTTAATCGGGCAGGTAGGTTAGAAAATTTAAAAAGGGAAATGGATAGGTTAAAGTTAGATATAGTGGGAATTAGTGAAGTTCGGTGGCAGGAGGAACAAGACTTCTGGTCAGGTGACTACAGGGTTATAAACACAAAATCAAATAGGGGTAATGCAGGAGTAGGTTTAATAATGAATAGGAAAATAGGAATGCGGGTAAGCTACTACAAACAGCATAGTGAACGCATTATTGTGGCCAAGATAGATACGAAGCCCACACCTACTACAGTAGTACAAGTTTATATGCCAACGAGCTCTGCAGATGACGAAGAAATTGAAGAAATGTACGATGAAATAAAAGAAATTATTCAGATAGTGAAGGGAGACGAAACTTTAATAGTAATGGGTGACTGGAATTCGAGTGTAGGAAAAGGGAGAGAAGGAAACATAATAGGTGAATATGGATTGGGGCTAAGAAATGAAAGAGGAAGCCGCCTAATAGAATTTTGCACAGAGCACAACTTAATCATAGCTAACACTTGGTTTAAGAATCATGAAAGAAGGTTGTATACGTGGAAGAACCCTGGAGATACTAAAAGGTATCAGATAGATTATATAATGGTAAGACAGAGATTTAGGAACCAGGTTTTAAGTTGTAAGACATTTCCAGGGGCAGATGTGGACTCTGACCACAATCTATTGGTTATGACCTGTAGATTAAAACTGAAGAAACTGCAAAAAGGTGGGAAATTAAGGAGATGGGACCTGGATAAACTGAAAGAACCAGAGGTTGTACAGAGTTTCAGAGAGAGCATAAGGGAACAATTGACAGGAATAGGGGAAAGAAATACAGTAGAAGAAGAATGGGTAGCTCTGAGGGATGTAGTAGTGAAGGCAGCAGAGGATAAAGTAGGTACAAAGACGAGGGCTGCTAGAAATCCTTGGGTAACACAAGAAATATTGAATTTAATTGATGAAAGGAGAAAATATAAAAATGCAGTAAATGAAGCAGGCAAAAAGGAATACAAACGTCTCAAAAATGAGATCGACAGGAAGTGCAAAATGGCTAAACAGGGATGGCTAGAGGACAAATGTAAGGATGTAGAAGCTTATCTCACTAGGGGTAAGATAGATACTGCCTACAGGAAAATTAAAGAGACCTTTGGAGAGAAGAGAACCACGTGTATGAATATCAAGAGCTCAGATGGCAGCCCAGTTCTAAGCAAAGAAGGGAAGGCAGAAAGGTGGAAGGAGTATATAGAAGGTTTATACAAGGGCGATGTACTTGAGGACAATATTATGGAAATAGAAGAGGATGTAGATGAAGACGAAATGGGAGATACGATACTGCGTGAAGAGTTTGACAGAGCACTGAAAGACCTGAGTCGAAACAAGGCCCCCGGAGTAGACAACATTCCATTAGAACTACTGACGGCCTTGGGAGAGCCAGTCATGACAAAACTCTACCAGCTGGTGAGCAAGATGTATGAGACAGGCGAAATACCCTCAGACTTCAAGAAGAATATAATAATTCCAATCCCAAAGAAAGCAGGTGTTGACAGATGTGAAAATTACCGAACTATCAGTTTAATAAGCCACGGCTGCAAAATACTAACGCGAATTCTTTACAGACGAATGGAAAAACTGGTAGATGCAGACCTCGGGGAGGATCAGTTTGGATTCCGTCGAAATGTTGGAACACGTGAGGCAATACTGACCTTACGACTTATCTTAGAAGAAAGATTAAGAAAAGGCAAACCTACGTTTCTAGCATTTGTAGACTTAGAGAAAGCTTTTGACAATGTTGACTGGAATACTCTTTTTCAAATTCTAAAGGTGGCAGGGGTAAAATACAGGGAGCGAAAGGCTATTTATAATTGGTACAGAAACCAGATGGCAGTCATAAGAGTCGAGGGGCATGAAAGGGAATCAGTGGTTGGGAAAGGAGTGAGACAGGGTTGTAGCCTCTCCCCGATGTTATTCAATCTGTATATTGAGCAAGCAGTAAAGGAAACAAAAGAAAAATTTGGAGTAGGAATTAAAATTCATGGAGACGAAGTAAAAACCTTGAGGTTCGCCGATGACATTGTAATTCTGTCAGAGACGGCAAAGGACTTGGAAGAGTAGTTGAACGGAATGGACAGTGTCTTGAAAGGAGGATATAAGATGAACATTAACAAAAGCAAAACGAGGATAATGGAATGTAGTCAAATTAAATCGGGTGATGCTGAGGGAATTAGATTAGGAAATGAGACACTTAAAGTAGTAAAGGAGTTTTGCTATTTAGGAAGTAAAATAACTGATGATGGTCGAAGTAGAGAGGATATAAAATGTAGACTGGCAATGGCAAGGAAAGCGTTTCTGAAGAAGAGAAATTTGTTAACATCGAATATAGATTTATGTATCAGGAAGTCGTTTCTGAAAGTATTTGTTTGGAGTGTAGCCATGTATGGAAGTGAAACATGGACGATAACTAGTTTGGACAAGAAGAGAATAGAAGCTTTCGAAATGTGGTGCTACAGAAGAATACTGAAGATAAGGTGGATAGATCACGTAACTAATGAGGAGGTATTGAATAGGATTGGGGAGAAGAGAAGTTTGTGGCACAACTTGACTAGAAGAAGGGATCGGTTGGTAGGACATGTTTTGAGGCATCAAGGGATCACAAATTTAGCATTGGAGGGCAGCGTGGAGGGTAAAAATCGTAGAGGGAGACCGAGAGATGAGTACACTAAGCAGATTCAGAAGGATGTAGGTTGCAGTAGGTACTGGGAGATGAAGCAGCTTGCACAGGACAGAGTAGCATGGAGAGCTGCATCAAACCAGTCTCAGGACTGAAGACAACAACAACAACAACAACAACACTGGCAAGGTGTCAAAAACGGTAAAGCGAGAAGCTTTTCTGCCCTTTAACATTAATGGTAATTTAATTGATCATCCCTGCTTAATTGTAAACAATCTCAGTATTGAGGTTTTAATTGGCATAGATTTCTTGTCGAAATATCAGAGTGTTGTCGATAACCGGAGTAATTACGGTACCTTTTATTGATAAACATGTGGTAACTAATGATGAGACGTAGAGACTGCCTATACGAGTTCTGAAAAATAGGAAATATTAGGACGAAGATGTTAATCTTAGTAAAAGTAATCTAAACACAAAAGAAGAAGAAGCAATTATTTTGGACAAAATAGAAGCTAAATTGCAGGAAATCGATAAAAATTCAGCTAATGAGAAGGAAGAACTGAGACAGTTTTTAAAAACGCATTATAAGATATTTTCAAATCGACCTGGCGTGGTCAAAGGTTATGAATGTCAATTAAAGGTGAAACCTGGCCAAGTTTTTTTCAGGAAGCCATACCAAATACATGTAGCTATGACGGAGGCGGTTCGAAAGAAGATACAGATAATGCTAGAGTGGGGTGTGATTGAAAAAGCGGTCAGTGAGTACAATAATCCTCTTGTTGTTGTACCGAAAAGAGACGGGAATGTCAGATTGATCTTGGACGCTCGTTGGTTGGATGAAATAGTGGTTAGGGAAAGTGATAGACCGCAGAACATGGACGAGTTATTGCAAAAGTTCCGAGGAGTAAAATTCTTAACCTCTATGGACATCACGTGTAGATATTGGAATTTGCCCCTGGCGGAAAGTTCAAGGATGTACACAACTTTCTTGTACGAAGGAGTTTGTTACCAATACCGTGTGGTACCTTTCGGACTTAATATCTCTGTTTGTGCCTTGGTACGTGTGATGTGCCATGTTTTAGGGCCAGCCTTAAGTAATAAAATCACAGTGTACGTAGATGATCTATTAATAGCAACTCCTACCTGGGAAGAACACATAGTTTTATTAGAGGAAGTGTTGGAGGCTATTGAGAGAGGTGGAATAAAACTAAAGACTGAAGAGACAGAGTGCGTTAAAGAGGAAATAGGTTTCTTGGGATATATGATAAGTGGAAAAGGAATTCTGCCTGACCCAGGCAAGCTAGCAGTCATTGAAAAATTTGAGGCTCCCAGAAACAAGAAGCAGCTGAGACCGATATTCGGGTTTTCGGCTTCTATAGGCCTTTTGTTAGTGATCAGGCTTTTAATGCGCCCTGTCTTCACCTCCTGCTGAAAAAGAATACCCCTTGGGTTTGGACAGCAGAATGTCAACAGGCGTTCGAGGTGCTTAAACAATCTTTAATTAATAGTCCTATTTTACATCATCCTAATTTTGAAAAACCATTCTGTATGTCTGTTGATGCTAGTAGCTATGGTATAGCTGTGGAGGTATTCCAAGTAGAAATAGAGAACGAACAAGAAGTGCACAAGACTATAGCTTACGCAAGTCGATCTTTACAGGCAGCATAGAGAAATTAGGGCATCTGAGAACTGGAATCATTGGCAATTGTATTTGGGGTACAGAAATGTGAGCAGTATCTATTAGGTCACAAGATAATTGTTTACAGTGACCTTAAGGCGTTGACCTTTTTAAAGACCTGTAAGTTGAGGAATTCTTGTTTGGTAAGATGGTCATTGTATCTCCAGCAGTTTGACCTTGAGGTTAGATATATTCAAGGGAAAGATAATTTGGTAGCTGATGCGTTATCTAGAAGTGCGGAGCTCTGTGATGACGCGGGAATTACAGCAACAGACCTAAGTGAAGTACGAATGTTTGCGTTGCACGAATTAAAGGAAGAAAGTGCATTAAAGAGGGTGATTAAGAACTTGAGACGTGAGCGGAATGCAGATGACCAGCTGAAATTAGTAATGAGCTATTTGGGAGATGCGAACTATCATAAGGTTTCGCAATACTACTGTCTGCATAAAGGTATTCTCTTTAGGAGGAAAAAGGTAGGTGTTTCTGAGTGGAAGCTGTGCTTTCCCTCACAACATGTAGACTTACTATTCGACTATGTACACCTGAGGTATGGGCACTATGGTGCAAAGAAGTGCATTGCAAAATTAAAAGAGAAAGCTGTGTTAGACAACATGTACCGCCGTGTTGCCAAGTGTCTAGCATCTTGTGTAGTGTGCCAGAAAGTCCGTGCTGCTAACATCAGAATACAAGGGTATATGCATTCAGTAGAGCCAACTGAAACGCTAGAATTACTGGATTGTGATTTGTTTGGCCCTCCTGCTGCTTCGAGAGGTGGGTGCACCCATGTTTTTGTTGTTGTGGATGGGTTTAGTAAATATGTTAAGCTATACTCAATTGAAAGAGCAAATGCAAAAACGTTGGTAGAAAAGTTGGAAAAAGATTTCATCGTGAACGTTGGCGTTCCGAAGAATTTGCTGTCAGAAAATGGGCCTCAATTTACTTATGATAGATTTAAAGAATGTCTGGGTAAGGCCAGAGTGAAACATCTGAAAATATCTGCGTATTTCCCCCAAGGAAATATGAGTGAACGTATTATGAGAGAATTGAATAGGCTTTGCAGGACTTATTGTGCTCGGAAACACTCAAGTTGGGCAGAGCACATGAAGTATTTTGAGAATGTAATTAACAACTTAAAGCATGATGCAACTGGTTTTGCGCCTTGCGAATTGATGTTTGGCCAAGAACCGCACAGTGTGATTGCAGATATGGTAGAATTCCCTATTCTAACGCAAATATCCACAGACGAGAAGAAGTTAAAGGCTAGGGCAAAGATAAGAAAAAGAGCGTTGGAAAGAAAGAAGCGTCATGATGCAAAAGCTGTACCCACCAGTTTTGAAATAGGTCAGTTAGTCCTTGTCAAAACCAAGGAAAAATCAAAGAAAATAAATGCAGAAACAAGGAAATTCATGTTCGTATAACAAGGACCTTTCAGGATCATATGAAAACCACATGCCAATGCATATAGGCTAGAGTAACCTAAAAGTAAAAAGATATTAGGTCTCTGGAACGTGATCGACGTAAAGAAGTTCATAGGTAGTGTACGAATTCTGTAGCGAGGAGGTTGTTCTGTAACCTCAACACAGTGTGGCAGCTGTGCAGTCCTAGCTGTGTGAGATCTTCTTTCCTTTTCAGGTCTCACTCACTCTTCATCTTTTCCATCCACCTAAAATTACGAACTCTTCATCCCAACACATTAAAATTTCCGTTATGGTTATCAAACCAATAATAAACTAATGAATTCTGTAGGGAGGAGATTGTTCTGTAACCTCTACACAGTGTGGCAGCTGTGCAGTCCCAGCTGTGTGAGATCTTCTTTCCTTTTCAGGTCTGACTCACTTCTTCATCTTTTCTATCCATCTAAAATTTTGACTTCTTCTTTCCAACACACAAAATTTTCCGTCATGGCTATCAGGCCATGAGTTCTGTAACCATTCTATCCACCGATTAGTGAAGAAAATACCTAATGTGACAAACCTAACAGTGACATAAACCACAGAGAAGTAGGATGTAATTAAGATACAAATGTATTTGAGTAACAAGTATGTATAGAACCCTGCTAATATTGTAAGTACAAAGTGTTGTTTTATTCTAAATGGTCCACCAACAATAATTCAAAAAGATATACAAATTCGTGTACAAGCAGGATCTGAAGTGGCATTGAAACCTATTGTATGCTGTAGAGCTAACTAATAAATAGTACAAGAGATTGCTTAGTGATATGAAAAATATGCAGAGTAGTTGTAAGAATGAACTCACCCTGTGTAGCAAGGAATGGCAGTGTAATAGAATTGAGTAGTGTTTGTGGTTGAGACGTGAAGGACACGTCCCTGAAGTATTTATAAGGTTGGAGCTGGCCATTTATTTGGTGTAGTGTGTGACAGGACACACCTACACGTGTTGAGGTTATGAGTTGGAGGCGTGAATGCGACCATAGGTACCCTTATGTTAGATGAGACAGAGCAGCTCATGGTGTCCTATAGGTTTAAGGAATTTACTATTACGCTCGTCCATGATTACTTAATGCACTTTAGTGGTAGGTCGAGAGAACCTACCTGTGGTTTCAGCGTCCGATTGAGTGGAAATGGATTGCTACGTGAGCAAACTGATCAACTGCAATACACTATAAATATGAAATAAATGTGCTATCCTATGCTTTAAATGTTAATAGAGTGAGTGTTAAATAAGTACATACACTAGCAACATAATTGAGTAACATAATGGCAGACGTGAAACATTATTTTTAGCTCAGCATAAATACACTTCGATGAAGCAAGTACATAATTGCAGATGTGGAACTGACACAGCAGCAGTGGACCAATAAGTGGATTTAGTAGTCAACTAAACGTAGTGTGTTTTGAACACTTAGAACTGTACTATTACCACAAGTTACTCACATGTACAAAGAAGCTGAAAAGACAACTACTAATCAAATATACTCATACTATATCTAAGAATAATGTAATCGAAGACGAGTCAGTTAAGTAAATAAAATACAGATTTGTCAGGAATGTACCGATCATTGGTTCAGTGTTCCGGCCCAGAAATAATAAATTGAGGTTAAATAGGATTTATGATTGCATGCCTTGAGCATAAATTTTCTCTAGTACGTGACTAACGGCGTTTTGAGCCATTTGTTTAGCGATTTTATGACAATTAAGTAACCAAGAGAGTAAAATTGAAAAAGTTCTAGCAACATATTGAAAGATAAAATGTATATATCCCCATTTCATTGTGACCCACCCTTAGATATTAAGTGAACAGAGTCTGAAGCACTCTTTTTGTTTGTTCTACAGGACAAACCAGATAAGGGCAGCCTGGTAGCTGCGTGAAAGCGTGGAGTGACTTGGACACAACTCACAGTGACCCCTCCCCTTTCCCCATGTAATTTAGAGTCAACGTGAAGGCCGCACACAATAGCAACTTCCCCTCCTCTACCCTTGTGAACGGAAGTGTAGAACGCCAGCCAAAGCGGCTACAACCACGTGTGTAAAAACGAAATTGTCTTGATTTGTGAAAATTTTCTTTCAGGTTTAGAAAATACTGCCAAGATATAATTATCTGTTTATGTATCATGAATAACTGTGTTATTTTATATGAATTTGTGTATTAAAAATGTATTTAATGGATTTAAGATTTTCATAGTTTTACGTATTTTATGTGTTTGTCTGTCTAAGGCAATATGTATGCCAAAGTGTTTCACTGATTTTGCTAAAATTTTGAGTGATAATGTTGCTTAAGAGGCAGTGAATATGCCAGTAATTTAAACAATTGAAGTAGGTAATAAGTTTTCTTTTAATATTTCTATATGTTTATATTTAAATTTTAATTTTTCATAGGGACATAAGCTGTACTCTTGCTTCCTTTTTGTAATTAATTATTTTTCGTTTACATTCAAAGAAATTAAGTAGAGGGTGATGTAGGGAAACAGCCTACTCACGCCGTATAAAATTCACAGCAGTCTTTCCATTGTCCGCCAGCCAGTCCGCTGTAAACAGCTCTGACGTTATAAATGTTGCGCAATATTTTAAAAATCAAGTAAATAACCTGAAACCGTTCTAGGATGTCAGGAGTAATACTAAATCAGTATGTGTTGAATATCAGTTCAATAACTTTAACCACTTTCGAAATTTAGACGTTTTTCTGTAAAAATCATTGGCGCAACAGAAAAGAGCTAGAAACTTAAAAATTTATATTTAGATTACTTTTGCACAATAATTTAGTAGAAACAGTAATCTGGATCTCATAAATTAAAATTTGAGTTGAAATTCATAATATTCTGGTTTTGCCTTAAAAATTAAGGAAGCAAGATAGATTAAGTAGACAAATAAATAAGGCTAGGATGTTTAAATTTAAGTAAAAGGGAAATCCGCTATAATCATAAAGATGTGAGAAGTTTCAACTGAATAACTATAAAACTATAGCGATAGCGTATCTCCAAAGGGCAAGTTCAGAGCTCGTCTACTGCGTGTAGTGTAATTAAATTAATTCTCTCGCCCAAAATATTTGACTCAGCCACGTCAGACTTTAATTATGATTACTTACCTGTGTGCTGATTGCACATTTAAATTGAGAACTTCAGTGGCCATCTGCAAAGGAAGCAATGATTTATTTGATAACTTAAAGTGGTGCATTACTAGCCCAGCGGCTCCGTCCACCTTCTTATGGCTAGCTTCTAGCTATGTGGCGCAGGATTTATTTGTTAAGCATTGCCTGCTTCATCTGGGGTTGGCGTGTGGGGTCTGTGCATCTTTATTTTTGTGTGTATCTGGAGTGTGTGTGGGACGGGTGTCGAACTTCATTGCTTTATTGCGTTACGGAGTTTTGTTTTTGTTGTCGATATTTGGTTTCTTCTGAGCCTTTCATGACTGCAATTGTTCGTCGTGTTGCTATGCCGTTTTTATCGGCCCAGTACTGCTATTGGTCTCTTGTATCGATCTCGTGGGTCTTGTGGTGCTCCTAGCGCTCGTATAAGTGGGTTGTCTGCTTCTTGTGTCTTGCTGTAGAATCGTCGTGCCAGCTCCTGGTGTCTCTGCATTACTTCAAGTTCTTCTGCAGGTTCCTGTAGGTAGCGGTGTGGAAACTGTGAGTGTACGTCAAAGATGCGTCGGAGAATTTTGTTTTGGAGAGACTGGAGTCGTTGGATGTGCGTCTTTGCTGCACATCCCCATACTTCACAGGCGTAATCCATGAGTGACCTGATATACATTCTGAAAATTAACATTCCGTTTTCAACTGAGAGGTCAGAGTCTTCATTAATGAGGGGCTACAAGGCCCCTATCTGGTTCACTTTCGCTCGTACGTCTTCTATGTGGAGTTTCCATGTCAGTCGTTTGTCCAAGATGACTCCCAGGTATCTGGCGGAGGCGTCCCATGGTAGTTCTACGTCGTACAGTCGGAGATGGCGTGTAGGCATGGTCTTACGTCGGATGAACATGACGGCTTGAGTCTTGGTTGGGTTAAAGCTGATGCGCCACTTTGCAGCCATTGCTCAAGGGCGTTAAGTGAACTCTGAGGGCGAGGCACGAGGACTTCTCTCCATCTGCTTGTCGTGAAGATCATCTTGTCGTCAGCATAAATGGCTTTTTCCACTCTTGGCTGCGATGGGATGTCGGAGGTGAAGATTGAGTACAGGACTGGCCCAAGGACAGATCCTTGTGGCACTCCGGCGTTTATATGGCGAGCTGTTGATATTGAGTTGTCAATCCGAACAGGGAACGTGGGATTCTTCAGATAGGAGGCTATTAGTCGGATGAATGGCTTTGGAAATTGTAGTCTGTTGAGTTCCCAGATGAGGCCTTTGTGCAAAACAGTATCAAAGGCTTTGGTGACGTCCAGCAGTACGCCGCCGCAGAATTCCTTCTTGTTAAATGCTTCAGTGATGTATTCGACGGTTCGAAGTATCTACTGCGTCGTACTGTGTCCACTGCGGAATCCTAATTGTTCTTGTGGTATTATTTCATTTCGATTGATGATGTTTTGTAGTCTTGGTAAGAGGATGCGTTCGAACAGCTTGCTGATTTGTGGCAGGAGGCTTATCGGACGATAACTCTGTGGGTGATGGCGATCCTTTCCCGGTTCAGGTACTGCTACAACTATTGAGTGCTTCCATTGTGATGGGTATGTGGCGGTGGTGATGATCCAGTTGAATATGGCGGCGAGTGGCATGATCGCTGTCCAGGGCAGCTGCTTCAAGACACGTCCTTGGATGTCATCTGCGCCGGGGGCTTTGTTCGAAGGTAAGGCCCGGGTGCCAGGCTGTACTTCTTCTGTGCTGATGGGCGGAATGTGGTCGTCTTCTGCGTCCTCATCTTCGTCGTCTTGTTGTTGAAGTATGGCGTCTGCTGCCCTTTCAATGGTTGCGATGCGTTGTGGGTCAGTCCTGTCGTTGAGTGGTTGGAAAGCGGCTAGTCGGGACAGCGGATTTAATCAGGCGTTCTCTTAGCCGTCCGCACCGCGGCTTTATATATAAGAACTCTGCGCGAGGAGAAAAGGCTCAAGTTCTCTCCAGACGTTGATCAGCGCACCATCTGTGCCGGAAGTCGCGTCGCGTCGGTATCATTGCTATAAACAGCCTCGGATGCCGTAATAAGTTACTCGGGATACGCATAACCATGAAATCGTTTTCGAGTGAAGTGTTAATTCTGGGATGACTTCAATGATCTATCTTCAGTTCGCGTATGTCGTATTTTCACGTGCCGCCGCGGGACAGACATTCTACCATTATTTAGCGTGGGTTTGATGAACATTATCATCAAATTATGACGAGCATTCACTTAAGCATTTAATTTGAACAGTTATAGTTGCATCAGCGCATTAGACTCTGAACTGCTCTGGTAGTTGGATTGTATGGATTCTTTTGGTCTGTGAATTTCAGAATACAGTGAACATTTTAGAAAGAATCGTTTTTAATTATGAATCCCAGACAATCTCCTAATTCCTCAGAGCTATAAGCTGTAACTATAAGAAAATTTCTCAGATGAATTGGGCACTAGGAATTCTAACTACAGGCTTCACGTTTTGCTAATCGCTTTCTGGTTGCCAATACTGTAGTTAGAGAGCCAGTGTTGAGAACGGCAAACAGCAGCATTAAATAAACCATAGGAACATTTCATTAACCATTATTTCCACCCGCCGCGCCACAATGCTAATAACGGCTTATCTGCACTTTCCACAGATTTCCACTGCGTATGCGCTGTTAAACTAGCTGCGTCAGGAAATTTTTGGGGAAACCTGTCTAAAAGTACTTGGCAAATCTGTCTGTCTGTACCCTCGCAATGAATCCATAGACGTCCCAATCTGTACTCGTTAAGTTCGAGTCGCCACCAACTAGTACTGCTTAATCTCGGTATTTACGAATCACTGACTGAAGACTTTCTTTGAATGATTCTAAAACTGTCGAAGCAGGATCGAGTGGCAAGTAAAAACATCCAACAATTAACTTATTTCACCTAGGCCTATTATACTTGACCAGATACCTTCACTGACACACTCAGTTTCGACCTCAATGAACACACGCCCTTCTATGGCTCTAATACGTCTTTCCGATATACGTTCCATTACTCCCTAACTCACAGCTTTCTACTTCTAGTTTCAGCCACGTCTCGGTCCGAAGATTAATTTGGGCGCTAGAACGTTCCTGGAGGGCAAGAAATTCGGGAACTTTGTTACGAATACTTCCACAGTTTACTTATAAAATTTACTTTGAACGCGATCTGATATTGCTGTTAGCGTGTCGATTGGCGAGTGTTCATCAGAGTACCTGAATTTACCGGCTAGCCTAAAAAAACCACCATGTGCAATTCACAAGTTCTCTGCTACGCAAGTGCCTGCTTCCTTCGTGTATTGCACACCTAACCTATCATGGGGTGTCCTACAGTTCCCCACCCTATAAAATATATCCAGCAATCTTCAGCCGAGACCATCACAGAGTAGACTGAAGCCTTTGGTTGACAATCTCCAATCGGCTCCAAACCAAAGGAATCTGAACTACTCTGAGGCGCGGAGCCAGCAGCCTTCACTACCTACTCGAGCAGCCCGTCTGAACAGAGGAGGGCCTCAGAACCCACGCGACAGGAGTCGTTGGTGCCGACCTGAGTCACAGCTTACAGGCAACTGCATCCTGCAAGCTCGATAACCACAGGCAATGCCTCATTCACATTTCGGATGAACCCCCAAGATCTCGAATGAATACCCCCAGAAATACTGATTGGATATTGGTTTTTCTTCCCAGCCATGGAAGCTGTTTTCCTGAGGGGCTCCATAACATGCCTAAACATTGGAGCTTCCGATTACTAACAACCCCTGCCCACATGTGCCTTCTCGGACCCTGCTGAAGGAAATAATCACAGGGTGTATAGGCGAGGCCAGACGTCCAGCCTCCACACTGGCCCTCCGCCTCGAGCGACCCCAACTGCCATTCACCCCGCTGTGAGGGTGGATTCACCGAATCGGATACATTAGCAGGTGCCCTGGCAGCAGAGCCCGTTGACGAATCAAGCGGCACCATATTCTCCACTACCGCTACACCCCGAGGCACCAGCATGAAGTCGGCTGATCGTAGCGAAAAGCGCATTCAGCTGTTCATAACATGCACACATCGTACCCATCCCAACAATACTAACTGAAGGAGTAAGCGACAGAAGCCGAGAGAAATTTAGATATTCTGCTTGTTACCCTCCTGTCGTGTCATCAATGGAGGCTTATGCCTTAATGAATTGTGTAACTGGCTGTTCAGAAAAAATGAAAGCTGCTCTACAGACTGCCTGATTTTATCCTTACACTTAAAGATGCGAGGTCAGCCATCTTAAACAGAAAAAGACACACAATATTTGAGGAATATACTACTAGGAAAACTGGAAAAGCAGACCGGCACACTGTTTACATCGAGGCTTACTTTCACACTGCTGACTGCTATGTCAGTATTAATTATGTAGGACACTGGCAGACTGTAGTTATCTAAGGCTTTGAATGGATTTACAAATAGACCTACAGTTTTGGGTTTTCAATACGAGTAAGCAGCTGAAAATCATATATTTAACTTTAAAGTTTCTACGCCATTATTGTTAGGTAATTAGTGGACTTTAATGACTTGACCTTACATTACGGGTGTATAGTAGGAACAAATTTTCGTCACCACTTATTGTAATCACGATACTGTGCAAAATAATCTTTGCAGTTATCATCATAATACTGGGTATATATATTCCCATTTCATTGTTGGGTAAAATATATTCACAAGTTAGTAAAAAGGCTCATAATTTTAACAAGTTTTTAATTTCACATGTTTTACTGATTATACGGTTGTAAAATAGGCCCCGGACAGCCTACCTGTGGTCACGCTTGGCTATATTATAAATGGTTGTGTTATCCTACATTAAATCTTCCTAGGATTGATAACTTTTTATCATATTAACAGAATCTTCCGTCGTTTCTTGGTAGAACAACATTATAATAAATGAAAATCCCGAGTTTGCTTTTGTTCTACAATATATTGCAGAACAAAAGCAAACTGGTGCTTTTCATTTATGATGACTTTTTGTATAATTACTTAAGATGTGACAGAGTTTGTAAAATGAAAATAGTTAGAACCAGTGCTGCAATTAACGAAATTATAGATCAAATCAGCCCTAATTGTTGTTACTCTCTCGCACATTTTAATGTATCTGATTAGGTCTACTTTCATTGTGGGATCATGATGTGTTAATTTACAAACTGGTAATTACGTTCTTAGAATATAAGAACTACCTTTACTGTCTGTGCATTAGTCCTCTAACGAAATACGCTCTTTCTGTTTGGCCACGTGTCTTTAATTGTCGATCTAGGAGCTAAAATGACATTCTTGTATATCAGTTAGATTAACTACATGTGGGTCAGTGAGGTGCTGGTAAGTCTTCACACACGACCACTAAAGTGAACGTGAAATAGTTTCCAAGAACGAAGACGAATATCGACTGATTGAGGGAGAGCCGTTCGTGGTGTGGTGGTGTGTTGGGGCTTATGGGCGCTCAACATCGAGGTCATCAGCACCCTGACACACATTAAAAGGAACGAACGTGGACAGACCTAAGAAAACTAAAGCACACACTCAAAGAAAGCAGGAGAAGAAGGAAAATGCTACATAAGAAAGTAAAACCTAAGGAAGGGGGAAACATAGCAACAAGAATGTCACAGGAAATTGTTATTGGCTGGCCCCTTACATAAAATATGGGCTAGCTTGTCACACAGTGAGCAAATTAAAATCCTCTGCGTAAAATCTTTGTAGAAACATTTGACATGGCACAGAACTTTCAAACTTTAGCCACATTCGTCCGAGTGTTGCCTAAGAGAGAGGGCAGGTCCGCTGGCAAGTCAGCTGCGGCCCGCTGGACAGAAAATAAAACGCAATCCATTAAAACGTGGCGCACAGTGACCTGGACGCCGCAAGCACCACACATTGGAGGGTCCTCTCGCCGGAGCAGGTAGCCATGCGTCATAGGGCTGTGGCCTATTCGAAGCCGAGTGAGGAAAACCTCGTCACGTCGATGGCGCTGAAAGGAAGTACACCACACACTAGTTGTGGGCTTGACTGTACGGAGCTTATTGTCAGTCACTTCCAGCCACTCATCCTCCCACCGACGCATAACCCGTGAGCTCAACAGCGAGGTGAGTGCGTGCAAGGGGATAGCACACTGAGATACTTGTGGGGCGAGACACGCCTCCTTGGCTGCGAGATCTGCCCTTTCATTCCCAGCAACGCCGACATGCCCCGGAACCCAGCAGAAAGCTACAACCTTCCGAGGTCGCTGTAGTCGGAGGAGGGCATCCTGGATGGTCTGGACAGTTTTGTCTGCCGGATACAAACGTTGCAATAAGTGAAGGGCACTGAGTGAATCTGAACAGACAAGAAATTTAGGAGAGGAAGAATGTCTCATGTGCTCCAGTGCCCGCAAGATCGCAGACATTTCTGCATCAAAGACAGTAAAAGTCTGAGACAGTCGGACCTTGAGGACACGATCCGGAAAAACAACTGAGCAACCAACAGAATCCCCTTGTTTCGACCCATCCGTAAAAACAGTTACATAGTCGTGGTGCTCAGATAAAATGGCAGAAAATGCTGCATTAAAAACGGTGGCAGGAGTGCAATCTCTCTTGTACTGCAATAAATCTAAAATCACACCGGGCCTCTTCAGTAACCAGGGTGGCGGGCGGTTAAAACCCTGGATTTGGGGTTGTACAGACTCCACACCGAGGGACTCTAATACACGTTGCACACAGATCCCAAACGGCAACGTAGCCCGGGGACGGCGGGAAAAAAGGCGGCCCAGAGGTGGGAGGCTTACCGTTTGCTCCCTTTATTTACCCCCTCTGGATGCAATGACCTTAGACGCTCTCTCAGATCTTATCGACCAACTCCCCCGCCCATTTCTCCTCCTGGGAGACTTCAAAGCCCATTATGTCCTGTAGGGCTCCACTTCTCTTTGCGCTTGAGGTCGAATTTTTGAGAGCCTCCTAACATCTCAAGTGTTGTGCATCCTCAACACAGGTACTCCGACTCATTTCTCTCCTGCTACAGGGTCATTCTCAGCCATTGACCTATCTTTCTGCTCTCCATCCCTCACCGACTCTGTTTACTGGGAGGTCATTGACGACCTTCATTCCAGCGATCACTTCCCTATCCGCATTCATCTCCTGGATGGTGTATTGCTGGAGCAGCGGCCACCATCGTGGATAATTGGGAGGGCTAACTGGCCACTGTTCACTGGGTTGGCTGTCTTTGACCGCCGCAATAGCATCCAAGAATGGGTGGATCACATCACGCTTGTGATCCATCATGCTGCTGACCTGTCCATACCACAGTCTTCTGGCACTCTTAAGCGGCGCCTTGTGCCTTTCGAATCGCGAGAGCCAGGGCACGCCGTGTCATTAAAGAGAGCAAGAAAAGGTCATGGCAGGCGTTCCTGGACTCCATCAACCGTTCCACTTGTTCCACAAAAGTATGGGAAGCCGTTTACCAATAGCTGCTGTCCTGAACCAGGGATGCCTCCAAACAACACCCAGAGCCATTGCTTAGACGCTGGCAGAGCATTTTGCACAAAGTACTGCCACTGCAAATCAGGATCCAGCGTTTCGTCGCTACCGTGCGACTGTCGAAAGAGCGAACTTGGACTTTCGGTCGAACAGTTCTGAGGCGTACAACTCCCCTTTCTCCATGTGGGAACTTGAATCGGCTCTTAGTGAGACTTCTGACACTGCACCAGGTTACGACCGCATCCGGTACTCCATGCTTCGACATCTGCCAGCGGCGCCAAAGGAAATCCTCCTCGAATGTTTTAATCTCATATGGCAGACAGGAGTGTTCCCCACCTAGTGGCGGGAGGCAATCCTCATCCCTCTCCTCAAACCAGGAAAGGACCGCACATGTCCCAGTAGTTATCGTAGTATCTCCTTGACAAGCTGTGTCGGAAAGACCCTGGAACGGATGGTTAACCGGCGTCTGGTCTGACTGTTAGAGACCAGACAGCTCCTTAGTCGCTTTCAGTGTGGATTCGGAAAATTTCGGTCCACGGTCGACAACCTGACCCTCCTAGAGACGGCTATTCAGCAGGCTTTTCTCCGTCAGCATCACTGTATTGGTGTCTTCTTTGATATCAGTAAGGCGTATGATACTACTTGGAGATACTGTATTCTTGCACAACTGCATCAATGGGGCTTTCGTGGCCTCCTCCCGATTTTCATTCCGTCTTTCCTGTCTCAGCGGTTTTTTCGGACCCGCATTGGTAACACACTGTCTGATCGCTTTGAGCAAGAGAGCCGTTCGTAGGAAAATCTGCTAGATTTGGGAAAGAAAACAGAGTTAACTTTGTTATTCTTGCAATTTAAATTGCCACTACTTTCTCTCAGCCTCATCTAAGGTAGTAGTTCATCTACAGTGATATCGATGCCGAATAACTAGACAGCAAACAACAACAAAAGAACTATCAGAGTACCATACGTCCCTAAATATGATGAATTTGTGAGCCTTGATACTATTCGTAGAAACTAAAACCGTCTTTCTTGGCACTTTTCTTTTTTAATTCTATTACAGGTTTCAGTTATTACGACGAACTTCAGATTCACCTGTCCCTTTGCTGATGGTGACCGTGATGATCGAAACTTGTAATTTAATTAAATAAAGGAATTGGTGACTGTAATAATTTCTACGTATCGTAGGACATTGTATCACTCCTGTATGCAAGTTAATAATGTCACCTCTTATAAATCCATGAAAGTATTTCTACATCTTATATACGAAACTCTATCGATCATCGTATAATTAAAGGGCCACAGCGTATTTCATTTTCGTGTTAGAAAATCTTATACGCCTAACGGAAGACAACCAACATGCAAGAATTCATTATTTAGCAAAATTATGGAAAGCGCCTTCAATATAGGTGAGTGACCCAAAAGAAAATTAAGTAACTATTTCACAGAAGGCGAAGCGTGCGTCGTAACCTTCCATTATTTAAAAAAATGGTTGTATTAGTTTCTTCTTTTCTAACAAACATATCTTTCAAAGAAGCAGAAAATGAAACCCACTGTAAAGAAAACTCTTCTTCGCTTCACGTGGCCAAATTTCCATATCATCATAGCCACTGGAGTCTCTTCAAAACCATACTTATCTTCGCATGATGGCAAACAACGAAATAAAATCCACAAACAACCACCTCATTTCGTTTAGTGACTCCCATGCAAACAACGAAATAAAATCCACAAACAACCACCTCATTTCGTTTAGTGACTCCCATGCTACTGATTTCAAACTATACTTAACGGTATATAGACTTCAGAAGTGTGGAAACACATGAATGTATACAAACTGAGAAAAATCTAACTACCAAACTAAAGAAAAAGAAGACAGTACCACAGCGGCCATCGGCAATAGAAACCACTGCATACTGCGTCCCCACGAGCTCCTTACCTTCTGATATCTGTTTAACTTGCATACTGGAAAGACCCTTTAAAATGAACTTGGATGCTGTTAACCATGTAGGATAGGCGTGATTGTATCATGTATGTAATCATTCGAAATCGCAGCAGACGTTCAGTCAACTAATGTGGAAAGTCCTCCACAGGTACAGAAAACAATGCCTACTGATCGAGATGCTGAAGTCACCCGCACATAATTTTCACCGAATTTCGTAGCGCTTAACAGGCTTCATGTTATGAATTAGTTTGTAGTTTTGAAAAGCAACCTCTTAAAGCCTTTTTTTTCTGCGAACGCTCCATACCATGTATTTTATTCATTTTTATTTACACGTCAAGCTCCATAGGAGCAAATTCAGGAGCAATTCACCAAGGTCATGGAACATGTCATTACATTACATTACAACGTAAAACTAATAACACATAAAAGTAAAAGTCAAGCCCTAAGTTTAAGAATCAGCTTAATTTTTCAAGGAACTCCCTCGCAGAATAGAAGGAGTGACCCATGAGGAAACTCTTCAGTTTCGATTTAAAAGCGCGAGGATTACTGAAAATGGATGCAACAGTATACTGCACACTTTTCTGCTCAAGATTTAAGGAAGTTCGATCCAAATGCAGGTTTGATTCCTGCCAAGTATTAACTGAGTGGAAGCTGCTTATTCTTGGGAATAAGCTGATATTGTAAACAAGAAATGACAGTGAGAGGCCAATGTCAAAATACCCAGAGTGGTGAACCGGGGTCGACAAGAGGTTCGCGAACTTACACACCGAGAGTATCTTTTTAGAATAAGAAGAGTTACCCCAAAATATGGTTCAAATGGCTCTGAGCACTATGGGACTCAACTGCTGTGGTCATTAGTCCCCTAGAACTTAGAACTACTTAAACCTAACTAACCTAAGGACATCACACACATCCATGCCCGAGGCAGGATTCGAACCTGCGACCGTAGCAGTCCCACGGTTCCGGACTGCACGCCTAGAACCTCGAGACCACCGCGGCCGGCCCCCAAAATATAATACCATACGACATAAGCGAATAAAAATAAGCAAAGTAGATTAATTTTCGTGTCGAACTATCACTTACTTCAGATGCCGTTTGAATAGTAAAACTGGCAACATTAAGTCTTTGAACAAGATCCAGATGGTCGTGCGGTAGCGTTCTCGCTTCCCGCGCCCGGGTTCCCGGGTTCGATTCCCGGCGGGGTCAGGGAGTTTCTCTGCCACGTGATGGCTGGGTGTTGTGTGTTGTCCTTAGGTCATTCTCGCTTCGCGCGTCGGGCGACTAGGTCGTGCTCTTAGTTCCGCCTCTACCGTAGCGCAGCGTGTTTTCCTCCTGTCAGTTTAGTGCCGTGTTGGTCTCCGTGCGCGTCGCATCGCTGGTTGTCGGCTGGTGTTTGGTGTTCGTGCGGCCCTTCCTGTCGCGGCGTCGTCTCTCGCCGTGATGTCCACCATGGTTCCCACGAAAGTTCCGCGTACAGGTACAGTCAGTTTTACCTTTGACAAATCCACGCGTCACGTCCAGCCCGGTTCTTTGGAGATACATGACTGGTTAGTCGATACAGTTAAGGTCACTACTGATCAGGTGCATACCGCATATTTCGACAGCGAATTATATGTGTTTTTTGTTAAGTTTCTTGACCCGCTCCAGGTTGATAGGCTACTTTCTCGTCATGGTTCTCAGGTACCCTTTACGCACCGTGATGGTTCCACTAGTATGGTTCTCTTGGCAAATGCAGAAGTGATATATACGAATGTTCGGGTATTTAACCTTCCGCCCGAGGTTGACGACTCTTTTCTGAAGTCCGTTTTGCTTCCTTATGGGGACGTACGCCATATTCGAAAGGAACGCTGGTCTGCTCAGCACCGCTTACAGGTATATAGTGGTATTCGGTCGGTGGAAATGGTGGTCAAAAAACCTATTCCTTCTCACCTACAGGTATGTGGTTATAGGGTCCATATCACGTACAGTGGCCAGGAAGGAACATGTTATTATTGTAATGAAACTGGTCATTTCCGTACTAATTGTCCGCGGCGTGTGGTGGTATTAAAACCTACATACGAACAGCGTAAAAAATTGACTTTAGCTGATCTTCTCCCGCAAGGATCTCGGACTGAATCGCTCACTGTTACTGAGGGACGCAGTGATCCGTTGCCCGACAACGGCCGTGATTTTCCCCCGTTGTCCTTGAGTAGGGATCTTGCTGCCCTTAATTCCGATGTTCCCGCGCTGATTTCTCACAACAAGCGTCGGCGAACACAGGATGATGCGGCTGATGAATCTTCCTTATTGGCTCGCCCTTCCGATGGGCCTCCGGTAAAGGACTCTCTTTCTCAGTCGGAAATCGTGGATGAGGAAGCCACAGGTGCTATCACGCCTTTGCAGAAGCTCCCTGACACCTTATCTGACGTTGTTCCTGCTACCGCGGCAGCCTCTTCGGAGACGCCCGTGACGGAACCTGCTTCTGGTTGCCACGTGTCTTCTCCGGTGCTCTCTGACACTTCTCCTATTGACTCTGTTTCGCATCCCCCTTCTGGAATTTCTGTCGCCCCCTCTGGGTCACAGCCTCCTCCCATCAAACAACTGATTGATTCTCCAGAGCCAGTGGATCCCGTTATTATTCACCAACTGTCCCACCGTGAACCAATGTCTGCGGACGAATGGGATGTAGAGGCCTCTCTCTCGCAATCTGACACGGAATGTCTACATGATGCTCCTACGCAGCCGAACGCTGCAGCGTCGGCACCGCGGAGCCGCAGTCGAATCCGTAAACAGCCACGGAGAGCCGCGTCACGGCCGAAGAAAAAGCAGTGGGAAGATGAGGGTTCTGTTTCGTAGTTTTTCTCTCTGTGGTTCAGCGCTTGTTTCTGGTATGATTACTTGTATGCTGCTCCGTCAGCTGACGGCTCTCTACCGATCTTTGTTTTTCTTTCTAGGTTGAAGTTCCATGCAAGCATATACATTTCTTTCTCTGAATATTAACAGAATATGTTCTGAGCTTCGGCTCGCCGCTTTGCGACAGTTTATCTATCAGTCTGGGGCAGATGTTGTTTTTTTACAGGAAGTCCTATTCGACCAGTTTTCCATTCCTGGGTTCTCGACGTTTTTTAATGTCGCTTCCGAACTTTCTACGGGCACTGCCTTGTTTTATAGAGAAGGCATTCCGTTGATGAATTTCGAAGTACTCGACAGTGGAAGGGGGATCGGGTGCACGTTTTATGATCTCAGTTTACTCCTTCTTTATGCCCCTTCTGGTTCGGGTTGTACTACCGCACGCTCGAGTTTCTATAAAGAAGAAGTCATTTACCTGCTTCGTAAATCCCCGACAAAGATAATTTTAGGTGGGGACTTCAATTGTGTTCTACGGCCGGTAGATCAGTCTCCTAATTTTAATTTCAGTAAAGAACTCGACGACCTTGTGCGCTCCTTGCACCTGCGTGACGTGTGGGTTTCTCGCTATCCTACACTTGTGCGACATACCTACTTCACTCCCACGTCTAGCAGTCGCCTCGATCGCTTTTACCTTTCCGATTCCTTGTGTGGGCAACTTCTGGCTGTTGATGTGATACCAGCCTGTTTTACTGATCATTGCGCTGTAGCCGTTACGTTTAATTACGAGCGACAACCGGTAAAATTGTTTCGTCCTCCTTGGATGCTCAATATCGCGTATTTGCAAGATACCTCCCTTGGTATCGTCCTGGAGGACATTTGGACTCGTTGTTCTCGTACTATGGACCGGTACCCGTCTATCGTGGCATGGTGGACACTGTATGCAAAACCACACATCCGTAGGGCTCTCGTGCGTTTTGGGGCTGCGAAGGTGGCAGAAGATCGACGAACGCAAGAATTTTACTATTCTGTCTTACGTCAACTGTACGATAGTGCTACGCATTCGGGTTACTGATATACAGCGCATCAAAGCCAAATTGCTGCAGCTCAAACGCATTCAAATGGAGGGCCTGCGGACGAGGTCTCAACCACGTTCCCTTCTACAAGAGGAACTGACGTCACTCTACCATCTAGTCCGTTTACGGTCGCGCCGGAAACGTGGGTGCCTTGCCTCCCTCACAACCGCTGACGGCCGCGTGTTCACCTCTCACCGTGACATTTCTGACTTCGTTTACACCTATTTTACTGATCTGTACGATACTCATGTCCCGGCGGAAACCTCTCTTGACGACTTTACCTCCTTGCTGCCTCGCGTCGTCACTCCTCAATTAAACGACGCCTTTCTGCGTCCCTTTCATAAGGATGACATATATGATGTTGTTGCAGGATCGCAGTCCCGCAAGTCGCCTGGATTAGATGGTATTCCTAAGGAGTTCTATGTTCAATTTTGACCGCTCATTGGTGACACCTTAACGTCAATGGTAAATGAAGTGATGCGGGGAGTCTCACTTCCTGCTCCTTTTCAGGAAGGCAGAATGGTCCTCCTCCCGAAATCCACAGGTCGACCTGCAATTGATTCCCTCCGTCCTATTACTCTCCTTAACTTTGATTATAAACTTGTCGCTCGAGCAATTAATATCCGTCTCTCTAAGCTGCTCGATACCATTATTGCCGCCCACCAAAGCTGTGTGCCTGGACGCACGATACTGACTTCCGTTCTCGAATGTCGCGATGTAATCTCGGTGGCGGCTGCCGCTAATATCCCAGGGGCTTTGCTTTTTCTTGATTTCCAAAAAGCGTTCGATTGCGTCAGCCATGATTTTTTATCGAGAGTGCTCACCGCTGTCGGCTTTAATAATGCTGCTCGACAAGTCTTAACTAATCTTTTTACCGGTATCAGTGTCTCGGTGATTGTGAACGGTCACCCTACCCCCCGGATATCGATCAGACGGGGGTTACCCCAGGGAAGCCCCTTATCCATGTCACTTTTTGTTCTATCCTTAGAGCCCTTACTTCGCCATCTCACCATGCACTTACGTGGCTGGAATATATTGGGGGAAATTTTTGCAGTCCGTGCATACGCCGATGACGTCATGGTTTTAGTACGACATGCCGAGGACATACCGCGGCTTAAGGATACCTTGGATTCATTTTGTGGTCTTGCTGGTGCTCGCATTAATGATCGCAAATGCACGTTCCTGCCGTTGAGAGGCTTTGATCATGTCGTCATTCCTTGGGCGACGGTTGTCGATCGCCATAAGACCTTGGGGATCATAGTGGATCGTAATCCGATCAAAATGGCGGCACTAAATTGGCGTGAGGTTACGAGTCGTGTTCACGGGGCGATCCTTGAACATGACCGCCGTTCCCTTAGCCTCCTTCACAAGGCACGGGTTTTAGAGACCTATGTCTTCAGTAAAATATACTACGTTGCGCAGGTCTTCCCGCTTCCCGCGATGATGGCCCGCAGGCTGAAACAGCTGTCTAGTCGATTTCTGTGGCGCCGCCATGTCTTCCGTGTCCGGTATGACGTTGTGGCCAGGCCTCGGAAGCTTGGAGGATTGGGTCTTTCAGATATCAAAGTGAAGACGTCCATCTTATTTGCCCGCCGCAATGTTTTAACCTGTACGCGGGCTCCGCATTCAGTCACCTGTCGTTTACTTTCCCGCCTCCGGCCGGCCAGTCTGACCCCTCCTGTTGATGTTGGACGGATTAATCCTAAATTGCGGCACATTCGTGAATACTTTGTACTTGTCGGTATTCTGGGTGCTGATATACTTTCTATGACGCATATTACTACCAACATGCTACAAATCCGTTGGGGTACAGCATGTTTCCCTTCTTCTGTTGAACTTGCTTCCCCGTCAACGTCATGGAAAACGGTCTGGTCTCATCTTAGTCTTCCCATTTTGCCGATGGAGATTGTTTCAACGTGGTATAAGGTCATTTACCGTCTGATACCTACTGGTGATCGTCTTTTTCGTATTGGCCTTCGTCCGACTGATCAGTGTGAGGAATGTCATCAAACTGACACCTTACTTCACAGGCTAGTTGCTTGCGGACGGGATCATTGGCTCTGGGTCCGCCGTCAATTAGCTTTTCTTACTAGAGGGCCTGAAACCGCATTCCCAGACGACATCTTCTTACATCCGGACATCTCTTATTTTCCTCAGACGAAAACGAACACGATTGTCTGGCTCTTGGGTTACTATGTCCATTACGTCATTGAAGGCGGTAATGACCCAGATCCCCGCGTTTTTCACCATTATTTGTCAACTGCGCATTGGAAATGGCAGCGGTTACCACAATACCGAACGCTTTTTGCGAATATGCTTTTTCTTGTGTTTAACCGTCAAGGGGTTGGTTAAGTTCCCCTGTAATTCCTGTTTCTTCCCTGAGCTCGAGTCCCCTCCCTTGTTGTATTTTTTCGTAATTTTTTTTCTCTCTCTCTTTTGCATGTATATATATACACCCAAAATTCATACGGGTGGGGTAACGGGTTGGTCTTCCCCTTCAGAAGAAATGTTTTATTTGTGTTTCACCTAATTTGTTGATTTTCTTTTTGCAGCTAATATTAAATGATGATTTGACTATGGTTGTCTGAATTCTCGTGAAATATACCAAGTCAATCTGATAATAAAAAAAATTAGGTTAGTTAAGTTTTAGTAGTTCTAAGTTCCAGGGGACTGATGACCGTAGATGTTAAGTCCCATAGTGCTCAGAGCCATTTGAACCATCTGAACAAGATCTAGAACGTGGGCTTTCCACGTCACTTTACTATTTATCTGAACACCCATGAATGTGAACTGTTCAGTCTCACTTGTCATATGCCCATTCTGTGAAATTAAAACGTCCGGTATTGTTGAATTGTGTGTTAGAAACCATAAAAACTGAGTCTTAATGTGGTTTAGCAATAGTTTATTTTCTACAAGCCATGGACTAGTGGCATAAACTGTACTATATGAAACCGAGCCAATTTTGCACACAACACCTTTTATTACCAGGCTAGTGTCATCAGCAAACAGAAATATTTTAGAGTTACCCGTAATATTAGAGGGCATATCATTGATATAAATAAGGAACAGGGGTATGACCAGCGCTGATCCCTGGGGCACCTACTTTTCACGGTACCCCACTCAGACCCCACATCACAGCCATGCTCAACACTGTGAATAATGACCTTCTGCTGTCTGTTGCTAAAGTAAGAGGTGAACCAATTGTGAGCTACTCCCCATATTTTATGATGGTCCAGCTTCAAACGCCTTTGTTAAATCGAGAAATATGCCTAGCATTCGAAACCTATTCTTTAACCCACTCAGTACCTCACAGAGAAAAGACAATGTAGCATTTTCAGTTGTTAAACGACTTCTAAAGCCGAACTGTACATCTGATGGCAAATTGTGTGATACAAAATGATCAATTTTAGTTACATACACAGCCTTTTCAATAACTTTAGCAAACACTGATTGCATAGACGTAGGTCTAAAATTGTCTGCTTATCCCTTTCTCATTTTTTATGAAGCCACTTTACTACTGAGTACTTTAATCGTTCAGGAACCTGACCATTCCTAAATGAGAAATTACAAATAAGGCTAAATATAGGGCTAACATGTGCAACACAGTACTTTAATATTCTGCTAGGCATTCCATCATATCCATGACAGTCCTTAGTCTTCAGTGATTTAATTATTGACTCAATCTCTCCCTTGTCAGTATCACAGAGGAGTATTTCAGACATCAATCTCGGAAAGGCATTTACCAAGAGAGTTATATGATTCCCTGCAGAGACTATATTTTTATTCAATTCTCCAGCAATGCTCAGAAAATGATTGTTAAATACTTTACATACATCTGGTTTATCAGTAACATAAATACTTTTACGGAGAACTGACTTTACGTCGTAAACCTTGTGCTACTGACCAGACAGTTCCTTCACAATTGACCATATGGTTTTAATTTTATCCTGTGAATTAGCTATTTTATTTGCGTACCACATCGTCTTTGCCTTCCTAATATTTTTAAGCACCTAACACTACTGTTTGCAATGGGCAACTGTAGCTTGATTGTGAATACTTCTTACATTTTGATGTAATTCCTGCTTTGATGTTGTACATGATATCTTTATCTCTCTAGTCAGCCATCCAGGCTGCCTTTTACTACTAGTAACCCGTATATAACGTTCTAATGGAAAGCAACTCTCAAAGAGCATGAGAAATGTGTTGAGGAAGGCATTATATTTGTCATCTATGTAATCGGCACTATAAATATCCCGACACTTTTGTTCCTTGACCAGGTTTAAAAAACACTCTGATGCCGTTTGGTTAACTTTCCTGCAGAGTTTGTAATTATATGTGATACTTGTTTGACTACGAAAGACTTTTAGTGTGAAAATCTATGCATCATGGTCTGAAAACCATTCACCCTTTTACTCACATAATGCCCATCTAGTAATGAAGAATGAACAAAAATATTGTCTATGGCTGTGATACTGTTCGGCTGCACCCTCGTTTGGAAAAATGCAGTCTGCATCAGATCATATGAATTTAGGAATCTACGAACATCCTTCTTCTTGCTCGATCATATACAAAATTAACATTGAGGTCATTACATACAACTAACTTCCGGTACTGCTTATAAAGTGAGTCAAGAACCCTCTCCAGCTTGAGCAAAAATGCCATGAAGTCAGAGTTAGTGGACCTGTAACCAACAAAAATTACAAGTTTAGTTTCACTAAATTCAAGTGCCCCTGGACAACATTCAAATATCTATTCAGTGCAATGCCGTGATACGCCTATGGACTCTAAAAGAAATACCGTTCTTTTCACACATGGCCCCTCACCCACTCCTCAAGGAACTCCTTGAAAAACAGGAAGCTAATCTGTATCCTGGTAAAGGAAGCCTATGAGTTGTCAAATTATTTATAAGGTGGTCCGATATACCAATAATTTCAGAGTCAGCATCTATAAGCGTTCACTAACTTTATCTCTCATTCCTCTTGTATTTTGATTAAATATGCTAATTCCTTCTCTACTTGAAAACATGACGTCCTCTAAAGGTGATCCTTTATTTAGATGGACTTCCTTTAAGCAGATATACCTATCAGCTGACTTCAGTCTAAAAAAGGTGCAGCTCTAGCACCAACTACTATAGGAATTTTTCCATGAGTGATCCCGCTATCACCCACTACACTGTCACCTATAAGCTTTACCAGCCTCCCCTTCCCATGCCTACTGAGGTGCAGACCATGCCTAGTGAGACCCTATCTACTGATAGACTCAACTGACACCACTGAAATGTGACTCATGCCCGCTGCCATCAGTGCCTTCTCCAGCCCCATGTACTAGGAAGCATCTTTTCGTAGTGCACTCAATTACACCACCAGACGGACGCTCAAATCGCTACATGTAACCCGCTTCTAACTGTTACAAACGTTTTTACAACGATTCTAACTCACTCACTGGCATGACCCAACACGTCCTCTACCCAGGAAAGCTCTCCTCGTCTGGCGTCCCAGTGTCTGCCGTTCTGCCTCCACTACTCTGACAAAATCCACTGCTGGCTGCCCATTTAGCTTATCTGGCTGTTTTCCACACGTCTTTCCTTCTATCGGCTTTGTTCTTGTGAACCTTATAATTTCTTGCATACAGGGGTTGGAGGAAAATATGAAAACACTAAACACGAAAACACATTGTAGCCAAGCCTGAGTTTCTTCTGTTATAATTGGCAACGAACGCTACCTGTGTAACGCACACAACACATTGTGTCAGGCGCCATCAGGGATGTGTTATGTGTAGTTGTGAGTGCATTATGTCCGAGCAGGTTGAAATCCAATGCTGGCAAATTATTGGTGCTCGTATGGTAAGTGCCGAAGAGTTAGGTGTTCGAAGAGGTACCGCATCGAAGACTTATCCCATATTCAGGGAAAGAGGACAAACATCATCCGTTAAGTGACAACGCAGGCGAAAGTGTGCGTTGAGATATCGTGACATACGGTCATTGAAGAGGATTGCGACGAAAAATATATAGCTGCGAAAGTCACAGATACTTTTGTTCTTCGTATAATTCCTAATCTTGTTAACGAACGTATCAGCCCCCATATCTATATTTTGCATAACCCGCTAAGTAATTTCGTATGGACTAACTTTCTGGGGTAACACATCACTTATAAAGAAAGTATTGATTTCAGTAATTCGAGCAGTAAGGACAATATGTGGTGTTCACTCAGGGATGTCATATAGCTGCCTGATGGAAATACAGTGCCTACAACACTCAAGGGCAAAATGACGCCGCGCGGGATTAGCCGAACGGTCTAGGGCGCTGCAGTCATGGACTGTGCGGCTGGTCCCGGCGGAGGTTCGAGTTCTCCCTCGGCCATGGGTGTGTGTGTTTATCATTAGGATACTTTAGGTTAAGTAGTGGGTAAGCTTAGGGACTGATGACCTCAGCAGTTAAGTCCCATAAGATTTCACACACATTTGAACATTTGGCAGAATGACGTTTATAAGCCGTTGTTAGAGCTGTAGGTGGATCATTGAGGAGGTCAATATGCGGCAATAAAACTTTTTGATTATTTCCCTAGTAACAGAAAATGTCCGACTGGTAGCGAAGCAAGTCTTAAATCTAGCTGAAATTTATTTCTCCTGGACAATTCCTTCTGTTCCATTGGAGAATTTCTACTTAATAACTAGTAGCCAGAAAGAAAACACTTGTCTTTAAGTCTAGCTGCATAAAGAGGAACGAAATTATGTGTTCCTTAATATTAACGCTAATCGTGTGTACATATTTTGCAAAGTGACTCGTTCCACATCATTTCTATAAAAGAACCGTTCAAATGGTCTATGAAACATGTAACTAACTAACTAACTGCAAAACTGAATGTCGGACTCGTGAACACTGTCAGCATCAGAACAACAGGAAGAGAGCTCTGTAAGTAGGGAATTACTGGGCGAGCTGCAGTTCCAAAACCACTAATCATTGATTTAAATGCCTGTAACAGGAAAACATGGTGTCTAAGCCACAAAATCTGAGCTATGAAACGATGGAACAATGACATTTGGTCAGACAAGTCTTGTTTAATACTATTTCCAAGTTCTGGCCGAGCTGACGTCCAAAGAGTGAAACATGACGGGGGTTCGGTGATGATTTAGGCAACCATAACGTGGTATTCCATGAGCCCCAAGGTTACTTCAAATGGTTCAAATGGCTGTGAGCACTATGGGACTTAACTGCTGAGGTCATCAGTCCCCTAGAACTTAGAACTACGTAAACCTAACTAACCTAAGGACATCACACACATCCATGCCCGAGGCAGGATTCGAACCTGCGACCGTTGCGGGCTCGCGGTGCCAGACTGTGGCTCCTAGAACCGCTCGGGCACCACGGTTACTCTGCGAGCCTACATTACCATAAATTATGTAATAATTTTGATTGACCAGGTCCATTCCGTGGTATAATGGTTTTTTCTCAATGGTGATAGAGTGTTCCAAGACCACAAGACCAATTTTCACACAGCTGTCACCGTCTAGGATAGGTTTTATGAGTACGAGAGAAAATTGTGGTAACTCTTCTGACCACCACAGTCCACAGTCACCATATATCAAAATTATTGAAACTTTGTCGTTTACTTTGGAGGGAAGGGTGCTTGATCGCAATCCATCCCCACAATTGTTACCTAGGCATGCCAGTAGTTTACACCAAGAACGGTATAAGATTCCCAAGAAAACCATGCAGGATCTGTATTTATTAGTTAAAAGACGGTTGGATCTGTTTTGAATGCCAGCAGGTTTCCCATAGCGTATTAGGCATGGTCATATGTTATATTTTTAGGTGTTTCTATATTTTTTTTATCAACTGTACGTAAGATTTTATTTCAATGATTCATGTGTCTAATTTACTGTTTCGGTTACTTAACTCCGTTAAATTTTAGTAAGTATGTCATTTTTACTTCAAACGCTCAAATCGGCCTCCTCTCTGCCTCCACCAATCAGAGAGCTCCGTGTAGCATTACCTAATTTTGGTTATCGGCGAAACACTGCACTGTTTATGGGCCATAACAATGCGCCACATCTTGTCGTCGGAAATAACAGAGGAAAAACATTTTTCTAAATAAAGTACAATCGTTACAAGTTGACAAAGAGCGTAGATTCGGAAATACTCGCAGTCTTCATTTGCAAACCGATAACCGCCTCCAATTGCAGCTAGTGTTAATCACCCTTGTCGTAGGTTTCAGCAATAACTGTAAGCTGTGGCATCAGCCTATTTATCCTCTGACGAGTGAAGTGGAGCATTGTCAGCCTCTAGCCCTATCTTCAGAAATAAATGAATTCAAATCTCAGTCTTACTTTTGTAATTTATGGTTAAAGTCGTTTTTATAAACCACTTCAGCCACACACCAAGGTGATATTATATACAAGGCTTTGGCTGATATTTTTCCCATCCCCGTCCATTCGCCGTTAACACACTGTTCTCACTTCGATGTAGGAGGGACATTAAAATGTGACCTTGCCTACAATATCGGTCACATACAGTGCTTGTGGTCTTTATAAGCACGTAACGCACGAAGTACTTGGTGTAGCATTTAATGCTGGAAATGGCCAAAATTATTGGACTTTATCTTGGCTGTAAATTTTTACAGGTGCAGGAAATTACCTACTCGTTTCGTTTAGAATTACTGAAACTGGTCAGTAGCAAGAGTACAGTTTCTTGTAGGGATTCGTAAAAGACATTGTTTATAAAGACGTTCTAACTACACCTTAATATCTGCGAGAGAGAATTGCCAGAGCATGTGTTTCGGTAAGTGCCGGAATGATAAGTAGTACCATTCAATCCATGATAATAAGATTGCAGCACTGCACTGATACCAATGGTCATCACGTCGAACACCTTCTGTAAATGAACGTTCATGCCACCTTTGTGACCTTCGTTGACCTTCAAAGACCTAAGTATTACATATCATTGGATTCGTCTCGAGCCGGCCGGTGTGGCCGAGCTGTTGTAGGCGCTTCAGTCTGGAACCCCGCGAACGCTACGGTGGCAGGTTCGAATCCTGCCTCGGGCATGGATGTGTGTGATGTCCTTAGGTTATTTAAGTAGTTCTAAGTTCTGGGGGACTAATGACCTCCGATGTTAAATCCCATAGTGCTCAGAGACATTTTTGATTCGTCTCGATAGCTGCTATCAGAAAATAAGTACCAAACTAGAGCATCCCATTTAAAAAAAAACAAAGTTGGCCTTCACATCTCTGAAGCGACCGCATCTAGCAATAAAAAATAACGTCATATTATGGTCCCCATTGCCCCATGAAACTTTTTTTCCACAAACCTTTCAGCTCCTATCATACTTTCGGAGCTATTCTTGGTGGCAATAGTTCACCCTGTGTACCACTCTGGCTGGACAAATAGTGATGCTTTCTCTTACACATTCTTGTAACTCTGCTAATGAGCTGAAGACGTAAGCTTTCCTTGTTTCTGAGATTAATAATACTTCACGCGTTTGTATTTAATAACACTCAGTTATAGTTCCCCATTTTATCAGCAAAGGGTGAGCGGTAAAACACGTCTCATGGAATTTTAATGGATACATGTAGCTTTGCTCTGTCTTAACTAATTTCAGCCGTTGATACGTTGTAGAACCAGGCTATGTTTCTCGAGGTTCAAGCTTTTACATGTTGCAGTTCTGTGGTTAATTCTTTCCTTGCCTGGCATCATCATGCTAGGAATTTTGTTAGAGGGGCAATAGTGATGACCTCAGGTTCAGTGCATTGCATGGTTCAAAAATGGTTCAAATGGCTCTGAGCACTATGGGACTTAACTTCTGTGGTCATCAGTCCCCTAGAACTTAGAACTACTTAAACCTAACTAACCTAAGGACTTTACACACATCCATTCCCGAGGCAAGATTCGAACCTGCGATCGTAGCAGTCTCGCGGTTCCGGACTGCGCGCCTAGAACCATTGCATGGTAACCTGCTTCCTGGTTAGCTGCTTCTAGCCTTGCTTCTAGCCTTGAGTTGTTCAAGCTAACTGCTAATGCTCGCGAAAGTCTGACGACGATCATTTTTCCGTCTAATGTCTTAACCAAGACAGAATTCTTTTCAAGTTGTTATTCATTGTCCACATTGTACTTTGTGCATGCTATACCAATTACAGTTTGTAATTACTCCTCTCCTGCATCTAACCAGCCTCATTTCTTCGTTATTAATGTCTGTGGTATTGTTTCCGACAACAGGTTTAGTTGTCCTCTTAGTTTCCGTGGTACTCGTTACTCATTTCCTGAAAAACATTTTCTTTCTGATGTTGCTAATGTAATTCCGTGAATAGCTCCTATAACTTGTGCACCTCATTTCGTGTTTCCCATATGTTGAAGGTTAATCTTACCGTCTACCGATGAATAGTGAATAGCACATCTGGTTGTCTGGAGAACAATATCCCAGAAGTAAGCACCTGGCTCTGTACAGTATTTGGAACTGCTCCCTTGACGAAGTGAATCGTTATCAGGACTACGATAAACGTCCTATATGATCATAGTAGTACACGACCTAAAAGAAAGGAAAATTTTACCAGTTCTTTCCCTCTACCGATAATGTGTATTCTCACGAAGGAAAAGAAAATAAACTCTGCCCACTCAGTACAAACTTCTGAATTCTATCGTACATGATACGTCAACAAATGCATAGCGACACTTAAAGACAACGAATGTACAACAGACACTAAAACTGTATAAAATCTGATAGTAACTATTTATTACGTGATCTGAGTAAATAAGGCACATTGCGCATCTCTCAATTGTCGTTAGATACCTATCTGATAGCGTGTTTGTAACAGATGGAACTTGTGGTAACACATCAACAGCTCCTTAGAATGGTTTAACCCTGCTTACGTCAACAACAGATGTTTCTGTTGGCTAATGCAACACCATAGCACTTAGTTACAAAGTTTTGGTTTTGCCTTTTGGTGTATATGGGTTCGTAACTAATGCCAACTAACCAACTCCGTGTTGTGGTGCTTCCCCTGTACGATGCCCTGACTGCTTAAAATGGCTCTGAGCACTATAGGACTTAACTTCTGAGGTCATCAGTCCCCTAGAACTACTTAAACCTAACTAAGCTAAGGACATCACACACATCCATGCCCGAGGCAGGATTCGAACCTACGACCGTAGCGGTCGCCTGGTCCCAGACTGTAGCGCCCAGAACCGCTCGGCCACCCCGGCCCCCCTGCCCTGACTGTTCCTGATGTTCTGAAACTTTGGTAATAGCTTCCGCCGCTTTAACTTCTCTCGTCAGCTCACTAAGAAACTGTACACAAGTACATCAGGTGGACAGGGTCACACGTAACGTAAGTATCCTGAGGATATTAAGATATTGCACTTGCACAAACGGGACAAATTTAATCAAGTTGTTTTGTCTGGGTACTTATCTAAGAAGTGTCACAGTAGGTAACTACTCCAAATCATGAAAGAATGAAAATCTTTTTTGTTGCAGGTTATGATCCAGTAAAAGCTGCTATCAGTTACGACGACTGTTGTTTGATCAGCAAGGGAAGCCACAGCCGCATCGTTGCATAGAGGTACGGCTACTATATACCCAGAAATCTAAATGTGATACAGTTCAATGAAACGACAGTAGCTGTCTTGATATAGACTAGTCTCTTTAGCGCTTAAGAAATAATTCCGTTATTTCTGAGACAAGACCATTCTGAGATATCGTATTTCAAACAATGGATTTGTGTCTGGTGTTGCTTTCCACCTCTTAAATGAAAGCAGTGTCCTTCGGTGAAGTAGCGAGTTAAGTGTCACATTTAATACTAAAACATCTTAGATGGAGTTAGTTTACAAATCGTTTCCTGTTGTGACAATAAAAGTAAATGTTTTGAACTCGGTAATACTGTACCAGATGAAATGAATTTGGCTAACTGGAAAATACTTTTTCCCACTTATTCATCAGAGTACTCAGCCTATCAATTGCATCATCGTTTTCGCTTCATGGGCAGCTACAAGCCTCCACGGAAGAAAATATTGTTTCGAGTGCTATATGATGGGATCACACCAAACAACGCATATTTTGAAAGTTCTTGGAAGCTTAACACAGTTCAGTTTTTTGTATGCTTTTCTGTGGAAAGTGTTATATTCTACTTATCTGCCGATTTAGACGTTCTTTACTAACTCTCATAAAAAGGTTTGACAGGTTGTGTGGGTGATCTCAGATTACTATGTTCTATTTCCACTAAGCAATTAAAGTGTCAGTCTGCAGTGTGTACCCGTTAGGTCGTTATGGACTGCAGTGTACACTGATTGCCATTGAAAGTACGCCATTAGAGTTACATGCTCTAGAAGTCAAAATGGCGTGAAGTGTCCTATGTCAATGTATTCACTTCAGTCACACTATATAAGTAGAAACAATCATGTCTACAGTCGTGAAACACATTTGAATGTAAGTCGTTCGAGATATGGAGGTTTGCGTAAGAAGAGGAGATGTCTACAAGCTTGTCTGAATACGACAGCAGCAAGGTGGAGGTCCACCGAGGCTACGGTTTATACTCCTGTGATACTGTTCATCGCGTCACGATCCTTCGACTATTAGCGAATGTGGAAGCGATGGAGTCCGGATGGTAAACTCACGGCCTGGCAGGATCTCAATGGACCGATGTGACTCGCGCTCGGGAGAAATCATCGTTCGCTCAGCTGTGAATGATCGTGTAGCCACGCCACATACCTTGAATCAAAAAATGGGACTGTTTGGAACAGACGTCTGGACCATCACGGACTGTCGACATGGTGTCAAATCTTGAGGCTTCCCTTGACTCTGCAGGAGGACAATGCACGGTCGCTCTAGTAGTGGCGCCATGTCGTCTGCCAGGCGAGTCACGGTTCTTGCTATCCTCTCTGGTCTTCCAGTTTTAATCATGATACATCATGCACGTAGCTGTGAAATGGTTGTTGCAATGCGTCCACCTTCTGTGGAAGCTGTTGCTTTTGTGTGGGTACCATATGCAACTTTGTACATGACTTACACTGACTTTGGGCTTGTCCTGTGGTACATGTTATAAGGTAGCTTGTGTGTTCTCCTAACAACTTTCCAATGAGGAAGCATACACCAGCAAGGTGCCAGTTATAATTTGCCAAAAGCGCATAGTTGAACTTGCTTGTTTCTAATTCTGACTAAAGACGTATCTGTAGGAGGTTTCGTGCGCATATATAATATGCATCGTCTTAACGGAACGCTCAACTGCTACGAAAAAACTCTAGTAAAGAAACTTTAATTATGTTGTGTCAGTTGCCTCTATATGTGCAATTTCATTTTTTGTTCAGAGTATTTTTGCTTTTCTTCAATCACACGTGGTTTCTGCAACGATTTGTATACACATTTCCAACAAGGTCAGCGAGTAATATCAACACTGATTGAATTTTCAGTTGTCAAAATTGCTAAAGTCATTTATTCGTATAGATTACTGGTTTCGGCAATTCTTTATTGCCATCTTCGGATTTGTATAATATGAGAATGAGAATGCTAGGATACAGCAACTACCATAGCAGCACACATAAATATATCCAAGATTTACAATACGTGGAATAACAACATACCTATGTTTACATCATTACACAATCCTCTCCTTCAGTTCAGTAAGTGGTGCTATACAATGTATGTCAATGATGGTATTGTGATCCATACTAGAAGTCGGCGTGTCAATTTTAAAGTCATATATCAGCTATGGATACGCATGATATGGGGCCGATTACAAGTGCTCACACTCATATATGTTATGATAATAATTTAGACATATGTACTTAAGTATCACTAAGAGTGTGTATTCTGGCATCTGTCATTTGTAAAGTGGTGATGAACGTGAACACTTGTAATCGAAGCAATAAAATTTGTGTATATTGCTGATATTTTAAAATTGACGTACCGACTTTTAGTATAGCTCACGATATCAACATGGACATACATTGCATAGTACCACTTAGTGTACTGAAGGAGAAAATTGTGTAATGATGTAAACTCAGGTATGTTATTATTCGCTCTACTGTAAATATTGGATATAATTACGTGTGCTGTTAAGTTAGTTGCTGTATCGTATCATTTTTAGTCCCATCTTTTGCAGGTCCGAAGTTGGCAAAAGAGAATTGCTGAAACCGGTATTCTATCTGCATGACTGATTTTAACGATCTTAGATATTGAAAATTTAATCATTATTAGACGATTTGCTTGTTTCTGCTATAGTCAGTTTCCATTAGTCGAAATAAGCTCTTTGAGCAATTTCTTTATGTCTCCACTGGTGCATTTTGTATCCTTGGAAATCATTTCAGGCCATGAGCCAATGGGAATCGTTCGTGGTCTCTGGAACGACGAGGTACTATATTTCGAATGTGTATTCGCTATTCTGTTCTGGTGCTTAGTCTCTTCAAGTTCTGTTCTGTTCGAATTGGTTGACAGTCCGGCTTTGTCTTGTATCTGTTCGAGATGGTTTGGAGTTACTACAATGACGAAGAAAGTGGGTGGGATCTTTAAAATTACTTGCCGTGATGGATCTTAGGCGAAAGAACAGGTTACGCCAAAATGCATTATAAATTCTGCACACAGAGACCTGCGACCACTCTACATTCATACTTACGACGATACCCTTCCATGTGGTGAAATGGAAGTTCGCAAGTTAGTCATTTCTTTAAAATGGAAGCTGATAATAGGACCGAATATTATTTGTTCAATCCGACATGCTGTAAATTCAAAGTTATTATCGTCTCCTGTATTATAAATGGCTCATAGCCTTATGAGAATTTGTGTATTGATAACATATTATTCCAAATACTGTTTGAAAGAATTTTCAAATTAGTAGCATTCCTTTGATAACGGTAGTCATATGTATTTATTATATTTTTCTTTAAATTATTTCATCCAAACCGATTCATTTCATTCATTATCTTTACTTTAGCAACTAAATGCTGCTACTATGGGTTATTGTGCACACTTGTTACCGCAAAATTTGTCACTTAAGTGTTTCGTCTGTTGCTGTCGTCGAAGGCTCCTCACTTCAGAATGCAATAGGCAGTGATTGGGCACATTTGTGAGCTATACTCATGAATACATGGAAGTGAAGGGCTTTCTAATTGCAGTATTGGCATGAGATCATGTTTTGAAACTGTGTTCTGATCATAGTGGCTGATGAAAGCTCTGCTTTCAGTATTCTTTCAAATCTAGATTCAGTGAGTACAGGTCAGAAGGAACATCCTCATTTACACTGCTTGGGGCTATAAGTTAAAAAGAAAAAAAAACACTCTGCACATTTTGGACTATTCCTTAATGGAAAATTACTACTTATTGTTTAATGGTTGAAGAGCTAGGTATGGAAAATTCATTCCCGTTGCACCTCTATTACGTATACATGGTAGTTTTTGACTATCTCGTTATACGTTCGTAGTCAGATGGCGTTTCATTTGTTTTCTGAAGCATACAGGTACATTTATTGCAGCATTGCTTAATAGTTTCAGCAGACCTGCACTAACTGCTCGTAGTAGTAGTTCAGTTTTTACCACAAACACACACACACACACACACACACACACACACACACACACACACACACACACACAAACGCGCACACGCGCGCTTGCACGCACACATCTTACAACTGTTCACAAAAAATATCCTAAGATAGACGATCAAGCGCTGACGATCATACGATGTCGATCAAACACCCTATCTACTTATGGTAACTTTGAACGTCGGTATGACCAGGTAGCCATCAAACCTATCTCCCGTCCGTTAATATCGGATTTTCCAAACAGCATCATTATCATCATCGCCATCATCATCAATATCTTCTGCTTCTGCTTTTTCTTCTTACACTGCTGCTGCTGTAACTAAGTTCTCAGTTGTCATCAGTAGGCTGAACACATACCGTTCCAGCCTTTATAACAAGGGAAAATTACTCAGCAGATTAACCCATTATTCTCTATAAACGAGCTTCGCCTCCCTTGCAGCAAGATCTGAGTGAGAAGTGTTCACAGTCACGCTCTATATAAAGAGTGACAACCAGAAATATTCTTTCTAAAACCATAGGAAGAAGCTCTGCTGTCGCTGCAGTTGTACTTGTCTTGAAACATGTAACTATACCGGCAATAATTTTATACAGAGAAAACTTCTGTGACTTTCATATTACAGAATGTTCTTCTTTCTGTTTCATTTGGATCATCCTCGGTAGTGCTCCCTCGTGATGAAGCGTTGGTTTTTTGAACTTCCAGCACCCTTTCACTCTTACTCTTAATGTATCCTGGTACAAGTAGGAGCCATTTTTAAGTCACATGTCCGTGTGTGTGTTAAACTATTTTCGAACTTTCCATGCCAGCATTGGTATAATGAGTAGACGAGCTGAAAATGGTGACGAAGAACCATAAACTTAACCTAGATCACTGTTTCAAAACTACTGTCAACTTAAACAGCGATCAGCGCCGTGGGTGTGCGACTGTGACCCACATTTAACTCCACTCCTGGGAACAATAGCTTAATATATTGACCACACGTTAAGGTGCAGAGGACATCGTTTCCACTCCTTAGCCAAACGAGTAGCTGGATATCTGAAAAGTTTCTATCTGCAGCGGCTCCTTCGGTTGGATCTAATCTTTCAGAGACTCCCCTAGGACCTCTGCTCGATCCCAGTGAGTAGCATTATATTGGGGGCAGCCTTACCTCCGGTTGATCTGACCGAAATGGCCTTCACTCAGTGGTGGAGTGTGAGCTGAATTCGAGATTTAGTGGCACATAAAAACTGTGCGCACAGCCGTAAACGGAAACCGGATTTCTCGCTTTAACCGGAGCTGCTAAAGCAATGTACCTCCGCAGCCGATATCGCATCTTCTCACTCCAGTATTTTCCTTAGCTGGAAAGGTAGATAAATAACAAGCGCTGTCATCTGTAGTGTTAAAGGAGGAACATCGTGTGGATCACTTTTAACGTTTAGAGATATTTCTTGTGAACACGGGAGCAATTTTTGTGGTTGAATTTAAATTTCACTTGGCTCACAAAGAGATTGACTACGTTGATTTGGAAAAGAGAAAACAGATCAAAAATCGGAGTCCGAAATGTCAAAGTATCTAACTTTATATGGATACCTTTTAGTGTTTAAAGGTATTATTTATGTACATGAAAATAATTTGAATGGCTAAATTTAAATTTAATGAGCTGTTTCATAAAGAAAGTTACTGTTGAGAAATAAAAGAAATAATTTACGGGCAAAACATTTACAGTGCTGATTAGACGGTCGTTACATCAGTGGGATGGAACTAATTACATCACATTATTTTTTTGCATTCTATTTAGACTATTATTGGTTAGTCAGACTAATAAACTAGTTCTAAATTTACTCATTTTTAACAAGAACCATCATCTAATGTTTTGTGTTAAATGTGTAAGAAGACGTTTGTCATCGTTATCAGGAACCCGTGTTTCATGTGATAAAAAAACTTTCAAGGTGTCGTTTACTTCTGCTAAATCTTTTGGGGTGAGAGGCTGTGGTCATCGTACTAACGTTATGTTCTCATCTGCTAAAGACAGCTTTAGAGATAAAAGAAGCAGGTGGAGCAGAACTTTAAGGGGTCCTGAACTGATATGCGCACTATGAACTGTATTGCGGCACAATCATCCGTCACGTGATGCCGAATGCATATTTATCTCTGAGCGGTGCCCTTATTTTCCATTATAAGTAGGCCATAATTACTCTCTCGGTGCCACACGTTGTGGCCGTGCCGTTTGAGGCGTCATGTCACGGACTGCATGGGCCCTCACGCCGGAGGTTCGAGTCCTCCTTCGGGCATGGGTGTGTGTGTTGTTCTTAGCATAAGTGAGCTTAAGCTAGTTTACGTAGTGTGTAAGTCTAGGGACCGATGACCTAAGCAGTTTCGTCCCTTAGGAATTCACACACATTTGAACTCTCTCGGTGCAAAGTCAGCAACCTTCTATTATTTCCTTTAACTTCCTCTTGCTTTCTGAAAACATAATCACACTGATTATAAATTTCTATTGGCTCTTTATACAATCGCTCACTATAACGTGTTATCTTCGTTAAGATGCTTGTGTCACGACATTTTATTATATGTCTTTGGACAAACTGATGATTCGACCATAGCCGAACATTAAATAAAATTTAGTGAGACTGGTGTTTTAGCCAAGACAACGAATAACCATTACAGCTTGGCTGTGTTTCATAAGCGAGTGTAATTTTCGTGCTGCATTTATGACTTTTTAAACAGGGTTGCATAATGTAATACCAGAAAGGTAGTAGGAATCCACAACTTTCTCCGATCCAATCATCAACACATTTGAAACAGTTTTTCGAGGAAGAACTTTATAGTGAATGCGTTTCGAAATCCTCCGTTGACTCTATCAGTAGTGAAGAGACAGTGGAAGTTGGTAGATATTGCGAAGCACCGGAGTGGGTGCAGAGACAGTTCATATCATACCACACAGGTTGCTCTGCACAGTAGCATTCGAAGATACAAAGTTAACAGAACAAGTGTACTTACGACGACATCTGGGGAGAGGTACACTCGTGAAATGATCGTACGGCAAAATACCCACTACATCGCTACCTCGGAGATGTTGTGTCCCATCGCTGGTGCGCCGTCTGTAACACCACGTTCAAACTCAATTAAATATTGATAACCTGTCATTATAGCAGCAGTAACCGATCGAACAACTGCGTCAGATACTTGTTGTTTTATATAGGAGTTGAGGAGTTGCCGACCGCATCCTATACCAGCTTCTGTGTATATATTTGGTTACTTCAATTAGTGACAGAGTAATCGTGCGCACCAAGGCTTAGCGTGCTTGAAGTATCTGCCCCAGGAAACTGACTTTCTCCTGCTCTGTAGCAAACTGTATCGTCATCTTCTTTGTTCATTACGGAGTTAATTTCGTGGGCAGAGGTCGCATGTTCTGGTGTTGGGACCTGGGTTAAGACACCTATTGTTGAGCTGATGATGGCCGATCGGAACGCTGGGCGATAACGATACAACATTAGTGGAACAAGAGTTTATTACATTAATGTCACAACAGTGTATTCCCGTCAATGGTGGCGTCCAGGCCAGGGTCAGCATCTTTCCGGTGACGTTGCCCCTGCAGCATCCATTCACATAAATACTGTATCGGTGGATGGTAGTTCTCGCAGGCGGCTGGTGTAGCCCGTACAGGAGGCGTAGCTGTTCATGACGGCGACTGCATGTTACCAGAGAACTCTGGCGAATATCAAAGGGTTGTGCTCGGGTAATGTCTCAGCAGCTCTGCACTTCGGAGATGAACAACAGCATAGCCCTTCCACCTAGGAGGACCGGGAATGTCGACGACTGCTTACAACCAGCAATTGTTGGCGAGCCTCCCGATTACTACAACAGGTTGATGGTGCGCAAAAAACCACTGGATGGGCTCAACAAGCCAGATGTGGACGCCACCATGTCCTCTCATCAGTGCTTAGGTAAAATAAAATGATCGTATGGCATTGCCGGATCGGAAGTCCCCATCCGGAGAAGTTCGGCAGCCGAGTGCGGGTCCTATTTCAGTCGACGACACATTGGGCGACTCTCGTGCCGGTGAAGAGGATGAAATGATGATGACAACACAACACCCAGTCCTCGAGCGGAGAAAAATATCCAACCAGGCCGAGAATGGAACCTGGGCCCGCTGCATCGGATGCAAGCATGTAACCACCCAGCAAACGAACAGTGGTTAGATGTCCGTAGCTCACAGCGACCAAATACAGGAGAACAGACGGGTAGCACTTTTGAAGCTGGAAGTCATGTTGGCAGACGGTAGTAGTGCTTCACTGGTTCGGTTTCGTAGATGGTGTACTGCAACGTAATACATGTAAAGGCTCAAAAGCGCGAGAATTTATTACTGTTAGTCTGAGTCAGCGACTTAATGAATAGCTGTCGGTAACCGAGTGTTTCCTATTTTTGTTGGCCGATCAGTGGCCTTGACTACCCCTCTAGTTTCCAAGAACGGCTTTTATGTCTTCAGTTGAGCGCCTTTCCGCCATATCAGCAGGCTGATAGGTGTTCTTGTGTAACATTTATGATGTGGTTGGGAGCATGATACAGGGGCTGCTGGAGTGGAAGGCTGAGCAACAAATTGAGGATAGAATATAAAATTAAATTTATTATGCAAGAAAATTCATGCAAGGTACTGGTAACGAGATATTGACATATAACTTGTTCAATTTAAATGTACATCAGCTGATTCAACATGAATCATCAACAAGTTATCTAACATCAAACAATCTGCAAATATGAGATTTAAACCTTTCCCAAAATTTTAATGATTGTAAAATGTTATTACGAACACAGGAAATTACCGAACTGTTCACTGTACTTAAGCTTTACATAACGTAATGGGCACAATGCCTTAGAGAAAATAATATCACAGACGAATAGCAATATCTGCCCAAAACAGTTTAACATTCAACAGTAGTGAGTAAGAGAAAAGGACAAAAAAAAAAAAAACCACACACATGGCACTTACAAGTAGCCTAGAATTATTCCTAGCTGTGGTTACGATTGAATTAATTTTAATCCAACAGGTAAACGGTGGTGTCACATTAGACTTAAACTTTACTTGACCAGCGTGGCAATTTGGGCGTCCCTTAACTGACATAAGTTCAGTAACAAACTGAAATGCAATTAAAGACACTCAAGTAAGGGTATTGTGAAACACTTCATCAACAATTTTAGCCAACACGCCCTCTAGTTCATACATAAATCAACCAGGGCACAAGCCAGTATTTCGACAAGCGACGAGGGAACACCTCAACAGCGCAAGTCAGAATGCGACAGAAACAAGTCTCGCTGTAACTCCACCAGATGAAGATGCACCAAACTAACATCTCTAACAATTTAATCCAAATACCGCTAATAAGGTAATGGCCAGCGTAACAGCAGCCCGTAGCCACAGAGTGAGGAAGGTTGAACTCGTAAACAGAACGAACGACAGCGAGTCACTGCAGCACTCCCAGTTCCGCTGCTCGGTCGGCCCTAATGCAACTGCCACACTCACACCACTTGCCGACGCGACTTCAGCGATCTTCCGGCGTCGCTCCGCCCGGGCCCGCTCGCCTCTTTCTCTGCCCGAGACTCCCTTTCGGCTTTCCGCACGGAATCCCAGAGGGCGCACCAACCCGCGCACCGCAAAGCGAATCGAAAGAGATCGAACACACTACACAGGAACAATCAAATTGCAGGAGCACATGGCACAATGTACTCTCTCTTGCCAAATCAAGTTGTGCTGTCAGAGTGGCGTCATGTCTTCCGCTTGCTGAGGTGATGTTGCTGTGTATATAATTCAGGCGTCTCGCTCGTTTGACGTGAGACAGTATATTCTACATTTAGTCTGCTATTCGCAATATCGTCTTTATGCAAATTTGTCATTCTGGTTACAACACAGTGAGTTGGCCTGGCTTGCCTTTGCCTTGTGCTCAGTGGATAAGACTTGGAGAAAATTTGGCATTTGCCTATACTATATTACTGCTTCGTAATATTCCCGTCTATTTTAAAAACTTTGCCGCAAATATTCGATACTTTTCCTTTAAAACAATTTTATGACATACATGTTGCATAGGAGATTACACTGTATGCAGTTTCCTGTTACTCGTATTTAAATCAACATGGATTCTCTGCAAACAACACTTAAGTGCCTGGCAGAGGGTTCACCTTCAAAATAATTGTCTATTATTACAATACCGGACAGCGCGCGGGAGAAACGAACACCTATGTCTTTCCGTTCGAACTCTAATTTCCCTTATTTTATTTAGATTATCGTATCTTCGGGTTCAACAAAATATTTTCGCATTCGGAGGACAGTCTTGATGCTTGAAATTTCGTGAGAAGATCCCTCAGCAACGAAAAACGCCTTTGTCTTGATGATGCCTACCCCAAATCCAGCATCATGTCAGTGACAGTCTCTCCCCTATTTCGCTATAATACAAAACGCGCTGCGCTTCTTTGAACATTCTCGATGTACTTCGTTAAGCCTATCTGGTAAGGATCCCATACTCTAAAATTAGAGGACGGATAGGCGTAGTGTACATAGTCTCATTAGTAGATCTAAGTGTCCTGCCAATAAAGCGCAGTCTTGGGTTTGCCTTCCCCCACAACACTTTGTATATGTTCTTCACAAATTCAATTTTGAAACGCTTATTCAGAATTTTAGTATCGCTTTTTACTACTATATTGTCACTGTTAATCTACATCTACATCTACGTGAATACTCTGCCTGGCAGGGGTTTTCAATGAACCACCTTCCAACTGTCTCAACCGTTCCACTCTCGAACGGCACGTGGGAAAAACGAGCACTTGCATTTTTCTGTGCGAGCCCTAATTTCTCTTATTTTATCGTGATGATCATTTCTCCCTATGTAGGTGGGTGCCAACATAATGTTTTCGTTGTCTATATTCTCTGATACTCTTTTATATTCTTATTTCACACAACTTTTTTTATTCCTTATTACTACTATTCAGCCACTTGACAGTTATTTGATGGATTGGTGACACAGGTGGACGAGTGATTTTACGTTTCAAGTAAAAGTAGTACGCACAGACTGTTAGTAGAAACATGGCAGCACTGGTAGTGGAAATACTTATAGTCGTTATGTTATACCATTTTTTTATCTCTGTAGCTCTGAATATGATGAAATTCGTCCTTTTTGTGGTGCTATCAGATGGTCTGGTGAACGTAGTCGGTCAGAGCAGAAGATGTAGAGGAATTTCAGCCTTTGCAGGGGTAACGCTTCTAACAGTTTTTCCTACCAGTACAACGTAGGTTGTGAGAACTGGATCTTGGTCATATCTGTGATAGAAGCTGTAATACGAAACTGTGTATCTGCTATGTGAAACGCTGTACAATTTATGATTGCACCATTGTTTCGTAGTTCTGCTTTGGCCTTCCCCATGATTTTCCACTTTGATAACAGTTTAAGGTGACAACGTCCGGTAAAGGATACCGTGCTCCCACTCTGAAAAAGAGACCGTGGGGCCTGTCTCTTCTGTATTCGCAAAGAGTAGTCTCATATTAAACTTACTTATTGCAGAAGCTAAAATCGACGTCAATATTTCAAAACAAGTCGTATTTAATATCGAGTCGACCACGCACAATACCAAAAAAATGGCTCTGAGCACTATGGGACTTAACATCGATGGTCATCAGTCCCCTAGAGCTTAGAACTACTTAAACCTAACTAACCTAAGGACATCACACAAGACCCAGCCATCACGAGGCAGAGAAAATCCCTGACCCCGCCGGGAATCGAATCCGAGAACCCGTGCGTGGGAAGCGAGAACGCTACCGCACGACCACGAGATGCGGGCATTTTTTTTCTTTTTTTTAATGCGATGCTATAGTTTGGTGCATATTTCCTGATAGCGGCTATCGAGGCGAATCGAATGATGTGTAACAGTAAGGTCTTTAAAGGTCAACGAAGGTCAAACAGGTGATACGAACGTGCTTTTACATAAGTTGTTCGAAGTGATGACCATTGGTATAAATGCAGTGCTGCAATTTTCTGATCATGGACTGAGTGGTATTCCTTATCAATTCGGCACTTATCGAAGCACATGCTCTGACAATTGTCTCTCGTTTATCGTGCAAATAGTAAATATTCGCTGAATACGGCTTATTCATCTAACGCATCTAACATGCCATTGATACGTAAACACCATTCGACGGTTGCACAGTACAACACTAATAGGAACGGTAAGACTAGTATCGTCGAATCAAGCGAATGTGAATTATGTATTCCGTCAAAGAACAAGTCGATATGCTTCTCATTTACGGAGAATGCCAACGAAATTCAGTGAGAGCTAAAGACTTATACGCTAAAGATATCCTCAACATATTCACCCTACAAGCCGTACATTTAAGTATGTGTATGATAAATTGAGAACAACTGGTTCTTTAACGCATCGGAAACATATTCAGCAAACGTAAGTTACTAAGGAGGAAACGGAAATTGGTACTCTTGTCACTGTGGTTGGACATCCTTGCGATAATTCGCGTCAAATCGCAAGGGAATCTGGCATGAGCCAGAGTAGTGTTGTTCGGGTTCTCTCCACCAAGAATTAACTTGTACGGTTTGTATGCGTCGCATTGAACTCTGTCGATGGGCTCAACTTCAGATTTAGATGGATGACACATTGATTAATTTGATTTTATTTACTGACGAGTCTAAATTCACGTTCCACGGAAATGTTAATTTGCATAACATTCATTAATGGGCAACTGAAAACCCATGTTGAGTGCGGCAAATTGCACACCAAAAACCATGGTCGGTGAATGTATGGTGTGGGATTCTGAAGACCGTAGCGGTCGCGCAGTTCCAGACTTAAGCGCCTAGAACCACTCGGCCACTCTGGCCGGCTTGGAAGAAATACCTTTAAATACAAGGAACAGAATGTGGTATTAATACGATGGGTGTCCGGCACATTTTTCGCTGATGGGTAGAAATGAGGTGCAGACACAGTTCCCAAATCGTTGAATTGGACGCGGAGGATATGTCTCGTGAACGGACCGTTCGCCAGACTTGATTCCTCTTGATTTTTTCTTGTAGGGATTCGTAAAAGACATTGTTTATAAAGACGTTCTAAATGGTTCAAATGGCTCTGAGCACTATGGGACTTAACAGCTGTGGTCATCAGTCCCCTAGAACTTAGAACTACTTAAACCTAACTAACCTAAGGACATCACACACATCCATGCCCGAGGCAGGATTCGAACCTGCGACCGTAGCAGTCGCGCGGTTCCGGACTGAGCGCCTAGAACCGCTAGACCACCGCGGCCGGCTAAAGACGTTCTAACTACACCTTAAGATCTGCGAGAGAGAATTGCCAGAGCATGTGTTTCGGTAAGTGCCGGAATGATAAGTAGTACCACTCAATCCATGATAATAAGATTGCAGCACTGCACTGATACCAATGGTCATCACTTCGAACACCTTCTGTAAATGGACGTTCATGCCACCTTTGTGACCTTCGTTGACCTTCAAAGACCTAAGTATTACATATCATTGGATTCGTCTCGAGCCGGCCGGTGTGGCCGAGCTGTTGTAGGCGCTTCAGTCTGGAACCCCGCGAACGCTACGGTGGCAGGTTCGAATCCTGCCTCGGGCATGGATGTGTGTGATGTCCTTAGGTTATTTAAGTAGTTCTAAGTTCTGGGGGAATAATGACCTCGGATGTTAAATCCCATAGTGCTCAGAGACATTTTTGATTCGTCTCGATAGCTGCTATCAGAAAATAAGTACCAAACTAGAGCATCCCATTTAAAAAAAAACAAAGTTGGCCTTCACATCTCTGAAGCGACCGCATCTAGCAATAAAAAATAACGTCATATTATGGTCCCCATTGCCCCATGAAACTTTTTTTCCACAAACCTTTCAGCTCCTATCATACTTTCGGAGCTATTCTTGGTGGCAATAGTTCACCCTGTGTACCACTCTGGCTGGACAAATAGTGATGCTTTCTCTTACACATTCTTGTAACTCTGCTAATGAGCTGAAGACGTAAGCTTTCCTTGTTTCTGAGATTAATAATACTTCACGCGTTTGTATTTAATAACACTCAGTTATAGTTCCCCATTTTATCAGCAAAGGGTGAGCGGTAAAACACGTCTCATGGAATTTTAATGGATACATGTAGCTTTGCTCTGTCTTAACTAATTTCAGCCGTTGATACGTTGTAGAACCAGGCTATGTTTCTCGAGGTTCAAGCTTTTACATGTTGCAGTTCTGTGGTTAATTCTTTCCTTGCCTGGCATCATCATGCTAGGAATTTTGTTAGAGGGGCAATAGTGATGACCTCAGGTTCAGTGCATTGCATGGTTCAAAAATGGTTCAAATGGCTCTGAGCACTATGGGACTTAACTTCTGTGGTCATCAGTCCCCTAGAACTTAGAACTACTTAAACCTAACTAACCTAAGGACTTTACACACATCCATTCCCGAGGCAAGATTCGAACCTGCGATCGTAGCAGTCTCGCGGTTCCGGACTGCGCGCCTAGAACCATTGCATGGTAACCTGCTTCCTGGTTAGCTGCTTCTAGCCTTGCTTCTAGCCTTGAGTTGTTCAAGCTAACTGCTAATGCTCGCGAAAGTCTGACGACGATCATTTTTCCGTCTAATGTCTTAACCAAGACAGAATTCTTTTCAAGTTGTTATTCATTGTCCACATTGTACTTTGTGCATGCTATACCAATTACAGTTTGTAATTACTCCTCTCCTGCATCTAACCAGCCTCATTTCTTCGTTATTAATGTCTGTGGTATTGTTTCCGACAACAGGTTTAGTTGTCCTCTTAGTTTCCGTGGTACTCGTTACTCATTTCCTGAAAAACATTTTCTTTCTGATGTTGCTAATGTAATTCCGTGAATAGCTCCTATAACTTGTGCACCTCATTTCGTGTTTCCCATATGTTGAAGGTTAATCTTACCGTCTACCGATGAATAGTGAATAGCACATCTGGTTGTCTGGAGAACAATATCCCAGAAGTAAGCACCTGGCTCTGTACAGTATTTGGAACTGCTCCCTTGACGAAGTGAATCGTTATCAGGACTACGATAAACGTCCTATATGATCATAGTAGTACACGACCTAAAAGAAAGGAAAATTTTACCAGTTCTTTCCCTCTACCGATAATGTGTATTCTCACGAAGGAAAAGAAAATAAACTCTGCCCACTCAGTACAAACTTCTGAATTCTATCGTACATGATACGTCAACAAATGCATAGCGACACTTAAAGACAACGAATGTACAACAGACACTAAAACTGTATAAAATCTGATAGTAACTATTTATTACGTGATCTGAGTAAATAAGGCACATTGCGCATCTCTCAATTGTCGTTAGATACCTATCTGATAGCGTGTTTGTAACAGATGGAACTTGTGGTAACACATCAACAGCTCCTTAGAATGGTTTAACCCTGCTTACGTCAACAACAGATGTTTCTGTTGGCTAATGCAACACCATAGCACTTAGTTACAAAGTTTTGGTTTTGCCTTTTGGTGTATATGGGTTCGTAACTAATGCCAACTAACCAACTCCGTGTTGTGGTGCTTCCCCTGTACGATGCCCTGACTGCTTAAAATGGCTCTGAGCACTATAGGACTTAACTTCTGAGGTCATCAGTCCCCTAGAACTACTTAAACCTAACTAAGCTAAGGACATCACACACATCCATGCCCGAGGCAGGATTCGAACCTACGACCGTAGCGGTCGCCTGGTCCCAGACTGTAGCGCCCAGAACCGCTCGGCCACCCCGGCCCGCCTGCCCTGACTGTTCCTGATGTTCTGAAACTTTGGTATTAGCTTCCAAACATACTGCCAAATTCCTTTACTGACTCATTGTTATCTCCAAGCTTGTATTTTATCACACACGTGGTATGGCTGGTATTTGTACAACTGTCGAAGATGAACTGCTGCCCTTGACTGTCTAGTATGACGCAATTCTGCATGGATTTCCCCGTTGATGGACGTAGTGTGGTACACAGTTTCAAAGGTGGCCAAAACTGCCCCTCTCCCTCCCCCTCCACAGCTTCTTTTTTATAGTCTGGACAATGCTTGTTTTGAATATCCTCATCAACCATTCTGCTGTATCAGTAGCAGAGGGGTGGAATCGAGCGGCTGAAAGGTGCTTTGTGCCCTTCAGAGCACAGAATTTTGAAAACATTTAAGACCAGAATTGGGGCCCAAAGTCCTAGACGATGGCTTTATGGAGACCTTCTATTGCCAATTTGTGGGCTGTTGCCCGTGTTATGGCATCTGCTACGTTGGAGAACAAGTGTGCGATATATAGTAAATGTGAACCGGAATCCAATACTACAACGCCATGGAAATGGTCCCACAAAGTGAATGAGAAATCTGTCTCAAAGACCCTGTGGTGCTGGTCAGAAATGGAACGGTTGACGTGGTACTGGCTGGCACGTGGGGCACACCTGGTAGCGTGCGACCATCTCAGTGATGCCTTAATTTATAGCACGCCAGTATACATGCCAACGTTAAAGTCATTTGGCTCGGAATACACCACAAAACCTCTTGATTCGCGAGTGCTGACACCTGTGAACTTACGACTTTTCGAATAATCATCTGGTCGCCTCCTGCAGCCGCTGATAACAGGCGTACTCTTTGGTGCACTAGAAGTTTGTGCCGAGGTGAGTAAAGGCTTTTGATTGCCTGATGATTGGGTCGAAACCCTGATGTCTGTCGGCTTTATGAGTAATTCCAAATATGTCATAAAAGATGTCGTCTAGACGTCGCATCTGATATTTGTGTGACTGTCAGTGGAAGATGTAGTATAACTGTTGTTGGTTCGTCGTCTAAAAGTCAATAGACCTGTGGAAAGGATTCGAACTCATTGTCTGGACCCGCTGCTAACACAGATAAAGCGTCTTCATTGGCGTGGTATCAGTTGATCTACAATGATATTAAACTGATAATTACTGAGAAACAGGGACTACCGTTGTAAGTATTGGGCTGTACATTCTAGAATGTGCCAGTTAAATGCCAATACTGCCAACGCAAATACTCTACTGAACGTTTACTGAGGGACTTTGTGAATGACACAGATGGTTGACAGAGCGTCTTTTTCAGCCTGTGAATAATTTTTTTTGGGAGGTGACAGGCTTTACAGGCATTTACCATTGGATGTTGAGGCCTGTCTGCAATGGGGTGGCAGAAAGACTATGTGGTAAGAACATTGAAATAGAGCTAAATACCTTAAGACACGTAGCCTTAGAAAATGGATACAACCCAGATTTAACTAATAAAATTCATAGAGATACGAAAAACAAGAACTAAATAAGTAAGACAAGAAAGCCCGAGATAAACGAAGAGAAAAACCAGAGACCAAAACACGCTTTCTCACCTTTATAGGACAGCTATATGACAAAATTATCCATATACACTGAGGAGCCAAAAAACTAGTACACCTGACTAATATCGTGTAAGGCGCCCACGGCAACCAGGAGTGGCGCAATATGACGTGGCATGGGCTGGACTAAAGTCTGGAGATGGTCTGGAAGGAACTGACACTATGAACCTGCAGGGCTGTCCATACATTCGTAAGAGTACGAGGGGAAGGAGATATCTTCTGAACAGCACGTTGCAAAGCATCCTATAGATGCTCAATAATTTTCATGTCTGGGGATTTGGGGGCCAGCGGAAGTGTTTAAACTCAGAGGAGTGTTCCTGGAGCCACTCTGTAGAAATTCTGGACGTGTGTGGTGTCCGATTGTCCTGCTGGAATTGCCAGAGTTGATCATGAATGGATGGAGGTGATCAGACAGGATGCTTACGTACGTCTCACCTGTCAGAGTCGTATCTAGACGTATCAGGAGTCCCATATCACTCCAACTGAACACACCCCACACCATTAAAGAGCCTCCATCAGTTGGAACACTCCCCTGCTTACATGCAGGGTCGATGATTTCATGAGGCTGTCTCAATACCGGTACACGTCCGTCCGCTCGACACAATTTGAAAGGAGACTCGTCCTACGAGGCAACATGTTTCCAGTCATCTACATTCCAATGTCGGTATTGGCGTTACCAGGCGATGCGTAGAGCTTTATGTCGTGCAGTCATCAAGAATACACGAATGGGCCCTCTGCTCCGAAAGCACATATCGGTTATGTTCCGTTGAATGGTTCACACGCTGACACTTGTTGATGGCCCAGCACTGCAATCTGTAGCAATTTGCGGAAGGGTTGCACTTCTCTTGCGTTGAACGATTCTCTTCTGTCGTCGTTGGTCTCGTTCTTGCAGGATCTTTTTTCAGCAGGAGATTTGATGTATTACCGGATTCCTGATTTTCACGATACACTCGTGAAATGGCCATACGGGAAAATTCCCACTTCACCGCTACCACGGAGACGCTCTGTCCCATCGCTCGAGCGCCGTCTATAAGATCACGTTCAAATTCACTCAAGACTTGATACCCTGCGACTGCAGCAGTAACCGATCTAACAACTCTGTCAGACACTTTTTGTCTTATATAGGAGTTGCCTACCGGAGCGCTGTATTCTGCCTGTTTACATACTCTACTGGCAATTAAAATTGCTATACCAAGAAGAAATGCAGATGATAAACTGGTATTCATTGGACAAATATATTATACTAGAACTGACATGTGATTACATTTTCACGCAATTGGGGTGCGTAGATCCTGAGAAATCAGTACCCAGAACAACCACCTATGGCCGTAATAACGGCCTTGAGACGCCTGGGAACTGAGTCAAACAGAACTTGGATGGCATGTACAGGTACAGCTACCCATGCAGCTTCAAAACGATACCACAGTTCATCAGGAGTAGTGAATGACGTATTGTGACGAGCCAGTTGCTCGGCCAACATTGACCAGAGGTTTTCAATTGATGTATCCAGAAAACCCCGTACAGGACCTGCAACATGTGGTCGTGCATTATCCTGCTGAAATGTAGGGTTTCGCAGGGATCGAATGAAGGGTAGAGCCACGGGTCGTAACACATCTCAAATGTAACATCCACTGTTCAAAGTGCCGTCAATGCGAACAAGAGGTGACCGAGACGTGTAACCAATGGCACCCCATACCATCACGTAGTGTGATACGCCAGTATGGCGATGACGAACACACGCATCCAATGTGCGTTCACCGCTATGTCGCCAAACTCGGATCCGACCATCATGATGCTGTAAACAGAACCTGGATTCATCCGAAAAAATGACGTTTTGTCATTCGTGCACGCAGGTTCGTCGTTTAGTACACCATTGCAGGCGCTCCTGTCTGTGATGCAGTGTCAAGGGTAACCGCACAGACGGTCTCCGAGATGATAGTCCATGCTACTGAAAACGTCGTCGAACTGTTGGTGCAGATGGTTGTTGTCTCGCAAACGTCACCATCTGTTGACTCAGGGATCGAGACGTGGCTGCACGATCCGTTACAGCTATGCGGATAAGATGCCTGTCATCTCGATGGCGTTCTATATTATCCTCCTGAATCCACCGATTCCATATTCTGCTAACAGTCATTGGATCTCAACCAACGCGAGCAGCAATGTCGCGATACGATAAACCGCAGTCGCGATAGGCTACAATCCGACCTTTATCAAAATTCGGAAACGTAATGGTACGCATTTCTCCTCCTTACACGTGGCAACACAACAACGTTTCACCAGGCAACGCCGGTCAACTGCTGTTTATGTATGAGAAATCGGTTGGAAACTTTCCTCATGTCAGCACGTTTTAGGTGTCGCCACCGGCGCCAACCTTGTGTGAATGCTCTGAAAAGCTAACCATTTGCATATCACAGCATCGTCGTCCTGTCGGTTAAATTTCGCTTCTGTACCAAGTCATCTTCATGGTGTAGCAATTTTTGATGGCGAGTAGTGTATATCTGTGCGTGAACACGCATGCCTATACGAGTTTCTTTGGCGCTTCAGTGTTTATAGTAAAATAAGAATAACAGTTGCTTTTCGGTATGCTACTATAATGCTACCGAATATAGGACATAAATGCGATCCGAAACACCACTACCATCAATAAGGTATACAAAAAATACTGTGCAACGATTGAAATAACTTTAAGATTGGCCAAGCGGGCACAAATACACGTATACTATATAAAGAACGTCGTAACACTAACAGCAACCCATCGACATTAGCTACAAATGAAGCGACGTTAAGTATACAGCAGACGAAACTGAAAACAATGTTAATATTATACACAAAACTTAGGAAGGTAAATATACGAATCCCCTGGAACAGATAGAAATTTTCATGTTAGGCTAATCATCAAAATTTCATTTTTAATGGACAACTTGAATTGAAGAACAGAGCGTATACTGAAAATATTCCTGATATTCTATTACAAAGTTGATAATAATCGTAACAGGAATTCTTTACCGTTTTAATTTACGTATTCCTGGATAATTTTGTAATTCAAAATGATTCAAATAGCTCTGAGCACTATGGGACTTAACAACTGAGATCATAAGTTCCCCTAGAACGTAGAACTACTTAAACCTAACTGACCTAAGGATCTCACATACATCCATGTCGGAGGCAGGATTCGAACCTGTTGCCGTGGCGGTCGCGCGGTTCCAGACTGAAGCGCCTAGCACAGCTAGGCCACACCGGCCGGAATAGTTTTGTAATTGACACTCTATACATCTACCTTTGCGTAACAAAATATTATTTACAAATTTTATATTTTTACAATTTTTATGATATATCTCTCACACCTGCTACTAACGAAATTTTGTAATATTGTTATACTTTTTGCCAATTGTAATTTTCGGATTAAAATTTCCCTGATCCGTAACGTTGTGCAATAGGTACTGGAAAGTGGTCTCTGAGCAAAACCGGTCGTAAAGTTAATTATGAATTATACATTAGTCTCAAGTGTTACAATACACTTAGGTGAAAAAAGTCATGGGATAGCTCCTATTATCATGTCGGACTTCTTTTTATCCGGCGTAGTGGAGCAACTCCACGTGATATGAAAGCAACAAGTCGTGGGAAATCCTGAGCAGAAAATTTGAATCATGCTGCCTCCATTGGCGTCCATACTTGCGAAAGTATTGCCAGTCCAGGATTTTGTGCAAGAACTGACCTCTATATCATGTCCCATAAATGTTCGCTGGGATTCATGTCGAACTATCTGGGTGGCCAAATCATTCGCTCGAACTGTTCAGAATGTTCTTTAAACCAATCGTGAAGAACTGTGGTCCGATGACATGGCGCATTGTCATCCATAAAAATTCCATCGTTGTTTGGGAACATGAAGGCAATTAATGGCTGTAAATGGTTTTCAGGTATCTGAACATAATCATTTCCAGTCAATGATTGGTTCATTGCATGTAAACACAGCCCATACTACTATGAAGCCACCACCATTTTGCACTATAACTTGTCAACAACTTGGCTCCATGGCTTTATGGGGTTTGCACCATACTCGAACCATACCCTAGCTCTAACCAACTGAAATCGGGCTCATATCACCAAGCCACTGTTTTTCAGTTGTGTAGGGCCCACTCGATATGGTCACAAGCACAGTAGAGGCGCTGAGGCGACATCGTGCTGTTAGAAATGGCATTCTCGTCTGTGGTATTCTGTCATAGCCTATTAACGCCAAATGTCACCGCACTGTCCTAAAGGATATGTTTGTCGTGCGTCCCACATAGATTTCGTCAGTTATTTCACGCAGTGTTGCTTGTCTGTCAGCAGCGAAAACTCTACGCAAACGTTGCTGCTCTCGGTCGTTAAGTGAAGGCCATAGGCCACTGCGTTGTTCGCACTGAAAGGTAATTCCTGATGTTTGATATTCTCGGCATACTCTTGATACTGTGGATCTCAGAATATTGAATTCCCTAACGATTTCCGGAACAGAATGTCCCATGCATTTCGTTTCTATCACTATTCCGCGCTCGAAGTCTGGTAATTACCGTCATGCGGCCATAATCAATTCGGAAACCTTTTCACATGGATCACCTGAGCACAAATTACAGCTCCATCCACGTACTGCCTATTCCTGCGTTTTGTACGCAATATATGCCCTCTGTATATTGGAATATAGCCTTAACGTGTGGCTGCCACCAGCCCACAGCCTGGTGTCGAGTGTATGGCTCTCACGCGCCTCGTCGTACTTGTTTCAGCTGAAGATTTGCTTATTGCCACCCGAAATCGGTAGTGATTGAACAAATAAATCTTTTTCAACTGAAGCCGGTGTTTTGTCTGATTCCACGATGTACAATTGCGGATATCCTGTCAACCAAATGTAATGCAGATAGGTATCTGTTACTGATGGACGCTGACTGTGGCCTTAAGTCACCAACCACCAACGGCGCGACGATATCCGTCTGGTTTATGAATCACTACGATGGGAGATGAGCAGAGAACGCCCGAAACTACAAGGCGATCGAGTCCGTTCCTTACAAACTTCCTGATAGCATAATTTACGGGACACCGAGAAATAGTGGCATAACAAGAGTAACATGTACTAAAAAATATTTAGCACACCGTAAAACTTCTTGCTACATGGAGGGGAAGTCCTTACAAATTTTGTATATGTTTGGAAAGACCAACTTCTGATATCGTATGAACAGATTCTATAGTCTTGAAATGGAACATATGAAAAAACTCCATGACAACATGTTAGTGACGTCCTTATCATTTCTGTTACAAACCGAAGACGTGGGGTAACAGATTTGCAAGTGGGCAAGTCATGCTATAAGCCTAATGCTGTAATAAGTGATTGGCCAATGTACTATGTGCGTCTATGGTGAACAACGTTGCGACAGCGCGAGCATACAACTAAAGCTGCACTTGGTGGCTGGGAATGTGGATGTTTAACCCATAGATGGCTATCATGACATCCGTCCAGATCGTATAGACTCTATAGATTTCGGTTGGTGTAGAGGGCTTAGCAGTTGGTCTTCTGGTGCTGAAACTGAAGACAGTTATGAGGCCTGTCCGAACATGTCTTCTTTTTTTGGATAGGGCGGGGCTCCTTACACCCCTTATAACCCTTCCATTCTCTAAGCTTTAAGGGACTTCTCGGTCTGGCTTCTGTGCTTTTTATTTTAAAGTAAGTGATAAGGATTTTCTGTTCATTTTGTAGAACCGAAAAAAGGAACACTATGAAAAGTCTCTTTTGACGAGTATATATGCCTCTACTCTGAAAATCTAAAGTAATGTCTCTTTCTTCTGATATCCTTTACATATTTCTTTGTTCTAAAAATAAAATGTATAGCCGGCCGCTGAGACCGAGCGGTTCTAGGCGATTCAGTCCGGGACCGCGAGGCTGCTACGGTCGCAGGTTAGAATCCTACCTTGGTCATGGATATGTGTGCTCTCCTTAGGTTAGTTATGTTTAAGTGGTTCTAACTCTAGGGGACTGATGACTGCAGATGTTAAGTCCCATAGTGCTTAGAGCCATTTGAACCACTTGAATAAAATGTATAGTTGTTTGCAGCTGTAAATAATGTTAACGTTTTGTGCAAATCCAATCATATGATTATGTTTAGAAAATGAAGCTCTTGTTTCTTGATAAGAAAAAGTAATTGAAATTCTTCTCGTTCGTAGAAGCAAGTTTTTCTTGTTACCGTCCGCATCCCACTTCAAAGACGCAAGTTTCATTTCAAATACAAGTAATGAAACGGGGCAAGTAACAATATGAAATAAATATAAAAGTCGTTGGCTCTGCAATACTTACAATGGTCCTAGTATATCAGAGGCTAGAACATCAAGCTCCTGCGTAGTCTCCAAACTTGTTTTGATAATTTCGTTTTTATTTCATGGAGTTAATGGTTTAATGTTGGAAGTATATATTTTCACTCCATTAAACTTTGTGCTTCTGATGTTATCACGTAGTGCACAAGTTGGCCCAATAGCTAGGCTGCCATATTGCTTTTCTGGGCGATGTATCACATTTTGTTTTGTCACAACTTGTTGCATAGTCATACTGCGCTGCAGTCCACAGCAAGGATACAACTTTTTGTGGCGTCCATTCCGAGACTTCGTGCTCATGGTCACACGTGTATCGGAGTGTAATTGCATTCTCATTAACAGTGTTGTCAGATATCGGCGAACGCACAGGTTGAGTAGAATATAGCTTTTTTGGCACTGAAGACGTTTCATTCGTGACTTCACACCATGTAGTCCTAACACCTGATGTAAGCTTGTTGTTCTGAATGTTTTTCCTCACATGCCAGCTGACAAGGGTGTATTTAGTATCCATTCTGTTAGGACCTTCTTTGGTTTGCACATTTTGTCTCCCTGGTTTACGTAGTTCTTCGCAACTATCGTAGTTCTGATAAAGTTAAAATTCGAATGTATTTTTCCACACATTGATAGGTGCTACTTGCCTTTTGAATGAAATACTTTAGGAGACGTAATTGCCAAGTTGGTAGTGTTGAACTTGAATACTTTAAATAAATTGTGTAATAGTAGTCCTTAGCATTTAACGTCAATATTCATTAATCCAATCTTACCTTCTTCAGAGGGTAACGTTAAAATGTTGAATTTAAGTTCGAAAATATTGCCACGGTATACGAAATATCCAATCGTTGATATTAGACTTATGGCTACTGGCGCTTTTACTTAAAAGACTGGCGGTATGTAACAGACTTTTTGCATATTGTGTGAGTGTGACACCAGATCTAGCACTAGATCTCGTATCTTTGTTGCCGTAGGTAACTTTTGCTGTCTGTCCAGTTGTAACCATTTTCCTGAGTGATTGTCATGGATATGTTGCAGTTGATCATGACTCTCATTGCTTCGAAGTAAGTGTTGAGTAAACGTTTTAAGTACGTTATTTGGTCTTGTACCAACACAACTTTGCTCAAATCGCATGCAAATACTCAACATACGATTTTCTTTCGTAATAAGATGAAGCCTCGGGACGAGCAGTTATGTTTCCTGTGGAGATGGTGGTGGTGGTTAGTGTTTAACGTCCCGTCGACAACGAGGTCATTAGAGACGGAGCGCAAGCTCGGTAAGGGAAGGATTGGGAAGGAAATCGGCCGTGCCCTTTCAAAGGAACCATCCCGGCATTTGCCTGAAGCGATTTAGGGAAATCACGGAAAACCTAAATCAGGATGGCCGGAGACGGGATTGAACCGTCATCCTCCCGAATGCGAGTCCAGTGTGTAAAGTACACAAGCGGCAAGACGCAGTCAATACCTTCGCTGCGCAGTGCCGATGGTACTGTTATCGACGACTGTGCCGCTAAAGCGGAGTTATTGAACGCAGTTTTCCGAAATTCCTTCACCAGGGAAGACGAATGGAATATTCCAGAATTTGAAACACGAACATCTGCTAGCATGAGTTTCTTAGAAGTAGATACCTTAGGGGTTGCGAAGCAACTCAAATCGCTTGATACGGGCAAGTCTTCAGGTCCAGATTGTATACCGATTAGGTTCCTTTCAGATTACGCTGATACTATAGCTCCCTACTTAGCACTCATATACAACCGCTCGCTCACCGATAGATCTGTACCTACAGATTGGAAAATTGCGCAGGTCGCACCAGTGTTCAAGAAGGGTAGTAGGAGTAATCCATTTAACTACAGACCTATATCATTGACGTCGGTCTGGAGTGGGGTTTTGGAGCATATACTGTATTCAAACATTATGAATCACCTCGAAGGGAACGATCTATTGACGTGTAATCAGCATGGCTTCAGAAAACATCGCTCTTGTGCAACGCAGCTAGCTCTTTATTCGCACGAAGTAATGGCCGCTATCGAGAAGGGATTTCAAGTTGATTCCGTATTTCTAGATTTCCGGAAAGCTTTTGACACCGTTCCTCATAAGCGACTTCTAATTAAGCTGCGGTGCTATGGGGTATCGTCTCAGTTGTGCGACTGGATTCGTGATTTCCTGTCAGGAAGGGCGCAGTTCGTAGTAATAGACGGCAAATCATCGAGTAAAACTGATGTGATATCAGGTGCTCCCCAGGGAAGCGTCCTGGGACCTCTACTGTTCCTGATCTATATAAATGACCTGGGTCACAATCTGAGCAGTTCTCTTAGACTATTCGCAGATGATGCTGTAATTTACCGTCTAGTAAGGTCATCCGAAGACCAGTATCAGTTGCAAAGCGATTTAGAAAAGATTGCTGTATGGTGTGTCAGGTGGCAGTTGACGCTAAATAACGAAAAGTGTGAGATGATCCACATGAGTTCCAAAAGAAATCCGTTGGAATTCGATTAATCGATAAATAGTACAATTCTCAAGACTGTCAATTCAACTAAGTACCTGGGTGTTAAAATTACGAACAACTTCAGTTGGAAGGACCACATAGATAATATTGTCGGGAAGGCGAGCCAAAGGTTGCGTTTCATTGGCAGGACACTTAGAAGATGCAACAACTCCACTAAAGAGACAGCTTACACTACACTCGTTCGTCCTCTGTTAGAATATTGCTGCGCGGTGTGGGATCCTTACCAGGTGGGATTGACGGAGGACATCGAAAGGGTGTAAAAAAGGCAGCTCGTTTTGTATTATCACGTTATAGAGGAGAGAGTGTGGCAGATATGATACACGAGTTGGGATGGAAGTCATTACAGCATAGACGTTTTTCGTCGCTGCGAGACCTTTTTACGAAATTTCAGTCACCAACTATCTCTTCCGAATGCGAAAATATTTTGTTGAGCCCAACCTACATAGGTAGGAATGATCATCAAAATAAAATAAGAGAAATCAGAGCTCGAACAGAAAGGTTTAGGTGTTCGTTTTTCCCGCTCGCTGTTCGGGAGTGGAATACTAGTGAGATAGTATGATTGTGGTTCGATGAACCCTCTGCCAAGCACTTAAATGTGAATTGCAGAGTAGTCATGTAGATGTAGATAACCACTGCGCCACCTCGCTCGGTCCCAGTGGAGAGATTCGACAGCAGCTGCATGTAGGGTCATCGATGGTGTGTAGCCCTAACAGATTGACCACTATATATCGAATAGCCAGTTTAGTTTCTCATCGATCATGTAGTGGAATGGATGCTTTTCAAAATTATACTGACAAGTTGGGATAATTTGTAGTAGATTTTTAATTACGTAATTGCTTTTAATAGAAAATTGCGAGATATCCGGCCGAAGGCTTTCGAAAAGTCAATTGATTTTACTGAAATCATGTTTTACAGAACCCGTAATGGCTATTATGCATGGTAATCACTCAGGATTTCAATTATACTGCGTCCAAGCACAGCTTACGTTTGGTAATCTACTATCATGGATTTCATTACGTCCCTCAATCTTGTGTTTACTGCTCGAATATCTTTGACGCCTTAGATGAAGGATATTAGCCTACGAATTCGATGTTTGTTGGCGGGTATTTCGTCGGCAACATTAAGCTTAGCACTCCTTAGAAGCTTGTAGGAAGTTTATGGACATTCCATGCGTCGTTTAAGGTTAACTCCTCCTCAAATTATCCCCATAATTGAGGTAAAGTTTTGTTGGTGTACAATCTATTACTTGAGACTTTCCTTTCGCGCTTCTCAGTAATGTTTTGTACACTGCCTCTTCTGTCAACACTTCGCTGAAAGAATATTTTTGTGCTTCTGTCATCACGTCGTCGATATAATTAAAGAAAGTGATTCGAGGCTCTCGTCTACTTCTACTGCAACATAGAACTCGCGGAAGTGCACTACGCTTTTAATATATGCCTGCCGTTGTAATGTGTCGTTTCCTATCTCGTGTCTGTCGGTTAATTTGTTTTTTGTCCACTTCGATGTTCGGAATAGATGATACAGTGACGCATTCTCCACTTGTATAATATTGTCAGCTCTTGACCTCACTTTCAGACTGTCTAGTTTACTTCTCTGCAATGATAATATATGTGCTTTATTCTGTTCTATCCGTGAACTGTTAGTGGTTATATGAGGGTTGGAACTTAAATAGTGGCAACAATTTATTCACAACCGATACAAAAGATTTACATGTTTGCACCTGTAACTTTCCTTCAAAGTTGTCACCAGCGTTCTATAGACCCGTTGCCAGCGATGTGGAAGGCGTAGTATACCGTTAGCAGATCCTGTACTGTTGATGGTGCGAATGGTAGCCCTTCGGCGGCCTGAGCGAGGCACGTCATGGACAGTCCTTGTCTCTCTGTATCTCCTCCATGTCTGAACGACATCGCTTTGGTTCACTCCGAGACGCCTGGACACTTCCCTTGTTGAGAGTCCTTCCTGGCACAAAGTAAGAATGCGGACCGTCTAGGCATGGTTGAACTACAGACAATACAAGCCACGTACCTCCTTCCTGATGGAATGACTGGAACTGATCGGTTGTCGGACACCTTCCGTCTAACATGTGCTGCTCATGCATAGTTTTTTTCGTTTTTGGGCGGGTTTAGTAACATCTCTGAACAGTGAAAGGGACTGTGTCTGTGATACAATATCCACAGTCAACGTCTGTCTTCAGGAATTCTGGGAACCGGGGTGATGAAAACTTTTTTTTATGTGTATAAAAAGAATCTTACAGGCAAGTTTCCTGATGTTGTGATGTAACTTACACTCCTGGAAATTGAAATAAGAACACCGTTAATTCATTGTCCCAGGAAGAGGAAACTTTATTGACACATTCCTGGGGTCAGATACATCACATGATCACACTGACAGAACCACAGGCACATAGACACAGGGAACAGAGCATGCACAATGTCGGCACTAGTACAGTGTATATCCACCTTTTGCAGCAAAGCAGGCTGCTATTCTCCCATGAAGACGATCGTAGAGATGCTGGATGTAGTCCTGTGGAACGGCTTGCCATGCCATTTCCACCTGGCGCCTCAGTTGGACCAGCGTTCGTGCTGGACGTGCAGACCGCGTGAGACGACGCTTCATCCAGTTCCAAACATGCTCAATGGGGGACAGATCCGGAGATCTTGCTGGCCAGGGTAGTTGACTAACACCTTCTAGAGCACGTTGGGTGGCACGGGATACATGCGGACGTGCATTGTCCTGTTGGAACAGCAAGTTCCCTTGCCGGTCTAGGAATGGTAGAACGATGGGTTCGATGACGGTTTGGATGTACCGTGCACTATTCAGTGTCCCCTCGACGATCACCAGAGGTGTACGGCCAGTGTAGGAGATCGCTCCCCACACCATGATGCCGGGTGTTGGCCCTGTGTGCCTCAGTCGTATGCAGTCCTGATTGTGGCGCTCACCTGCACGGCGCCAAACACGCATACGACCATCATTGGCACCAAGGCAGAAGCGACTCTCACCGCTGAAGACGACACGTCTCCATTCGTCCCTCCATTCACGCCTGTCGCGACACCACTGGAGGCGGGCTGCACGATGTTGGGGGGTGAGCGGAAGACGGTCTAACGTTGTGCGGGACCGTATCCCAGCTTCATGTAGACGGTTGCGAATGGTCCTCGCCGATACCCCAGGAGCAACAGTGTCCCTAATTTGCTGGGAAGTGGCGGTGCGGTCCCCTACGGCACTGCGTAGGATCCTACGGTCTTGGCGTGAATCCGTGCGTCGCTGCGGTCCGGTCCCAGGTCGACGGGCACGTGCTCCTTCCGCCGACCACTGGCGACAACATCGATGTACTGTGGAGACCTCACGCCCCACGTGTTGAGCAATTCGGCGGTACTTCCACCCGGCCTCCCGCATGCCCACTATACGCCCTCGCTCAAAGTCCGTCAACTGCACATACGGTTCACGTCCACGCTGTCGCGGCATGCTACCAGTGTTAAAGACTGCGATGGAGCTCCGTATGCCACGGCAAACTGGCTGACACTGACGGCGGCGGTGCACAAATGCTGCGCAGCTAGCGCCATTCGACGGCCAACACCGCGGTTCCTGGTGTGTCCGCTGTGCCGTGCGTGTGATCATTGCTTGTACAGCCCTCTCGCAGTGTCCGGAGCAAGTATGGTGGGTCTGACACACCGGTGTCAATGTGTTCTTTTTTCCATTTCCAGGAGTGTATTAAGCCTTCTGACACTTATATCTCCGTCTATTCTGCTCACTGAATGACGAGTAACGTAGGTGTACATTGATCATTCTGCGTTTGTTGCCTCACACGTGTCATATGGTGGAAGCGCATCTGTTGAATTTAGGATTTTTTTTCTTGTTAAAAAGACAGTTATAAGCTCCGCCAAATACAAGTTTGCTTCACGTGATTGGTAAAACAGACATATGTTCCTCCTTATAAAAAAAACTCGCACCTCTGCGGCTGCTTCCAGACGGAGCATAGACATTTCTAAAAGTTATATCTTCTATATTTGCTGATACTCCTGTACGATTTTAAACTTTCCCAGTTTCTTTACTTTCATACCATCTTATTTTTAGTACTGCCATGTCCGACTCCTGATGTGAGTGGTTAGCGCGTTTGACTGCCAAGAAGCAAGCCCGGTTTCATTTGTCGGCCGAGTCGGAGATTTTCTCCACTCAGGGAATAGGTGTTGTGTTGTATATATCATCAATTTATCCCCATCGTCATGTAAGTCCCCCAGTGTGGCATTAGTTGAAAAGACTTGACGCAAGGTGGTCGAACTCCTCACCCCCGCCCCCTCCCTTCCGCCACACTCCTCCCATTACTCCACGCATCTGTAGTTTCAGACATTTTGAGAACTGCATTGTATACTGCAGTTTCATCTAGAGGACTTCCTGCAGAAAGCTGTGTCGATTTGAGCCGCGTATAAGAAGTGATTGAGACAAGTCAGTTTAGGCTTAGTTATTATTTTGTTGATATCTGAAGTACAAATATTATAATTTTGTAGGTTATTATTTTCTTTTGTGGTTATGAATTACTTCTTTCCAGTTCCGGTAACTTCTTGTTGTTCCTGACCGTTAATAGGTCTGGCTTTTGGTTCAAATGGTTCAAATGGTTCTGAGCACTATGGGACTTAACTTCTGAGGTCATCAGTCCCCTAGAAGTTAGAACTACTTAACCTAACTAAACTAAGGACATCACAAACATCCATGCCCGGGACAGAATTCGAACCTGCGGCCGTAGCGGTGGCGCGGTTCCAGACTGTAGCGCCTAGAACCGCTCGGCCACTCCGGCCGGCCTGGCTTTTGGATTAAGATTGTGTTTCACCTCACTTTTCCTATACAGGTGATGGGCAAAAATGTGGTAATAGAGCGAGAACCGCTTGCTTGAATATAAATGCATATGCTGGCCAAGCCTGCAGGTTGTGCTGTTGTATTAGACCACGGGCGGCGACAGTACTATGCGTTGCAGGTGTCAGTCGTGGCCAGAACAGTGTTCTATAGCTGTGAATGCTTTGGTGCTCGTATGATGTGTGATTGTGTCACTAAGAATTTGGTGTTTCAAGAGGCACCGTATCGAAGATTTATGTCGCGTAGTCGGAAAGCGGAGAACATTACCCAATGAGTCCCAACGCAGACGAAATAGTGTGTTGACTGATCGTGACGGACGTCATTGAAGAGGTTTGTGACGAAATATAAGAGGGCAACAGCTGCATAATTCGCTGCAGAACGGTATGTCGCGCTCCTGAAACCTATCAGCAACAGAACCTCATCAAGGGAGCTCCAGATGCAGGGAATCGCAAAGCCAGCTGGAATTCCAAAACCACTTATCAGCGATGGATATGCCCATAGCGGGAAGACACGGGCAGCCATATTGTGCTATTCCATGGGCCCCCTGGTTACTCTACAAGGTCGCGTTACTGAGAAGGACGATCAGATCGTTTTGGCAGATCAGGTCCATCGCATGTGATAATGTTTGTTCCCCAGTGGTGATGCTGTTTTCCAAAAAGACAGCGTCCCCGTTCACACCGTTCGCATTTACCAGGACCGACTCTGTCAGCACGAGAATGAATTCTTGCATCTCCTTGGGCCACCACAGTCATCAGATTGAGCTTTTGTGGTCTAATTTGACAAGGTGTGTGTGTGATCGCCACCCATCTCCATCAACGTTACCTGAACTTGTCACTACTTTTCTATAGGTCTGGTATAAGACTCCCTTTAAAACCATACACGACTTGTATTGAACCATTTCGATACGAGTCGGAGCTGTTTTGAATTCCAAAGCGTCTCCCATAGGACACTAAGCTTGGCAATGAGTTGTGTTTTTCTTGTTTCCATATAGATGCCCAACACCTGTATCTCCGGTTGGTTCTACCTGACCGCATAATTCCCAGATTCTGTACTTTCTTTCCTCCTGTACGACTGTCAGCAGACAAATGCTGTTCGGCATGGGAGATCGCTTTCCAGTCAGAAATTGTTACATCTTCAATCTCGCTTTCGCCTAGCTCACTACAGAAAGTTATTGAGGGCTCTTTGCTTGCATCGCGTTGCCTCTCTTCCTTCATACTCGCAGAAATATGCGAATTAGAGTGTTCAGGGGAAACAAAACGAGGTCTTTCTATATCAGAAGAAATAGCTGCTCGTATGTGATTGCTTCAGATGGTGGGACTTCATAGTACCAGAAAAAATATGATGCCGAGTCTTTGGCAACGTGCATCATAGAACAAATAAATCAGCGTTCAGAGAATTGTCCACACAAACTACTAGTCGAAACAAATGATGGTGCAGCAGTCATGAGTGATTCGTCAAGCGGGATGCAGGTCTCCTTTAAGGAAAAGTTTTCAAGTGCTTCATACATTTAGTGTTATGCCCGACAGGTAAACCTCCATTAATGAAAATGTACAAATAATTTTCACGAAACTTTAATGATTTTGCATCTTGTTTTCAGCATCTCCACAAAAAGCAGCAATTCTTGACGTAGTGGAACGGAAACGACTGCTACGTTCCGTGCCTGCACGTAGCACTTCCCAGTCAAGGACTGTCAACATCTTTAACGAAGACAGGGATAATTCTTTCTACTGCAAGAATAATACCATCAACGGGTAAAAACTGGTTAATGAAAATACCATCCTTCAGGACAACGGCTTAGTTACGATTTTGAAGGATGAAAGGTTCACTTTCTTACTCTCGAGTTTCCATAAAATTATGATCTGGTTGGGTATTTAGTAGACTCAGCCCTGTAAAAAGGATACTGAATCAGCCTATGCACAAAATCAGGTGACAGCTCCAAGCGTGACTGAAAATTCAATAGATTTGCACGAGTATATTAAAAGAGGGAGAACTGAATATGAAAGAGTGGAGTGATGTGTAATCTACGGAAGGAGGCAAAAGAGGTCTCTAATGTAAGTTACAATGAGAAAGTTCACTGGACATCTAGTTGCAGCTTCTCTCTCTTTCTACCAGAAATATTCATCATTTGCTCTTCGAGTCTTCCAAAACCTTTCAGAACTGTTACTAAATGTTATTCTTTTTTGGAAGCAAAGAAGCTTCGAACGCAACGCTTATTTATGGAAGAGAGGAATTAAAAAGTGTATGTCGAATCTGAGCTTTATGAATTACATAACAAGTAGTAATGTTTGTGATACATTGAACGAACTGTTAATGTCTTCAAAGTCCAATTTCAATGTGACGCCAGAAGCAGAGACGTGTTTTCATCACTGGAACGTACCAAAAACGTCTTACAGAATACTGTGAGCCAAGGAGGACCATCAGCACTCCTAATATTCTCTACTGAGCGAGATCTCGCTCCAAGTCCTGACCTCAGCCAAAGAGTGATTGAAAAAATGGTAAATATGAAGGAAAGTAGAAAGGAATTCATGTAAAGGTGGTCACTATCACAACAACCAGCAGAGATACAATCCAACGGCGTTAACATCGATCTCTGAGTAATTTGTGTAATTTGAAGGTGTCTGGGAAGAAATGAAAGGAAAGGTATAGACGTAATGGTATCAGCTGCATCGGGACTTTATGCGGTATCAGTGGCGACGACTTAAAATGTGTTTTTGCAAATGCACGGACTACCTCGGGACACTCCCTGGCCAATCAAAATTTCCAACTAGCGTCATCTATTCGCAGTCCCCCGTCCATGTTCTCTATGCTCGGTAATCTTACACTCCCACTAGATGTAGAGCGTAAACGTGCATTCGGATTGATATTTGTGGATTCATAGCCCGTCGAGGCGAATCAGTCATGTGAAGTTGTGATGTCTGTTCTTCCTGACAAGTCCAAAAGGACACATACCACGCTAGCGTGTGGTAATATGGGTAGGCCGGGAGATTGCCGAGGTAGTCCACTAATTGGCGATAAACACTGGGTGGGTGGAGCAGTGGTTCTCGCAACTGAGTGGTAAGTGGGAGATCCCGGGTTCGAATCCCAGTCCGGCATATATTGTCACCGCTGACTGCGCAGTAAGTCCCGATGCAGGTGTCATCATTAGTTCCTTCTCTTTCCTTACTTTCTCCCCCACTACACCTTCAATTTACGTAATAGTGTTTAAAATGACTGTGTGGTGGGAAGACTTTTTCCAAGGTAGTATTTGCTACTGATGGTCGGGTGCGTCTCGAAGCAATCTCTCTAGTATGAGACATCCTGCAAACGATTTAGAAGAGCCCTCTGTGATACAGCTGAATTTACAGCGTCGACTAATGCATTTAAGCCGCGAGGGATTAGCCGAGCGGTCTAAGGCGCTGCAGTTATGGTCTGTGTAGCTGATTCCGGCGGAGGTTCGAGTCCTCCCCCAGGTATGAGTGTGTGTGTTTGTCCTTAGGATAATTTAGGTTAAGTAGTATGTAAGCTTAGGGATTGAGGAGCTTAGCAGTTAAGTCCCATAAGATTTTACACACATCTGAACATTTTAATGCATTTAATATCGGTAGCCTATTGTATGTATGTCTGTTCCGATTGTTGAGCATATTGAAAAAAACGCAGTCTTTCTGATACCAGATACAGCCGGCGGCCATTGTATTGGGTTAGTTTATTAATTTTTATATTCCACAAGGAAACAAACGAAGTAGATGTTCACTGACATTTAAATTTGCGGGAGTTAAGCCTATATCACAGGGTGCAATCAGCGACATTTGCTAATAACGTAAGAAAATATTCGCACACAATACACACGTCACAGCGAAAATACCACCATCAGTAGAATGTACGTCTCCTAGAGTTCTCAAATGAAACCTAACAATTAATACAGATATCTACTCTTATCTTTCATCTATTACTATAAATACTCTATTTTATACGACTCTATTTCGATGATTACACTGCGTTTACGAAACTGTGGTAGAAACTACTACAGGCACACCAACACTAATCAAATCATTTGCCCTCAGTATCTTGTATGACCTTTGACGCTATCCCATCTGGAAGACACATGTTTCTTTCATTGCTAAAGAACAACAATAAAGTATTCAGAAAATGTAGTTAGCAGTAGCAAATTAAAAGAGGCAATTACCAGTTCCATTTGTAGTGTGGCTATATCTTTGTAGAGATATTTACTTGACTCGATAAGAAAAAAATTATAACTCGGCATTTTTCTTACGCAGAGACCTTCAAAGCAAACCCTACTGTAGTGTTCAAAAATGGTTCAAATGGCTCTGAGCACCAAGGGACTTAACATCTGAGGTCATCAGTCTCCTAGATGTTAGAACTACTTAAACCTAAGTAACCTAAGGACGTCACACACATCCATGCTCGAGGCAGGATTCGAACCTGCGGCCGTAGCGGTCGCGCGGTTCCACACTGAAACGCCTAGAGCCGCTCGGCCACATCGGCAGGCTCTCCTGTAGTGACTTCCGTCTTATTGACTGATAGATGGAGTAGCTGCTGGGAGAGAAAGTCTCTGTATCGGGAGTCTGCGGACTTAAAAGCTCTTTGCTGTTCGCTCTCTTGAGGATTTTATTAATTCAGGTGACGCACTGATTGGCCTTTCCAATCAATGTTTTATTGGTACTCTTTCAGCAATGGATCTGTAGCTTTCCTGTGTCTACATCTGAGCTTCTGCAATATTTATCGTTACAGTTCACTGCTTTGGCGCCTACGGCGACTGACTACACGGATTCGACAATTTTACTGTCGCTGCCATCTGTAGCCAAAGTTTTTGAATGGCAGTGTGTGTTTTCTTGAAAATAACAGTGCTTATTGTAATTATAAAATTTACTAGCTGTTTGACTTTATACCCTGTGAAACCACTTATTCCCCATTATTCAGAAGTGTATGGGGACTCAGATCAATCTGAGCTACCATTTTACTTGTTAAAATAATTTCAAACTTTCATCCACGACGTTCTAGGTACTGATGAAGTGTTTTGAATGCTTTTTATTCATGACATAGTTGCCATGCAGGAACTTGTATGCATTTCGAGAGCATTGATTTCTATTTGTTTTTCTGTAGCTTTTATTTGATTTATAATAAGTAGATACAGCTCCCTGATTGCATGTGGTGGACACGTTTACGGAAGTTTCAGATATGAGTTGTTTCTGAAGTTTCTAGGTCTATGGACTACAATGTCGCCGCTGTGTCAAAGGAGTGTGTAGGGTAGTCAGCAGATCTGCAATGTAGATCTTGAGCGGAATTGATGCGGAGACAACCCTGTGACTATCCATCGGTTAGATAGAAGCGTCAGCGTACATTTACATGCAAATGAAATGGGTTATTCTGTTGCATGATGTGCGAGAGAATTTGCACAGTAGCATAAACAGCAGCTATGGGAATTTGTTACTAGGTCACAGTAGCAAGTTAATAGGTTAAAGTAATTATCTGTTTGGTGATTATTGCTCTATTTGGCAGTCAAAGGAGGATAAAAGGCTACGCAAGCCTATGCATTATAGGTAATTAAGAACTGCATTTCCCTACATTTTTATTGACATTACACCTGCTCTCTGGGTGAATGGAACAGGTGACAAATATTTACGACATATGTTAAAGACTGTTGTAAAGTATTTTTGATGCCAAATACCGAGCCAGAACATCACGAGCACCAAACTACTATCAATACAAACCCGTCCAGGTGATACCAGCGTCGCCTGGCAAGGAATGACTGCTGGTCGGACACATGCACGTTGTATGTAGAATCAGTGAGCGTGCTGCACTTGTGTAGAATGGGAAGGCGCGATATGTATCTGAGTTTGGCCGAGAGCAGATTGTGATGGCCCAGAGGCTCGGCAGGAGCATTCCGGAAAGTGCACTACTATTGTTTTTTACGATAAGAACTGTGGAGAGTGTCTTAGACACGTGGTGAAACCAAGGTGAAACCTCGTCCAGACGTCGTGGTGTTGAGCGGCTACTCCTCATTACAGATGTCGGACGTCGTAGGCTGGGCAGACTGCTAAACAGGACAGGCTGCGAACTGTGGCCAAGCAAACATCAGACTTTAATGCTGGGCAGAGTACAAGTGTGTCTAAACACACAGTGCACCGAACACTCCTAACGATGGGCCTCCCCCAGCTGACGACCCATGCATGTGCCAATGTTAACACCGTAACATCGGCACTGGACGTAGGTGCAGTGGCAGAGCGGTGCATGGCCTGATGAAACCCGATACCTTCTTCATCATACCGATGGGAGGGCGCGAATCCATTGTCTTCCAGGGGAACGACTCCTTGACACATGTAATGCGGGACGGAGGCAAGGTGGCGGAGCCTGCATTATGGTCTGTGGAACATTCACGTGGGCATACATGGGTCCAGTGGAGCTCGTGAAAGGGACCATGACAGCCAAGGAGTATCATACCCTCGTTGTAGACCACGTACCCCCATTCAGGACGATCATGTTTCCCTGCAGAAGTGGCAATTTTCACCAAGATAATGCGCCATGTCACAAGGCCAGGTGTGTGATGGAATGGTTCCAGTTGATGTGCTGGACCCCAGATCGCCAGATCTGAACCCGATCGAACATATCTGGGATGTGATTCAACGATGCGTCAGAGTTCATCGCCCCCACCGTGGAATTTACGGGAATTAGGAGACTTTTGTGTGCAGATGTGGCGCCAACTCCCTCCAGCGACCTTCCAAACCGCATTGCTTCCATGTCACGACGCGATCGCCGCTGTTATCCGGGACGAAAGGTGACATAACCGGATGTTAGGTAGGTGGTCATAATGTTCTGGCTGACCACTTTATGTATTTTAAACGAGAACATCAGATACTTATATAAAATCCAATAACTTCCAAATTGATAGAGAGAGTGAGGGTGGGTTGGGGGGTGAGGGGGTAGGAAGAGGGAGAGAAACTGACATAGCTAAATAATTTCTCTTATACAGAGTGTTACAAAAAGGCACGGCCAAACTTTCAGGAAACATTCCTCGCACACAAAGAAAGAAAATATGTTATGTGGACATGCGTCCGGAAACGGTTATTTTCCATGTTAGAGCTCATTTTATTACTTCTCTTCAAATCACATTAATCATGGAAAGGAAACACACAGCAACAGAACGTACCAGGGTGACTTCAAACACTTTATTACTGGAAATGTTCAAAATGTCCTCGGTTAGCGAGGATATATGCATCCACTCTCCGTCGCATGGAATCCCTGATGCGCTGATGCAGCCCTAGAGAATGGCGTATTGTATCACAGCTGTCCACAATAGGAGCACGAAGAATCTCTACATTTGGTACCGGGGTTGCGTAGACAAGAGCTTTCAAATGCCCCCATAAATTAAAGTCAAGAGGGTTGAGGTCAGGAGAGCGTGGAGGCCATGGAATTGGTCCGCCTCTACCAATCCATCGGTCACCGAATCTGTTATTGAGGAACGTACGAACAGTTCGACTGAAATGTGCAGGAGCTCCATCGTGCATGAACCACATGTTGTGTCGTACTTGTAAAGGCAGATGTTCTAGCAGCACAGGTAGAGTATCCCGTATGAAATCATGGCGGTGAATCGTGGAAGTACAGTACATACTGACGAAAATATATGAGCTTTAACATGGAAATTAAGCGTTTCCGGACACATGTCCACATAACATCTTTTCTTTATTTGTGTGTGAGGAATGTTTCCTGAAAGTATGGCCGTACCTTTTTGTAACACCCTGCATAATCTTGTCTTTATAAACTCCTTTGAAGACAGGCCTTTGCCGGCCGCGGTGGTCTCGCGGTTAAGGCGCTCAATCCGGAACCGCGCGACTGCTACGGTCACAGGTTCGAATCCTGCCTCGGGCATGGATGTGTGTGATGTCCTTAGGTTAGTTAGGTTTAAATAGTTCTAAGTTCTAGGGGACTGATGACCACAGATGTTAAGTCCCATAGTGCTCAGAGCCATTTGAACCATTTTTGAAGACAGGTCTTTAAGAAACATTTACATAAAAAATGATAGCCATAAAAAGCTTTAGGTACACCCTTTTCTGGAGATCCTGTGTTTGGCCTATCTAATGTTACCAGCTTTACAGGATGCTTTGCTTCTTCAACCACGGATATCTCTACATCTCAGATTTCAGCTGAATGTAAAAAGTAAGAAACATCTTCTAAGGTTTCGAACTGTAGTGAATAGCGCCTGAGCCATTATTTCTTGGCAGTATATATTTCAGTCCTTTTTACTCTGCAATAAATAAGGCACAGAAATCAACGATGTGCAATTCATACCACAGGTCTAGTAACGTGCTCAGTGTAACGATCTGTAAGTGAGCAAGTCAAATGCGTGGCAGTATCTGAAAGTAAAGATGATGTTAAAGGAGATGCGAACAGAAACTGATGTGGCTAGAAGACCGTCTTTATGTTAGTTGTTGAAGATCTGATATATTTCGAATTCCATCTCTTACTGAAGAAGAAGGAGAAAGGTATTAGTGATACATACGTTGCTAATGATAATCTCTATGCTACAGCAATTGATAGAATGAATTACAATACTGTCGAACGATATAGGTGTGGGTTATTTAAAGTGGGTCAAGTTACGGAAATTTTTTCAATATACAGTGCACCTGTGTGACTGAATGCACATGACAAACGGATCAAACGTCTGTGTAATATTGTTAGTGAACACTTTGTACGACGAAATGTTCTTTGTTTTCCTAAGTAGTTTCATATACTGTTATTTACTAGAGTGATCCTTCGCTTTGTATGCTATTTATATTGTTTCCTCTTGTATTAATTTGCAAATCGACTTATTAATTCATAATTTCGATGTGCTAAGCGATTTGGGGCCAACGGCCTTTCCGCAGTGGTAAAACCGGTTGCCGTGAGATCACCGAAGTTAAGGCTGTCGGGCGTGGTCGGCACGGATGGGTGACCATCCAGGCCGCCATGCACTGCTGCCATTTTTCGGGGTGCACTAAGCCTCGTGATGGCAACTGAGGAGCTACTCGACCGAATAGTAGCGGCTTCGGTCAAGAATACCATGATAACGACCGGGAGAGCGGTGTGCTGAACCTAGGCCCCTCCTATCCGCATCCTCCTCTGAGGATGACACGGAGCTCGGATGGTCCCGGTAGGCCATTCGTGGCCTGAAGACGGAGTGATCTTTTTTTTTATGCCATTTGGAGTTGTCTTCAAATCTGCTCATGTGGTCTGTCGCATCATTGGAGCAATCAGGGTATAAATCAGTACTGTGTTATGGCAGTTCTTCATATATCTTGCCACAGTATAGCAATTAGTGTAACTCCTCTCCGCCTTCTACACAGTCCAGTCACATGAATGTGACCATCGTCAATGTTCGAAGTAACCGTGCAATAGCCTCTCACAGACTGTAGGCGGCAGCATTAGCAGTGGAGGCTATATCAAGCGTGACGAGGGAACGCGGAAAACAGTGCAGTTGTTGTTGTAATGTAGAAACGGAGCGACGTATCTGACGTCCAAAAGGGCATGATCACAAGCTTTCGCGCCAAGAGTAAAAGCATTCCTGAAACGGCTAAGTCAGAAAACTGTTCACGTGGCGCCGTGGTAAAAGTATGCCGTGCATGGCAAAACAGCGCTATCCAAAACCGACGCCGAGGCAACTGTAGTGCACTATGGGTCATAGCTGTATGTGGTAAGCGACGACTGCAAATATGTGTACGAGCGAATAGACGTGCAACTGTTGAGCAGCTGACCGTCGACATGAAGCAAGACGCGACGAACCGTGTCTCTCATTGCACGTTCAACAAACGTCGCTGCGTATCGGTCTCGGCAGTGTACCCATGCTGACTGCTGTTCATCGAGGACGAAAGCTGGAATTTGCATCCCATTACCGAAACTGTACTTCCACTGAGTGGCAACAGGTGGCCTTTTCAGATGAATTAACTTTTATCGTGCGTTGGACAGTAACGGCCTTGCCACAGTGGATACACCGATCGTATCACCGAAGTTAAGCACTGTCGGGCGTGGCCGGCATTTGGATGGGTGACCATCCGGACCGCCATGTGCTCTTGCCATTTTTTGGGGTGCACTCAGCCTCGTGATGCCAATTGAGGAGCTACTCGAGCGAATAGTAGCGGCTCCGGTCAAAGAAAACCATCATAACGACCGGGAGAGCGGTGTGCTGACCACACGCCCCTACTATCCGCATCCTCAGCTGAGGATGATACGGCGGTCGGATGGCCTGAAGACGGAGTGCTGTGCGATGGACAGATGGCCACTGGCGTGTACGACGCGAGCCGTCTGAAAGTGAACGGCCTGCGACAATTGTCGGAAGGGTCCAGGCTGGAGGAGAGAGCGTCACGGTTTCGGGAATATTTCCGAGTCATTCCCTGTGGGATTTAGTCATTATTGAAGGCAAATTGTACCAACAAAAGCATGCATCTATCCTTGAGGATGCAGTTTCATTTTCCAGGGGACAATGGCATTTACCAGCAGGACAATGCAACGTGACACACAGCTCCCGGTGTACATGCTTGGTTCGAAGAGCACCCCTGGTCAACAGACCCTCCGGATTCAAACCCAGTCCCGAATCTCTGGGTCCACCTCGATTTGGTTGTACACGCCATGAATCGTCAACCAAGTTACCTAAGGCGGCTGGCCAAACACAGGAGTTAGCATAGGACCACATGCCTGTCGGTACCTTCCAGAACCTCATAGACGCAATTCCTGCACGTTTCGCAGCGGCCCGTGTTGCAAAAGATGGTTATTCAGGCTTGTGACTGGACGGCGCATAAGAAATGGCACTGTTGTTATTCATTACAAGGGAAGTACCCCAGTTATAAAGGTTAAAGAGATTAGAAACTAATTTAACAAACGTAGATGCATCTATTCTACCAGCCACCAAATTTGTTTATCTATAAAACTGTGCATTTGTACATTTTTGAATGTTAAAGCATCAAAAATGGCTCTGAGCACTATGGGACTTAACATCTATGGTCATCAGTCCCCTAGAACTTAGAACTACCTAAACCTAACTAACCTAAGGACATCACACAACACCCAGCCATGAAGAGACAGAGAAAATCCCTGACCCCGCCGGGAATCGGACCCGGGATCCCGGGAGTGGGAAGCGAGAACGCTACCGCACGACCACGAGATGCGGGCTGTTAAAGCATCTCAAGAACCCATAAGCACAAGTCATAGAAGAAACAACGCAATGTCAAAGACGATATTATTGTCATCAAGTTTACAATCGCCATAAATGAGGTATTACTGCGCAGAAAAAGTAACATTTGCTTGAAATAATATATACTACAGGTATCAGATAGATTATATATTGGTAAGACAGAGATTTAGGAACCAGGTTTTAAATTGTAGGACATTTGCAGGGCCATATGTGTACTCTGACCACAATCTATTGGTTATGAACTGTAGATTAAAACTGAAGAAATTGCAAAAAGGTGGAAATTTAAGGAGATGGGACCTGGATAAACTGAAAGAACCAGAGGGTGTACAGAGTTTCAGGTAGAGCATAAGGGAACAATTGACAGCAATGGGGGAAAGAAATACAGTAGAAGACGAATGGGTAGCTCTGAGGGATGAAGTAATGAAAGCAGCAGACGCTCAAGTAGGTAAATAGACGAAGGCTAGTAGAAATCCTTGGGTAACAGAAGAAATATTGAATTTAACTGATGAAAGGAGAAAATATAAAAATGCAGTAAATGAAGCAGGCAAAAAGAAATACAAACGTCTCAAAAATTAGATCGACAGGAAGTGCAAAATGGCTAAGCAGGCATGGCTAGAGGACAAATGTAAGGATGTTGAGGCTTATCTCACTATCTCACTTGGGGTAAGATAGATACTGCCTACAGGAAAATTAAAGAGACCTTTGGAGAAAAGAGAGGCGCTTGTATGAATATCAAGAGCTCAGATGGAACCCGGTTGTAAACAAAGAGGGAAAAACAGAAAGGTGGAAGGAGTATATAGATGGTCTATACAAGGGCGATGTACTTGAGGACAATTTATGGAAATGGAGGAGGATGTAGATGAAGATGAAATGGGAGATACGATACTGCGTAAAGAGTTTGACAGAGCACTGAAAGACCTGAGCCGAAACAAGGCCCCGGGAGTAGACAACATTCCATTAGAACTACTGATGGCCTTGGGAGAGCCAGTCCTGACAAAACTCTTCCATCTGGTGAGCAAGATGTACGAGACAGGCGAAATACTCTCTGACTTCAACAAGAAAAGAAAAATTCCAATTCCAAAGAAAGCAAGTGTTGACAGATATGAAAATTACCGAACTATCAGTTTAATAAGTCACAGCTGCGAAATACTAACATGAATTATTTACAGACGAATGCAAAAACTGATAGTAGCCGACCTCGGGGAGGATCAGTTTGGATTCCGTAGAAATGTTGGAACACGTGAGGCAATACTGACCTTACGACTTATCTTAGAGGAAAGATTAAGGAAAGGCAAACCTACGTTTCTAGCATTTGTAGACTTAGGGAAAGCTTTTGACAATGTTGACTGGAATACTCTCTTTCAAATTCAAAAGGTGGCAGGTGTAAAATACAGGGAGCGAAAGGCTATTTACAATTGGTCAGAAACCAGTTATACGAGTCGAGGGGCATGGAAGGGAAGCAGTGGTTGGGAAGGGAGTGAGACAGGGTTGTAGCCTCTCCCCGATGTTATTCAATCTGTATATTGAGCAAGCAGTAAAGGAAACAAAAGAAAAATTCGGAATAGGTATTAAAATCCATGGAGACGAAATAAAAACTTTGACATTGCAATTCTGTCAGAGATAGCAAAGGACTTGGAAGAGCAGTTGAATGGAATGGACAGTATCTTGAAAGGAGGATATAAGATGAACATCAACAAAGCAAAACAACGACAATGGAATGTAGTCGAATTAAGTCGGGTGATGCTGAGGGTATTAGATGAGGAAATGAGACACTTAAAGTAGTAAAGGAGTTTTGCTACTTGGCGAGCAAAATAACTTATGATGGTCGAAGTAGAGAGGATATAAAATGTAGACTGGCAATGGCAAGGAAAGCGTTTCTGAAGAAGAGAAATTTGTTAACATCGGGTATAGATTTAAGTGTCAGGAAGTCATTTCTGAAGGTATTTGTATGGAGTGTAGCCATGTATGGAAGTGAAACATGCACAATAAATAGTTTGGACAAGAAGAGAATAGAAGCTTTCGAAGTGTGGTGCTACAGAAGAATGTTGAAGATGAGGTGGGTAGATCCCAGACCTAATGAGGAGGTATTGAATAGGATTGGGGAGAAGAGAAGTTTGTGGCACAGCTTGACTAGAAGAAGGGATCGGCTGGTAGGACATGTCCTGAGGCATCAAGGAATCACAAATTTAGCATTGGAGGGCATCGTGGAGGGTAAAAATCGTAGAGGGAGACCAAGAGATGAATACACTAAGCAGATTCAGAAGGATGTAGGTTGCTGTAGGTACTGGGAGATGAAGAATCTTGCACAATATAAATTAGCATGGAGGGCTGCATCAAACCAGTCTCAGGACTGTAGACCACAACAACAACAACAATATATACTAACACATATTTCCATTATTCGTCATCGAAATGCACATGTGAAATTTCAGGGAAGTGATTCAATCACAGTGATATGAAAGGGTCCATGCCAAATATCGGGATAATTAGACCGCTGTGGCTTTGGCGCTGGATTATTTCAGTGCCGCTGCACCGATGTAGCATGTCTACATGTTTTACTTGTCAAGAGTGCATTCGGTTCCACTCTGCTTGTTATAGATGGAATCTAAACGGGGCTTGGGGAGTAAATGTCCCCCTTTTGGGGGTCTACACACAAAGTCTAAAACTGGGAGACAGGATGGGGAACTGAAGCCTAGTGCTGTAGAATGAGAGTCCTGTGTCTTAACTATTCACCTCCTGTGAAGCACTCAGCACTATACTGAAAATAAGATCCGATTTAATATTTTTTGGAGAACAGTGAAATAATACCCCGCTTGGAAATGGATTTCAAAAACTGAATATCGTCTATTAGGACGTTATGCCACTAACTGAATCTTTGTGAATGTTAGTGGGGATTGTACCTGTTTTGAGTGTTTGTTTTGCATTGCTTCCTACAGATTTAGGATGAGTAAATAGTTTATCTCGTTGATAACTGTCAGGACTGCGTACTCAGTATAGTGATACACTTATTTGAATTGTTATGGATGAGAGTGCAATAGTCGTAAGATACCGGCACTTTTCCCACTCCTCTTAAATAACAACCCTTAGACAAGCAAGCGTCTGATGGTATGGAAATTTATGCTCCCACTGCTGCTGTCCTTACGGGCCTTTAGACTAGTGTGACTTCTGATTGGCAAAAAGATTGTCGTGCTATTACGATTCTTCATTTGCCATTGTGAAACAGTAAAAATGGAACATCGTGCAGTGTCGGTAATCGGTGCTTACGGGCGCTGAACACCGAAGTTGTGGCGTGTCGGTAATCACATTCTGCGTTGGCAATAAAAATTCTACATAGTTGGGCACTGGTTGATTTGAAAGATGTAATGACAGTTTCCAAACAACCTGATGGTATCGGAACAGTAGCGATTGTATGTTACAGTGTTGCCCCACAGTTTCCTCAACTTAAAATACGTGCATCGGCAAATGCAATGTGCTTCTTCTGATACATGTAAGTATAGCTCGCAAGCAGAAAAGAAGTCACCCGAAAGTCAAATAAGAGTAACAGATGCTACATGTATAGTCCGATGACTGAAAACTAAAACAATGAAATAAAATAAGAAACACGAATGAATTAATGAGCGAGCTGTTGTAAGTTGGCCCTGTCGGCTGTTGTATCATTGGAGATCGTCTTAACTACTTACAATGAAACTGTCGCTCCATCAGGCCTTAGAAAAAAAAATTTCCTTAGCTCAGGCACGTGGCAGCAATAAGCAGTCTATTAACTGCAGGAAACAAAAACCTGAAATGTGTCAAAACAGCTTCGAAAAAGTTGCATCAAAAGATGATACCTTGGTCATGGGTTCAGCAAATTACTGAACTTCGTGTGGGAGAGGTACTTCCAATCAGTATTAGAGATTGTCTACCCTATTTCATTCGCGTATTAAGCAAGTGAAAAAACTGCAGTCTATATGATTCTTTACTCGTCCTTGTCTCTCTTACGTTGATGTTAAGAATCCCATCGTATTTTGGCAACTGAATAGTCTCACATTCTCCCTCGAATAACTGTGTTCTAAACGTACTGATCATAGTTTCGAGCGAAGTACGTCTCATGTGTTCCTATGCAATGCCCCGAGCATTTCTATTTCACTTTAGTACTGGCTATACCAACTGTCATTTTAGTATTAGTTACACCACCTTATTTTGATTGAGCGCGTCTCTGAAGTCATCCGATACTATACTGCCTGACAAAGAAAAGTGAAGCATCCAGATGCACGAAGGGAAACCAAACGAAACTTCACTAGTTGAGAACGTATGTAGTGTAATTTCAGTAACTAAAAAATTGAGTCAAGTTTCATTATGAGACCACTTATCTGTATGACGTTGGACCACCTCTCGTCTGGCTGCATGCACTGATTCAGTCGCGAAGGGTGTCATAAAGCCGTTATGTCCTCTACTGAGGAAAGATGGTAACTGATGCTTGACATACTGGGTGCCGGCACTGGGACGGACTTGACGTTGGAGCTGGTCTCGCACATGTTACATCGGGGACAAATGTGTGGTTCTTGCTGGGCACGTGAGTGCGTCAGTATCATCCATAAAGTCCATTGAGACACGTGACATGCGTGGGCTAGCACTGTCCTTCTGAACAGATGGCACCAAGATTCTGCAGCATGGGAAGGCATGGGAAGTAACACGTTAGGGCGCAGGATGACCATGGAGTATCACAGTGCCGTCAGAGTTCTCTCACACACTGCCAGCCATGACATGAAGCTATCCACGTTGACTCCACATACCATGACATGACCTCTGTGCCTCTCTGAAACACTGGAAGAATGGGGCCTCCCCTACGTCACCACCACATCCACTGTTGATGGAAATCAGGGGTACTGCAGAACAACGATTCATCACTGAACACAGTGCAACGCCACTCATCAGCAGTCCATAATTCCTGCTGATGGCACCACTCTAAACGCAGCCGTTTCCGTTGTGGTGTCAGCGGCAGTCCACGCATCGGGCAGTGATTCCCTAGTCCGGTTGCTGCTATCCTCCTACCTATGGTGCGGGATGCCACAGAATGTTATAGGGAGTCCATTACATGTTCCCGGATGGCAGACGCTTGGTGCACAAACGGCGAACGTCCCTAGTGGTGTTCGACAAGAAGTTTCACGACGAGTACACCTCCCTTCAAGTCCGGTTGTGGTTCAGCATCGGGATACTGTCACATCCAAATGCCCCACAACTCTGGATATTACAAGATTCCACCAGCAGGCGAGACGTAGACTCACAATGAGTTCCCTTTCAAGCTCTGTCATGTCCTGATAACGCTGTCCCACACATCTCCGTATTCTCCGCCGCAATCATTCAATCTCTGACTCTGTTCAAGACCCTTGTATACCATACCAGGCCTGGTAACAGCACTAAACACGAACGACTCTTAATTTATTTTCACCGATTTCCCTCAATCCTTTCAACAAAAGTAAGCCTTCGAATCACCTCTCCCGCTACTGATTTTACACCTTCATTTCATTCCTTAACGCTTGCGATTGTTATCCCTAAACATGTAAACAATTTGACTGGTTCCAAAAGTTTAGAAGCTGATTCTGGAATCCGCTATTACTGAAATTTTCCTTTCGTTGTGGGCAGTATCTGACAATGACGCACTTTTAAAAAGAGCTTTCATTCATTACACCAAGCGCAAATATTTTCAGTAGATTCAACAACTATACTTTCGTCTGACATCAGCATCTGACAGTGATCTTGACCCTATCTGGTAAACCATTTAACTATATTGAGAAAATTAGCAGCTATATTACTTACTACGATGGAAAATAACATTCGTATTACTTCCCATGGACGCACACGAAGTTAGTTCATTTTTATTAACATTCGACGTAGAGTACAACGTGATGTTTAATGTTGATCAAAATACACTCCTAGAAATTGAAATAAGAACACAGTGATTTCATTGTCCCAGGAAGGGGAAACTTTATTCACACATTCCTGGGGTCAGATATATCACATGATCACACTGACAGAACCACAGGCACATAGACACAGGCAACAGAGCATGCACAATGTCGGCACTAGTACAGTGTATATCCACCTTTCACAGCAATGCAGGCTGCTATTCTCCCATGGAGACGATCGTAGAGATGCTGGATGTAGTCCTGTGGAACGGCTTGCCATGCCATTTCTACCTGGCGCCTCAGCTGAACCAGGGTTCGTGCTGGACGTGCAGACCGCGTGAGACGACGCTTCATCCAGTCCCAAACATGCTCAATGGGGGACAGATGCGGAGATCTTGCTGGCCAGGGTAGTTGACTTACACCTTCTAGAGCACGTTGGGTGGCACGGGATACATGCGGACGTGCATTGTCCTGTTGGAACAGCAAGTTCCCTTGCCGGTCTAGGAATAGTAGAACGATGGGTTCGATGACGGTTTGGATGTACCGTGCACTATTCAGTGTCCCCTCGACAATCACCAGAGGTGTACGGCCAGTGTAGGAGATCGCTCCCAAAACCATGATGCCGGGTGTTGGCCCTGTGTGCCTCGGTCGTATGCAGTCCTGATTGTGGCGCTCACCTGCACGGCGCCAAACACGCATACGACCATCATTGGCACCAAGGCAGAAGCGACTCTCATCGCTGAAGGCGACACGTCTCCATTCGTCCCTCCATTCACGCCTGTCGCGACACCACTGGAGGCGGGCTGCACGATGTTGGGGCGTGAGCGGAAGACGGCCTAACGGTGTGCGGGACCGTAGCCCAGTTTCATGGAGACGGTTGCGAATGGTCCTCGCCGATACCCCAGGAGCAACAGTGTCCCTAATTTGCTGGGAAGTGGCGGTGCGGTCCCCTACGGCACTGCGTAGGATCCTACGGTCTTGGCGTGCATCCGTGCGTCGCTGCGGTCCGGTCCCAGGTCGATGGGCACGTGCACCTTCCGCCGACCACTGGCGACAACATCGATGTACTGTGGAGACCTCACGCCCCACGTGTTGAGCAATTCGGCGGTACGTCCGCCCGGCCTCCCGCATGCCCACTATACGCCCTCGCTCAAAGTCCGTCAACTGCACATACGTTTCACGTCCACGCTGTCGCGGCATGCTACCAGTGTTAAAGACTGCGATGGAGCTCCGTATGCCACGGACGGCAAACTGGCTGACACTGACGGCGGCGGTGCACAAATGCTGCGCAGCTAGCGCCATTCGACGACCAACACCGCGGTTCCTGGTGTGTCCGCTGTGCCGTGCGTGTGATCATTGCTTGTACAGCCCTCTCACAGTGTCCGGAGCAAGTATGGTGGGTCTGACACACCGGTGTCAATGTGTTCTTTTTTCCATTTCCAGGAGTGTATATTGATAGTAATTGCGTATACACTGCTAAACCAAAACATTATGCCTACTGTTTGCCGTCAAACTGAACGGCGCCTGGTGGCCCTTCGTGCTCGTAGTGTGGTAAGGAAGGTGTACAGGCAGATTGTGCCATGATGTTACAAACTTTCAGGGATGATGGATATATCAAACTAGCCTTGTATATATGGATTCTGAAATGCATACTTTAAAAGCTATGAACACTCCTTCATCTTCGATGCTGTGAAACAAATCTCTGCTGTTGCAGCCTCTTTGCTTTCCATATTTTGGAAAGAGGTATTATGGACCAAAAAACAAAACGTCGTCCAGTAACATAAGCTCTAAATTGCAGATCTTAAGAGATATGAGCTCTTGACAAGAAAATGTTCAAATATGTGTGAAATCTTGTGGGACTTAACTACTAAGGTCATCAGTCCCTGAGATTACACACTACTTAACCCAAATTATCCTAAAGACAAACAAACACACCCACGCCCGAGGGAGGACTCGAACCTCCTCCGGAACCAGCCGCACAGTCCATGACTGCAGCGCCTGAGACCGCTCGGCTAATCTTGCGCGGCTGACAAGTAGAAGAGATGTGTTCCACAGAAGCGAATATGCGCAACAGCTCATATCCCTTAAGGGATACACTTTGCAGCCCATGTCTATTAGACTTTGTTTCTCCATACTACCACCTCTCAAACTATGGAAATCAAACAGTATGCAGTAGAAAATATTTGTTTCGCAATATCGAAGATAAAGAAGTGCTCAAAGTTCTTAAGGTATAAATTGTACAGTGAATGTTTACGAGAATTTTTGATACATTTTGTGGGCTCCATCATCCATGAAAGTTTTTAACGTCATCACGGAATCACCCCGTATAACATAGACGAGTGTAGAATGGTCTATGTGGTAGGAGCCACCACAGTGCCAACTTGTCTCGGACGGTTTCGTAGCTTATCTCCACGAGAAATCGACCTACCATACAAAAGTGCACAACAAGAAACATCGAGTGGGCTACCTACATGTTTATTTACATACTTAATTAGTCAATTAGAGGTCCCTGAACCGTATTTTTAATTAAAGTCATCACAATTAATTACCTAATACAGCTACACGAACAGCAGAGTAGCAAGTGGTTCATAGCATACACACACTTGGTCAAAAGTACGAAGATCAAAGATTTTTATGTTTAGTGATTTTAATGATATAATACTATTTTTAAAATTTTTGCCCGTTATTTAAATTCGATTGAAGATGCATAAATTTCGATAGTAGCAACAGAGATAGCAGATCATGCCCTAGAAATCACCCTATTGGAGGTTGTGGGCGAAGTATTTGATATACTTTTTATTGCAATATATCATTATAATCAGCTTTTCAGCTTTCTTGTTTTGACATTTCTTGCTTTAAGATTGCATCCCCGCATCAAAAGTTGCAATACAGACTGCCGATCTCCCTCACCCGCTGAATGCCAGATATTCCAGGGCTAGGGGAACCGACCTTATAAAATGTGGCCGCCATCATTATTTTACAGCGGTATATAAGCAGTCAACACTTACAACAGTGTCGGGGTTCGGTTGAACTTGTGTTTCAACGTGTAAGGCTGGGTCATAATTAGAGTAAACACACACCGGGTCGGAATCTAACTCAGACAGTTCAGTTGGACTTCTGGGGTGGGGGGATGAAAATTTTTTAATTCGTTGTATAGTTTATACGTAATTATTGTCTGGTAGTCTAGTGTGATGTTTGGATGCCACAACTTTTTAGAGGCGCCTAAAAGCTATATGAGCGAACAGCCATAAAGCAGTAGAGTACGTGATGTTTATAGTTTTCAGTCTACAGGTGCGTTACTAAGCTCACCGAAACTGAAACAAAGTGTTCTAGCTCTCAAAGAAAATGCAAAGGAGACAGGTGCCACGACGATGTAAACAGGTATACTATCGTTTAACTGATCAGTGTGTGTGTCTAAATTTCACATGCACAGTTATCAGTTTTGAAAGTCATTAAAAATTGTCTTATCGTACTCAGCACTCGACACTGTTCTGAGACTATTTCCACGCCTTGCTGTTAATTTTGTAAAGATAATTGCTCGCCTTAAAAGTGGAGAATATTGTGGGATACTTGCCACATGGTTTTCTGTATTGTAGCGGGAGGCACATACACCGAGAACCGAGAACGAAACACGAGGTTCCCAATAAATTCTTAATCTCCAGTGTTACACAGTTTCACAAAATATACGCGATATATCATTCGACCAAAACACAATAATGTCAGTCATCTTCAAAGCCATACGAGACTTAAGAGGCCACTATTGCGACCAAAATGACGACACACTATAGCGGAGCTGGGCACCTTTCCATATGACTACCAACGACCGAATAATCTCATAGGTACAGGCACCTCGATCTCTCATATATTGCCGGTGCGGACGGTGAAGAAAATACGTGCTTCATAACTGCTTCCAGCGTCGGTAGAGGGGCCCAGTCAGCATCCTTACTGACTATAAAATTATGTACATCGTTGTTAGTTGAACACTAAGAAAGATCCCCATTTTTCTCTAAGAAATCTATACTTCATTTACGTCCTATATAATCTTTGACCCAACAATTCTAAAATTGTAAACTCCCGAATTTTTCAAACAAATTCAAGGGTAGATGGTGGACTCTGAATGTCTCTGTTTTATTTTAATTTTACCCATATTTTGCAGCTTCAAATGTGACCGTAATCGATACACGGGCAGTATGAATTTAAAAAACACACAGTTTAGTGTTTTATTAAATACATGATGCATTTCGGACCCCGTGGGACCATCATCAGGTGTAAATCGTCTAAATACATGATTTATGAAACTTCCTGGCAGATGTGTGTCCGACCGAGACTCGAACTCGGGACCTTTGCCTTTCGCTGGCAAGTCCTCTACCAACTGAGCTACCCAAGCACGACTCACGCCCCGTCCTCACAGCTGTACTTCTGGCAGTACTTCGTCTCCTACCTTCCAAACTTAACAGAAGCTCTCCTGCCAACCTTGCAGAACTAGCACTCCTGAAAGAAAGGATATTGCGGAGACATGGCCTAGCCACAGCCTGGGAGATGTTTCCTGAATCAGATTTTCACTCTGCAGCGGAGTGTGCGCTGATATGAAACTTCCTGGCAGATTAACACTGTGTGCCGCACCGAGACTCGAACTTGGGACCTTTGCCTTTCGCGGGCAAGTGCTCTACCAACTGAGCTACCCAAGCATGACTCACGCCCCATCCTCACAGGCTGTGACTAAGCCACGTCTCCGCAATATCCTTTCTTTCAGGAGTGCTAGTTCTGCAAGGTTCGCAGGAGAGCTTCTGCTAAGTTTGGAAGGTAGGAGACGAGGTACTGGCAGAAGTACAGCTGTGAGGAGGGGGTTAGTCGTGCTTGGGTAGCTCAGTTGGTAGAGCACTAGCCCACGAAAAGCAAAGGTCCCGAGTTCGAGTCTTGGTCCGGCACACAGTTATAATCTGCCAGGAAGTTCCATATCTGCTCACACTTCGCTGCAGAGTGAAACTCTCATTCTTCATACATGATTTACCTTTGCTCTTATATTCGCTCCTAAATGAGGTGTAATACATATTCCTGTCATGAAAATTTTTGATGTTAGGTAATCAATCTCGTAATGCAAATACGGAAAAAAATTGCGCAATGGTAGAGAAAATGAACAGCATAAACTTATCGCATAATCTAAAAAAAGCGTTTTTACCTTTTTAGCACAATCATAAATTTTCTCCATCCTGTTCACGCCTACCACTTCACTCAAGAGGCATACTTGCATACACATGTTTGTAAACACTTCATGAATGTTGTTGTGCATTGCGTGATCAAAGCACAATTTATTTCTAGGCCAGAGATCCGACTGTTAAACAGTTGATATATGCAGGGAATAACTTTAGAATAGCGCTTTAAGATTACTGCATTAACTGTGGCTTGCAAAATATGGTTGTTTATTTAATATAGATTTTGGTTTTCTGATTTTGTGGTGGCAGATCTCCAGTTGTTCTAACAGATATAAGGTCTTACCATTGGCTTCATTATGCAACACTACCAAGTTGTTTTCTAGATTGCTGATGATATGTTTCATTTCCATCGTGTGTTGTGCAATTACTAATAAGTGGTTGAGCCTGAAACCATTTATGTGCTCTAAAAACCTTGTTTTTAAGTATCTGCCTGTTTTCCCTAAATAGTAGGCAGGACAAATGGTGAATGATACTTCGTACACCTCACTGTTATTGAATTTTTGTGTATTTGATTTTATGTTATGAACGAGTAGGTTTCCTGTCTTATTACTAGTTGAGAATGCAACTGTTGAATTTGTTTCGTTGAAAAGGTTAGCGCTTTTTTGTGATATGGGACCCAGGTATGGGATAAAAGGAAACACTTTCTCATCTTTCACAGTGTGGCCATTTGTTGTCTTACGTTTGTGTATTGTCTGCTTAAATTGTCAATCATTTTGGCTGTGTAGCCTTTGTTTACGGCAATGCTTTTTATTGTATTTGACTCATTTCTAAGGCTGTTTTCTTCTAAATCAAGACTGTGTACTCTGTGTAGCATGGACCTGATTGCAGCATGTTTCTGTGAGATGTAATGACACGATGAGTTGTCCAGTGTAATGTCTGTGCATGTGTGTTTTCTGTGTATGCTGAACTTACGTTTTTGTTGGTGGTTGGTGATTTTAAGATCCAGAAAATTTGCGGTTATCTTGTCATGTTTGTTAAATCTTGCCTAATCGTTAAAGAAGGGGTGTCCAGGAAACCTGCTTCTTCGGATCGCTAGACAATCAATTCAAACAAATCGTATTAATGAATTTTATTACGAAAAGTAAATGACAATACTTAACTTTGAGAATTACATGGATGTGACGCAAGCAAAGGTCGACACCCGAAATAAACAAGCTTCTTTAGTATAACAATTCTGGTACAAGCGAAGTAATGATCTCTGACGCTTCTATGCACTTCGCTAGTTTTGAGGCTGCTATGCGACTGGGGCGCGACCAGCCGGGCGTGGCGCTTACGCTTTACGCTCTCTTCACATAGAGGCCCCCATTGTCAAGGTGTCGTCCTGGAAAGGGGTCAGTCAGAGAGCGATTGGATGACGTCTTCTCACAGCCCTCTCTGCTCTATCGTTCCCAACTGGCGCGCCGGCGCTTGACTTTGCGCAGTAACCGTGTTCTATAGCGAATTTTATGTTCTTGTGCAAAGGACTGAATACTGCTAGTAGTTCTTCAATCTCTATTTTTGATCCATCAGACAGCAGATAAACTTTCCCATTGCGTGTAAAGTAATTGTGTGATAGTATTAGCTGCAACATGTCTTTGACTTATGAAATTTCTGCAGTTGACATTTTTTTATGTTTTACCGAGTTTTCAAACTTTATGTAGATTTTTCCTTCAGTTGTTGAATTTGTAAATTGGGTAGTTGGGTCAAAAGAGGCAAACCTGCAACCTGCAGGAATTTCTACATCTCTAACTTTAGTTGCTTATTCATTTGTGTTCTTAACTGAGTGTGACTGATCAAGAGTATAGTACCGCTTCGTAATTTCATTTAAAGACTTTGGAAACAGGTGCGTTTTAGAAGTAACAATTGGCCTCCGTGAAATATGAGGTTTATGGTTCTTAGGTTGAGCTCTCAGTCTTGGTGCTGTAGGATTCAGTAAAATACTTGTTTATACTTGTTTTTATGTGAAGAGGAAACTGGATTTGTTAACCATTCTTCTGATTTTGTTTTGCAACTTCACAGATGGGTCTTGTTTAAGTTTTGTCATGTTGTTTTCAGAAAATAAAGTCGTTGCTGTAGTGATGTATTCATCTATGTTCATAATTATTGTAGAACTGCTTTGTCATCTGTCAGAATGAGGGCGTTGCTATTATTGAGTTTCATGTTTATGCTGTTTACTACCTTTCTTTCTTGATAAACTGCTTTGAACATTTCTTTATGGTTACTTATACTTTTCTGAATAATTTTATTTCTGTTGAGTGCTACGACACTATTTTCAGTGGTATTTAGGTCAAGTAAATCAGTTGCTATTGTAATGCGTATGGTGAGATTTTTTAGGCTATTGTTTGTTAATCTGAGTTTTACATTGTGTTTCGGCCCTTTCCTGACTAGATGTTGTTCGTTTTCACTGAAGGCGATGTCAGTTTGACTAACGACTCTTGTCTGGATGCGTATTTGTCCTGGTGCTGATGCACTTTCAGTTCCGTTCAGTGTTATTTAGGTCAGGCATATCAGCTGCTTTCTTGGGTGCATGTGCATTGCTATTTACGAAAACTGCATCAGCATCAAGACAACCAACCATCCAACAAAATACACTTGTAAGGAAGAGTCATTAACCAAACTGACATCTCCTTGAGTGAAAAAGTACATCAATTACTAAGGAAAGGGCTAAAACAAAATGTAAAACCTATCTTAGATAACAGTAACCTAAAAGCCTCATCACACACACTAAAAAAGCAGCTGATTTAGCTGACCTAAATAACACTGAAATGACTGTCCTAGCACGCCACAGAAATAAAATTTTTCAGGAAAGCTTAAATAACCATAAAGAAACACCAAAAGCAATTTATCAAGAGAAAAAGCTAATAAAGACCATTAACATGGAACTCAATAATAACAATACCATAATTCTGAAAGCTGCCAAAAACAATTCTGTGATAATTATATAGAAAGATGAATACATTACTACAACGGAGACTCTCCTTTCTGGAAACAACATAAAAAACTTAAAAAAATCTCGCTCTAAAGTTCCAAAACAAAATCAGAAAACTGTTTAATAAACACAATTTCCTCTTCACAGAAAAACAAGTAAAAATGTGCATTTTAATGAATCCCATAGCAGCAAGATAGAGAGATTAGCCTAAAAACCAGAAGCATAATTATTAATCGAGGCCTAGTGTTAATTCTTAAAATACACCTGACTACAAAGTTTTTAAATTACTGAATTTAATTATGAACCAATACTATACTTTTGGTAATTCATATTCATTTAAGAACACAAATGAATTAGCAACTAAACTTAAAGATATAGAAACTCTTGCAGATGCCACGTTTGCCTCTTTTGATTTAACTAACCTATTTACAAACGCACCAACTGAAGAAAAAATTGACATACTCTCTCAAAACTTGGTAAAATATATATAAAAAAATTGTCAATTGCAGAAATATCAGAAGTCGAGGAAATGTTTCCGTTAATATTATCACACAATTACTTTACATGTAACGGGAAAGTTTACCAACAGAAAGAGGGTCTTAACATAGGCAGTAGCACATCAAGTTTCTAACTCATGTGGAAAGTAAGTTTTTTAAGAAAACAATAGACTCAAAGGTAAAATAATATATTACTGGAGATATGTTGTTGATACCTTGCTGTTGTCTGATGGACCAAAAAAAGGAGATTAAAGAAGTACTAGCACTATTCAATTCTTTACACAAAAACATAAAATTCACAATAGAACATGATGACAACATAACCATAAATTTCTTGAATCTTAAAATCATCAACCATCAACAAAAACATAAGTTCAGCATACACAGAAAACACACCTGCACAGACATAACAATGGAGAACTCATCATGTCATCCCACCTCACAGAAACATGCTACATTCAGGTCCATGCTATATACAGTACACTCTCTTGATTTAGAAGAAACAGCCATAGGAATGAGCTAGATACAATAAAAAACGTTGCCATATACAAACGCTACACAGCCAAAATGATCGGACAATACACAAACCTTAGACAACAAATGACCATACCGTGAAAGATGAGAAAATGTTTCCAATAGTCCCATACCTGGGCCCCATATCACAAAAGATCACTAACCTATTTTAAAAAAAAGGGTAAAAGTTGCATTCTCAACGAATAATCAGACTGGAAACATACTCGTCCGTAACATTTCATAAAGTATCAGGGCCCAGTTGTCACGTCTGCTATGTAGGGAAAACTGGTAGAAACATAAATGCTTCCAGGCCCAACAACTTCAAAAAATCAAATGGTAGTGCTGCATAATGAAGCCAATGGTAAGACCCTAAATCTCTTAAGAAATTGGAGATATTTCTCCATAAAATCAAAAAACCAGAATCTATTTTAAATGAACAAACATATTTCGCAAACCATAGGTATTTTAGTCATTTTAAAGAAGCATGCTAAAGCTATTTCCTGCATATGTCAATTGTTTAATAATTAGATCTCTGACACAACGAATAAATACATCTTTGATTACACCATGTGCAACAACAACATTTATGAATTGTCTACAACAACTAGACTCTGTTGTCTCGACCTTGGCAGTGTTGTAGATAAATCAATATCTCATGCGCTTCTCACCGCTTTTTCGCTTTCTAACAAACTGAATATTTTTGTTTTAGTCGACATTTAGAGTATTTTCTTCCAGTGTCAGATATACTTGTGATTTTCGCGAATACTGCCAGTCTCATTACAGCAAGGGGGCCCGGGTTCGATTCCCGGCAGGGGACTGGGTGTTGTGTGTTCTTCATTATCATTTTCATCATCATTGACACGCAAGTCACCGAAATGGCGTCAGCTAAAAAGAAGGGGATATCCCGGCCAATAAATACCATACGATCATTTCATTTCATTTCAACGAGTTGTACTCTGTCAGATAGTTTATTGTGGACCTTGAATCTTTTACAGCCGTCGACACATGTAATAATTCTATTGATTGTTGGACAGACTTGTCATTGTTGCAGTAACTGATGGTCTTTACACAGAACTTTTCAGAAAGCCAACTAAGGCCCTTTAACTGGTTTTGGTTGCTACAGGATTTATAGTGACTTTTTAAGTACTCGAGCCGTTTTAGATCTACTTAGTTTCAAGAATTAGATTATTCACAGATCTGCCAGTTAAAATGAGGATTTTATGAGTATGCTGTGTTCGATGTTGAAATCTAAATTCGTTTCGGAAAACAATGGTTGCACGCAGCACCTACGATCCGACGTAACTGTTTTATATTCTTGTTTTGTGTATCAGGAATTCATTAAAATTTATGTCACTGAGAAAGCGATAGGAATGGTTAATAGACACTACAAAAAATATACAAGCGAAAGGAAACTTCACAAATATTACTTATTACCGTGCAGTTGCAACAACTTCTCGTGGATTTGACAGAAGAACTTGAATTCGACACCAGTTCACAACCAGAACTAACGTGTACGCCATTTATGCCAGATATGCTGGACACAGCACGCAAGAAAAATGTTCAGCCACAAATATCTTAACCACAATAAACAATCTATCATCCCATCATCATTCTGTTTATTATTCTTCCAGTTTATAATCACAGCAACATAAATAAATGTCGTGTGACTAGGGCCTCCCGTCGGCTAGACGTTCGCCGGGTTCAAGTCTTTCGATTTGACGACACTTTGGCGACTTGCGTGTCGATCGGGATGAAATGATGATGATTAAGACAACACAACACCCAGTCCCTGAGCGGAGAAAATCTCCGACCCAGCCAGGAACCGAACCCGAGCCCTGGGGACAGACATCCTGTCGCGCTGACCACTCAACTACCGGGGGCGGACAATGCACCATTTGAGTGGGCCACGAAAGCGGTAAATAAGACGTCATTTAAAATTTGCTTGACCAACAGAGTGACGCCAGTATTAAAAATTGATATCTCTGCACTCTACTGCATGAGCAAAAATCTCCAGACAACCTGCAATTGATCTACCACAACGATAATGTTCTTCAACGCCTCTACAGGAACTCTAATGTGAAAAACACCAGTATAGGCGAAGGTGGAAGACGTATAAAAACTCTCGGTATGCGCCAAATGCACAGACTTCAAAGAAACTGCACGCCTTGCTTATTGAGTGGCGACGAGAACCTTTAGGGCTAGTTGGAGACTTTTGATTGGTGGTTTGTGAGAGCCATACGACAACCACAAACATCGAAGATGGCAAAAGCCATATAAACACCGCGAATATCCAAGAAAGTCTTGGCAACAGCCCAGAGATTGGTGTAAGAAACTCTCCACATTGCTGAAACTCTCCTCGACTCTTATACGCGAAAAAATACACTTTCACTGTACCACTTAACGTAGAACATCGACTCAGAGAATGTAGCTCAATTCAGTTTATCGACGATTATGAACGACGCCCGACTGCTAGCGCACTTCTTCCTATTACACGTCCGCAGCCTGTGGTCTAGTGGCCAGCGTTGCTGCCTCTGGATCGCGTGGTCTCAGGTTCGATTCCCGGCTGGTTTCGAGATTTTCTCTGCTCGGGGGCTGTGCGTTTGTGTTGTCCTCATCATTTCATCATCATTCGTGATAGTGGCTACGTAAAAATTGGGACTTTGTACGGGAGCTGATGACCGCCCAGTTCAGCGTCCTCAAACCGAACATCATCTTCCTATTACACTCACGGAGATGGCATCGACTGCGTCAGCAACGAGCACCTCAACAGCTTTCCGAGGAAATCTCTTGTGGTTGTCACCAGAATTTGGTATTTTTATCTGCAATTGTATTTCTCACACCACATTGGAAGAAGGTGAAAGCTGTACTAATACAGGGAAGGAGCCATTCTCAAGAGAATCAAACATCAGAGCAGTTTGGCTTCCTAGTAAAGCTCTCTACAGGTATACAAATTCCCCATATATTTTTCATTTATTATGCACTTGAATTAATTCCGTAATGTGATATGCAGATTTTCCGTTGATAAAGTAGTAGATTTGATACTAATATGGAGCAGGAACGATGACTGAGGAAGTCACTTCTTCCTGTTATTCTGTAATTTTTCTTTTCCTAGTTAGTCTCTATGGCGATAGCAGACGAGCCGCCGCCAAGACGATGCTGGTAGTTTAGACTGGGAGCCCGAAACGGGCCGGGACGTGGGCTATTATGTGCTAGTGGGCGCCTGCGGTGTCGTCCATTCCGGAAGTTCAGGTGAGTTGTCAGCAAGCACCGTTTGGGGGTATTAACGTTTCCGCTAACTGGGGGAGCCTTCTGGCAGGGTCCACAACAGTGAGGCTATGACATTCATCAGCGGCGACTCTCATGATTGCAGGAGGCCACACACGGGGTGAGCTGGGCCGACTAGTTGTCTGTCTGTGAACTGTGAGTGCCTCTGACCTGTCCAGCATGATAAGATCGGTTTATAGCAACTCCGTTAAGAGACAGTTACGTAGTCTGCCGACTCCTCGATGGCGCCGCTATTGAGGTATGGTGCGCATGGAATTTTAAATAATGATACTATTGGCAAGACATCTAACAAACATTCTGCTTAACAGAGAGAAATGTTAAAGATATAGGCCATCATTGTTTGAGGTTGAGACAATCCTTTAGACTGGCTTACGTGTAATTGTGGCAGAGGCGTGAGCGGAGATTCAATGGAATAAAAGTTTCAACCTCATTCAAGATTCAAAATTCACGTCTCATGATTCAAATTCGATTTTAAAGATCCGTCACTTAAGGTTCAGCTTTGGGCACTCATGATTCGTCATTCGGATTAGAGATTCTGATTTGGGGACTGGCGTGGCTTCCAGGTCCGACATGCACGAGATGTGCAACAGCCTTCTGCATTTCATCACCTCCTGCACCGATAGCTCATCATCCAGCTCCACATATTAAGTGTAATTTAACGCAACAACGAGGCGAGCCAGTAGAATTGCTGTTTGTATGCTTCACGTAACTAGGGCATCGTCTCACTCATCTTGAACTGAGCTGATGGCCTGGCCACGCTTTGCTATTTGGTCTTCATACATGTTTTACCCTCTCACTTCTCGGAATCGACGTAATAATCATGACAAGTGCGTCACCGCATTTGCTGATCAGTTAACACATCACAGGTGTATCGCCAAAATGTCTCTCATTCCTCCTGAAGGCATCCTTTGTGATCCAATATCATCTGGAACTGATTTGCACGAATTCATATTTCGCCTTGCACTCAACTCCAGTTTGTGATATGATCTGTTTTGTACACTAAGATGACGAAAATAGTGGTGTAGCGATACACAGATATGCAGGTGGCGGTGGTACTGCGTACGCAACGTATGAAAGGGCAGTGCATTGGTGGAACTGTCATTGGTACTCAGGTGATTCATGTGAAAACGTTACCGATGTGATTATGGCTTCACGACGTGAATTGACAGACTTTGGACGCGGAATGGCAGTTGGAGCTAGACACGTAGAACAATCCATTTCGTAAATCGTTAGTGGATTCAATATTCTGAGATCCAAAATGTCAATAGTGTGCAGAAAATACCAAATTTCAGACATTATCTCTCACCAAGGACAATGCAGAAAAGGCGTTTTGGTGAAGGTATCGATGCTTAAAGTCAAGTTACACTGCGTGACACAACCATAGATATCAATGTGGAACGTACGACAAACGTATCCGATACGATAGTGCGGCGAAATTTGGCTTTCATAAGCAATGGCAGTAGACGACCCACGCGGATGCCTTTGCTGACAGTACAGTCAGTTGAGTCCCGATTTCAATAGTCAAGAGCTAATGGTAGTATTCGGGTGCAATGCATACCCCACGAAGCCATGGATACAAGTCGTCAACAAGGCACTGTGCAGGTTGGTGGTAGCCCCATAGTGGTGTCGACTGTCTTTACATGGAATGAACTGGATCCTCTGATCACACTGAATCGCTCATTGACTGGAAATGGTTATCTTCGGCTAATTGGGGGACATTTGCAGCGATTCGTGGACTTAATATTCCGGAACAACGATGGGATTCTTACGGACGACAATGCGCCATGTTACGGGGACACAGCTGTTCGCGATTGGTTTGAAAATCATTATCAACAATTCGAGAGAATGATTTACGCATCCAGATCTCTTGACATGGTCCCTTCGAACATTTACACGTTATAATGGAGAGGTTAGTTCGTGAGCAAAATCCTGCACCGGCAACACTTTCGCCGTTATGAACGACTATAGAGCCAGCATGTCTCAGTATTTCTGCAGGGGACTTCGAGCACCTTGTTGCATTCGAGTCGCAGCGAGCTGCTGCACTACGCAAGGGCAAAATCAAGTGCGACGCTATGTTAGGAGGTATCTCAAGACTTATTTCACCTCAGTACAATTTCATGTCCTGTGTTGTTTTTCGTAGAGTCAAATTTTGTCAATAAATCACAGTTTTAAGAATTTTACTTTAATTTCAATAGATGAACGTAGTCGCACCTAAACCAACAATAATTAAGTAAATACAGGACTCTCAGCTACAATTCATTTGTCACGTCCGTTACCTGCTCCATTGCCTCTCGCATACCTCATTATCATACACTGCAGCGCGAAAGAAACTGGTATAACCATGTGTATTCACATACAGAGATATGTAAAGAAGCAGAATACAGTGCTCGGTCAGCAACGTCTATACAAGACAACAAGTGTATGGCGCAGTTGTTAGATCGGTTACTGCTGCTACAATGGCAGGTTATAAAAGTTTAAGTTACTTTCAATGTGCTGTCGGCGCACGAGCAATAGGACACAGCATCTCCGAGGTGGTGATGAGGTGGGGATTTTAACATACGATCATTTCACGAGAGTATCGTGAATATCAGGGATCCGGTTAAACATCAAATCTCCCGCATAGCTGTGGCCAGAAAAAGATCCTGCAAGAACGGGACCAACGACGATTGAACAGCATCGTTCAACGTGACAGAAGTGTAACCCATCCGCAAATTCCTGCAGATTTCAATGCTGGGCTATCAACAAGTGTCAGCGTGCGAACCATTCAACGAAATATCATGGATACGAGCATGAGGAGCCGAAGGCGCAATAGTACTCCCCTGATGACTGCACGAATCAAAGCTTTACGCCTCGCCTAGGACCGTCAACTCCGACACTGGACTGTCAATTACTGGAAACATGTTGCCTGGTCGGACGAGTCTCGTTTCAAATTGTATCGAGCGGATAAACGTATACGGGTATGGAGACAACCTCGCAAATCTATGGACCCTACATGTGAGCACTGGAATGTTGAAGCTGGTGGAGGCTCTGTAATGATGTGGTGCATGTGAAGCTAGAGTGATATGGTAACCGTGAAACTGTAAGTAGGCTGTTTAGGTTTTTATGTTGGTAACGCCACCTAGCGGTCTGTATGACAGAATTTTGAGGGCGGATGATCTGGACGTGTGTCCATCAGAAAGAGTAAATTTATAATTTTGTATATCATGAACTGCCTTTTGAATATTATTAAGGTAAGTGCATTGTTTGTTCTATATCAAAATCCATCATTTGCTAGCTATGTTTATCAGTAGTTAGAGCCTTCAGTAGTTAGAATCTTTTATTTATCTGGCAGTATAGGCGCTCGCTATATTGCAGTAGTTCGAGTAATGAAGATTTTTGCGAGGTAAGTGATTCAGAAAGGTATAGGTTATTATCAGTCAGGGCCATTCTTTTGTAGGGATTATTGAAAGTCAGATTGCGTTGCGCTAAATATATTGTGTTTCAGTTTAGTGTTGATCAGAACAAGTAAAGAGAGAAATGTCTGAGTACGTCCAGTTCTGCTCAGCTGTTTGAAAATCAAGTAACGTAAGAGGTTTATCAGCACAGTAATTTATAATTTTTCTAAGGGGACGTTTCAATATGTCTAAATACGACTCTCACAGATGACACGTACATAAGCATCCTGTCCGATCACCTGCATCCATTCATGTCCATTGTGCGTTCCGACGACCTCCTCTATTTCAGCAGGACAGTGCGACACTCCACACATTCAGAATTGCTTTAAAGTGGCCACAGGAACACTCATCTGAGTTCAAACACTCCCGCTGGCCATCAAACTCCCCCGACATGAACATTATTGAGCATATCTTGGATGCCTTCAACATGCTGTTCAGAAGTGATCTCCACCTCCTCGTACTCGTACGGATTTATGGACAGCCCGGCAGGATACATTTTGTCAGTTCCCTCCAGTACTACTTCAGACATTGTGTGTGTGTGAAACCTTATGGAACTTAACTGCTAACGTCATCAGTCCCTAAGCTTACACACCACTTAACCTAAATTATCCTAAGGACAAAAACACACACCCATACCCAGGGGAGGACTCGAACCTCCGCCGGGACTACTTCAGACATTAGTCGAACCCATGCCGCCTCGTGCTGCAGCACTTCTGCGCGCTCGCTGGGGCTCTACATGATATTAGGCATGTGTACCAGATTCTTTGGCTACTCAGTGTATATGGCAGTCGTAGCGTGGCGACTTACATATCGAGAGTGGGTGCTCGATAAAGTCACTGATCTGACACAGATTTGTACTTTCATAACCCCAGTGGCATTTTGCAGAGCGAAACGTCAAATATGCATTCAGATGACGAAGGTTCAGTTCCCCATAAGTGACGAGCTCGTCCAGAGAAAGATAGGAATGGTACATCGGGAGCTACTGTATAGCAATACCACTTGGGGCATAGCCTCCAACACCCGGATCCAGTAGTTACAAGTACTCCACATCAAAGTCCTCCGGTGGGGGAATTCTCTAGGTGACCCTACGGGAACGCATACGAGGTTTTAAAGCCGGAGAACAGAAAGCCACCCACTTTCTCGAAGGAACTATTCAAGTTCGACACAAGTCAACAGACTAGATCTCAGACGTTCTCATCCACGACATCTTTGCAAGGCACACCTCTGCCGTACAGTACACAACGATTGGCGTTAGGCAACTAGGCTTCACAGCAATGTTAGGGCACCGTCGTCGCGACATTAAGTTGTACATCTGATGTCTATCACAGACTACTTGCTTCAAGAGAACTTATATCGACAAGAAAGGAATAACAGCGTTTACTCTAATCTTATCCACTCATACATGGCAAGTAGCTTTGGCACCCGTCACATAAAAAATTGGGAAATCATTCTAGAACTGTACGGCCCGCAAATGGGGAAATTGCAGAGTGGACACACAACTATTTTGGAGAAAACCGCTCAGAGCAATTTGTTGAATATGGGCCTCCACAGCAAACGACCCCAACTTGTTCCTATGTTGACCCACTGACATAGTCAGGTGCGATTGCAGTGGGTACAGGATCATCGGGACTGAACTGTGGACCTATGAAAACGTGTCAGTGATCGAATGTATCACGATTCTTTTTGCGGCTTATGTACTGTCCTGCCTGAATACACCGTTATCCAGGTGATCGCTGTTCAAAACATTCGCTGCGTTGCGGATGCAAGCCGGTGGGAGCAGTATTCCGTGGTTTCAACGGCATGAGAGTGACCACACGTGGATGTGTCGGCCACCAAATTTACCTCCTATAAACCTGATAGAGAACACGTGGACGCTGTTAAGAGTCAGTCGCGCGCCCACAATGCAATGTCACGTAATTTGAGTGACCTGTTCGTAGATATATGGTAACACATACGTTCAGAAACCTACCAAGGAAATTTCGAATCCATGCCACACAGAATAGTTTCAAAAGTGGACAAACGCACTATACGGCAGTTGATGATAATAATTTGCCTCTTGAGTGTGTGACCAGATACTTCATAATTTAGGATTTTAATATTCAGTCAATAGTGTGGTATTGTGTCGAATACGTTTCGATACCCTAGAAAGAGAGAATCTAGTTCTTAACCAGTATCACCTAGATGGCAGGTATTATGCGTTGATTAACCTGTCTCATTCTTTCGGAAAAGCTGCAATTTCTCCTGGAACGTCATACACTTAGCAAAAAAATATGGTCTAAGATGAACGACAGAAATATTTGTCTGGAATTCATTGTATCATTCTTTTTTTTCCAAACAGACGTGCATAGGGCGCATAACCAGTCACGCGTGACGGTTTTCTGAACTGCACCGGCCGTTGTGGCCCTGCGGTTCTAGGCGCTTCAGTCTGGAACCACGTGACCGCTACGGACCCAGGTTCGAATCCTGCCTTGGTCATGGACGTGTGTGATGCCCTTAGGTTAGTTAGGTTTAAGTAGTTCTAAGTTGTAGGGGACTGGTGACCGAAGATGCTTTGCAACACCCAGGATGCTTGTTAAATAATTTTCATTTTTAATCAAGTTACTGCTGAAACGAGGTGTATTAATTATGAATATTACGTATTTATAAAAGTGAAGTTTAATGTTAAAAGCCAGATAACGGAGGCATATTTAAAAAAAAATATGCTCATATATAGTAATGCCGGCTATGCAACGATTCCTTGAAGAATAACAGGATTGAATTTATTGTCGTACTAGGTTTGTCTGAAAGGTAGTTAGTTATTTTAAAGTTCCATAGCGCTTTAACTCATAATGATGCCAAAAGAGTCACTATATTCACATTCCTAATTTATTGTAAATAAGGCTACATGCTCGCCATCGATAAGTTTTCTTAAAAAGATAACCACACAGCCGATGTAACTTAGTAATTCCTACCCTCCATCGTTTATATCATACAATAATAGCTGTCAAGTGGAAACTTTTTCAGTTTGATTTCAAATTTAACTTTTCTGTCTGTGATTAAAAAAATGTTCAAATGTGTTTGAAATATTATGAGACTTAACTGCTAAGGTCATCAGTCAATAAGCTTACACATTACTTAACCTAAATTATCCTAAGGGCAAACACACACACCCATGCCCGAGGGAGGACTCGAACCTCCGCCGGGACCAGCCACACAGTCCATGACTGTAGCGCCTTAGACCGCTCTGCTCATCCCGCGCGGCCTGTGTGAGAGTAATTTTATATCACTTGGTAAGTGATCAAAAACCTTAGTAGCAACACTGTAAACCAACTTTTCTGCTAAAGACAAGCTTAATGTGGTGTAATAATGCCACTTTTTCTTTTGGTATTGTAATTAGGTATGTCATTGTTTCATTTCAATTGAACTGTGTTATTTGCAACAAACATAAAAGGGATAAATAACCTGTGGGAAAGTAGTCGAACTCTGCAACCCCTTGAACAGATATTTCTAGAAGACCGTAGCTCAGCACCGCATATTATTCTTACACCTTTTTTTGGCCAGTAAAGACTCTTTCTACGGATTTGTTGTCTCAGAACATTATTCCATACTGTATCACTGAATAAAAATATGAAAAATATGTCAACTTACCGGTATTTCTCTCCCCAAGAATTGCAATGATTGTAAGTGCAAATGCGACTAAAATAATGTGAATCTATGTAACTGAATAAGCCCAGTGGCCTAACATGTATTACGATAAACTGACTCATTCCACTTCTAATTCATCACATCGATGAAACAGATTAAACCTATGGGAATGTACCAACTTTGGATTCATAGGTGTTCTGAATAAAAGATGGGGTTCGTATTTACAGCGACAGGCAGTTTGGTTACTCTTAAAAACGAGGGTACCATGTATATACACAAAGGAAAGAAGTAAACGTCCTCAGCATATGACCACAGTATTAACAAGAGTAATACTACAAACTTAATTAAATAAGCCTTTAGTGTAGTTAACAAAAGAAGATTATGGGCACAGGGGTGATGTTACAGACATCGTTAGTCTCCAGTACGTGGCAGACGTGAAAGGATTATATGGAACAAGGGTAACAGGAATAAGTCGCACAAATTCTCAGAACTAGATATGTTAGGATACTAAGTGTTCTAAGTTATTGAAATGAAACATACTAGGGTACTAACGGGTAGAACACAGGGATGTCACTTTCCTGACACCTAGTGGTAAGAAATATATTAATATCTATAAACATAAAATGCGAAAAATTCTTTACCCATGTTACTACTCGTTCTACCGCTAATTTCATGTATTGCAATATGGAACAAAGTGTTACTCGCTGAATACAAGGTAAAGGACACGTGACAAGGTCTGCCCACCACGGCTAAGTTCATCGTTAAAAGGAAACACCTGAACTCTCAGAAAGCATTTTTGAAAACGTGTGGCGGGAAATGACTAAACTGCATCGTCAAAGGCGCTAGTCTTTTCAGTTAATCAATTCAGAAGGAACTTACACTCACTGTGGTGTCAACTGGCGTAATCACAGCAAAAGAATAAGGTGAAAGATATTTTTTTACATATCGCGGCTGGTTCGTAGTGTGGGTTCCTGTTGTCATGTCCTAGTTCATGAACCACGGGAAACGTATGAGTGGCCAAGTAAATGGTCCTGACAGTCGGGATACCAGTTACTTTGGAATAAGGCTGGGCATCTCGGACATACTCTGAGTCGTGGTCACCTTTGTGCTCAGACGGCAAAGACTACCAAATCCACCGGTTAGTCCCTCAACCGGTAGGGGTAAAACTCAGTGGGACCCGGGGCAAGTAAGGCTAGCAACCTGCTTCCCTGGTACTTTAAATATGATGCTGGCAACAATCAGAGCAAAATGCCTCGGGCCTTTGGAGGTGACGGAGTCCCACCTCTAATCGACAAACCAGGGACTCCTACGATACGACTCGGCAAACGAATGGTAACGAGATGGGGAGCTATTAATATCAGTGGGAGCCACACTGGGAAGAAGAACTGCGCAGGTCGCACCAGTGATTAAGAAGGGTAGTAGGAGTAATCCATCGAACTACAGACCTATATCATTGACGTCGGTTTGCAGTAGGGTTTTGGAGCATATACTGTATTCAAACATTATGAATCTATTGATACGTAATCAGCATGCTTTCAGAAAACATTGTTCTTGTGCAACGCACGAAGTAATGGACTCTATCGACAGGGGATCTCAAGTTGATTCCGTATTTCTAGATTTCCGGAAAGCTTTTGGCACCGTTCCTCACAAGCGACTTCTAATCAAGCTGCGGGCCTATGGAGTATCGTCTCACTTGTGCAAATGAATTCGTGATTTCATGTCAGGTAGGTCGCAGTTCGTAGTAATAGACGGCAAATCATCGAGTAAAACTGATGTGATATCAGGTGTTCCCCAGGGAAGCGTCCTGGGACCTCTGCTGTTCCTGATCTATATAAATGACCTGGGTGACAATCTGAGCAGTTCTCTTTTGTTGTTCGCAGACGATTCTGTAATTTACCGTCTAGTAAGGTCATCCGAAGACCAGTATCAGTTGCAAAGCGATTTAGAAAAAATTGCTGTATGGTGTGGCAGGTGGAAGTTGAAGCTAGATAACAAATGTGTGTTGTGATCCGCATGAGTTCCAAAAGAAATCCGTTGGAATTCGATTACTCGATAAATACTACAATTCTCAAGGCTGTCAATTCAACTAAGTACCTGGGTGTTAAAATTACGAACAACTTCAGTTGGAAGGACCACATAGATAATATTGTGGGCAGGACACATAGAAGTTGCAACAAGTCCACTAAAGAGACAGCTTACACTACACTCGTTCGTCCACTGTTAGAATATTGCTGCGCGGTGTGGGATCCTTACCAGGTGGGATTGACGGAGGACATCGAAAGGGTACAAAAAAGGGCAGCTCGTTTTGTATTATCATGTAATAGGGGTGAGAGTGTGACAGATATGATACGCGAGTTGGGATGGAAGGTATTAAAACAAAGACGTTTTTCGTCGCGGCGCGATCTATTTACGAAATTTCAGTCACCAACTTTCTCTTCCGAATGCGAAAATATTTTGTTGAGCCCAATCTACATATACCGAGCGAGGTGGCGCAGTGGTTAGCACACTGGACTCGCATTCGGGAGGACGACTGTTCAATCCCGTGGCCAGCCACCTGATTTAGTTTTTCCGTGATTTCCCTAAATCGTTTCAGGCAAATGCCGGGATGGTTCCCTTGAAAGGGCACGGCCGATTTCCTTCCCAATCCTTCCCTACCCTTAATGACCTCGTTGTCGACGGGACGTTAAACACTAACCACCACCACCACCCAACCTACATAGGTAGGAATGATCATCAAAATAAAATAAGAGAAATCAGAGCTCGAACAGAAAGGTTTACGTGTTCGTTTTTCCTGCGCGCTGTTCGGGAGTGGAATGGTAGAGGATAGTATGATTGTGGTTCGATGAACCCTCTGCCAAGTACTTAAATGTGAATTGCAGAGTAATCATGTAGATGTAGATGTAGATAAGGTCAGGTCCATGTGTAGGAGGATAAGAGTGGAGAAACTGAAGGATAAGGAAATCTCGCACATGTACATAACCGTGATCTCAGAAAAGTACCAGTTAATGTAGTCAATTATAGTCATTAGAAAAGAAATGGACAAGGTACAGGGAAACAGTACTAGAAGTGGCTAAAGAATGTCTTGGAACAGTAGCGTGTAAAGGTAGGATGAAGCAAACAGCTTGGTGGAATAACACGGTCAAGGCAGCCTGTAAAAGGAAAAAGAAGGCGTATCAAAAATGGCTACATACTAGAACTCAGGTAGACAGAGAAAGTTATATTGAAGAAAGAAACAAAGCCAAACAGATAACTGCAGCATCCAAAAAGAAATCTTGGTAAGACTAAAACAGGTTGGAGACTTTGGATCAAGCTGCTGGAAAACCATTCTGGAGTGTAATTAGCAGTCTTCGAAAGGAAGATAAGAAGGAAATGACAAGTATTTTGGACAGGTCAGGAAAACTGCTGGTGAATCCTGTTGACGCCTTGGGCAGATGGAGGGAATACTTTGAAGAGTTGCTCAATGTAGGTGAATATACGATCAGTAATGTTTCAGATTTCGAGGTAGAATGGGATAGGAATGGTGATGGAGATAGGATCACATTTGAGGAAGTGGAGAAAATGTCAATAGACTGCAGTGCAATAAGACGGCGGGGGTGGATGAAATTAAGTCGGAGCTCATAAAATACAGTGGAATGTCATGTATTAAATGGCTACACAGGATAACGGAAAAGGCGTGGGAGTCGGGACAGGTTCCATCAGACTGGACGACAGCAGTAATCACACAAATCTTTAAACATTTAAAAAGGAAAGATTGTAACAACTACAGAGGTATCTCTTTAAGCAGCGTTGTGGGTAAACTCTTCTCAGGTATCGTTGAAAGGGAAGTGCGAGTATTAGTTGAGGACAAATTAGATGGAAATCAGTGTATGTTTAGGCCTCTTAGAGGTTGTCAGGACCAGATCTTTATCTTACGGCAAATAATGGAGAAGTGTTACGAGTGGAACAGGGAATTGTATCTATGCTCTATAGATCTAGAAAAGGCATATGACCGGGTTCCCTAGGAGGAAGTTATTGTCTGTTCTACGAGATTATGGAATAAGAGGCAAACTTTTGCAAGCAATTAAAGGTCTTTACATAGAAAGTCAGGCAGCAGTTAGAAAATAAATGTGTGTGAAATCTTATGGGACTTAACTGCTAAGGTCATCAGTCCCTAAGTTTACACACTACTTAACCTAAATTATCCTAAGGACAAACACACACACCCATGCCCGAGGGAGGACTCGAACCTCCGCAGAGACCAGCCGCACAGTCGTCCATGACTGCAGCTCCTCAGACCGCAGCAGTTAAGAGTCGACGGTAAATTGACTTCATGGCTCAGAGTAGTTTCAGGGGTAAGACAAGGCTGCAACCTGTCTCCACTGTTGTTCATATTATTTATGGATCATATATAGAAAACAATAAACTGGCTGGGTAAGACTAAGATATGTGAACACAAAATAAGCAGTCTCGCATAGGCGGATGACTTAGTTGTGATGGCAGATTCGATTGAAAGTTTGCAAAGTAATGTTTCAGAGCTAGATCATAAATGTAAGGACTATAGTATGAAGATTAGCATCTCAAAAACGAAAGTAACTTCAGTGGGAAAGAGATATAAACGGTTTGAGTGCCAAATAGGAGGAACAAAGTTAGAACAGGTGGACGGTTTCAAGTACTTAGGATGCATATTCTCACAGAATGGCAAAATAGTGAAGGAACTGGAAGCGAGGTGTAGCAAAGCTAATGCAGTGAGCGCTCATCCATGATCTACTCTCTTCTGCAAGAAGGAAGTCAGTACCAAAACTAAGTTATCTGTGCACCGTTCAATTTTTCGACCAACTTTGTTGTATGGGAGCGAAAGCTGGGTGGATTAAGGTTACCTTATCAACAAGGTTGAGGTTACGGATATGAAAGTAGCTAGGATGATTGCAGGTACTAGTAGATGGGTACAATGGCAGGAGGGTGTCCACAATGAGAAAATCAAAGAAAAACTGAGAATGAACACTATAGATGTAGCAGTCAGGGCGAACAGGCTTAGACAGTGGGCTCATGTTACACGCGTGGGAGAACCAAGGCTACCCAAGAGACTCATGGGTTCAGCAGTAGAGGGTAGGAGGAGTCGGGGTAGACCAAGGAGAAGGTACCTGGATTCGGTTAAGAATGATTTTGAAGTAATAGGCTTAACATCAGAAGAGGCACCAATGTTAACACTCAATAGGGGATCATAGAGGAATTTTATAAGGGGGACTATGCTCCAGACTGGACACTGAAATGCATAATCAGTCTTAAATGATGATGATGATGATGATGATCGCGCAGATTATGAAGAAGAGGTCTCATGAGGCTTCGTGGATAAAGTACGCGTTTATATTAGGAACGAAGCAACTCATGACAGACTAAATTCACTGATCGAAGGTGCACGTGCTTACATGTAACTACGGACGAAGACTTCGACACTAAATCGGTCTCTGCACTTAAAATTTGGATAAAAAGGGCCAACAATTAGAATAGCAAAGTAATGTATTGAATTACACTTCAGACTGAAACAGACTGAAACCTCCACTCTCGGAAAGTGGAGGAGCACACAGAAGCGTTAGGCAGTACCATTTGCCGCTCATAGGCCCTTAAACGGAAGCCGTATAAATGTGGCTTACAACTAAGTAGTATACATACAATTAACTGTATGAAAATTAGTGATACACTTTATTTTCATAAAACATATTGTATACCAGTAACGAGAGTTTCTATGACACTAGTTTGTCACGATAATCAACCACATCTACAGCGCCATTCAATATTTTTTTGCTTGTGTAATGTGAGGAATTTATAAACAGAGACCTACTACCTACAAGTCTCTTTATAAAAATCCTTAAACAACATAAAGAAGGAGATTTACAAAAAATCATTGTCTCTTGTGTGCCTACATTAGTGAAGACAATATATGTGCATTTACCATTAAATCATTGGAATAATAAATTGAGAGCAAAAGTACGTCTAGAAATACACTAGCAAGAAAAAGGAACCGAATGGCTAATGTAGTCTGTGCTAAGTGGTAAAGTACATAAAAAAGATGTGTAATTTAAGTTGTTATCGTTAGTAGAATAGTGAAATATAGACCTTAGCTGAACAATGTTAGAAGAAAGATAGTCCATAATATCGAAAGAAACAATTAATAAATACAAATTCGCTATACATGATGAAATACGATAAACAATGACCACAGAAGTTAATTACTTGAAATGCTTAAAATCGAAAAAAATGCAGTTCATCACAGTCACATCTGTTAATCGCATATAAATTTCTATAGCTTGCCACATGCAAGTAATAGGACAAAATGGTGGGTGTCCATAGAATAACATGGGAGTGGACCATTGGGATGACAGGTAGAGGGCGTAACCTGCACTAATAGCTTCATTTGGGAAGACGACACTGTTCTTCGTCACCAGCTCTGCATTGTAGAGTATTGCTTTAGACACATTTCCGCATCATCTTTCTTGTTGTAATGGCGCTCCGATGGGGTTTTCGATTACACTATTATGTGAAAGTGTTAACGGCACTGACTTGCGTACTGTTGTGTTGTTATTCAACACGCTAGTGGGTATGTCTTCACGATGTGCTTCATATAGAGACTTTCTGCCTACTAAAAAGCTCGCTGAGTACTCCATTAGTGATTATTCTGTGGTCTGCTGAGACGTCTTTATCAGCTGGTTGTTGGACAAGGGTGATACCACTTGACAGTTAACATATGCAGCCAGTCAGTGGCCTGCAGTATCTGATACGCTGACCATACCCTGGCTGCATATAGACTCACGTTCATAGATGAGGTGGTCATTACAATGAAGCAGTGTAGTCGCCACAAAAGCAGAACTACAGGCAGCGTTGTCGCCTTATCAGTGGTGCGAGACATTCCACTGGCTGGTACTTCGGATTAATGCGTGCAAGAATTACCGTGCGACCCTTGTACTGTTGTCTGAACCAACAGTATGGAGATGTGGTCACAGCTGCTGCCTGCCAATAGTGTCTGCTCTCGTTGTATCATGTGCATATATTCTTCAAGATGGGTTTTACGAGGTTTACAAAGTAATACACATTTCATATAAAATTGAAGAGCCTATGGGTTGAGTGGTGGGCTGAGGGGCCCAGAGGAAACACTGTTAGCGGTAATGAATGACTTTATATATCTCCAATAAATGATGCGTCATAGTTCGGCAACACAGACAAGGCTCTATCTGTTGTCCCTGGGGCCGGCTGGAGTGCCCGAGCGGTTCTAGACGCTACAGTCTGGAACCGCTCGACCGCTACGGTCGCAGGTTCGAATCCTGCCTCGGGCATGAATGTGTGTGATGTCCTTAGGTTAGTTAGGTTTAAGTAGTTCTAAGTTATTGGGGACTGATGACCAAAGAAGTTAAGTCCCACAGTGCTCAGAGCCATTTGAACCATTTGTTGTCCCTGGGCAGTGCAATGACATCAACTCTGGTTGCAGAGCAGGTACCCTGCTATACTGACGAGAAGCCTGTAGTGAGCCGGCAGGCTATAGGGCCGTACCCATTGACGTAATGGGCGTACTGCTTCCCTCATTGGTGTGAAGCCCAGGCCGCCTCTCGCTCTGCATGTGTCACTATGGCTGAGCGTGGAGATGGCTGTGTGGGGTACGACTTGCTGCCCTGTGGCAGGATTCAGATGCAGCTAGTGCTGAGGAGCCAAGTCCCACCAGGAACTCAGCACAGGCAGCAGGAGGTGGGGATGGCAGATTGGCAGGACTGTGGCACCAAGTCCAATGAAAGACATAGTGCTGGGCAGGTGCAACCCAGTCTCAGTCCCATGGCTTCTGTTGGCGGTGCACAGTTGTCTCCTGTGGGGCGTAGATCTTGTGTCATGGTGGTTGTATTGGTTTCCAGCCATGAGAAATGGTCCGCGCGTGAAAATTCAGACTTATATATGTGCCTCTGCCGCACATTTGTTTCACTAAAATCAGGTATCTAGTCACATCGCCTATAACGATAAATTTGCCCTGATGTGGTGACATCGTCTTACTGGCTCCGTCGTTACTGCTATGGGGTGCCGTGTGCTCGCCTCGCCTCCCTATCCACTTGCATGTCTGTTATTGTGACCCTCATGTCGGCACACTGATGGCTACTGGCTCGCATCTGTTAATGCAATGCTTCATGGGGACTTTTTCACTACTTCGTATAACTTTTCTAATTATTGGTCACAGATTGTGTAGTAGCACTGCACTGCCCCTCTCCACTGAGAAGACCCAGCCACTTGGGTGGTAACTTGACCAGGTTTCCTTCCAAGGTTACTCTCTGACTCAATCTACAGACAAATACAATTACCACTAGACCAGTTATTTATGTGTACTATACAACTATTATATTAATTATCAATTCCATAATCATTTCTCTTGTTTCATGCTCGTATTGCTTAATTCCACAATATCTCCCAAGGGTCCCTTGCCCTGTTCATTAACTCAGATACTACGAAACATGTTTCACTGCTAGGCATCTTGCTATGATCATGCACAAACAATTTCTCACTATCCATTTTACCGACTGAGGTGGCTCGGTGGTTAGCACACTGGACGACGGTTCAAACCCGCATCCAGCCATCTAAATTTTGGTTTTCCGTGATTCCCCTACATAGCTTCACTCAAATGCCGGAATCGTTCCTTTGCAACGACACAGCTGGCTTTCTTCCCCATCTTTACGTAACCCTATGTGACAGATGACCATACTGTTCGATCCCTCCCCCATTTCGACAACCAACTCTCCATTCTACTCTTACAAACAAAAATCACTTTGTTCCTTCTTAAATATTTATTTATTTATTTAGCGTATGGATCATAACATCACAGTAGAAATTACAGAAACAACAGGATAAAAAAATCACATATTTATAATCAGAACAATAAATAACAGTTTCTATATAAGGACACCACCAATTGTAAATTTACACTCACAGAAGAGTCGCAAGCGGCCGATGGAAGTTTACCCCATCTGTGTAAAGAGTCGGCGCATCTCCCACAGTTGGTTCTGATGCGATTAAGAGTTGACCAAACTTTTCGAGGGCAATAAAATCGTTTTGGTTTACTAAAGCTGCATGGCATATTGTGGCAGTTTACAGCTGTTCTGCTCTCCCATTCCTCTTTCCATCGGTCATTTATTTTATAGTTGGTTTGGTACAGCGCCTGTGCGGTCTTAAGTGGAGGATGCCTCGACCGGAGTCGGTTTTTTTGGATGTCGTGAGTATCTTCATGGATTTGTAATTAAGGGTTGGTCAAGATTTTTGAAATTCTCTAACCAGAGCGTGTTCTCGGTGCAGGTTAGGAGGGGCTATGTTACTGAGAACGGGCAGCCACACGGTAGGAGTTGGCCTGATTGTGCCTGATATAATACGCATTGTTGCATTAAGCTGGCTATCTACCATGTGTGTGTGTTTTCTGTTGAGCCACAGTGGGGCACAGTAATCTGCCACTGGATACACCAAGCCTACTGCGGATGTTCTTAAGATAGATGCTGTGGAGCCCCAAGTGGTGCCACAGAGCTTCTGCAATATGTTGTTGCGTGTTTTAAGTTTCGCTGCAGTTTCGTCAGGTGTTCTTTGAATGTTACTCTCCTATCTAGGGATACCCCAAGGTACCTTTGGGTGTTTGTTGTGATTTAGTAATTTCCCGTCTAGATATACAGTACATGTAGTTCTATGTTGGCCATTTTGTTGTTCAACTGGAAGGCAGATACTTCCGTCTTTGTAGCACTATGTTGTAGCCTTCATTTTCTTAAATAAAAGATCCTTAACAAATCAAAGTCAGTAAACATGGTCTGGTTGCATTAAAACTTTTACGATTAGTACTATTATGCGTGAAAGTATCCAAATGACCCGAATTGTGGTCCGCCTGATTTGCATGCAACCAACATAACGTAGCTGTCTAGCGGGTCCTCTAACCGCTTTGCTGTAGAGTCGTTCGACTACACAAAATGGATACCACGAGAGATCACTAGACTGTTCTTTAAGGCAATTAGTGTGATGTGAAATCACAGCATGATACAGCAAAAACTAGAAAAACACGTGATTAGAGATGAGTTAGGTCCTAACGCTTGTACAGGTTATAATGAGTTTCAAAAACGTTACCATCCCATTAAAATGCGAAACAACTAACTATGGGCCAGCCTCAGTGGCCGAGCAATTCTAGGCTCTTCAGTCCGAAACCGCGCGACTGCTACGGTCGCAGGTTAGAAACCTGCCTCGGGCATGAATGTATGTGACGTCCTTAGGTTACTTAGGTTTAAGTACTGCTAAGTTCTAGGGGACTGATGACCTCAGATGTCAAGTCCCATTGTGCTCAGAGCCATTTGAACTAAATATGGAACATAAACTATGTAGCAATACTTAAACAAAGTAAGTGTTTGCGTGAACATTATATTCTGAGACAATGTCTGGACTAATGAATGTCTTTGACAGTGACGATTGGTTTTGCATAAACTAGCGTTAAAGAAACTAGTTAAAGAATACGCGATAAACAGCGGCAAACGCTCTATAGATACCGCAATATTAATAGAGTATAATCAGTAACGTCACTGTACTAATTATTCCTGAAGAATTGTTTGCCCACATGTTTGAACTATAAATGACATGACGAAAATTTGTGTTCTATTTCGGGACAGAAACCCAAAAACGTAGCCACTACTAACTAAATTACACTTTCGCACCTCTCTGGGACTTCATCAAGGCAACGATCATCAATGCTGAGTAACCGTAAAGGGACGTGAAATATAAAGGTTTTCACCACTATTAGTTAACATATCTGAACTTGAAACAAAATGACGAAATTATTTCTACTACATCAAAACCATTATCGCCCTGTTAACTGACCACGAAAGACGTTTAGTGTACTCTCCTTCACAAGTAACCAAATATGCATGTGCTCAAATTTGGAATGCAATGATTTAAAATGTTGTGACAGGATTTTCTACCCAGCTCGTTATCGCATTGTTTACGAAGTAAAATCAGTTGTTAGAAATCGAATTTATTTACCACCAGCGAGCTGTATCAATATGAGATGGGGGTACAATTTGTTTGCGTTGCCCGGGAATCGAACCCAGCACGTACTGTCGCTGTTTCCCGTCCATAAATAGACGTTAAGTATCAACTGCTTGCTCACCAGTAGTGAGGTGCGCGCATGTTTCGCTAGAAATAACGGTGCCAATCGTCGTTGTTGACTATTCATGAATAGACATGAAATATGCAAATTATTTTTCTATGGTAGGTCAGTTTGCACATGCTAGGGCGTAAAATGAAGTTATGAATACGTTCGTGCTGGACCAGGATTGCAACCAACATTCGTTACATTCCTAGAGATCTGAATTCGAATTCCAGGTGAGGACCAAAAACTGAAACGTCTCATGTTCAAATTGTATATGAACACTGTGAGAGGAATAAGTATTCCTATATTAAATGAAATAAACTTTTTAGTGCTAGTTAACTGGCGACACAGTTTGTGACTTCGTCAGCTGCAGCCTTTTTTATGGCGCCATTTAAACAGGCTCTGACGCTGTTGGTAGTAAAGGGATATTCTGTTTAATGCGGATTCTGAACGACTGTGCTACTTAACATTCTGGAATTGGCGTTACCAAAGACGAATTAGATGTTTTTGTGGATGTTAAAAACCTACGCCACAAGTGAGAATCGGACTTATACCTCACGATTATCAATCTATGATCAACCCAGCAGACCAGAGCAACTCGCAGTTGACAATGTCCTGATTGTGTCGTTGTATCACGCGATGCGCCCAGAAGCTCTGAAAAAATTCTGGCTCTCTTGATTAACTGGTTAGTTAGCTGCTTGTTTCTAATTCAGGTATTATTCTAATCTCATGACTGCGTAATATAAGGACTATTCCAGTCTTCATAGTTCTACCTTCTTAAGGAAGAATACCCCAAATCATTAAGAATTAGCGGGATTAACATATGTGCAGTTCTGTAAATGTTGTGTCTATACATCCACGAACTAGAGAATAGAGGTAGCGATATTATGGCGGAGATTTTCATTCGATGTATCTACTGATTGTTGATCTGCCTTCGAGTATCCATTTTACAGAGGAAGAAAAACTACTGTCACCACCAGTATTTGAACTGACAACACGTGCTCTTTGTAATTTCGTGTGCAAACAATTTACCCCTACGTTAGCAGCCATGTGCAACAAACCTTACCTCCTTGTCGTCTCAATCGTAGATTCGTCAGCTAAACAGCGACGTTAATAGCGAAACCAGCTGCAGTTCCTGTTGAAACGAGCTTCCTGGAATCAACATTATCCATCCTCTAAGGGAGAGTCATTCAGGATTTTTAATGAGAATGATAAGATATTAGTGAGCCACCAGTCCAGGAAGTAATTCGGAGGCCACATTGCTGCCAAATATATGCTGCAATGTTGCCAATTTTCCATTAGACTGTTGACAGGCAGAAGACGCCTGATAACGCGAAAAATCTCTTCAGCTTGTAACCATAGGACAAGCTTGCGCAACAGAGACGTGGCAGGGCCGGCTTTGGCGATAGCGCCGTTTGCTACCACTTTGACGGGGACCTGAATTAACAAACGTAAAGGCCAATTAACTACCGATTGCAACCTAACATCAGATATAAGTACCGGTGGAATAATTTACGGGGCCCTCCTTTTAAGTAGGTGTCGTAGCAATTTTTGTTATTATGTCTTATAAGAACTGCAAGCTAGAAAAATATTATTCTCCAGAAGTGGTTAGGTTCTGTAGTATCACCTGACGCCGTTAACAGAATGAGTAAATAATATTCTTTTTGGTATTAAAAACATGAAAATAACTGTTATTACGTAGGATTTCTTTGGCACTACTGCAGACACATAATCAAACAGATGAAAGCACAACAAGGCACTGATTGCAAAACGCGAACATCAACAAAGACATTTCATAAACTGCGAATAACAAATTGTTTCATGTACATCTCACAAGCCGCGTTACGGTGTGTCATAGAGGGCACTTTATGCATCACTATCACTTCACCAGTTGTTTGCTCCAGGCACGAATGTTTCGTGGGAGGGACGATTGCTGGTAATCATCTATGTGCATTCTAATTCCTCTGATTTTATCTTCACGGTCTTTCTGCGAGATATAAGCAGGGCGAAACAATTTACTGCTCGACTATTCAAGTTACCTAAGGTCTAGGTGTTAAACAGTAGTTCATTTCGCAATGGAGGTAGCCTCTTTTGCAGCGTCTTCACCTGGAATTGAATGAGCAACTCTAGGACGCTTTCGTGTTTACTAAATAATCCAGTAACTAAAAGATTACTTGGATCTTCTCTGTTTTGGCTATCTTACCTGGCACGGATATCAGAATGACGAGCAGCATTAAAGTATTGGTCAATCGATTGTAAGAAGTCAAGATTGTAAAATGTCAAGGAACATGGTATCTACCTGGTCACATGCGTCTACTGTTTTCTGGAATGTCGTGTGCAAACCGAGCGTTCTGAGTTGCACACGAGCCTTGTGTACAGATTAGATTTAGAAACTCCGAAACTTGTTTGATGGTCTAGCATCAAACATATTATGAAGCTCTACAACAGACCGACGTCAGTAATGTAGACCTATAGTTTTGTGCATCTTTCCGACGATCCTTCATGAAAAAGAGAATAACCTGTACTTTTTTCCAGTCATTAGGATGGCTATCAAGACACCTACGGCAAAATGATGTTAGGAAAGGAGCAAGTTCTTTCACATACTTTGTGTATAATCCAGTTGGTATACTTGCAGGTGCTGTACCCATTCTTCTGATGAGTGATTTCTGTAGCTTTACGTAGTTCTATATCTGTTCTGTCGTTCATGCGACGATTTGTAGGAGAGACGATGTTTCGATTACAGAAGTAACTAAAGTCCATATTTGGTAGTCACTATAACCAGAAAAATGAAATACAACTTATCACGATAAAGGCACATAAGGCGTCTGCCTGATTAATTCAGAGTACCCCAAGTCGTTGAGGATTATCAACAGATTACGTAAATTCGGCCGGGAAATGTTCTTTGTCTATGTTCAGTCCACAGTCATAAAGGAGTGTCACAGAACTAGCACAAAAGTTTGGAATTTAGCAGTGTGTGCAGATAAATTAAGTTATAAAGTACAAGTAAAGGAATAAATCCGAAAATTGTTGATTTGTAATGATAAAATTTTCTCCATCTCTGCCCATACGTTCTCTACAGGGCTGAGGTCAGCACCGTTTGGAGGCCAGAGATCGATGTCTCCATTCATTGGAAACCATTGTTTTACACAACTTGCTGTATGGACTGTGGAACGGTCACGCTGGAATATTATACCGCCTCCCGAAAACCTCTGACGAACAGAAGGAAGCATTATGTTCTCCAGTATTTGTCAGTAGTAATGACTAGCAAGCGGACGGTTCAGTTTCCACAAAACGCTACAACCATCTGCTGATATCCATCCCCAAACTGTGACAGAAGTTCGGCCACACCTTTGCCTCTGATTAACATAGTTTCTGTCAAATCTCGCTCCACGTGAACGATATACAACTATTTGGCGGAGTCGAAAACACCTTCCGTCCGTAAATACACTACTGGCCATTAAAATAGCTACATCAAAAAGAAATCCAGATGATAAACGGGTCTTCATTCGACAAATATATTATACTAGAACTAACATGTGATTACATTTTCACGCAATCCGGGTGCATAGATTGTGAGAAATCAGTACTCAGAACAACCACCGTAATAACGGCCTTAATACGCGTGGGCATTGAGTCAAACAGAGCTTGGATGGCGTGTACAGGTACAGCTGCCCATGCAGATTCAAAACGATGCCACAGTTCATAAAGAGTAGTGACTGGCGTATTGTGACGAGAAAGCTGCTCGGCCCCCATTTACCAGACGTTTTCAATTGGTGAGAGATGTGGAGAATGTGCTGGCCAGGGTGGCAGGCGAACATTTTCTGTATCCAGAAAGGGCTGTACAGGACCTGCAAATGAGGTCGTGCATTATTCTGCTGAAATGTAGGGTGTAGCAGGGATCGAATGAAGGGTAGAGCCACGGATCGTAACACATATGAAATGTAACGTCCTCTGTTCAAAGTGCCGTCATTGCGAACAAGAGGCGACCAAGACGTGTAACCAATGGTACCCCATACCATCGCCGGGCGATACGCCAGTATGGCGATGACGGATACACGCTTCCAATGTGCGTTCTCCGAGATGTCACCAAACACGGATGCGACCATCATGATGCTGTAAACAGAACCTCGATTCATCCGAAAAAATCACTTTTTGCCATTCGTGCACCCAGGTTCGTCGTTGGGTACACCATCGCAGGCGCTCCTGTCTGTGATGCAGCGTCAAGGGTAACCGCAGCCATGGCCTCCGAGCTGATAGTCCATGCTGCTGCAAACGTCGTCGAAATGTTCGTGAGATGGTTGTTGTCTTGCAAATGTCCCCATCTGTTGACTCAGGGATCGAGACGTGGCTGCACGATCCGTTACAGCTATCCGGATAAGATGCCTGTCATCTCGACTGCTAGTGATGGGAGGCAGTTGGGATCCAGCACGGCGTTCCGTATTACCCTCCTGAACCCACCGAATCCATATTCTGCTAACAATCATTGGATCTCGACCAACGCGAGCAGCAATGTCGCGATACGATAAACCGCAATCGTGATAGGCTACAATCCGACCTTTATCAAAGTCGGAAACGTGATGGTACGCATTTCTTCTCCTTACACGAGGCATCACAATAAAGTTTCACCAGGCAACGCCGGTGAACTGCTGTTTGTGTATGAGAAATCGGTTGACAACGTTCCTCATGTCAGCACGTTGTAGGTGTCGCCAACCTTTTGTAATCATTTGCATATCGCAGTATCTTCTTCCTGCCGTTTGATTTTCGCGTATGTAGCACGTCATTTTCGTGTTGTAGCAATTATAGTGGCCAGTAGTGTATAACCTGCTCCCAGTATGAAAGTGGCATATGCCTGTACTCCAGAGCGAGGTTTAATTTGGCAGGCCGATGCTGCTCCTTCAACATTTCCAAAACAGCGGATTTTCGTCCATACCTTCCCTTCTCGTTTAGACGTCGTCGTATGGTCGACCTGCTCACGCTTAGCTGAAGGATCTTCCTCATTTCTGTGCTGGTCCTGAATGGGTCGTCATCAATGCATTGGAGTATACTATTGTCTTGGTACTACGTGGACGCCCAGGGCGGCGACGGCGGTTGACGTGGCTTTCATCCGCCGCCATCCTTACCCGGAGGTGAATCGTAGATTGGCTGTATCCTAGGGCCGAAGAAATGTCGGTGATACAGTATCCATCTTCATAAAGCGCAAGAATGTGACCGTAATCGAATTCCTTGAGCTGAGACATTGCAGGTAAGAACCTAGTGACAAGGCAAGAGAAAACGAAGTGCCCTACAAGCGGGACAGCACTTTCTTCACCTCCGAAGTCACATTCAATTCCGTCTACATGCTATGAAAAGTTTTTCACAAATAAGTTCCTCTTAAGTATTATTTTGAATATCATGGCAATTATTTTGTCTCGAATCTTCAGACATAGTAATAAAGAAATCGTTTTCAGAAATTTAAAACAACATTTTGATTCATGTAGTGATACAGATCATGGTGCTCTCGCTAAAGAACGCCATACACGTCCGTAACAACACATTCACTCAGTGGCGGGTTAGCGTAGTGGCTAAATCGCTAGGTTTGCAAATCTTAAAATGAGGTACGAATCCTGCCATTACAGTTATTTCTTAATTTGATGTACACAACAAGTTATTAGTTTAGATGGATGATGCTACTTTTATTGTTTACATTATTTGTAGTATTGAGTGAATACGTCTTCGAATGATCTGTGGAGGAAGTCAAGAACATTTAATCTGCAGTATCTTCCGTATTATAAATACGCCTCAGTTTCAAGATGAACTCAGCCTTCAGTATATAATACTTCTGTATTTCTAGCAGTACCATACCTACAGGTGCTAAATTCTGCTTCAACTAATGATTTCTACAGCTATAAGAACACAACTTGTGATGCCTCTTAGGATACGTACATACGCAGACGAAGAGATATACCTGTCTCAGAATGTTGGGACTTTGATTTAAGACTCTTCCTACCTCGGCAATGAGCATTTCATTTTTGGGATATCAGAGAACGTTATTCCTTAAGACGTTTTAAGAGGAAACAAAAGTCTTTCACCTAAAACAACATTAAAATAGCGGGCTGTGGATCTATTACCGGCCACATTTTGTCACATTGGGCTGGTAGGAAGGAAAAGAGCTGATCAATAAGAAAACAAATCTCACAACAGGAATCGAGGGCAGGCCGTTGTGGCGGAGTGGTTTTAGACGCAGTGCCGTATCCTAATACGAAAAAAGATGCTGTTCACTGGCTAAAAGGGCACACAGTGCACTATATCTCGAAGGCTGAAAATAAAAGCAAAGAAGATTACTGAGTGTATCTAACGACTCATCACCCTCCTCTCATGCGGACAAAAGCCTACAAAAAAATTACGCATGCTTCCTAAATAGAATAATGGAATAAAATTATACAGAGAACAATAATACACTCCTGGAAATTGAAATAAGAACACCGTGAATTCATTGTCCCAGGAAGGGGAAACTTTATTCACACATTCCTGGGGTCAGATACATCACATGATCACACAGACAGAACCACAGGCACATAGACACAGGCAACAGAGCATGCACAATGTCGGCACTAGTACAGTGTATATTCACCTTTCGCAGCAATGCAGGCTGCTATTCGCCCATGGAGACGATCGTAGAGATGCTGGATGTAGTCCTGTGGAACGGCTTGCCACGCCATTTCCACCTGGCGCCTCAGTTGGATCAGCGTTCGTGCTGGACGTGCAGACCGCGTGAGACGAAGCTTCATCCAGTCCCAAACATGCTCAATGGGGGACAGATCCGGAGATCTTGCTGGCCAGGGTAGTTGACTTACACCTTCTAGAGCACGTTGGGTGGCACGGGATACATGCGGACGTGCATTTTCCTGTTGGAACAGCAAGTTCCCTTGCCGGTCTAGGAATGGTAGAACTATGGGTTCGATGACGGTTTGGATGTACCGTGCACTTTTCAGTGTCCCCTCGACGATCACCAGAGGTGTACGGCCAGTGTAGGAGATCGCTCCCCACGCCATGATGTCGGGTGTTGGCCCTGTGTGCCTCGGTCGTATGCAGTCCTGATTGTGGCGCTCACCTGCACGGCGCCAAACACGCATACGACCATCATTGGCACCAAGGCAGAAGCGACTCTCATCGCTGAAGACGACACGTCTCCATTCGTCCCTCCATTCACGCCTGTCGCGACACCACTGCATGATGTTGGGGCGTGAGCGGAAGACGGCCTAACGGTGTGCGGGACCGTAGCCCAGCTTCATGGAGACAGTTGCGAATGGTCCTCGCCGATATCCCAGGAGCAACAGTGTCCCTAATTTGCTGGGAAGTGGCGGTGCGGTCCCCTACGACACTGCGTAGAATCCTACGGTCTTGGCGTGCATCCGTGCGTCGCTGTGGTCCGGTCCCAGGTCGACGGGCACGTGCACCTTCCGCCGACCACTGGCGACAACATCGATGTACTGTGGAGACCTCACGCCCCACGTGTTGAGCAATTCGGCGGTACGTCCACCCGGCCTCCCGCATGCCCACTATGGGCCCTCGCTCAAAGTACGTCAACTGCACATACGGTTCACGTCCACGCTGTTCCTGCATGCTACCAGTGTTAAAGACTGCGATCGAGCTCCGTATGCCACGGCAAACTGGCTGACACTGACGGTGGCGGTGCACAAATGCTGCGCAGCTAGTGCCATTCGACGGCCAACACCGCGGTTCCTGGTGTGTCCGCTGTGCCGTGCGTGTGATCATTGCTTGTACAGCCCTCTCGCAGTGTCCAGAGCAAGTATGGTGGGTCTGACACACCGGTGTCAATGTGTTCTTTTTTCCATTTCCAGGAGTGTATATGAAGATTGATACAGAATTCAGAGATGTCAGCCTTGCACGATTACAGGTAACTGGACCCGGAATGTCTTCGATCCTTTCACGAGACACTGCAGAAAAGAAATCAAGTCCGTGGTAAGACGCACCAGACTACATCCTAATGAAGAAATTAGACATCAAATTTTATCTATTTTATGTTTTCAATCGTTTTATGCCATAGGCAGAGAAGTTTTAAGTTCTAAAAACGTTTTTCAAGGGGATACAAGATTTTATGTTTTTCTTATGAAGATGAGATACTTCACGTTTCAGTTTATTTTAATACACTTGTCTTTCCATTAGTAAGAGCAAGATGCATTTCATTTAATTAATATTAAGAAGAAATATTTATTCTCGTTTATGTTAGCAAAGGAAATTTAGGCATCCAGTTTACAGAAAACCAATAAGAAGCCGACAAGAAAATGTGGCCGAGCACTCGCAAAAAAGTAAGAAAAATGAGGATTTGGCATCAGAAACATAAAATAAAAAAGTAAAAGAAGTTGGTAAAAGGATGGATAAAGAAAAAACAGTGGTTATAGGCACTTCAGTCCGGAACCACACTGCTGCTTCGGTCACAGGATGTGTGTGATATCCTTAGGTTAGTTAGGTTTAAGTAGTTCTATGTCTAGGGGACTGATAACCTCAGATGTTAAGTCCCATAGTGCTCAGAGTCATTTGAACCATTTGTAGGAATGGAGGAACGAAATTAAACCTCTCGTGTTGGGAGGTGATGTGATTTTATTTCCGTGATTACAGAATCAAGTGAAAAGAACAATGCAGTTGGCCTCACGAGCACACTGCTGGTGTATGATGTTGCACTACCTGCACCGGAATTGATGCAGAGCCTTAAATTCTTAAACTCTGCAATCGATAAGTATACATTGCACACGAAATTACTGTTACGGTACAGTTGTGGATTATAGTTTGATAACTGCATGGTGTGGGTTCGATTCTCATTTAGGTCGTTCATTTTTAACACTCACTAACGGATCTACTGTATCTCTGGTAACGCCAAGTGAAGAATGTTATCTCACACCATAGTTCAGAATCCGCATAAACACCATATCCCTGCGCCAGCAACAGGGTCAGAGACTGTTTAAATTGCGCCACAAGAAAGGCGGTAGTCACAGAAGACACAAATTCTGTTCGGGTACACAAGCACAATATTTTTTTTTTTTTATTTAAAGACCCAATGGGCATTACGTTCACAGCGTTCATTAAATATCCTGAATGATTCTCCATTAGAGGATTATATAAAATATATCAGATGAATAATTTTGATTCCAGGAAGCTCGTTTCAACAGGAACTGCAGCTGGTTTCGCTATTTACGTCGCTGTTTAGCTGACGAATCTACGATTGAGGCGACAAGGAGGGAAGGTTTGTTGCACATGGCTGCTAACGTAGGGGTAAATTGTTTGCACACGAAATTACAAAGAGCACTTGCTGTCAGTTCAAATACTGGTGGTGACAGTAGTTTTTCTTCCTCTGTAAAATGGATAGTCGAAGGCAGATCAACAATCAGTAGATACATCGAATGAAAAGCTTCACCATTGTATCGCTACTTCTATTCTCTAGTCTGTGATGTATAAATACAACATTTAAGAATTGCACACATGTTAATCCTTTCTTTTCTGCTTCTGTCAATAATATTGACTTAAGTGTGGCACTGAATGATTTTTTAACTTTCTCATGCTAATTCGTAACGATTTGGGGTTTTTTCCCTTAAGAAGGCAGACTTTTTAGTACCGTTATCATGATAAGTTGTAATCACTTTTTATTACTATATTGCATACTGCATATGGTGTTTTCGGTAGTTTATTGAAAACGACACACAAAAATGAGGTAGGTGTTAATCAGCAGCAATGTAACACCCATACGATGCACAACAGTCTGACCAAGTACATCTGTCAATCATACACTTGACATTAACGGCAGATATTAACATCCCTGCATTTTGCATAGTGTCTTACCTTCAGATATCGCATTTTACAAGCATCGTTGCTAAGCTCAAATAAATAAAGAAAAGCAACACGATATCTGTTCTCAAATAAAGGTTTCGGCAATTAATTTAATTTTAATGTGATTAACGAAGAATTGGAGATTTCCGATATTAAATCAAAAGTATTCCCTATTCATGGAAGGAACTACATAATTACTATATCTTGGCAGATGGTTCTAAAAATGATCAAAGAGCATATATCTTTTCCTTAAGTCACATGCGTATTAGCAGCATAATTAAGATAATAATAGAAATCATGACAGTAATCATCGAATTATCTGGTAACCTCAGACACTGCAGTTGTAGTTCTTGAACTAAAACAATAGTTGTCATAGAAAAACATTTCATATTGGCATAAAATCGGAGCTATGAGGACTAGAGTGACCCTTATATCACGGAGTCATGCGATTAGAATAATATCTGCAATAGAAACTAGCAGATAATTAACCAGTTAATCTAGAGAACCGGATTTTTTCACAGCTTCTAGGCGCATCGTCGGACACAACGACACAATCAGGAGTTTGACAACTGTGAGTTGCGGTGGTCTTGTGGGTTGATCGTAGATTAATAAATGTGGGGTATACGTATTCTCACTTATGACATCGCTTTTTAACGTCCACGAAAACATCTAATTCACCTATGGTAATGCCAAATCCAGAATGTTACGTCGCACTATGGTTCAGAATGCTCATTAAACACAATATCCTTTCACTACCAACAGCGTCAGAGGTGTCATAACCAGTTCTGCAGCCGCCGAAGGCACAAATTCTGTCGCCAGTAAACTAGCACTAAAACGTTTATTTCATTTAATTTAGGAATAGTTATTCCTTTCACAGTGTTCATATTTAATTTGAACATGAGACGTTTCATTTTTTGGTCCTCGACTGGAATTGGAATTCGGATCTCTAGGAATGGAACTTATCTGGGTTGCAATCCTGGTCCAGCACAAACATATTCATAATTTCATTTACGCATTAGCATGTGCACACTGACCTACCATCGAAAATAATTTGCAAATTTAATGTCTATTCATGAATTGTCAACAATAGCGACAGGCACCGTTATTTCTAGTGAAACATGCGAGCATCACACTACTGGTGAGCAAGTAGTTGATACTTAACGTATATTTATGGATGGGAAACAGCGACAGTACGTGCCGGGTTCGATTTCCGGGCAAGCAAAACAAATTTTGCTTTCATCTCATATTGATACGAATCGGTGGTGGTAAATAAATTCTATTTCTAACATCGGATTGTACTTAGTTAACAATGCGATAACGAGCTGGGTAGAAAACCTATCACAACATTTATCATAGCATTCCAATTTCAGCACATGCATATTTGGTTACTTGTGAAGGAGAGCACACTAAACGTTTTTCGTGGTCAGTTAACAGGGCGATAATGGTTTTGATGTAGTAGAAATAATTTCGTCATTTCGCTTCGAGTTCAGATATGTTAACTAATACTGGTGAAAACCTTTATATTTCAAGTCTCTTTACGGCTAGTCGGCATTGATGATCGTTGCCTTGACCAAGTCCCAGAGAGGTGCGAAAGTGTATTTTAGTTAGTACTGGCTACGTTTGCTGAGTGCCTGCACAGATCCAGAACAAAAAATTTCTTCATGTCGTTTATAGCTCAAACAAGTGTGCAAATATTTCTTCATGAATAATTAGTACAGTGACGTTACTGATTATACTCCATTAATATTCCGGTATCTATAGAGCGGTTACCGTTGTTTATCGCGTATTCCTTAACTAGTTCCTTTAACGACCGGTTTATGCATAACCAATCGTCAATGGGACATTTAGCAGGTGTGGGAAAACCTTACACAGAGGAGAAGTACTTCGAACTGTCGTAGACCTTTATTAGTGCAGATATTATCTCAGCATATCTTGTTCATGCAAATATTTACTTTGTTTATTTATTGCTACACAGTTTATGTGCCATAGTTAGTTGTTTCAGATTATAATGAGATGGTAACGCTTTTGAAAATCATTTTAACCTGTGCAAGCGTTAGGGACCAACTAATCTCTCATTACGTGTTTTTCTAGTTTTTGCAGTATCATGGTGTGATGTGACATCACATTGATTGCCTTAAAGAACAGTGTTGCCTAGAGGTCTCTCGTGATATCCATTTGTATAGCCGAACGACTGTAGTACCTCGTTTGTTTTTCTGGGGGCTTTTTTAATCCTTTATTTTTCAGCAACTTTCGGATCTTTGTTCGTGCAACAACAGTTGTCTCATGCTTCCCAAGACAACACACATGTTTAAAAACTGCATTACTACGCGCCTTCCTTCAATTCCCAACACCATCCACAACTAATTTAATCTTTCCACGAAAAGAATCGTCGAACCACCTGGGACACACTGACCTACACTTCACTGGATCGACAGGCTGAACTAAATCAACAGTAGTCTGACATTCTGCAGGAACAAGCAAACTGTCCACAGTCCTGCCCCACTGCTTTACGGCTTCCTCTTCCTCCTTTCACTCTGCTTCCTCCTTTTCCTTTTTTTCCAACCTCTCCATAATCAACATATTCCTCATATTCCGTGGCTCATTTCCCATTATCCATTCCTCGTGCTTCCTCCGCAACTTGTCTCTATTCTCAGGAGTTTCGTGGTTAGTCATTTCCTTCATTTCAGCGTCAAGTGCTTTTAATTTCTTGTCTCGTTCCACCGTTTAATGGCTTAAACATACCACAACCATAACACTTCTCATTACCATACATGCTTAAATACCGAGCCATATAAAATAAATTTAAAGTCACACTTATACCTAAAACTGTCATATTACTCTCTACTACAACTTAATTAATGTCGTAAGAGTGGCAACTCATTCTTATTCTTATACACTGATACAACGATTCAAGTCATTTTCATTCATCACTACTCATAGTTAAAGATTATATACTACTCAATACTGAGCCACAGCTCTTGCGCATGACATGCATATTGCCTACGTCATCAGATGAAAACTAACAGATATTTACGTCTCATCAAAAAGAATCGTCTATATTCCCCTATCCCACAATGAAGCTACAAATATGACTCATCCGCTGACGAAACCTACTGACTTCCCTTGATCTCGCTGTCAAATAATAATAATAGTAATAGTAATAATAATAATAATAATAAACCCCGCGGAGGCCCGGGAAAAGAATAGGCTTCCGATATGTTCTGCCAGTCGTAAAAGACGACCAAAAGAACAAACCACTAATAGGGCTAACCCCCCTTTTAGTGTGATAAGTTGGTTCAGGACAGAACTAATGTCGCCTCGGACAAGCGCTTTCATGGTCGGGGACGACGCTTGAACCGCATACCCCTCCACAATGGTAACGACACTGCTAGCCACACGGCAAATGATTTAAATCCAAATAGAGGTGTTTTGCAGGATATGCTTCATGCAACCACTGTAGGAGGAAAACAAAGGCAGAGGATGAGATGGTCAGATGAAGTTAACCGACACCTCATGTTCTGTTATTGCCAAGCAACAAACTTAGGAACCAACACAACTGGATACAGATCACAAGTATACTCAACATTTATTACCAGATACCCAGAATTAAAATTTTTAACAGAACAACGACTAGCTGATCAGATCCGTGTAATAATAAAAAATAACAGGGTAGCCCAGTCAGAATTAGAAAACATCAAACAACAATTACAGCAAGTATTGGAACAAAATAATGTGCAATCAGAAGAAGAAGAAAATACAGTAATGGACTCAAACATTCCAGAGCAAACAAACAAAGAACTACACGAATCAATTAAACAATCAGAGGAAAACGAAATCCTAAGACAGCCACCAGAACAAGCACAAATAGAACATGAAGTGACACACATGTTAGATATAGAAGAAAAATTTCAGTTGACATATATAGAATACAAAGACACAAATACAGACATTAGACCATTCTTACATAGACCACCAAATAACCCACAAGTTGAAACAACAATAACAACTATCAACACAATCATACACAACAAAATAAATGAAAATACATCTATGGAAGGAATACAACTACTGGTTTATGTAGGAGCACTCGCTACACTAAATATACACACTAGGCAGAGATCAGAACGAACCAACACACAGAAGGAACCCACAAAACCAGCATGGCAACACAGGCTACAGATCAGAATAGAAAAACTGAGAAAAGACATCGGACAGCTAACACAATGTATAAGAAATGAAATATCAGACAAAAAACGAAAAAGGTTAGGTAAAATCTCACAACAAAAAGCGATAGAGCAATTACATGAAAAGAAGCAGAAATTACAAGCATTGGTCAAACGACTTAGAAGATACAAAAAAAAGTGAAAATAGAAGGAAAGAAAACCAAACATTCAACACAAACAAAAAGAAATTTTACCAGTCAATAGATAACACACACATTAAAATAGACAATCCACCAAACATAACACACATGGATCACTTTTGGAGCAACATATGGTCAAACCCGGTACAACATAATAGACACGCACGGAGGATACAAGCAGAAACAGACACATACAAGATGATGCCACAAATGGCCGAAGTGATAATTTTGCAAGATGAAGTCACCCGAGGAATTAATTCTACGCACAATTGGAAAGCACCTGCAAATGATAAAATAGCAAATTTCTGGCTAAAGAAGTTCAACTCAACACATTCACATCTAACTAAATTATTTAACAATTGCATTGCAGACCCATACACAGTCCCTGATACACTTACACAAGGAATAACTTACCTGAAACCTAAAGATCAAGCAGACACAGCAAACCCAGCAAAATATCGCCCCATAACATGCCTACCAACAATATACAAAATATTAACTTCAGTCATTACACAGAAATTAATGACACATAAAACACAGAACAAAATTATAAATGAAGAACAAAAAGGCTGCTGCAAAGGAGCACGAGGATGCAAAGAGCAACTGATAATAGATACAGAGGTGACATATCAAGCTAACACTAAACAAAGGTCGCTACACTATGCATACATTGCTTACCAAAAAGCTTTTGATAGTGTACATCACTCCTGGTTGCTACATATATTGGAAATATACAAAGTAGATCATAAACACAGTAATGTAAAATTGGAAAGCAACACTTAATATCCAAACAAATTCAAATAATATCACATCACAGCCAATAAAGATTATGCGTGGAATATACCAAGGAGACTCATTAAGTCCTTTCTGGTTCTGTCTTGCTCTGAACCCACTATCCAAGATGCTAAATAATACAAATTATGGATATACAGGTATTATTACTGGAACATATCCACACAAAATCACACATTTGCTATACATGGATGATCTAAACCTACTGGCAGCAACCAATCAACAACTCAACCAATTACTAAAAATAACAGCAGTATTCAGCAATGATATAAATATGGCTTTTGGAACAGACAAATGTAAGAAAAATAGCATAGTCAAGGGAAAACACACTAAACAAGAAGATTACATATTGGATAACTACTGCGACTGCATAGAAGCGATGGAAAAAACAGATGCCTATAAATATCTAGGATACAGACAAAAAATAGGAATAGATAATATAAATATTAAAGAAGAACTAAAATAAAAATATAGACAAAGACTAACAAAACTACTGAAAACAGAATTGACAGCAAGAAATAAGACAAAAGCTATAAATACTTGTGCTATACCAATATTGCTACTCATTTGTAGTAGTGAAATGGAGTAACTCAGACCTAGAAGCACTCAATATACTTACATGATCACAATGCCACAAATATAGAATACATTACATATATTCAGCAACAGAAAGATTCACTTTAAGCAGAAAGGAAGGAGTAAGGGGATTAATCGACATAAAAAACCTACATTATGAACAGGTAGACAATTTAAGAAAATTCTTTATAGAATGAGCAGAAACTAGCAAAATACACAAAGTAAACACTCATATAAATACATCGGCTACACTACTGCAATTTCATAACCACTTCTACAACCCTTTAGATCACATAACATCAACAGATACGAAGAAAGTAAATTGGAAAAAGAAAACACTACATGGCAAGCACCCGTATCATCTAACACAGGGACACATCGATCAAGACACATCCAACACCTGGCTAAGAAAAGGCAATATATACAGTGAGACGGAAGGATTCATGATTGCAGTACAGGATCAAACAATAAACACTAAATATTACAGCAAGCATATTATTAAAGATCCCAATACATCAACAGATAAATGCAGATTTTGCAAACAACAAATAGAAACAGTAGATCACATCACAGGCGGATGTACAATACTAGCAAATACAGATTACCCCAGCAGACATGACAATGTAGCAAAAATAATACATCAACAACTTTCCATACAGCATAAACTAATGAAACAACATGTTCCCACATTCAAGTATTCACCACAACATGTACTGGAGAATGATGAATACAAATTATACTGGAACGGAACCATTATAACAGATAAAACAACACCACATAACAAACCTGACATGATACTCACCAATAAAAAGAAGAAATCAACACAACTAATCGAAATATCCATACCCAATACAACAAATATTCAGAAGAAAACAGGAGAAAAAATTGAAAAATACATCCAACTGGTTGAGGAAGTCAAGGACATGTGGCATTAGGATAAAGTTGACATTATACCAATTATACTATCAACTACAGGAGTCATACCACACAATATCCACCAGTACATCACCGAGCGAGGTGGCGCAGTGGTTAGACACTGGACTCGCATTCGGGAGGACGACGGTTCAATCCCGCGTCCGGCCATCCTGATTTAGGTTTTCCGTGATTTCCCTAAATCACTCCAGGCAAATGCCGGGACGGTTCCTTTGAAAGGGCGCGGCCGACTTCCTTCCCCGTCCTTCCCTAATCCGATGAGACCGATGACGACGCTGTCTGGTCTCTTTCCCCAAACCAACCAACCAACCACCAGTACATCAACGCAATAGAGCTACATCCAAACTTATATATACAACTACAGAAATCTGTAATTATTGATACATGTTCAATAAACCGAAAGTTCCTAAATACAATGTAACATATACCGTACAGTTAAAAGGAAGTCACTCTTGATCAAGGTCCGCGTCACTTTCCATTTTTAACCAGACCTAAGGTCTGAGAAAGGGAAGAAGATAATAATATTGCACTCTCACCACAATGACCGAGTGTGGTGGCGCACTAGTTATCACACTGAACTCGCATTCCGGAGGAAGACGGTTCGAACCCGCGTCCGGCCACTTTCGGTTAGGTTTTCTGAGATTTCCCTAAATCGCTTCACGTCAATGCCGGGATAGTCTCCTGGCTAGCGTCAGACAGTGACTAGCACTGAGGCACTGAGTCCCACTAGGAAATAAGCATCAGCAGCAGACAGGCAAGTAACGTCAGTGGGTTTGTGCCACCAAGTCCAGTGGAGAACCTAGTGGTTGTGTCACTTGCAGCAAAGTCTTGAACCTATGGCTGCTGCTGACTGTGCTCAGTCGTCCTACCGTCAGCCATCGTGGTGGTGCTGCTGCCGTCCCGCTGCTCAGTTACCACTGTGCAGTGCTGTTTACTGGCTGTCTGTCGTTATGGCTCACACGTCACCTCACTGGTGGCTACTGGCTCAGCTGCTAACACAACGCTCCACGGTGACTTCCGCACTACCTCACATTACTTTTGATCAAGATTTACATCTTCTTCTCAAAGACTGGCTTGCTGCATTACAAAATGAGCTTACGGTACACTGCATATATGTGTCAGAAATGTCCGACAGAACCGACCCCACATTGTTGTTGATACTGCGGTTGTAGATACTAAATTTGGAAGGGGAGACCGACGCCAGCCACAATCAGGCATTGAAATAATTCGATAATGAAAGTTATATATTTATGTCGGACTGTAAATCGAACCCGGACCTCCTGCTTAACACGAACAATTGCCTTAACCACCTCGGCAATCCGAACACACTTCCCGCAGACCTAAAAACCACCTCAGCCATCCGGACACAACTCGTTCGGACAAAAATTCTCAACTTGTCCCACACTAGTAGCGTCCACTGTCTATTCACTCACTTTCTTACAGCGATTCATGTGTTCCCACATGAATGTAGTCACGCCTGCAGAAATACTGTATATGTAGTATAGTCGAAAGATCGCGGTACCGTAACAAAATCGACATCCATCTCGCACCGATACCAGAGGAAGTGACGATGTCTCGCTACTTACTGCAACGGCGAATGTAGGACGCTGACGAAGTCACACTCTCTGTCAGGTTGGCATCGCCACAGCATCGAGACGCCGAGGTACAGCAATGCAGAGGAACGCTTGCCCTCAGTTCGTGATCAACGATTAAGACGTCAGTATCGTCTCAGATAGGACACCAGTATATATTATATCTTATGCTGAAGTTTAACTGTGAACAATACGTCTGTGAATTGCAAGGGAATAGTCTTTTAAATTTGTTTCTATCCACTGATACTTTAATATTCAGAGACAGTTGTAAGACACAGAAAATCCCTGTTGAAATCCATTACACAAAGTTATGTAAATCTTCATATATCTTGTAACAAAATGAACGAATATTTTGCCTTTTCTACACTTTCTACTCTCATTTATGTGATCATCTGTCAGAAGCCTGAATAACCACCTATGCAAGCGCGAGACGTCCACTAAGAGAGTCAATAAAGTTCTGGAATGCATCGACAGAGGTGAAGGGCCATTCCGACTCCGGAGAACTGCCCAGCTGCGCTAGGTTTCTCGGTTGAGGGTCCTTGTGGTGAATAGCCCGATAGAGGTAGTCCAACAGATTCTCGATTGGGTTTAAATTCGAGAAGTTTGATGCCCAGTGGAGTACGGTAAACTCATCCAGATGCTCTTCGAATCACGCACATATGCTGCGAGCTGCGTGACGCGGTGCATTATCCTGCTGATAGATGCTTTCGTGTGGAGGAAAAACCAACTGAATTTAGGGTTGTACTTCGCCTCCAAGAATAAATAAATACTTATGTTAATCCCCGGAACCTAACGTTATCACCTAGGAACTGTCACGAAAACATTCCCCAGACAATAAGACTCCCTCCTTCCGCCCGGTCCCCTCCGCTTTCAGATGTTTCATGCTGTACGCACCAACTGCCATCTGTCCGATGGAGCATAAAACATATTCATCTCAAAAGGCCGCACATCATTCAATGCGAGGCCCTTACGCAGGAATGTTCAGTGAACGGTCGTTGGTAGCCCTTTGGTACATCTGGGCGGTCACATGCTCAAATAGTCGCACGTCTGTTCATCCGCATACATCCCTACACCGTCGCTCACCCCTGCCTGTGGTTCACCACAATTCTCTCGGCGCCGTTTTTAGATAGCGCCATTTTGCCATGCACAGCATACTTTAATCATAATGACACGCAAGTAGTTTACAAACATGGCCGTTTCGGAAATGCTTCCACCCTTTTCCTGACTGTTGGTGATCATGCTTTTTTGGATCTCAGATCGGTTGATCCGTTGCTGCATTACGACAGCGACTGCACTGTTTTCCGCGTCACCTCCGACACGCTGTATATTCCATCCACTGTTAGTGCTGTCATCTGACGTCTGTGAGTGGTTATTGCACGTTGACGCCGAACATAAGCGGTAGGCTTATAACCCTAGTATCTCTGCAGCTATTAGTCTCTTCTGTGCACCTAAAGTCCCTAATCTGTGGGGAAAAGGCATCTAGTCCGAAGAATAATGCAAAACCGAGAGAAGTAGATGAAGTTATAACCGAATCGACACTGCTGCGTATTTTAGCAGTGACGATTAGAAACAAAGTTCAGGTAACTTTATCTATTTTTAATTCTGTAAACTAGGATTTTAATTAACATTAGTTAGTGGAAAATTAGGAAGAAAGGTTTTCAAAGTATGTCATTAATGAAGAAAGCAACGGCCGTTATTTCCTTACCGGAACAAGAATAATTAAATTGAAAGGAACTTTATACTCATAAACAATCCTACGTAAGATTAGTTATTGGCGTCATGACCTAGGAACAGTACCGAACGCACACTTTCGAGTACTTCACACTACTTATGCCACAGCAGTCATACAATAATCAAATAGCAAAAACATACAACATATCATATTAATTTTCAAAGATCAATTAAAATAAGATTGTTTACTACAGTGGACAGAACTTTTTGTTACGTTACTCACCGTAATACTGACTGTCGTAATTGTAGTAAGCCGAAAGATTTTTTAATTTAGCAGTTACTTTGGTTGTTGTTGTTGCGGTCTTCAGCCCTGAGACTGGTTTGATGCAGCTGTGCATGCTACTCTATCCTGTGCAAGCCTCTTCATCTCCCAGTACCCACTGCAACCTACATCCTTCTGAATCTGCTTAGTGTATTCATCTCTTGGTCTCCGTCTACGATTTTTACCCTACAGGCTGCCCTCCAATACCAAATTGGTGATCTTTTGATGCCTCAGAACATGTGCTACTAATCGATCCCTTCTTCTAGTCAAGTTGTGCCACAAACGTCTCTTCTCCCCAATCCTATTCAATACTTCCTCATTAGTTATGTGATCTACCCATCTAATCTTCAGCATTCTTCTGTAGCACCATATTTCAAAAGCTTCTATTCTCTTCTTGTCCACACTATTTATCGTCCATGTTTCACTTCCATACATGGCTACACTCCATACAAATACTTTCAGAAATGACTTCCTGACACTTAAATCTATACTCGATGTTAACAAATTTCTCTTCTTCAGAAACGCTTTCCTTGCCATTGCCAGTCTATATTTTATATCCTCTCTACTTCGACCATCATCAGTTATTTTTCTCCCCAAATAGCAAAACTCCTTTACTACTTTAAGTGTCTCATTTCCTCATCTAATACCCTCAGCATCACCCGACTTAATTCGACTACATTCCATTATCCTCGTTTTGCTTTTGTTGATGTTCATCTTATATCCTCCTTTCAAGGCACTGTCCATTTCGTTCAACTGCTTTTCCAAGTCCTTTGCTGTCTCTGACAGAATTAAAATGTCATCGGCAAACCTCAAAGTTTTTATTTCTTCTCCGTGGATTTTAATACCTACTCCGAATTTTTCTTTCTTTCCTTTACTGCTTGCTCAATATACAGACTGAATAACATCGGGGAGAGGCTACAACCCTGTCTTACTCCCTTCCCGACCACTGCTTCCCTTTCATGTCCATCGACTTTTGTAACTGCCATCTGGTTTCTGTACAAGTTACTTTGGTATGTCTTTGTAATAACTATGCCTCAAGCTATAAATTAGAACTGTGCTCTGACAGTGAAATTCAGTGTCCAAGTTAGGTACAGGTTTACCACCAGTTTTTTATTATGATATTCTCTCTATTTTTACCAAATGAATTAATACTGGCTTTTGCATCATTCCATTTCTGACATTATTCATACTACAACCAAAGATATTATTACGTAATTGTCCAAAAGTTGGAAAAATTATGTTTTGATAATCTAATAAATTAATGTTCACTTCATTTCCAGTTCATTTTCTGATTATTTCTGTTCATACAAAGGGACAGGATGGAGACTACTTGGATAACGCCTTATGAAAATTATTTACGTGACAATATGAACGAAAACAATGTTATTCAAGCAGTAAAATGCCAACTACGCGGGTCAGTAGTTATAAAAGTCTAGATCTTACTTCACTTCATGATGCTGTTGGTTTGTCGAGTGTTTTCATTTAGCGGTAAATAGGGCACAGGTTGATCTTCTTGCCATACCATAGCTAATAATAAGGGCCCACACTACTACTGATGTGCGAATTACTCTTGCTGCATTTGTACTGTGCTCAATAAATGCTACACCTTTCCCATATTAAACATCCGCTGAGACAACCAATTCAGTTTTCACGGCTCCTCACTTCCGAAACAGACTTTTTGTCTCCGCACTTTTGCATTGCGCGCCCAGCGACAATGCATTTGCAATTTATTACAGTCTTTAACAATAGTTTTTCCTTGACTAGCCCAGCGTGTCTACTTACAAAATGCTAACATTCCTTGCGTATTTTCTTTCTTAAAAAAAATAGCATTTATAACTTGACAACAAAAAATGGTTCAAATGGCTCTGAGCACTACGGGACTTAACTTCTGAGGTCATCAGTCCCCTAGAACTTAGAACTACGTAAGCCTAACTAACATTAGGACATCACACACATCTATGCCCGAGGCAGGATTCTAACCAGCGACCGTAGCGGTCGCACGGTTCCAGACTGTAGCGCCTGGAACCGCCTAGAACGGCTAACTTGACAACAAATTTACAAGAATAATATTCAGCGCTACAATTGAAGCTGACTTCGCAAAACACGTAGAAATTTTATGGATGCCCACAGAGATGTGGTGTTACAGGCTTACTAATGTGACTGGGCTGTATGTTTTCCACTCGCTCTCCTTTCGGACCAAGTAAAGAATCCACTGTTGTACTGACGATTGTACTTTCGTCAGGCACAACATTATACACTGCCGGAAAAAAATAGTACACCTGGAAAGACGAATGGGCACGTGGGGAGAAAGCAGGCAACCATGCCATGGAGACGCACTCGTGCTTCCTACAGCCAGTTGAGCGATTTTGAGAAGAGTCAAATTGTGACCTTCCAAGCGGCGGGATGGTCCTTTCGAAGAATTGTTACATACGTTGGACAGCTTGCGTCAGTTGGCCATCGATGCTGGTATCGATAGTAACATGAATTTCCGTACTTGGGATTCTGGATGTCCACACCGCACAGACGCTCACCAGGATCGAAGTACTCTCTGGCAGCAGAGGCAGACCGTAGAGCTGGAAAAACACAGATAAGATGGCTTGAGAGATCAGACGAATCAACATGAAATGCTACGAACCGGTTCTTAGCAGTGAGACTATGGGCACACACCCCGTTAATTCGACTTCTACTCTCAGCATCGACGCGCACGGTAGGACTGGTGCGGTAAGAGGATCACTTGGACAATGGATTGCAGCACCGTGGTCTTCAGCGATGAAAGCAGGTTCGTCTACACGAAAGTTATAGTCGTACAAAGTAGACTTTTTGAGGCCTGTCTTGTAATATGTATTCGTCCAACACACAGTGGTCTGGGATGCGATAGTCTACGACTCTTGTTCACTTTTCCTGTTTCTGAATGGGACGCTAACCAGCGCTCGGTACGTGCGGATGTTGTTAGACCTGTAATCCCGTCATTCTTGCAATAGGAAGGTGGTTTATTGTTCCACCAGAATAATCCTCTCCTCAACCCTGCCCTGGAAGCTCAACATGCTCTGCAAGACATACAGCAACTCCCCTGGCCAGCACTATAACCGGACTTGTCCCTAGTAGGGCACGTGCGGAATATGATGGGTGCACGAGAAGTGATTTATGCTACTCGTCAATCAACAGCTCTTACAGAATTACGTGACCAGGTCGAGCAGGCGTGGCATAACGTATCCTAGGACAGTTTCGTCATCTGTACGATCGACTGGATGCCAGAATGAGCTCCTGTATTACCGCCCGTGGAGGCTAAAGGACGTACCGGCAACACCCTAATACGGATGTTTTTGCATTGGTCGATACCTGGTACCCAAGAACCGCTTGTACTATTTATCTGTAACTGTAATCACTTCATGCACTTTATGTGCACTGTTGCAATAAGAAAACTTGAATGAATTGGAAATATCTAGGGAAACAGAAAGACAGAGAGAGAGAGAGAGAGAGAGAGAGAGAGAGAGTGAGTGAGTGAGAGAGAGAGAGAGCGCGCACATCTGTAGGCGTGACTGTCTTGATGACTTCAGTGCAGATGAACAACAGGTCCGAGCCTCTTTTAGCAATACAGGACTCACTGCGTGAAATTAACTAAACGGACAGTGGTCGCTACCAGCGGGTAAGAGGTTGAGAATTTGGGTCGAATGGTAAGCATGTCCGGATGAGTGATAGGGTGAAGGCAACTGTTTGCTTTGCAAGAGAGACCCACGTACGAGTCGTGTTCTGGTATTAATTCTCAACTTTCACCATCGAATTATTTTGATGCCTCATTGCTGCAGGCATCGGTATATCCTTCGAACTTTAAATACTGTAATAGCGAACCTGCCAAAACGCTGCAGTTGCTAAATGAGTATGAGAAACGTACATACATCAAAAACTCCTTCTATCCCCACTCTCTGTCCATCGTTTCCTCCTCTTCTCTTTATCCATCTTCTCTTCTAACCCCTCTCTCTGACCAGTACTTACTCCTTCTCTCTTTGTCCATCCCCCTCCCCCCACCATTCCATCCTCCCCCTCTCTCTGTCCATCTCCTCCTCCCAATTCTTCATCCATCTTCTCTTCCACCCTCTCTCTTTGTCCATTACCTACTTCCTGTCTCTTGTCTATCCCTCTCCCTCACCATTCCATCCTCAAAATGTTCAGATGTGTGTGAAATCTTATGGGACTTAACTGCTAAGGTCATCAGTCCCTAAGCTTACACACTACTTAACCTAAATTATCGACAGAAGTCCGCCGGGCGGAATCGTGCCGGGGACCAGGCGCGCTCCTTCCCGTTCCGGAAAGCTGTGCGTTAGACCGCTCGGCTAACCGCGCGGGCTTACACTAAATGTTACTTCTGTGGACACGGAATAAAACCAAGAAATTCTCACACTGAAGCTATCTACAAATTTTGTTCGATGAAGTCTAATAGTGCGAAACGTGTTGTTCTCCGTGAAATTTTCCCATTGATAAGGACACAATTTCGGTGGCTTTTCAATGGACTATTCACCTGACACAGAAATGAGTACACTACATGTTCAAAGTTTTATTACTCAAAAATTTACACTTTCTTGACTAACGGCATGATTTCACGAGACTTTTCTGCCCTTTTCTCAAATTGACTTGGCACAGTGATCCTTCTGGCTTAACAAGCATGTCAGTATCGGGCACTATATCACTAATCACTTCAAGTAAATTCTTCTCATCATTATTTCCACAGCACGAATGTGATGTAGCCATATCACTGTTAAGACACAATTCTCTCTTCGCTCATATACTTTAATCAACTACCATGCCAAGCAGTTCACTTGCAAAATCGTCTTCGTTCAGGCACTCATCAAAAGTTAATTATATTGCATGTCGTCCACATCGAATATGGTACAACTTCCATGTAAACAAAGAACAACCTGGTAAAGACTTAGGAAATTTCATCAAAGGATAAGTTAAACAGTCAGGGGATGGACAACCGCCCGGCCGGTGTGGCCGAGCGGTTCTAGGCGCTTCAATCTGGAAACGCGCGACCTCTACGATCGCAGGTTCGAATCCTGCCTCGGCCATGGATGTGTGAGATGTCCTTAGGTTAGTTAGGTTTAAGTAGTTCTAAGTTCTAGGTGACTGATGTCCTCAGATGTAATGCCCAACAGTGCTGAGAGCCATTTGAACCATTTTTTGATGGGCAACCAGAAAGTTCTCACTAAGCGATTGCGACTGATATATGAAGTACAGTCATATTTGCTGTTTAATTTATTACCTCTTCGTATTAACTGGTCCTGTAATTAGTCTTTTGCAGCAGGACAACCAGCCATGTTCTACTTTCACCATAACTTGTGAATACATCTTCTCTGATAGCCGACAAATAAATACCAGAGTCTAAAATACGTTGAAAAGTAGCAGTATCCGCATTTGCATTTAATGTCGCATATTTAAATACAGTTATCTCTTCACTATCCTCTAGGTGCATCTCCAGAATGTCGCCAGAATGTATGTACAGAACACCCGACTTCTGTGTCCAGTATTACCATCCTTATTCTCCCTATTTTCTATCAGCCAGTTTCTAGGGTTCTCTGCCTCTACCATGTAACGCTGATAATTTTCAGAGGATCAGCTGATTTAATTTCCATAATACGTGGCGGAAGTCGATTGTTCACGGGTTGCGTAATCCTGATAAAACAGCGCCGATGCAACTAGGCCATGGAGCCATGGACTCCACAAGCCATATTTGCGTCTGCTATCCCATCGTAGATGGTGCAACTGCCAATTTCTATGTTCCCAGTTGTCTTTACTTTGCTGAGAATCCCTGCCTAATCAACTCGCAAGGTAGTGGTTTTATGTGTTCCCATCATAACCCAATTGTCGTAACAAACTCGGAAATGAGTTATCGTCCTGCATGTGATGTCCAGCTAACACAATCTCCTGTTGCAGCCTGCTTTGTAACTTAGATAAAGTCTGATTAATTCTTGTCGATTACATGGAGCATCAGAATATTAATTACGCTTAACCGTTTCCTTACAGTACTCAACTGGATTTTTATGGTTTATGTCACTGCAATTGTCTATCAACAATACGCTCAACTTAACGTGGCCTTTGATGCTTTTGGACCATAGTTCATTCAAGAAAGCTCCCCGAAATACCCCTTAAGTTTTAGAATGATACATTAAGGTTTGCATCCATGCTGCCATCTCCTGTGCTAGGTGACTGAGGACAAAATTCCTCTACAGCATTGGCCACCATGAGAATGGGTAAGCAAGTTTCAGTTGTCCAGTTATATTGGTGGTTGTTTTGTATTGAAACGAAGTGGCACCTACATTCATAGTTATTGTTCTCGATAGTTTTATGTTTCATTCTTGTTGCCAGAGGCCCTGGAGATCGGTACACGTAACATAATCTCTCTTCTATTTGTCACTAATTTTCTGATTCCGTCCTCCTTCACAGCACCAACTTAGCAGCCTCACATGTTTGCATTTCGTCATCACAGATCTTTGTTTCTGCAATCAAAACAGTTCCTCATGACTATATCCTCTGGTTTATGACTGTATCTGTTGAAAGCTTAATAATGACCACAGCTCAGCACTAGAACCAATAACCACTGGTAGTGTGCCATTTCATTCATCCTCACTCGTTAAAGAAAACTATTTGATTTCGTTCTTAAACACTTGTAGTTTATCAGTAACCTCCCTAATCTCGACCTTCCATTTGTGCAATGCTACTTCCCGATGTGCCACATGTTGGCACACACTATCTAATGCATTTTGTTGTTCTGTACAAAACTCGTTCACTATTTCTTTAATTCGGCCTTTATCCATGTGTGTCCGGTCAGAATGCGCCATCAAATCATTCTCAATCATCGATAGCCAGTTAAAAATGCGTTCTGCTATTCCTTGTCGACTTTCTTGAGCCGGCCGCGGTGGTCTCGCGGTTCTAGGCGCGCAGTCCGGAACCGTGCGACTGCTACGGTCGCAGGTTCGAATCCTGCCTTGGGCATGGATGTGTGTGATGTCCTTAGGTTAGTTAGGTTTAAGTAGTTCTAAGTTCTAGGGGACTGATGACCACAGCAGTTGAGTCCCATAGTGCTCAGAGCCATTTGAACTATTTTGAACTTTCTTGAACTTCATAAATTTTTCCTAGCACTTATTTTTTCCATTGATTTACCGTCTTGATCTCTAGTCCCACTGCAACCATTATTTAAGCGCGATTGGTATTTGTAGATTATGTAGTGGAAACAAGAAAAACATCGAACAGTGTCGAAAGATTTTTGTCCTGCAGGCAGATTTGGAAATGACCTATTTTTAATTGGGTAGGTTGAAGAGGGAAACGGACAGTGAGTGCTGGGAGAGGGTGAGAAGTTATCGGCAAAATGAGAAAACCTCTGAAATCATTTCAAATTCTGGTTATCAGTCAGTTTGGCTTGTTACCTGAAATAGAAACAGAGCCTCAGCCAGTTGTTGAGCTAAGTAGAGTACAACAGACTTGTAGAAACGACTTGAAGGCTAGGTCGGTAGAAAAGTGATGCAGAAAATATGTCTTGCTGCTACACAGTCACGGAAGAGATGTATGCTAAATGGTATAGCAAAAGTTATGAGTAGAGTACCAGGTTACAAGCATTGCGAAACCTAATGCCAAGGTTAGCCAGGTGACAGACAATACATGGGATTTTTGCAGAGATTTTGATGTAGAAATGATTCAAATGGTACTAAGCACTATGAGACTTAACATCTGAGGTCATCAGTCCCCTAGGCGTAGAACTACCTAAACCTAACGTGCCCGAGGCAGGACTCGAACCTGCGATCGTAGCAGCAGCACTGTTCCGGACTGAAGCGCATAGAATCCCTCGGCCACAGCGGCCGGCTGTGACGTAGAAGATAGTGTACTTGAAATAGGAGAAGCAGGGAAAAGGCGGCCTGCAAACTCTGAATATAACATTAAATGTGACATCAGACTTTACTAGTGTGGGGTTTGAGCAAGTTTTACCGCGCTATGACCAGTTCTGGGTTAACACGGCTGTCAGCTCTGTTATCAGGCAGCTGAGCAGATTGCTTCTGACTGATACAAAGTCTCGTATCTGTGCCATGCCCGTTGCTGCAATTGGGAAATGGGGATACAAAGATCATGACCTCAACCTAACTAGGGATTAGAAGCAAACATTAGCTGAGCATCTTTCAGAAAGTCTAAGATGGGCCAGAAGCACACAAGACAAAATTCCTGTCACTCCTGGAATCAGAGAGCCACATTTTTTAGTTTAGAGTCAGCTTACAGACAGTACTGAACGAAATCAGAATCCGGTTACAGACTGACATTACTGAAAGAAATTAAAGCAGAATATAACAGATTCAATAATAATAATAATAATAATCTCAAACTTCCTGGCTGATTAAAACTTTGTGCCGTACCGAGACTCGAATTCGGGACATTTTCTTTCCGTGCGAAAGTGTTCTACCAACAGAGCTACCCACCCACCACTCACGATCCGTCTTCACAGCTTTAGTGACGCCAGTACCTCGTCTCTTGCCTTCCTAGTGTCACACAAGTTTTCAAGCGAACGTTGCGGGGTCTTTTCCTGGAGAAAGGATTGCGTGGTGACAAGGCTCAGCCACAGCCTGGGAATGTTTCCAGAGCGAAAATGTCACTCTGCAGGGGGAGTGGGGTGAGGTGCTGATATTAAACTTCCTGGAAGACTGAAACTTTGTACCGGACCGGAATTCGAGTTTGGGACCTTTGCCTTTCGCAGTCAGCTGCTCAACCAAGTCAGCCACCCAAGTGTGACTCACAACCTGTCCTCACAGCTTTATTGTCTGCATCACCTCGTCTCCTATCTTCCTAATTTCACTGAAGTTCTCAACTGAAACTTACAGGACTAGTATTCCTGGATGAAAGGATATTGCCGACACTAGGCTTAATAACAGCCTGGGAATGTTTCAAAAATGAAATGTTCACTTTGCAGAAGAGTCTGCGCTTATATGAAACTTACTGACACATTACAACTGTGTACTGGACCTAGGCTAACTCGGTTCGGTACGCAGTTTTAATCTCCCAGGAAGTTCCATAACAGCGCACAATCCGCTGCAGAGTGAAATTTTCATTCTGAAGTTATTTTGTTTCATCAGAACATTAAGGGGTTGAAAAAAAAGACAGATGAGCATCTTATATTTTTGGAACATGTGGAAAACTCTGAAGTGATAGATGTTCTGTGCCCCTCTGAACACGAGGTAAACGCAGAGTTGGAGTAGTTAGTTGTCAGAGGTTACACACCATCATTGAGTTAACAGAGAAAAAGGAGGAACTGAAACATGAAAAAGTTGGACACAAAGTCAAAAATATTGAGACGCATAGTATTTATGTTGACAAGAACGTAGAAGCATTTACTTGTGAGTTGTTATTGCAGAATACTTCTTTGAGAATTGAAAGAATTTGCAGATCCCCTCCAGCAAATTTTCAGCTATTTATGACAAATCTTGATCCATTATTGAGTAAACTATCGGAAGAGAAGTAACAGTTACTAGTTTGTGGCGATTTAAATTAAGATTTCTGAAAAGATATAGACTGGAAAAATGAACCAGAATCATTATTTGGGTTTCTCAGACTATTTTTAGTAGTCAGTTTTCCAACTAGTGTGCAGCAAGGTAGAAGAATACTGAGTTATAACATTTTACTGACAGTGCTCAGGCTGAAACAATTAACGTGGAGCCAATATATAATAGACTGTCTAATGGTGACGTACAGTTAATGGAAATCAACAACATGGCACCTTAAAATGCTTAGACAGATTCATACACTGCAGTAAAGTTTGTAGATGAGAGAAGCAACTCATGTTTTAAGAGTAAGTAGAAAAAGATTGTATGTGATGCGGTATATATTGTAAGAGGCGCTAATGTCAAGTACAGCATATTCCATAGCAAATTTGTATCAATGTTTGAGAATTCCTTTTCTTAAACGTTAACCAGGAGATCCATTAAAAACCAAGTAAGCCATGGATAACTAGGGGAATTAAAATCTCATGTAAGAGGAAGAGGAAAGTTTATGTAAAGGCAAAAATAAGTCAAGATCTCACATTACTTGTGCATTACAAAAAATACAAAAGAAACTTTTTCAGGCGTGGTAAATTACACAGTTATTAAACATCTTCATAAGAACGGCGAAAACAAAGATTTAAACAAGTATCGTAAACTTTAATTACTCACATCTTTTTCAAAATATCCGAAAACGTAATGTACGAAAGATTAGTCTCATACTTAAGGGTAAACAATTTACTAAGCATATTACAATCTGAGTTCCAAGAGGATTGCGCCACTGGGAATGTTATTTATACATTCACCCATCAAATAGTGGAAGCCATAAATAATAAATTATCTCCAGTGGTAGTCTCTGTGATCTCTTCAAGACGTTTTATTCTGTAGATGATGTTACTATCATAGAATAACGAACGCTTTATGTCATTGAGGGCTTTACACACAACTGATTTGAATCGCACTTAACATATAGAATGCAAAATATTGGACTGAGTAATTCGTAAAGTGTTGGAAGAATAGAAAATGTTGTGACTGGCGAGAAATCACGACGGGAGTCCCACGGAGGTCAATTTCAAAACTGGTTCAAATGGCTCTGAGCACTATGAGACTTAACGTATGAGGTCATCAGTCTCCTAGAACTTAGAACCACTTAAACCTAACTAACGTAAGGACATCACACACATCCATGCCCGAGGCAGGATTCGAACCTGCCACCGTAGTGGTCGCGCGGTTCCAGACTGAAGCGCCTAGAACCGCTCGGTCACACCGGCGGGCAGGTCAGTTTCAGGTTCCTCTTTTTTACGTATATGTATGACTTCCACTTAGAGTTCTACAAGCAGAATTGGTACTTTTTGAAGGCGATACTAGCATTATAATTAATCTCATTAGCGAGAAAGCAACAGAAGAAATAGTAAATGATGTTTCCAAACATTATTAAGTGGTTCTGAGAAAATGGACCTTCCCTAAATTTTGATAAATCTCACTGTATTCGCTTCTGGACAACAAATAGAGTCACACCAACAGTTTATGTAGCACACAAGGAGCAATCAGTAAATAAGGTAGAATACTCCAAATTTTTACGCGTCCATAGATATGAAACCTTGAGCTAAAAGAAGCGAATTACTGAACTTCTCATACAATTAAATTCGGCTAATTTTGCTCTTTGAAAATTGTCAGTCTTGGAAACAAACGAATTAACCTCCTCACACTTTTTGCATATTGTCTGAGACATACACTCTTATAGGCAGGACGTGACGCATTCTTCTCTAGCCTACGGCCAACTGAACTGTCTTTTGGCAACTGCGTGGCTGAACTGTATCCAGTACACAGACGTCGCTCTTGCCTGCAAACAATGGAGGGCGGGCACGGCGGGCGCCCAGCCTTGGCCGCGACGCGGCGTGTCGTTTTGGGCGACTATTATGGGCGTTCGTGGAATTCTTGCGACAGGTTGCCATCTATCGCCGGGGCCGCCTCCTGCGATGTCGACTGCAACAACACCACAAAACCGAATTTGTGCTCCAGCTGGTCCTGGCGACTTATTTGTTCAGTTACTGCTCTACGCCACTGACTCTTATTTCAATGTCCTCCATGTGAGAGTATTTATGAACGTCAAAAGGTGGTATCTTTGTACGAACCTCTTGCGTGAATCATTTCTTAAACGTGTAACTTAAATTTTCAGCTTTCTTTTTGCTGCCTTCTGTTGCTACTACTAATGAACCCAGAAGTTCTCGGGTTCTCGGCAGTATGTTTTGCTAAGGTATGATGACGGAAGTTGTTATATGCTTCGCGCACTGATATTCTTACGGACTCACCTATTTCCACTAACTTCTGCCTCGCGACATTTGCGAGTTCTTTTTTGAACAGAAAGTGCAGCAGTCTCTGTTCACTAATCATTTTCCGAATTCAATTGTTAAACCTCGGCGGTTCTTTCCATCCTTAATCCAGTTACTTTTCATGTAACTCTCTGGATCAAAAATTACAATCCGTTAAAACTTAACCCAAAATTCGTTTTCACCCATCTTTCTGGAGCTAAATGATGTCCATTCGTTTTCTAAGTGCGATTCTGACAACTGCTTATTTAATTCTTCTGGCGCAAATACTCTCCTAGCTTTCTTGACGGATTCATGAACTTTAGTAAACATCGTTGCTATGATGATGTCATGATCATTAATCCCAGTCTCCACAACGACACTGTGTATAAGGTCAGGCCTGTTTCTAGCTATACCGTGTAAAATACTACCTCTGAGTGTGTGTTCTGTAACTATTCGTTCAAGGGTGTTTTCGGGACACGTGTTAAATGGTACTTCGCAAGTCTGATTTTCCGAACCATCCGCAGTGAATACATAGGCGTGACAGACTGTACCCGGTATTGCAGTCACCTTCAACTAATCCTGCACAATCTGGTTATTTCCGCGAAACTGAGCGCAGGATTTCTTTGAATGATTCTACAATTGTTACGGCGGAATCTGGTGGCCGGTAAAAGCACCTGATAATAAATTCACCTGCTATTCGTGTCCAGATATCTTTACACTCAGACTCAACTTAGACCACGGGAGACACAATACTTTTGTCGACGGCAGTCAGCACTCTCCCTCCTATAGCGTCTAATCTGTCTTTTCGATGTACGTTCCATGCCTCGCTAAATATTTCGGAGTTTTATACTTCCAGTGTCAATCAGCTCAGGTTTCGAAGAATAATTTGAACGTGACAACTTTTCTGTAGGGAAGTATGTTCATGAACTTTATTACGAATGCTTCGGCAATCTGCTGTTAAAACTTCTGCAATAGCAGTGTCTCTACTTCGTACGCGATCTCATTCCGCTCTCTGCGTGTCGACAGGCGAGCGTCCATTAGAAGACCTCGAACTACTGCCTAGCCTCAAAAGCTCCTTGTGCACTCCACAAGTACCCTGCTAACCGAGTACCTGCTTCCTTGCACCCCTGATCCATCAAAGGGTGTCCTACAACTCCGCCATAAAACGCAGGTCCAGAAATCTGCAGCCATGACCGTCACTGAATGTACTGAGCCTCCGGTTGAAACTCTTCACTCGGTTCATAACTAAAAGACCCCAATCGACTCTGAATACGATGCTGCAAATTGTGAGTTCCACTTGTACCCCGCGAGCGCTGGTAACAGTCTCCACACATACGCCAGCCGCCTGTAGGAACTGAGGAAGGTCTCAGAACCCAAGCGACAGGCGTCATTTGTACTGACATGAGGAACAGCTTGCCGATGACTGCACAATGCACCTCCGATAGCTGCAGGCTGCGTCTCCTCTACATCTCAGCGCGCATCTCGTGGTCGTGCGGTAGCGTTCTCGCTTCCCACGCCCGGGTTCCCTGGTTCGATTCCCGGCGGGGTCAGGGATTTTCTCTGCCTCGTGATGGCTGGGTGTTGTGTGATGTCCTTAGCTTAGTTAGGTTTAAGTAGTTCTAAGTTCTAGGGGACTGATGACCATAGATGTTAAGTCCCATAATGCTCAGAGCCATTTGAATCCTCCACATCTCTCATGAGGTCCCCCGCCATGCACACAAAGTACACATTGAAATACTTTCCACCCTTGAACGTACTGCAGCTCCCAACAACTAGTAAACCCATCCCACCGTGTGGCTGCCTGGATCCTGTTGAAGGAGCGTTCACATGTCCACTCACACAGTGAATGGGAGAGGTAAGACGGCCAGCTTCCACATTGACTCTCCGTCTCGAGCTACGCGGCCGTGTAGCAATACGCCACTCACCCAGCATTGGGTACACTAGGAGATGGCCCGGTAAAAGAGCCCGTGAACGAAACAAGCGACACCTGAGGTGTTACACGAGACTAGCCACATTCTCCACTGCCACCACACCCCGAGGTAGCAGCCCGCGGAGGGCAGACTGCAGACATGTTCAACTTCTGCTGATCGCGAATTGCAGCGAAGATGTACACGTTACCGTAACTAAAACCCGGTACTACGATTCTCAAATACAAAACTAAAGAATTGTGTAATTAATTTAAGAATTAAACTTTTCAAGCACCAACGAATGCTGAAGCCTTGATCTATTACAAGATGTTTACAAATAATGAAGTTATTGTTTGCTTACTGCATAATCTTTATGTTGTAAATGTCAAAGGTCAAAGCAAGGTACGTTTTGACATACTTTCTTGTTAGATTTCATTGTTTCATTAATATTCGCGTATTGTTTGTTGTATCTAAGATTTGAAAATATACATCACACTCACATGCAACATTGGTAGCTCTAGTAGTACAACTGATTATTTTGTGTAGTATGTGTTTAAGTGTTTCTTTTGTTTGTTTCCAATTCATTCCTATATGACAATACTAGTATAAAAATTATGTCCGATTTCATACTGTTCAGTTTTATCTCAGTAATTGATTACTATAATATCAGTAATCTTTGCATAATTCTTATGAAAAATAGTATCGATAACATATAATTTCAATTTTGGTGACAGTTTATCTATGTTGCGAATCATCTATTCCTCTACAAACGTCTATATAGCATTAGTGATCAATACTGTACGTAAACGGTATGAATGCAAGTTGATTTGTCATGTCTCTTAGAGACTAAGCCGGGAACCACACTTTGAGAAAGGGCAGAGTCACAAAATAATATTGGAACTTAATTTCAAATCAAGTCTTGGTAAGGGGCGAACCGTTGGACCAGCTGGACATTTGTTATCCAATTTGTAAAGTTGGTGATGAACCTCAGTCTGCAATGGCAACACCTAATAACTAACTTCAGCAAAATAATCAGCTTTAAGAATGTAAATGTCGTGTGACTACAGCCTCCCGTCGGGTAGACCGTTCGCCGGGTGCTCGTCTTTCGATCTGACGGCACTTCGGCGACTTGCGTGTCGATGGCGATGAAATGGTGATGATTAGGACAACACAACACCCATCCTTGAGCGGAGAAAACCTCCGACGCAGCCGGGAATTGAACCCAGGCTCCTAAGATTGATATCCTATCTCGTTGACCACTCAGCTACCGGGGGCGGACAGATTTAAGAATGAATGTTTCAGATGGTTGTCCTGTAGATGAACGTGGGTTGTTTTTGAGACCTTTATTTCGATGTTCTGCTTGACAAAGACACCTTTTTGTTTCTTGCCTTCTTTTAGCTAATAACTTTGGGAATGGTCTAGTTAAGCTTGTGCACCACGCTGGGGACAGCTCATTTAAAATTTTACTTCTTTATGCCCCATTACCGTTCTTAAGTGGGACACTTCCTGCTCAAAACTTTTGTGCAAGTGGGGAGTAATAAAAATCAGCAAACTTTTCGTTTATATTTGATGAATAATTCGACTCAGTATGATTTGAGCTAAACAGGCTCTGAAAATATCAAAGTTTAGATAGATTAATGAGAATACAGAGGTTGTATGCACTGATTTCAATTCCTCCTTATTAACCGGTTGATGGCTATTCCAATTGCTTTTCTGGGGGAGCTTTAGGGTTGAGAAGTGTTGAGGATACACGGCGGGGGAGTTGCAAGTGTCACTGCCTGAGTCTTATCTCCTGTGGGCCGACGGAAAGTGATCTTTTCAGAATCACTAGTGATAGGATTGACAGATAGACATTGGCCTCGTGTTATCTTGGGGAAAGTCTCCTTGGCTAGCGTCTTACTGGCGCCTGGAATATTTTCCAGTTTATTGCACACATCTGTTTTGGATGGCCGAGCTGAAAGTATTCCTTCCAGATGACGGAACTGTGCCTGTAGGAAGTAGTAGCCAGACTGTGCTAACTAAAGTACATTAATTGGATTGTAAAATTTAACGTCCTCCGGCGAAAGACATTGCTGTAAGGAAACAAGTACGCCATTGGCAGACCTATAAAGCTTTCAGAAGATTATATATCGATACTCTCGGAGGAAATAAGGGAGCAGTCAGTTCTTTACTGACTAGAAAGAAGGACAGCGTCTCCGGACTTGGCACTGACCACATCGGTACTGCGCAGGGTTTGCTCTCAGCTGGAACAGCAGACTCCATTATGAGGGCGGGCTCGTATGTTCGAGTCCTTGAAAGTACGGTTCTAGCGACGTAATTGATGGCAGCCAGACATGGGATCACAAAGCAGCTCATACCGAACGGGCGATAATGGTGAGCGTAACTTGCGGCTTCGACATGGTACGACGATAGCAAAACTAAAAGTTCACATTCATTTTCGGATTCGCTTTACCACATTCGTTAGCTCATTCTCAGTTGAATGGGCTTCTTCGCTTCTCCAGTCACAAAAGAGTTAGTGAAACTGATGCGTAGGCAGGTTGAGAGAAATTACTCAATGTGAGGGATATTATTACAAACTTATTTCGACTCTCACCGAATAACCTTGCCAACCTACGGTTAACTTATCCACTCCTCACAGTAAATATTCTATGTTTGCGATACTTATGATTTCATGATTAATTCAGATGCTTATTCATTCTCGTAACAGTTTGTAATAAATTACAAAGGGCACTTAAACATGTCTTTGAGCCAAATAGATATCTCCCTGGTGGTATTTAATACTTTTCAGTGATACAATGCATACTCTCACCTTAAGATTCACTGCAAGGACCACGATATTCCATAGCGTTAATCATTCCTTTACGTACATTTATTACACCATTCGATTTTAAGGATGCGTCTGCATGGCGATTACTTCTGATTCAGTTAACTTCACTCACAGACATGCTGTGTTTTGAAAGAAGAGGGGCGTGAAATAACTAAACTAGCTTGACGAAGGCATAGATATTTCCAGCTGATTAATTCAGAATGAACTTAGGTTGATCGTGTTGGTACGTGGCGAAGTCACAGACAAACTGCCAAGATAAAAAGTATTGTTTAGCACGTTAAAATTCATACAAATAAAAGATCTCCGAAAGGTTCGTGAACAAATACGCTCTTAAATTAGGAACGAATCAAGTCATGAGAAACTAAATTCACTGAAGTAAGATGCACGTTGTTACTTCTCATCACAGACAGAGGCTTCTATACTAAATCGCACTTCACACCCAAAATTTGAATGAAAAGAATCAATAATTACAATTTTCAATGCAATGAATTGTATTACACTTCTGACTGAACAGATTGAAACTCTCTACGTGTTGAAGTGAATCAAACTACGATATAACTCCAAACTAAACTCGGAAAAGCTATTGTGTCACACGCTTGTGTCCCAGAAGCTAAGTGAATCTGATCGTTAGAAAATGTCGGCCGTTCGCTTCCTCTCTGAAAGTCGAGGAGCACACAGAACAGTTGGGCAGTACTAACAACGCTCATAGCCACTTAAAGGAAAATGATTTGTTTCCGGCTATGTTCATTGCTACTCCCCACCACCAGAAAACTGTTCTGTTGGTAAAGGTCAGACAGAAGGATATAAAGGTAGGGATGTGGATGAAGTAGGTACAGAATATAATAAAACCTTTTTCCTTCTCACACTTCTCCCAGAGGCTCGTCACCACAGTAGAAGTACATCATTTGGTGTGACTCGCGTGTTGATAACGCGCTCGAATATTCTAAATGACAGATCTTATGAAGAGGAACAGACTGTACTGTTTCACGGGTTTCAAAAATTGGTGTAGTAGTATCCTAGCAAACTCTTTCGTTCATACATTTTTAAGTGTTAAATTTAATGCTTTGGCTACAGCACCTTGCAACGAAAGAGCATTAAGTTTACATGTCCATAATATGTTGACAATATCTGGTATAATACCTGTAATGACTACTTCAATGCGAATATAGGAAGAGTGATGTCATAAGATGATTGTAAAAGTATATTGTGATAAGCAGTTGAACACTTTGTGGTATTGTTATATACTTATTCACTATATCAGTTATATTTGTGGTGACTGGTCTCTTCTAGAGGAAGCAATAATTTATTATCTTCAAAATAGTGGTATCCGGCTAATAAAATTGGGAAACCATTAACCCTGCGAACTGAAAAGATTACTCTCTGCTAGTTTCCGTTTGTGGGCCCCTTTTCTAAGGGAGAAGTGAGCGGTAAGCTGACGGAGATGGCAGCGTTAGTATCAAGTACCCTTGTTTTCGTTTGTGGAACGCCTTTTCTTTAGAAACAGGATTAAGACAGAAAGACTGACCTGGAAAAAGTAGTCAGCTAGCAGTTGTAGAATGAAATTATGTAAGGTTTTATTATATTGTGCCGACGTTGTGTAATTTAATATTGAAGGCGATAATTAGTCATTCTGTAGTAAAAAGTCTTGTCGTGTTAACTGTAGACGTGAATGCAAGATACACACATCAAAACAAGTTTTGCAGCACCTCGGTTGCGAGAGTTCTGGAACCTGTACAGAATATTGGAATAGAGATCAACATAAACCCCACTTCCGCCCTTTTAATGCTCATGAAAACCACACATTGCATGTTGTACCACCATACAGCCAGACCTTCAGAGATGGTTGTCCCGATTGCTGTACACACCGGTTCCTCTAATACCAAATAGCACGTCCTCTTGCATTGATACATGCCTATATTCATATGGCATACTGTCCACAAGTACATCAAGGCACTGTTGGTCCAGATTGTCCCACTCCTCAAGACGATTCAGCGTTGATCCCTCAGAGTGGTTGGTGGGTCACGTCGGCCATGAACAGCCCTTTTCAATCCATCCCAGGCATGTTCAATTGGGTTTATGTCTGGAGAACATGCTGGCCATTCCAGTCTGGCGATGTCGTTATCCTTAATGAAGTCATACACAAGATATGGACGATGGGGAGCGCGAATTGTCACTCATGATGACGAATGCCTTGCTAATATGATTCCGATATGGTTGCACTATCGGTCGGACGATCGCATTCGCGTACCGTACAGCCGTTACGGCGCCTTCCATGACCACCAGCGGCGTACGTCGTCTCCACATAATACCACCTCAAAACAGCAGGGAACTTCCACCTTGCTGCACTCCCTGGACAGTATCTCTAAGGCGTTCAGCCTGCCCGGACTGCCTCCTAACACGTCTCTGACGATTGTCTGGTTGAAGGCATATGCGACACTCATCGGTGAAGAAAACGTGATGCCAATCCTGATCGGTCCATTCAGCAAGTTGTTGGGCCCATCTGTACCGCGCTGCATGGTGTCATGGTTGCAAAGATGGACCGCTCCATGGCCGTCGGGAGTGAAGTTGCTCATCATGCAGCTTATTGCGCACAGTTTGAGTCGTATCACGACGTCCTGTGGCTGCATGAAAAGCATTATTCAACATGGTGGCGTTGCTGTCAGGGTTCCTCGAATCCTCCGAGCCATAATCCGTAGTTAGCGGTCATCCATTGCAGTAGTAGATCTTGGGCGGCCTGAGCGAGGCATGTCATCGACTGTTCCTGTCTCTCTGTATATCCTTCATGTCCGAACAACATCGCTTTGATTCGCTCCGAGACGCCTGGACACTTCCCTTGTTGCGAGCCTTCATGGCACAAAATAACAATGCGGACTCGATTGAACCGCGGTATTGATCTTCTCGGCATGGTTGAACTACAGGCAACACTAGCCGTGTACCCCCTTTCTGGCGAAATGGCTGTAACTAGTCGGCTGTGGGACCCCCTCCGTCTAATAGGCGCTGCTGATACATGGTTGTTTACATCTTTAGGCGGGTTTTGTGACATCTCTGAACAGTGAAAGGGACTGTGTCTGTGATACAATATCCACAGTCAACGTCTATGTTCAGGAGTTCTTGGGACCGCAGTGATGCAAAACTTCTTTCGATGTGTATATTTCCGCAAAAAATTGTAGTGCTGAAAGAAATGCCCCATTTTTCTTCAAGAATGGTCAAAAACTGTAGAAAATATGGTCAGTTTCGTCTATCTGAATTAAATGAGATGTGAAGATAGTCTCGGAGCTAATTTGCACCATATTCTCAACTGCGCTGCTGCTGATAATTTATTTCGTAATTATTAATGTTACAGGAAAGCCCGACATTTCTTAACAGGAATTGTGGTGATAGTGCTGCTGGATTAATACAGTAACAGTCAGTTATCAAAACTGTTTTGTTATTATTTCAAGTGCGTAGTATTTACTTTGCTTAAATCCTATTTTAAATTTTCTGTTTAGGAAGAGGGAATGTAACTGTAATTAATTTTATGTTTGTTTGGATCATTTAGTTAAGAACGTGGAGATTCTCAGATTTGATGGGGGCAATGTAATAGTACTTTTAAAACTTCTTTTTCTCAGTTTCTCAAGAGTAAAGGGAATTCAGTATGGGAAGAATAACTAACGTAATTTTTATTTAAAAGTTTCGTATAGCTATTGTTGAAAAATGAAGCCGTTAAAGATTTTTTGAGTTTTTTCTGGTGCTAAAAGTTAAAAGTGATTTTATTTAAAGGTAATTTCGTTAATGATTTCTAGTTTAATGGGGAGAATTATTTTAAGAATTCGACCCATCAGTCCTAGTAACTGGTATTACACGGCAGTGTCATATATTTTCAGCAGGTAATTTCTCAAGGAGAGCTGGTATTTGTTACTGACTGGGTGCTAAATACTGGCACTGCGTTTAAGTGGGAAATATTAGTTATGAACATGATAATTGAGGGTAAGAAGTTAAGTGAAGTGTTAAATTTTTTTTCTCAATAGAACCCCTCCATAGTTTTTTGGTTAAATGCTCCGCATATTCAAGCCGATTTAAGCGCGGTTAAAAATTATAAGAAAATTCAGCTTAACAATTCTCTTAGCGTTAATTTGAATATTCCTAGCTAGTCCGTAGTTATGTGCTAAGAAAGCCATTCAACGTTGCAACAACGTCACGCAGTGTTGTAATGCGATCAGCCATTCTTAATGAAGGACGATAAAAGAGCACTATAATTAAAAATAGAGTAAAATGGCTCAAACCATGATACACGTGGTGAATAGAGGTGTGGAGGAACGTTATAACGTCACTCACGGGAGAAAAATAGTATTCTAATAACAGGATGGCGAAGGTGCTGCTACAAACTCCAAAGATGGCTTTTACAAGTGAAACACTGGCAGATATGTATTTTTACAGGACTCAGATTATTTAATAATCTCACTAATTGGAGTAAGGTGAAGAAGACCGTTCTACCTCTCTTTCTGATGCATTAAAATATCGTTTACATACTTCGTTAGTCCTTGGTAGATGGAAATTTACGTTCCTTGTCACACAACGTAATAAACGCATACAAATTGTATGAATGATTTTTACTCGACAGTCTATACATAAGAGAATTATTACAGTTAAGTACTCATGAACATTGTTCTCGGCTTATTACGTTCACACCGAAGCGTAATTTCGTCATGCGGAAACAAAGCGCTGTCACTATCTACGGGACTAAGGGACACCTCAATCGCAGTGAATATAATCATCACAGAATCTTAATAGTTAATCCATGTTTTAATAAAAGCTATAAAATTTTACGAGCGCACATTTTACAAGCAGTTATTGCCGAGTTGATGATCCTCTTTGAACGAGGAAAAGCCCAATATAACCCCAGTTGCCTAGCGTAGTCGTAAACTGGTAGGATTCAGTATGCTCCATTAATGGTTAATAGTTCCATTAAGATGGAAACGACAAGGGTATTGTGAAGACACATACCAATGCATTTTGAAAATAATTGGGGAAGTCGGTAAGAATATGCTCCTATTAACTACCAACAACATTACACACTTGAGGAGATATTCTTTCGAAATTGGAGTGTGATAAATGTAGTGAGGTTTAAGGTTGCACCAGGAACTGTGGGTCACACTTAGAAAATGCATGGTTCCGTTTAATAGTCGTGAATCTTACATATTCAGATACACTCTCTATTTACACAATGTATGTGTATTTGTAAATGGAGCATATGAAACTACACTGCCGGAAAAATGCAACCTGCTCAAGGACAAGGTCATTTTTATCAAAAGTGAGGTGACAGGTAATTAATCATTGTAGGATGGTGGGAGTGTATGATAAGAAATTCGCCCACTAGTCAGTTGTCTCAATACACAGTGCACCCTCCTCACCCAGGTGGAGGCAAGGCAGGCGTCTATCCTCTCATGCAAACATTCATGCGGAATGGCATCTTGTGCCTTTTGTTGCAGTTCGGCAGCAGTTCTTGCCTTTTGTTGCAGTTCGGCAGCGTTGCTTGCAAGCGCTGGAAAACAAGTAACTTCCCGCTTCATCGTGTCCCATATGTGTTCATTGGGTGAGAGTTTGGTGCTGGCCAGGGCAGTTGTAAACCACGAAGAACACGTTGCACCGGAGCAGCCGTTTGGGTACGTGGGCTGTTCTGCTGAAAAAGAACGGTACCATCCTTTCGAAGAAATGGTAGTAACGCGGGGATAATAGCCTTAACATGTGGGGGGGGGGGGGGGGGGGGGGGACCGTGTTGAAACACCAAATGTCAACGCGAGTCACTGTAACCTTGAAGGTGGGATAGGACCTGTCTGTAGAGTACGAACGTGCTCAGTAATAGGCAGCGTATCACGTCTACGCCATTCACGTGTACGACAACCACTCGCATACAAACAGGACCTTCTATGGTTGGTTCAAACGGCTCTGAGCACTATGCGACTTAACTTCTGAGGTCATCAGTCGCCGAGAACTTAGAACTAGGTAAACCTAACTAACCTGAGGAAGTCACAAACATCCAAGCCCGAGGCAGGATTCGAACCTGCGACCGTAGCGGCCGCTCGGCTCCAGACTGTAGCGTCTAGAACCGCACGGCCACTTCGGCAGGCGGACCTGCTCTCAACACTGAAGACATCAAAGGGCCATCCCACTAGCCAGTCACCTCTTTCACGACACAAGAGTGACCATGCTCGGTGGTGTCGTGGTTTCAGTGGTAGCCTGGCCAGAGGTACAGATGATCTTAATCCAGTTGCAAAGAGACGTTTTCTAGTGGTCTCTGGTCACACAGCACGAGCAACATATGTCCGCATTTCATCCCTGGATGACGCTCGGTCGGCTACCGCTAGTGTTACAACGCGTGGATCTCAATATGCGTCTTTACTACGCGGAAGTCCAGAATCTGGTCTACAGTTGTGGGAATGTTCCACAGACCACTGTTTAAAGCAGCGACATACAACTGATAAAGTGTGCAGCAATCCGTCTATAATCCGTCCAGCTTCCCCTTGGCATACATTGCAACCCCGCTGAAGTAGTTGGAGCTGTTCAACAGGAGTACACACGCGTCGGTGCGGCATAGTAGTACCCCAGAATGAATACTGAAAACACTGTCCGCCTCTTAACGCCTAACAGTTACCGGCTGCAGGGTAAAAGCGGAGAAGGCACAGACAGGCTTTCTGAACGCTATCTGAACGCCTATGGCAGTGGTAAACATCGTTAGTTGCTTTCCATCATTAATCCTAACGAAGTCCACAGACCGCGTCGATATAAGTATACCAGAATTCTGTAACTGACACTCTGTTTATCAACATTATCATCGCCTCTTGGACAATATCATAGTCTGAAAATGGCTTTTCAATCTGGTAGTCTTTCAGCTGTGGATATACATGAAAATATCCTTTTACAAAAGTGAACAAAAATACGAAAAGGTCTTCTTACTTATTACATAATTACTAGATTTTTGCGCTATTAAATCACTCTACTCAAACTAAAACGTGCTGAATTTTGATGACATTGTTATCTGCAGTGTAGAGGCGCAGCATCTGTTTTTGCAGAAGTTCCTCAACGAAGGGGGTAAAAACGTACGACTATCATCTAACTGTTTAGAAGTTTTCCAGCAATGTTTCATTTCACCAAATACCATTTTCGGGGAGATGATATTAGATAATGTTCTACACTAGAAAAATACAATTGATGTTATTGACTGGCTAATACAGCTATTCATTAGTTTCGATCTTAGGCCTAGTTGAGGTTATATTCCACTGGGAGGGATAGAATGTGAGTTTATTTACGTGATAATCATAATTGAGGTAACATCTACTGAAGAATGGAGGCAAATATTAAGAATAGTACCACTGCCTGTTGAGCACTTCCATCGCAGACGTACAACAAATCCAAGAACACCCTCATTCAATTCCACAAGAGAAGAAACAATTTCAAATTCAATAAAAAATCTAATCGTTACGATATTTTGCCTATTATGTTCATGTAAAGTTACGTGACGATTCTCAAGTACCACAGAAAGTTAATTTAATAATGAAATTAGGTAACAGTATGTAAAAAAAATGGACAAACAAAAAACTACACGATTTGAACCTGGAACATACCAGCTTCCTTGAACAGTCCTACAGTCCTAGCAGAACAGATAGCTCAGAAAATATCAATAGAATAGCAGAAATCACAAAAAAAATTAAACTAAATGTTCCCGCGAGTAAACAACTGGCGTAGAATTCAGACACACGCACATAACCATATAAAGAACACTTCCAACACTCATTTGCCAGACCATAATGAATCTCACACAGGTGCAGCTGAGTGGAGAGGAAACATAATTGTTAGAGAAAGATCTTAAATAAAACATTACGAAGAATAAAATGAAAAATGCATACATTAGAGATATCATAAATGAAAATGAACGTATTGTTGTACAATACAGATCAAAACATTCATGTAAATACAGTGCTAATCAGGAGAAGTCTTCATCAAAACCGAGAAGACTCACAGAAACAGACAGGAAGATAACAAAGAAGCACTAGGAATTAAGCCAATAAAGAAAACCACTACAGAAGAGGAAGAGGAGGAAAACGCTACAAAATCAGACAAAAGCAACACTAGTGTTCATGGATGCAGACAAGCATATGAATAAAAATATGACGTATCATAAAAAATAATGTTGTTGAACAATAACCTCATCCAGCTGTTAGGTGTTCTTTGTGACGAACATTCAGTGCTTACATTCTTAAAACTCCCCCATGAGTGGTAGAGACGTTCATGTGAAGGAACTAAGAACACAAACACAGGTACAATTATTGTAAATTGTGACGTTCTAAGTGAGCAGTGATAATTATTCTGCTTGTGCATTCTACAGAAAATGCAATGTGAACTCAGGGACATTCTTAACCTTTTGGTACTAAATTTAATTTAGTCGTTTTTAGTGGCATTATATATGGAATAAATAAATTGCCATGAGGTGCATTACCTTTTCAGGGAGTTTTGAACAGTTGGCTGTAACTGCGTTACTTCAGGAAACGAAGCTCATGACAAATTAAAAGTGTGATAGTGCTGAGGTGAACACTTCCTTTTTCCAGCAGCAGCAGCTAAGTAACAGACAGACACGAATCAATCACATAGTGCAAGGTAAGAGTAGTTGTAACTTACTCGTAAAATTATCTTCTTGTAGTAGATAATTTAAAATTTTTAGCTTCTGGCATCTCTTGCATAAGAATTCTTCAGAATATTTCATCGAAATGACAAGAAAATTCGAAGTGACTTATTTAGCAGGACTGAGGAAATAAGTTGTCAAACATATTTTGTTATGTTGCCAGTTTCAGTTGGTCCAGCAATACGAATATATTCTGGGATGGGGCATCTAAACTTGTCACACTTATGGTTCTATCCGAAACCAGCACCAGCTTGGAGCTCAACATTTCTCGGCTACTAGAAGCTGACGTAAGGCCAGGTTTCAATACCTCTATAGAACACACCATTCACTTGAACTTCAGTTTCACCTAATATTATTTTCTTAAAGCATGTGATAACAACGAAAATCGAAAAATTTTGATGAAGCAAGGGCTGCTGCACTCTCGGTTCAAAACAGAAGGTGCAAATGACGTAAGGCAAAAGTTAACAGAAGTTCGTCCGTCTTTAAAAAAACAGATCCGCGAAGCTTAAACTACCACCACCATACGTTAGTAACAGATCTTGCCGAGAACCCGTGAAAATTAAGGTCCTACGTATAATAGCTAAGTAGGTCAGAGATCACTTGTTGATCAGTGTGGTGTGGCAGTAGAATACAGGAAATGTAAAGTTGAAATTTCAAATTTCGCTTTTAAGAAATCGTTCACGCAAGAGAATCGTACAAAAATAACGTCTTTTGACCATCGCACAGCGTCCCGTATGTAGGACATAGTAATAAGCATGTCTGGTGTATAGAAAAAACTGAAAGAGTTGAAAGGAAATATCCACCAGGTTCTCATCGAATCCCAGTTCTGTTTTACAAAGTGTACTCAACAGCATTTGCTTCTTACTTAGCTTGCATTTATTGCGAATCCCTCACCCAGCGAAGATTCCCATGTGACTGGAATAAAGTGAAGGTGACTCCTGTATATAAGAAGAGTAAAAGAACGGACCCGCAAAATTACAGACCAATATATTTGTCATCGGTTTACAACAGAATCCTTGAACATGTTCTCAGTTCGAAGATAGTAAACTTCAATGAGATGCGAGAGCTTCTGTCCATGAATCCTAATTTTAAAAAGCATTGCTCGTTCGAATCTCAGCTTTCCCTTTATTCAGATGTTATGCTAACTATGGATGAACGGTGACAGACTCCCTATTCCTAGGTTTCCGAAGGGCATTTGATACGGTGCCCCACTGCAGACTGTTAACGAAGGTGTGAGCGTACAGAATAGGTTCCCAGGTATGTGAGTGGTTGTCAGACTTCTTAAGTAACAGAACCCAGTATGCTTTCCTCTAGGACGAGTGTTCATCAGAGACAGGGATATCGTCAGGTACACCCCAGGGAAGTGTGAAGGGACCGCTGTTATTTTCTGTATTTATAAATGATCTGGCGAGCACGATAACAACAGTTTGAGGCTGTTTGCTGACGATGCTGTGGTATATGGGAAGGTGTCGTCGTTGAGTGTTCGTATGAGGAGACAAGACAGCCTAGAAAAAAATTTCTAGTTGGTGTGATGAATGGCAACTAGCTCTAAATGAAGAGAAATATAAATTAACGCAAATGAGTGGGCCAAACCCGTAATGTTCGAGGACAGCATTAATAGTGAGCTGTTTGACACAGTCATATCAGTCATATCAGTCATATCAGGTCTATTGTTGTAAAACAATATGAAATGGAATGAGCATGTAAGGATTGTAATAGGGAAGGAGAACGGTCGACTCAGGTTTATTGGGTGAATTTTAGGAAAGTTTGGTTCATCTGTAAAGGAGACCGCATATAGAAACTAGTGTGACCTATTTTTGAGTGCTTTTCGGGTGTTTGGGATCCGCAGCAGGTCGAATTAAAGGAAGACCTTCCAGAAATTGAGAGGAGGGCTGCTAGCTTTGTTACTGGTAAACTCGAGTAACACTCAAGTATTGCGGATTTGCTTCGGGAACTCAAATGGTAATCGCTGTAGGGAAGGAGCACTGCTGAGAAAATTTAGAGAACTGGCATTTCATGCTGACTGCAGAATGGTTAAACCGTGAAGAAAAGATCAAAGAGATTATCGTTTTCCCTCGCCCTCTTTGCGAGTTGAACAACAGAGCAAATGACTATTAAAGGTACGAGGTACCCTCCTCCACTCCACTACACCTTACGATGGCTTTCGGAATGTATGAAGATGTAGATGTAGATGAATAATATTATAAAAACGTATTACCAAAATAGCCTGATTTATGTGAGTACTTTTATATGTATCTGTGCATAATTCTGTAAGAAAGATATGTAATTGTAACACAATAATTGTGATATATGGAAGATCTTATGTTAAGTCCTTACAGTGAGTCATTTTGAAAGTAAGGATAGCCTGAATATCTTAAAGATTTGTGTACGACCATAAAATATCCAAGAGTAGCCAGCATCTCAGTTTAGGGCAATTTCTTGAAGTGTTTGCCATGATGAGTTTTAAGTGAGTTGAAGCTAGTGCTCTGCGAATGAGATACCTGTTGGAAAGAGCCTACAAAAGTCTATTATATCCTTGTGTTTTCATGGGGGAGGAGGTAACGGTGAAAAGTGTACCGCAACAGGTCGAATGCACTACATAGCTGGTTAGGCATAGGTTCTTGTCGAGTCATATCTACCGCTTTATTGCATCAGCAGGTGGTGGCTAATCTTAGTAAAGGCAGACTAAATTGCTATTCAGCGGTTGACACATTTTTTGGAGAGACAATAAAATGGTTTGAGAACATTTGTCATACTTCCACTGTAACAGTACTTTAACGCAGGCCTTTCCGCGCTCAATGTTTTACGACGGCAACAGTCGATGCCAAACTCATGTGAGTCATAGTACAACGCCTGTTTCTACAAATAAATAATGGACAGTAAATTTCAAGACAAACTGTGTAGGACAGTAATTTCACTTGGATAAAGGACGGTAATTGTTGTTATGCAGTTGTCAGCAGAGTAACTGTAATTACCACAAAAATTAACTTCGTTCCATTTTTTATCGTTAACACGTCATGAAGTGAGAGCTATGTTACTGAAGCCAGATTATTCATACTAATGCTAACAACGTGCATTGCATGTTGTTTTTAAACTCATCTCTATATACATTTTGCATCCAGGATTACTTGATTTAACTGCAGTACGAGCAACGTTTAACGAGTCATAAAATGTAAAAATGTTATTTATGAAACATGGTGCATAAAGAATCCACTGCATGTACAAAAAAATGGTAAGACTGGCGAGTCAAAGTGTGAAACAAGCGGTGTAGAGTAGTATTATTGACTAATTACCTGCTTCTCTAAATTCCAGCAGCGAACCGAGGAGAGTTTGCTTCATTACAGAGGTGACACGTAGAGCTTCACACATCCATTAGTCAGCCTGTAGAAGGCCTTGTTACTGTCAAATGTAGACTTCTCAGAAAGTCTGGGGAAAGTGATAACAAGTTAAGTCAGTTTGCGGTAATGAATATACAGCTGAGGGCTATAGCCAAAATTTAGCTTTAGTCAACCAAAAAGATGCTTACATTTAATACTTCATAACAAGAGTACGCGTAGCTGAAAAGAAGGCAATCACTGAATACCACACGAAAATCTCTAAGTCTGGACAGAATTCAAAGTCCACAGCTAACTCCCACAAAACTATTCTTGTTCCAGAAATATTTCAAAGTGCTCATGTAGAGACTAATAGAAATTTACTATGTCCCACGAGCGCTATCTCAGGCCCTGCGGCGCTCTGAGCGCCCATTTGTCACCAAACTCTCAGACTCAAGTCTCGCAGCTCTCCACGAACGTTTATGTGTTCATGAGTTTCACTGATCAGCTTTCATGTTTGAAACATTAATTTCACACACATACAAACATATGTATATATAGTAGACCATAGCATATTTATTCAGAGTCAGTTTCCAATCTCATATTAAACTAATTTACTTTGTATCTTACCACATCCTGGGCTTTCGCGTGTTCAGGTTCAAATTACGAACTGTGTATGCATTTTTAACATCGAATTACTGTTTGTCGAAAGCGAGGATTTGTTGGGTCATGGACTGGGAAAACTGTTCTAATAAAATGCTATGTTTTCATGTGGAGAATTGGTAGTTAGGGCATAATTTGCATATAAAAATTCAGTATCTAAATATTTTGTAAGTTCTGAAATCTTTGCTTACCCGTCAAAGTAACATGTTATAGTAATTGCCGGAATCGTCAGGTTTCATATGACGTATCACAAGTGTATGTATCGTGTTTGCCACATTTGATGTAATTTGTAAAATTCTTAACAATTAGAAATATCAGTAACTTATAAAATAATCTATTTAAAATCGTGGTTACGTTTGCAGTGAGCTTGTCACTTTGCCGTGGTTCATGTGGTGTAACTAGTTCTTTTCATAGCATGGCCGATATGTTGCCAAGGTTATGTGGCAGAAGTTTCGCTGGGAAGCCCTTTCACATCCTTCACGCACTCCGGATCCACTGCAATGCGATTCCCATACTTTCTGAGTTCAGAGAAAAGACATTTGTGGTCGTCGATTTGCTTCGGACGAGGAGGTGCATGCCTGGATACAAGCTTGGTTCCGTAATCTGACCATCACAACCATCTTATAAACCAAAATCGATTTATTAATTATGAAGTAAGTTTAAATTTGGGCGACTGTCCACATTTTCACAGCCCTTGGCATTCTGAGGTAGTGACAGACTTCAGAGAGAGATAGAAACGACAGAACATGAATGAACAGTTTTCATACTACTCATCTTTTATTGTCCTCCGTTGTTGAAAGTTGTAGGCTCGTAGTCTACTCTGAAATTCTATTCTTTATACTGGTCTAGAGGATGCTCGGCTTCATTTTCTTTAAATAATAGTATGAACACTGGTCGACTTTCTGTTGTTGGATAGTCATTTCACTTCACAATACAAATTAATATCAACCACCATGCTATCACAACACACGTAACTTTTATTCCAACCTGGCACATCAAACTCGTACTACGAATTGCCAAAAGACAAAAATCTACCTCTAACAACATGTAGCAAAGATAATTCTATCATATATCAATCTATGTGTGCAAAATCATCTTTGACATATTCACTTCAAAAATAAAGTACAAATAATTGTTTATCATTGATTACCTTTTCGAGAACTCCACAGTCATCATGGTAATTACATTAAGTGTTTATATATGTCCACGTTTATACATTTTCGTGTAGCTATATGGTAGTGGATTTCTGGTTTTGTCTTCAGCTTAGGAATCGGTCATTTCATATGATCTAGCATTGGTTAGTACATTAATCTCACCATAACTAGTTTTATTACAGTGGGCAGCCGCAAACATTTTTCCATGAAGGCACTGACCATCTTGTCTCGCAGTGGCACAATATTATTAACAGCTATGGTGATTACTTTTGTAATAATACTTACTTTACTACTTTTTTCATCTGCATTTTATTGCTTGTTATATTACCACTCTAATTAGTATCTAAGACAACTGATGCCAGCAACTCTATCACGTAAATCATTCAATAATCCCTGGCAAAACCCAACTTTTTTTTTATAAATACGAGATTTCGAAAGAATATCTGGACTCCCAAAGCTCTCTGACAGTTCGAAGTATTTTTGTTCTCTGGAAGATTATCCAGTCACCTGCTGACCGGCGTTAGTCGAGTGGTTTTGCATGTTCTGGTTAATGAACCAACAAATTTAAAAATCACGATTAACAGCGGAAAGCATTTTTTGGAACCTTCATCATCAAAGGCGTAAGATTAGCAATTTCACTGTACTCATGATAACACATGGATCTATGTGCAGATCAAAAGTCACCTATCGCCGTTGTTATCTAGCGCAAAGTACCACTCACTATGTAAGTTATTCATGGGCAGTTATGGTTGAGCATGTCCGAACTTTAAATATAATGATGAACTTCATTGCCCCATATCTGGATTTAAGCTCAGCACCTTTAACCATGGCTAACCATGCAAATATCTCGTGCCTGCCCGAGACTCGATCACAGTACCGATCAATGTTGTTGACTAGAAATAAATAAACTTCAAATGGGGAGTTTCTTACCATTTCCTCACAGGCCGTTCCCTCTTGACGTGAAAAAGAAACTTGTAAAAACACATATCTTACCAGTTACTTATTACAGCAATGTTATCCGGCAAAGAATTTCTCAGGAAAGCTCGCGGCGCCTGGAGCGGATGACGAACGCATGCGTTAGATATGTCTGTGACGTTCGGCTCTTTTATCATATTTCACCATCACATGCAGCGCTATCCTGGCTTCGTGCAGACAAGTGCAGAGATTTCCATACACTCTCTCTTCTCTGTCGTCTGAGCAATGTACACTGTCCCTCATATCTCTCCTCGACATTAACGCTCCTGTCTTAACAAGGTGACAGAAATCCCTGTTCCAGTCAGAGCAAAACCTTTCAGTCCCACTTACTCACTCGGCCCCATTCTAGAAGTCCTTTTCAGTAGCAGGTATTGACACATCTGCTGAAACAACAATAACGACTATTACTGTTACCGTACGGACTTGTCATCCCTTTACATCCTTCTTTCAAACCATATCTTCCGCATTTTCCAGCGTTCTTAGTTTATACAGTCTTCTTAAATTTGCCTGCCTCATAAATTACTACATCAGAATATATCTATTTTGCACACACATAAATTCCTTCTATAGCTGCCACTATGCGTATTTTGTACAGCTATTAATTCCTTTTACATCTACCACTATCACTAGGATTATTATTGTCATTATTAGTATTATTGTTATTATTATTAGTTCTGTGTTTATTATCTGTATTGTTGGTAGCAGCAGTAGTTATAGTACTGCCAATATTAATTTAATTAATACTTAGTCAGTACTGTTTATTTACATTGTCTCTAAAGACATTCATATCATTTTATTATTGTCATGCTAAAGTTATTGTTATTTTTTAGGTAACTGTAATGTAGAAGCGAACTGTAGTGCGAAACTTTTGTCCAGTGTAAGAGAGGGTCTGAAGGATTTAGTCTGGTTGGGGTAGATAAGTAAATAAATTTCCAAATTAACTTGGTAACTGATACTCGTGGAAACCTCCATATTTGACGTCTCGTTACTTCGAGTCAGCGGTGATGATCGGTGTCGTGACCTAGTCTTGACCAGGCACGAAAGCATTGCTTAGTTACCACTACCTGTAGTTGTTAGGTTTGAATTCTGATACAGAAGAAAAAAAGGCATGCATGTCTTTTTATGTCATAACGCGTGTACAAGACGCTGCTCATGAATACCGTAAATATTTTATGGCATATTCACCTAGGCAACAAGCACAGTAGGTGACTTTCGGACTGCGCCTAGATGACGTGGTATCATGAGTACAGCGACATTAGTAATGATATGCTGTTGTAGTTGGGGTTTCCATAAAACCCTTGCCGCTGTTAATTAACCACTCGCTTTGTGAATGAAGGTTATTAGGCGGGTAGAAAACCTTTTAGCGAGCAAAAACACTTCCAATTGTCAAAGGACTTTGGGAGTACAGATAGTCTTTCGAACTCTGATATTCACAAACGTGTTTAATTTTGGCCAAGAATTACTACTTGATTTATGTGATGGAATTTTGGGTATTAGTTGTCTTAGATGCTAATGAGGGTATTCACATATTTGTAATGTCACGAATTGTAATAAAGTTGAATGTATGTGCGTTCAAGTCTGTCTCATCTCAAATGACGATTTTCCTAATTATTGAAATATCGTGGCAATATTTAGACTGATTACCATAATGAGTAGCGTTCTCTAGGGATCTCTTGTGACAAACATTTTGTATAGTCAGTTGCCGGTACGCAGAGAGATCAGAGGAGCTGAGAGCTATGTAGGTTGTATGCAAATCAAGTGGAACTAAATCGCGTTCTTCGGATACTTTTGATGTACTTGATAGTACATGACAAGATATGAATGATGAAGATTACAGAACTGAAAATAATCTCCGAGACAGAATTATGTATGCTGAGAGGCCTTTACAGGGTGAGCATCGTGGCCTCTGAACGACGAGAATTTCGATATTCTTCAAGCACATTTTCATCCGTGTGGATTAAGAGAGACCGCAAAACTACAACAGTGGCTGCTGAGGAGGTGTGACCAACACTCTTGTTCGCAATGGCGATTAATAACCCACACTTCTATTTTAAAGGGTTTCTAGGATGAACTGTTAATATTCATGGACATGACAGGAACGACCATTCAAAGCAAAATGTCTAGCAAGCACGGGCTCTTAAATGCATACCTGACGACCTGTGTGCTGTTGTGCAGCAGTAAAGAACCGTTCCACTGTTTCGAAGATGAACAAGTGCTTATAGCTCTTCACGTATACACTTTACAGCCCAAGCTTACTGGGCATTTTTTTCTTGTTTTATCCGTAGCACCACCTCTCAAAATGTGGAAAGCAAAGAGCTTGAACTACAAGAGACTGGTTTCACAGTATCGAACATAAAGAAGTGCTCACAAATCTTAAGGTATACATTTTAGAGCGCACGTTTATTAGACGCATTTGCTTCGAATGCATGTTCCTGTCATTTATGTGAATGTTGATCATTCCTCCTGGAGAGCTCTGTATATCGTGGCCTCTGTATATCAGTGTATGACGGGCTGAAACAAGTTTTTTACTAACAAACTAAACTCGCTGTCTCGTTTCCTAGCGCAGGCTATATAACACGCATTTTAATTATAGAAAATTTAAAGCAGGCTTCTCAGACAATAATTACTCGTTGTTGAATAAATTTGCTACAGCTGGAATAATCTATCCTAACCCCTTAAAACTAAATATCAAGATTATCAGAGTAAATAGGCAGTAGATAGGCAGTTTTATATGTAAACTGTGACTTGGTATTCCTGGAGAAAATGGTGATGACAGTCATACAAGAAAAATGGAGTATTACTAATTACAGTAACTATACACAATATTACTAGAAACAGGCTACTGATGAAGTAATCTGTCGAATGTCACGTTATCGAGTCCATAGAAAGTCTTTATGACACGAAACATTTTTCTTTCTCTGAGCGTGAGATGACCACAGGAACGTTTTACTCGTGTAACACTGGCGGCTCTACACCCTAAGAGTGACACTGTGCCAGTATTCAACATCTCATCCCCACAGGACTCATCAGGACCCATTCCTTAGGACTCTCCCAACAAAACACGGCACCGGGTTGGTAGTTTCTTTGTAACTGATTTCCTGAGCACTCATGAGTACTAGTTACGTTGGAAAGGCCACGTCTTCGGCTCAGTGTCATCATAACTCCTTGTGCTGTTTCTTTGCATGCCACGATCGTCAGAACTAGCTGGTCTGTATTTCCTAATGAACTGTTTTGACTGCTATTGACTTCACTTTCATTCTCGAATCTTGTGGTATTTTGATGTTCATCTAGTGTGAATTTGCATATTTTATTGCTAGAATATGAAGCAGCAACAACTTTTCTTCATTATAGACTATACCTACACGAATGCACTAACTGATCTTGTGCTGACTGCCTGTCTGAATTCAATATGTTGATAACATTCAAAGAAAGTGGATTCAGGCGTGGTTGCCCATACACAGTTGCATGTCTGTGTCCTAATCTTGTTAGCTCTACATGATATGTAAGATATGGGCCACTTCGTGTCAAAAAATGTTTCTTCCCTTTGGAAATGTTTGTATAATTTAGATGAAACTTTGCGCTAATTCTCGGCAAAACCATAGGCCCCGCCTCACAGTCACGTTGGCATTCCGCAAGCATCCAGTCCTTCAATTGTTTATCGTGACTGATGCTCTCATCAGTAAAGTCTTGTACATTTGCTAGATTGCCTCTGCGCCATCAACGACAGCGACAGGGTGCTAGATATACTGCTTGTATGTTTATGCGGCAAGAGCCTAACAAGAACAGAAGCACTTCGACAGGCATTGTACCAAAATCGCTCGTCAGTTTGAGCTATGTTCTCTGTTGTTTCTTTTGTGGTAAGTTCCTATGGGACCAAACTGCTGAGGTCATCGATCCCTAGGCTTACACACTACTTAATCTAATCTAAGCTAAGTTGCGCTAAGGACAACATACACATCCATGTCTGAGGGAGGACTCGAACCTCCGACAGGAGGATCCACGGGAAATGGGGTAAGGGACCTGAGACCGCGCGGCTACTCTAGGCGGCAGCTATATTCTTCTCTGGATTGCAGCATGTTCACTACGAAATTCGAGGGAAGATTAGATGAGATTAGATTTACTTTCATTACAATTGATGCGTGGTGAGGAGGTCCTCCAGGATGTGGAACATGTCAGAAAAACAATAATACATGACAAATATTTACAACTAAAACAAGTAAGCTAATGTACCATTCCACACGTCACAAGTGGAATGATCCTCATTTTTAATGAACGCTAAATGAAAGTCACTTTACAAATACTAATGCACTGAATTTAAAATAAAAAAGTTTTTTATTTATTTATAAGGTAGTAAACATGTAATACAACTACTATAATACTTATTTACAACGAACACATTACTGCACTGAAATTGCGCAGAAGTTATATATATATATATATATATATATATATATATATATATTATTGGTGTTTTGCACTTAAACAGCGCATTTGGACTAAACTACATGGCCAGTTCCTTTTGCTGCCTTTCTTGCTGCCCAAACTTCTCTCATTCGCTCGCTGTGTTTCTGTTTCCGGTCCTTTGACATTCTTCTTGTCGGCTTTCAGTCTTCGGCTTCATCTTGATTGCCATTTTGGCTGCCCATATTTCTTTCATCTTCTGGCTGTGATCTTGCTTGCGTTCTTCAGTCCATTTTATGCCTGTTCGTTTGTCACATTGTATCTCATGTAGTTTACTTTTCTTAATGATGTTTCTGAATTTTATTATGTCGTTTATTGTGTCTGCTGTTATGTTGAGTTGGTTCAGGTCGTTTTCTACCTCTGCCACCCATTTGTTGTTTCTAGTTGTTACCCAGTCAAAGATCTGTTTGGTCAGCCTGTGTGATGGCATTCTGTATAGGTGTCCATAGAATTGTAGTCTGCGTTTTCTAATCTTTTCTGTGATTGTCTCCGTATGTTTGTATAGTTCTTCTGTAGGTTTCTTGATCCATATTCCATTGTTGTTAGTTGCGCCAAATATTTTCCTAAGTACACTCCCGGAAATTGAAATAAGAACACCGTGAATTCATTGTCCCAGGAAGGGGAAACTTTATTGACACATTCCTGGGGTCAGATACATCACACGATCACACTGACAGAACCACAGGCACATAGACACAGGCAACAGAGCATGCACAATGTCGGCACTAGTACAGTGTATATCCACCTTTCGCAGCAATTCAGGCTGCTATTCTCCCATGGAGACGATCGTAGAGATGCTGGATGTAGTCCTGTGGAACGGCTTGCCATGCCATTTCCACCTGGCGCCTCAGTTGGACCAGCGTTCGTGCTGGACGTGCAGACCGCGTGAGACGACGCTTCATCCAGTCCCAAACATGTTCAATGGGGGACAGATCCGGATATCTTGCTGGCCAGGGTAGTTGACTTACACCTTCTAGAGCACGTTGGGTGGCACGGGATACATGCGGATGTGCATTGTCCTGTTGGAACAGCAAGTTCCCTTGCCGGTCTAGGAATGGTAGAACGATGGGTTCGATGACGGTTTGGGTGTACCGTGCACTATTCAGTGTCCCCTCGACGATCACCAGAGGTGTACGGCCAATGTAGGAGATCGCTCCCCACACCATGATGCAGGGTGTTGGCCCTGAGTGCCTCGGTCGTATGCAGTCCTGATTGTGGCGCTCACCTGCACGGCGCCAAACACGCATACGACCATCATTGGCACCAAGGCAGAAGCGACTCTCATCGCTGACTCCATTCGTCCCTCCATTCACGCCTGTCGCGACACCACAGGAGGCGGGCTGCACGATGTTGGGGCGTGAGTGGAAGACGGCCTAACGGTGTGCGGGACCGTAGCCCAGCTTCATGGAGACGGTTGCGAATGGTCCTCGCCGATACCCCAGGAGCAACAGTGTCCCTAATTTGCTGGGAACTGTCGGTGCGGTCCCCTACGGCACTGTGTAGGATCCTACGGTCTTGGCGTGCATCCGTGCGTCGCTGCGGTCCGGTCCCAGGTCGACGGGCACGTGCACCTTCCGCTGACCACTGGCGACAACATCGATGTACTGTGGAGACCTCATGCCCCAAGTGTTGAGCAATTCGGCGGTACGTCCACCCGGCCTCCCGCATGCCCACTATACGCCCTCGCTCAAAGTCCGTCAACTGCACATACGGTTCACGTCCACGCTGTCGAGGCATGCTACCAGTGTTAAAGACTGCGATGGAACTCCGTATGCCACGGCAAACTGGCTGACACTGACGGCGGCGGTGCACAAATGCTGCGCAGCTAGCGCCATTCGACGGCTAACACCGCTGTTCCTGGTGTGTCCACTGTGCCATGCGTGTGATCATTGCTTGTACAGCCCTCTCGCAGTGTCCGGAGCAAGTATGGTGGGTCTGACACACCGGTGTCAATGTGTTCTTTTTTCCATTTCCAGGAGTGTATTTTCCGTTCTACTTTTTCTTATTGTCTGATACGTGTATGCCCTAGGATTAGTGTTGTCTCTGGCGCATATAGTGCCTCGGGGAGCACCACCGTGTCGTAATGGCGTAATTTGGCTTTTTGGGAGATAGACTTCTTGTAGTAATGATTCCACACTAATTTGTATGCCTTGTCCAGTTTAGTCTTTCTTTCTTCGTTTGAGTCTGTGTTATGTTCACTCATTTGTAGTGTTTCACCGAGGTATTTGAAGTTTGCCGTTTTGTAAATCGTGCCATACTTTGTGTTCAGAGATGAGAGTTTCTTTGTGCTCATAAACTGAGTCTTTTCGTAAGAGATCTGTAGTCCAGTTTTGAAGCGATTTCGTGCAGCTTTTCAATAGCGTCTTTTGTTTCCTTTATACCTTTTGTGACAATCGCCAAATCGTCTGCAAAATCCAGGCATTTAATATGTAGGTTTGCTAAGGTTATCCACTGTTGTGATGTTTCCCATTCTTTTATGACCTTATCTATCACCAGATTGAAAAGGAGAGGTGAGAGGCCATCGCCTTATCGGACACCTGTGCGAATTTCAAAGGGCTCTGATAGTTCCCCACAGAACTTTACTTTGGACGTCGTGTTGGTTAAAGTTTGCTTTATGATAGCCCGTGTTTTGTTGTCTACTTTGTATTCTGCTAGAATTTTGAAGTTATTGAAAATGTGTGTTCCTGAATAATGCACACCTTTTTGTACAAGACTAAGTGACTTTAAATCCTTGTGAAGATTATTTTTGTTTCTAGTATTGATTCCATGAATTGAGCTGTTGGTTTAAAAAAGTTATATATTTTTAATGACAAATTTCATTAAGGAATAAATATATTGGGAAGCAGGCTTCTGCAGGATGTTCTTAAATTCACACCACATATAACTCTTACTGCACGTTTTTGTGCCCCGAAAACTTTAGCTTTGCTTGATGAATTACCCCAAAAAATAATCCCATATGACATTATGGAATGAAAGTAAGCATTGTGTGCCAGCTTTTTTAATTTTTATATCCCCTATGTCTCACAAAATTCGCATTGCAAACAGAGATTTGTTAAGACGCTTCAGCAGATCTGTGATGTGCTCCTCCCAGTTGAATTTATTATCAAGCTGTGATCCCAAGAATTTAACACTGTCCATTTCTTCTATCTTCTTGTCATCGTATGTTAGACATATACTCGTGGGACACCCATTACAAGTTCTGAACTGCAAGTAGGGTGTTTTTTCAAAGTTTAGTGACAAAGAATTGGCTAGGAACCAGTGATTAATGTCCACAAATATTTTATTACCTGATCTTTCTAAGACTACACTTGATTTGCTATTTATTGCAATGTTTGTATCGTCGGCAAACAAAACGAACTTGGCATCTGGTAATGTTACTGATGAAAGGTCATTGATATACACAAGAAAAAGTAAGGGCCCCAAAATGGAACCTTGTGGGAGCCCACATGTAATTAGTTCCCAGTCGTAAGATGCCTGATAGCTTGATACATGTCTCTTTCCTAATAACACCCTTTGTTTCCTGCCAGAGATATATGATTTGAACCATTTTGCAGCATTTCCTGTTACACTATAATACTCTAATTTACTTAAAAGGATCTTGTGATTTACACAGTCAAATGCCTTTGACAGATCACAAAATATACCAGTTGCCTGCAATTTTTTGTCTAATGAATGAAGCATATTTTCACTGTAAGTGTAGATAGCCTTCTCAATATCAGAACCTTTTATAAATCCAAACAGTGACTTTGACAGTATGTTATTTGAAATAAGAGAATGCTGGCAACAGTGAAATTGGCCGGAAATTTGATGCTATTTCCTTATCTCCCTTCTTAAACAGTGGCTTAACTTCAGCATATTTAAGCCATTCAGGAAATATTCCACCGATAAATGACTGGTTACACAGATAGCTTATTATGTTACTTAGCTCAGAATCACATTCTTTAATTAACTTTGTTGATATTTCATCATACCCACTAGATGTTTTTGATTTTAAAGATTTTAAGACGGACATTATTTCTGTTGGGGTAGTGAGGGTCAAATTTATATTATGGAAATTGCTTGAAATTTCTGGTCTGAGGTATTCCATAGCAGCATCTACCGAACCTGACAGCCCCATCTTTTCGGTAACAGTTATAAAAAGATTATATAAAAGTTCTGCAACACTATACACATCTGTCACCAATGTATCATTTACTCTTAATGCTATTTGTTCCTCTTCATGTCTGGTTCTACCGGTCTCCTCTTTCACTATATCCCATATTGTCTTTATTTTGTTATCTGATATGACTATCTTTTCCTTGTAATATATTTGCTTTGACATCCGTATTACAGTCTTTAATATTTTGTAGTATTTCTTCTAATGTGCTATAGCATTGACATCTGAACTGTTTCGGATTGACAGATAGTTTTTTTTTTTTTTTTTTTACAAGATACCCCTATTCCTCGAGTAATCCATGGCTTTTTTGTAGACTTTGCTCTAACCTTGGTAAGCTTTGGGGGAAAACAGTGCTACAAATCTCACCACTGAGGCCAAAATGGCATCAAGCAATACTTTAAGCTAGATATTAACCTGCCTGCATAGCCAAAGTCGCTAACTCACACCTCTCCGTTGGTGCTCAAATAGGAGATACGCTGACTGGAGTCCTGGTGGTGAATGAAATTTTCAGTGCCAGTATTTGGCACGCTAGAGGAGGAAAGGTGGTGCTTGAAGTTCCTGATCATCAGCCTTTGCGAGAATATGTTGGATTAAATCTCATACCTCTGTGCAGTCTCACATAACGTGAGGGCATATGACACTGGTCACGGTTCCGTCTGTAATCACCTCGCTGCCCATTGGCCGTTAAACTCAAATCACCACCTCCTGCTTTTCATGGTGATCCGTTCGTCAAATAGGGACATTAAGCTCAGCGTCCTACTGGGTGCTATTTGTGAGGAGTAGGTTATATGGTGGCACCGGATTACCCATTCCGTCATCATCATACCAAACACATACACAAACGCACGCGCACGCTCACACACCACTGCTGTAGGTAGATTGTTCGAAATCAGATCTGCATAGGTCACTAATGTTACAGCGTAAAGTCAGCGCAGGTATGCCAGTCGAGTATGACAGAAGAGAAGGCTGTGAGAAGAGTTTAGCCAATCGCACGCTGACCGACCTCCTTCCAGGACGACAACGCAGCAGCAGCGACCTCTAGGTGAAGAGGACCTAAGATCCCTGCCTGACTGGTGGCAGCCCACTTCGATAGCATCTTCAGTGTTAGTCACTTCGTTAACCGACGAATCGCAGCCTCTATCATTAGCAATCTCTATGTACCACAGACTTGTGTTTCTCTATCCTGAAGAAGACTGATTATTTTTTATGTCGCCCCATCTATCAAAGTTAAGTATTTGTTCTTGCCTTTTTATAATACAACTTGTTAATAGGAATTGTTTGATTATATGAAGCGAGTTTGCAGGATTCCTATTCACAACAACTAATGACGTCATCCAAGATGTCATAGGATCCAACCAGTCTGACAAAGATCAGTTGCTCCATGTATAAACTGGCATAAAATTCTAATTTTGGCAGGAAATTCAAATGTTGGTGGGAAATTAAAAACAACTCAACTGCGATAGTGTGATTCCCTTAGCCGGCCGGTGTCGACGAATGGTTCTAGGCGCAGCAGTCTGGAACCGCGAGACCGCTACGGTCGCAGGTTCGATTCCTGCTTCGGGCATGGATGTGTGTGTTGTCCTTAGGTTAGTTGGGTTTAAGTAGTTCTAGGTTCTAGGGGACAGATGACCTCAGATGTTAGGTCCCATAGTGCTCAGAGCCATGTGAACCATTCATCATTCCCTCATCCCTATTCATATGATGTAACGCTGTTGTCCTAAGTAGAAACTAGAGGGGAAATCAAAAACGTCGTAGTAGTGTATTGTCATGCAGGAATTCAGGATGTCTGACGTGGAATAATGACACTATGACTTCAGATGACCACCTGAGACGAAAAGTGTTTTTTTGTTCCCCTACAAGTCCTGCCTTGCCTCTTAGACAATGGATATCCTACTTTCTACATGTTTCCACAAGCTATCATTCATTCAGTGATCATTGCATACTGCTTCTCTTAACTATAAATTTCGATTTTACCACTTCATATTTCTTACACCACACCAGGAGGAAAAGGCATGCTTCCACCCATGCTACTCCCGTTACTCCCCTGCATGCACAGGCCACCCCAAGAGGGCTCGGTCTGGTAGCGTACAGCTTCTGCACTGCACCACATGGAAAGAGACGTCCGCAATGTAGGCAAAACGCATGGGTAAATCGCGCCGTAGGATAACGCCACAGTCTAGATGGTGGTGTACTGCAAGCTACAGGGGCAAGAAGTGAAGTGCTCATGTAAAGTGGAGTATTTAAGTTCACACTGCTAAGCTACTATGTTATTGTGACATAACTACAACCTAACCCCCCCTCCCCCCCCCCCCCCCCCGCACTGAGCTAAAACGACGGGAAAGTACAATAATGCAGAAAGAGAATACTTTTACTCAAATGACAGGGAGTCAAAATTACATAAGGTCATATTACAAATTACCTATAATGGACACATACAGTCTGTATGCAGACTGAAAAATGAAGGGATGATGGACACTTGTGCTGCAGCTCTGTAGCCATAACAATCGGTTCCGGTGCGATGGCTGTAAAATTCGCCTCAATAAATTGTGTGGGGAATGGATAGTGGCTATTTTACCAGCAGTAACGTAGCCCGACATCCCACTATTGCTAAAAACTCAATTTTGTCATATTCAGCAGCCATGCAGCAAAAAAATTTGAGAATGCAACACTTATTCTTATTTACAAGTCGAATAGCAGCCATCAAAAACGCAGCAGATACATATTACGGGAAAGTATGTTATACACAGCCGGAAAAAATTCGTAACACCAAGAAGGAGTTGTCCAACTTAAACGAAAGTTGGTAGACGATATCTCTTAAAATTTGGCGCCAATCGCATCAGAATTGTGTTAGTAGCGCCGCTGTGAAGATGCACATCAGGTTTCCCTAGCATATATGCCGTAAAAATCGTGAGCATTAGTTACCTTTGAGATAGGACGTGGTGAGTTGATGGTAGTCAAGAATGCCGTGTAGGTGACAAAGATGCCATTATCAACTCCTCATTGAATTGGAACGAGATCGCGTAATAGGACAACAAGAAACTGGATATTCCTTCTGCAACATTGCAGAAATACTTGGCACGAGCTTAGAAGCTGTACATGATTGCTGGCAGCGGTGGTCACAAGAATGTACGGTCGGAAGAAGAGCGGGCTCCCGGCGGCTACGTATCACTACCGAGAGGGTGACTATTGTGTTCGGCGTATTGCTCTGGCGCGTTGTATGGTACCTGCAGCAGAAATCTGAGCAGCAGTTGGCACCACAATGAACTTTTACAAATCGGTTGCTTCAAGGACATCTACGTCTCCAACGTCCTGTATCATGCATTACACTGACCCCAAACCATTGCCATTCGGAACTTCAGTGCCGTCAAGCAAGATGGTTCAAATGGTTCAAATGGCTCTGAGCACTACGGGACTTAACAGCTGTGGTCATCAGTCCCCTAGAACTTAGAACTACTTAAACCTAACTAACCTAAGGACATCACACACATCCATGCCCGAGGCAGGATTCGAACCTGCGACCGTAGCAGTCGCACGGTTCCGGACTGCGCGCCTAGAACCGCGAGACCACCGCGGCCGGCATCAAGCAAGAGATCACTGAAATGCAGAGGGGAGGTCTCTTATGTCTTTTGATGAAAGCTGGTTCTTCCTTTGTGCCAGTGACTGCCGTGTGTTGGTTCGAAGGGATGCAGTTGAGGCCTTGTAGCCAACCTGTCTGTGTTAAAAACATTGCCATTCTCTTTTTTGTACGTCAACGCCATTCGTCACTCTGTGATACTTTCCAAGTAAGTGTTCTTTATATACTTTAAATTCAGCACATATTTTACGCAAACCAATTGCAGCATTAAAAGACTGGGAATTACATCTGTGAACTACGTTTGTATCGAATTTATGTTTGTAGGAGGAATACTTTACACACAGGTACAGCACACATAAATATACCCATCCATGCATTTAACTCCTTATCCTCATCGTGAACTTCATGTTCAAATAGATACTTGTCAATATAATTGAACAGCAGTTTAACGTACCTTCGCCACAGACTGAGTCCCTCCATGGTGGGGCACTACTGCATCGTACAATCCACGCACGTTTATGACACGTGGATGCTTTAAATATACACATTGCGTCGGGTCTTCAGGCGTTGACTTCATCGCATCACTCCCAAACGTGTTGCTGATGGCTGCGTTGTTACAGCCATAGCTACTGATGTGTGGACTATACTTGCTTATCATACAATCGTTAATGTATTTCAGCTTGTTGCACAGTTGGTACCAACCCATATCACTGAAAAGCACCTTAGTACCGTGCATGACATTCTCTACCTTCACTAAAACTTCTGAGTCTATATCAGGTGCTAAACCAACATAAGCACACTCAGATCCATTGTTGGTCAGCTGATATCAAGTGTTAAATAACAGCACACTGTAACGACTTAGCTGATGTTTGATGGGTGGTGCAGACGTTGGATGTAATAGGAACTCCAAGACTGGAAAGAGTTCAACAGTGTACTCTGACATATTGATCACTGCATCAGAAATAAAAGGAAACCATGAAGAAACACTTACACACATTACTAATAATAAACATAGAGAGCGAGGACTGGTTTAATACAGTAGACTGTGTAAGTCAGCTTTTCTGACTGAAGGCGGATGCAGCTTGATGATGACGACGAACCTTTCATTATAGACTAGAGTGATCAGATGGTGGGTCTTCTTGTTGGCTAGAAATCCTCGCTGCTGAACATGAGTGGTGGGGATATTCGACCACAGTGCCACAGGTTTGGAACAACTATTTTGTAGTGTGTCTGTATCCCTAGGTAAGCCATCTAGGAATCTGCGTCATCAAAGACCACATGGATCATTATCTGGAATTCTAAACATAGAATCATACAGACAACCTGTTGGCTGATGTCATAATGTTAGAGCGCTAAGTCGTTCATCGTGTTGGAATGTTACATGTGAATAACATACTGGAAATTCATAACAGAGACGACTTCTGAATGTTCTGATGGGTGAGCCCTATAAGGTTTCTGCAGACAATTGCATAAAATGCGGACATGAAAGGATATCACATGCTGGATTGTTTTGCTGACATGCATCAGGTTTGGCCGCCCAGAGTGGCCGTGCGGTTCTAGGCGCTACAGTCTGGAACCGAGCGACCGCTACGGTCGCAGGTTCGAATCCTGCCTCGGGCATGGGTGTGTGTCATGTCTTTAGGTTAGTTAGATTTAATTAGTTCTACGTTCTAGGCGACTGATGACCTCAGACGTTAAGTCGCATAGTGCTCAGAGCCATGCACCAGGTTTCTGAAAGTGAGTGAAATGTATAGGCTTTCCCGTTGTTGAATTATATTTTCTCTGTTCTTGTGTGGTTCTTAAAATAAGTGTAGTCCAGTAACGCTATCAGCACTTCAGAGTTGAACAGTGCAATTATTTGTGTTCAATTCTGATGTAACTAATTTGTGTGAGAAATAACTTAAAAATGCAATTGTAGCCTGGACACTAGATCACGTTTTGTGCATAGAAATGATGGTTGGCGTTTAATTTTTCGTCCACACGGATATCAAATTTTTATGGCACCATCTCTTACCTGCGAAAATCGGTGTTAATTAAAAAAAAATTATAGTGTCAACTAACAAAAGAGTATGTGGTTTGCTGGGTTCATCTGGCTGAGAATCCTACAGCTAGTTACGAATCCACTGAAATTTTAATTCCCCATTAGACCAAATGTATGAGTCTAATGAATCTACTGCTATTTCTATTATAATCGCTATAGCCATACAAACTGAGACACAACGACGGACAAGTCGGTGTGAACTATTGTAGCACATTTTCCTGTACAAGCACCCTTATACTTCATTAGTAATGATTTAGAAATCCCTTGGAAACGTTTGATGTATATGTCGTCATTTACGTATACTGAGGTGTAGGATTAAAGCTATAAACTGAAAGCTTAGCGAAGCGGCTATGAGGAACACATTTGCTTATGTTGGATACAAACCACCGAAAAATCAGTTTCTAAAGAAAACTCCTTGTTTTTCACGCAAAATCGCAAACTGAGGTTGCATCACCTGTAGAAGAAGTCCTTTAAACGATGAAGCATGTGAAGTAGACCATTTCTTTTTCACATCTAGATATCTACTCTGTAGGAATCAGCGTGGGTTTCGAAAAAGACGGTCGTGTGAAATCCAGCTCGCGCTGTTCGTCCACAAGACTCAGAGCGCCATAGACACGGGTTCACAGATAGATGCCGTGTTTCTTGACTTCCGCAAGGCGTTCGATAAAGTTCCCCACAGCTGTTTAATGAACAAAGTAAGAGCATATGGACTATCAGACCTATTGTGTGATTGGATTGAAGAGTTCCTAGATAACAGAACGCAGCATGTCATTCTCAATGGAGAGAAGTCTTCCGAAGTAAGAGTCATTTCAGGTGTGCCGCAGTGGAGTGTCATAGGACCGTTGCTATTGAAAATATACATAATTGACCTTGTGGATGACATCGGAAGTTCACTGAGGCTTTTTGCAGATGATGCTGTGGTGTATCGAAAGGTTGTAACAATGGAAAATTGTACTGAAATGCAGGAGGATCTGCAGCGAATTGACGCATGGTGCAGGGAATGGCAATTGAATCTCAATGTAGACAAGTGCAATGTGCTGCGAAAACATAGAAATATAGTTCCCCTATCATTTATCTACAAAATAGCTGGTCAGCAACTGGAAGCAGTTAATTCCATAAATTATCTGGGAGTACGCATTAGGAGTGATTTAAAATGGAATGATCATATAAAGTTGATCGTCGGTAAAGCAGATGCCAGACTGAGATTCATTGGAAGAATCCTAACGAAATGCAAACCGAAAACAAAGGAAGTAGGTTACAGTACGCTTGTTCGCCCTCTGCTTGAATACTGCTCAACAGTGTGGGATCCGTACCAGATAGGGTTGATAGAAGATATAGAGAAGATCCAACGGAGAGCAGAGCGCTTCGTTACAGGATCATTTAGTAATCGTGAAAGTGTTACGGAGATGATAGATAAACTCCAGTGGAAGACTCTGCAGGAGAGACGCTCAGCAGCTCGGTACGGGCTTTTGTTAAAATTTCGAGAACATACCTTCACCGAAGAGTCAAGCAGTATATTGCTCCCTCCTACGTATATATTGCGAAGAGACCATGAGGATAAAATCAGAGAGATTAGAGCCCAGACAGAGTCATACCGACAATCCTTCTTTCCACGTACAATACGAGACTGGAATAGAAGGGAGAACCGATAGAGGTACTCATGGTACCCTCCACCACACACCGTCAGGTGGCTTGCGGAGTATGGATGTAGATGTAGATGTAGATCTTGACAATCACGTTGAATATTGAGACATATATTGATAATGGTCGGTTTTCTTAAGTATAACCGATAATGAACAGTGAAAGCTGTTATTTTGCCGTAGATAGTGGTTACAAACAAAGCATGTTTGAAAAATCTGTGTAATTGAGATGAAATACCATCTTACAGAGATTTGGAAGAAACGTCATCGATAACGCTACTGCAGTTTGTTGCGCTTGTGTTTGTCGGTGTGTGCTTCTTCGGTCAAGTTACAAAATCGTGACTTTCGACTGCATTCGTCACAAATGAGTCAGAAATACCTCAGAGACTTCAGACGTCTGTTTTTGTCGTTTATGTATATTGCGATGTGGAACTACTCAGTTCTGTATAACGAGCTGTTTGTGTGAATTACAGGGAATGCCCTATTGTGAAAAGCTGTATCGGACTGATATTTAGAAGGAACAACTGGAGTTTTATGAGCCCTGCAGGCCAGTACAGGACTGACCTATCGATATTACTTTAACATGAGGACCTAAGGACTGTTGGATAGTATTAAATCGTCATCAGCACATTCGCACCATGTGTTCTGCACTTTCATCTTGTGTGTATAGGTATGGTTCAGTAGGAAAGTTTTTCATCTCAATATAGTTCACTGAAGAAAAACGATAAATTGTCTACTGGTTCAAATATTGCACATTTAAGTCCATTTCAACTTATCAAGAGCTTGTAAAGCTAATGTTACACAGAATTGCGACATTGTATTGGGGACGAATAGAGATGGACCAACACGGTAGTAAATACGCATTTACATTTTTTAAGAACTGTCGAGTTGATGCATATAACACAAGGTTTACGTCGCCAGCGTTATTTGGCTGTCGGGAACATATCTTTTGTCGTTCCTGGCCACGCAATAAGAACATACATTCCATAAACATTGATTGCATGTAGACCTCAGTGCGCTCTGTTCGTCAACGAGACGCAGAAGGCCGTAGATACCGTTTCTCTGTCTTCTCCTCGAACTTTTCGTGGAAATTACACATTTTTTCTGAATGATTAGAAGAATCTGAGTATACGTTGATACGATAATTCAATGGATATTTACTGTTTCCAAGGTAAAATTCAGTGTTATCGCTGCAATTTTGGTTTTAAAAACGGAAGACCATAAGGAAGGGGCTTAACAGTTCTTTAGATGGAAATGTCATTGATTTCGATATATGATTAGTTGCTTTCCCCTGAAAACTAACGTGAAAATTCTATGATTTGTTGTGTGCATATCACCTGTCACCAATTAGAAATCCTATAGATGATGTTAAGTATGCACCATAAAACACATAATGTGTTGGGAGCCTTAAATGTGGAAGTCTGGTACGTGGTTGCTGTCATGGTTCGTTTGCTGAGTAGCTAATTACATTTGCTTCTTCGATGTATATGCCCAATCATAGGTACAATATTCGTTGCAGCAAGCATCACACCTGCAGAGGAGTTTCATATTTTTACAGGGGTAAATTTCATTCATTTCGGTAGGTAGAAAACTGCCTGTTAAAGGCAAAACTGATGTAGAGCTTATATAGTTTAAATTACCGCGCACCGCCAATCGGTTACGCTCAAAAAATTTTCCACAAATGGAACCCAGCTAGTGACAGCGGGGTCGGAGTCAATGTATGTGGCCCTATGCACTCATGCGGTGAGTCGACGGCGCGGTGCTGTGGTGCTGACTGCGCATGTCATACACAACGGTCTGAAGCTGGATAGAACTTTCTCACGTTATTCCTGATAAATGGCTGTTATTGGAGGCTGTTGAGTGTATGTTATCCCCAGTAGATGGGAAGGACATCTGCTAGTAACTGCAGTTCAGTTTTTCGTCTTGTAATGCGGTATGGAAGTAGGGTTTGGTCACACTGATGGAAAAATTTGCATTACCAAAAACACTTAATGTAGAGTAATTACATTTCAGGAACATATTTACCTACATAACGTATTTGAGTAATTGACACAGCAAGATCACAGCTTAATGTAAGCGGAAGGTAAGCCATTGCAATTGCGAAATGCCGGCCGGAGTGGTCAAGCGGTTCTAGGCGCTGCAGTCTGGAACCGCGCGACCGCCACGGTCGCAGGTTCAAATCCTGCTTCGGGCATGGATGTGTGTGTTGTCCTTAGGTTAGTTGGGTTTAAGTAGTTCTAGGTTCTAGGGGACAGATGACCTCAGAAGTTAAGTCCCATAGTGCTCAGAGCCATTTGAATTTGAATTGCGAAATATTGATACTTTATAACCTGCGTTACCGTCAGAATGTTAAATGCAAGCATGCAAATGTGCATGCACTGTGTCGCACAGGTGCCTGATGTCAGTTTGTAGGATGGAGCTCCATGCCTATTGCACTTAGTCAGTCAATACAGGGACGTTTAATGGTGTTTGTGGATGACGCTGGAGTTGTGTCATCGGATGATGTCCCATATGTGCTTGATTGGAGTCCGATCTGGTGATCGAGCAGGGCAAGGCAGCTAGTCTACGGTCTGTAAAGCACGTTGAATTACAAGAGCGGTGTGTGGCGAGCGTTATCCTGTTGGAGAACTCCCTTTGGAATGCTGTTAATGAATGACAGCAAAACGGGTCGAATTTCCCACAGTTCACAAAACACAAAATGTAGATTAAAAAAGTGTAAATGTCTTGCCAAAATATGTAATAATAAATGATACTTTTTACAAGCTGTAATATGTTTTTTTTCCATTATACGCATATGGCGTTAAACTTAACAGTTCAGATGTTGGAGAGAGAGTCTTAATAGTTGATAGATTTACAACGTCAGAGAGATATTACAGTTCAGTTATTGCTTTATGAAAGAGACATAGAACATTTATAACCCTCACAGCCACATACTACTCAGATGAAAATACAACTGATGCTTTAGGGCAAACGGCCATTACAGGTTCTTCGAGTTTCGTATTAGCTGCACCTCTTGCTGTAATTAATACATCTTTGCTTCGACATATAGTTTATATAAAGTATCTTTTTCATTAAATTTACTCCATGTATTATTTCTGTAGCATTCATCCAGTACAGGTGAGAGAATTTTGCACCAGTCTTCTATATGTCTACGGAAGTGACTATAATCACGAACAGCCTGTTCCAATGGACTAATACATGTAGCACGATATGCAAAATACCTAACAATTAATGCATGAGCTTTCATACACCCTTCTTTTTCTGCAAATTGCACTGTCTTTTTCTTATTAATAGACCAAGCAAAGTGTTTATTCACGGTTTCATGGTTCTTACATATACTCGAAATTCGAAGATGACAACACCTCCTGAGCTAGATCGTTGATCCCATATGTATACACGTCTGATGTACGTCTTATACCATGTGGAATAATGAATACAGTCATTGGTGATTGGAATTATATGTAGCGAACTATTCTGAATTAAAGTGTGAGCAAGTTAACCACACAAGATGTTTGTAAGAGGGAGGAAGACTGAACCTCCATATCGTCACCCTTAGGTACAGGTAGAGAGCAAGACTGTAAAGTATGGAGCTGTACCCAAAGAGCTGTCTCCCTCGCTGCCACAAACACCTTGCGTATTTCAGCTTTCATACTTTAACTCTGTGATCTGTTTGCCGGTCGTTGTGGCCGAGCGGTTCTAGGCGCTTCAGTCTGCAACCGCGCGACCGCTACGGTTGCGGGTTCGAATCCTGCCCCGGGCATGGATGTGTGTGATGTTCTTAGGTTAGTTAGGTTTAAGTAGTTTTAAGTTCTAGGGCACTGATGACCTCACATGTTAAGTCTCATAGTGCTCAGAGCCATTTGAACCATTTTTTTGTCTGTTCAATACACATAATTTCAGTTATACATTATTGTTATTCATCGTATCACATGATACAGATCTTATGTCAAATGGATATATATAGGGTCAGCCATCCACTGCAGGAGGAGTTGGCTAAGCACATTTGATATAGTGAGAACTGATCTGTAAAGTCTCTCTAACATCGCAAATGTGTGAGATACTAAGGCTCTCTCTCTAGCTACTCAATTGTTATAAGTCACATGGTATATGAATACGATGGAATAAAACGTATTACAACTGATAAAAAAGTATTATTTTTTTATTATATACTCTAGTAAAACTTTTATACATCGTTAATATACATCATGTACTTAATGAACTCTGGAAAACAAATCACTATCGTTAAAAACACTGCTGTTCTATTTTTGTTACATCAGTGCTATTTATCATTCTGCAATACTTTCCAAATAACTATTTTTTTATTCTTTAAATTCAGCACACATTTCACACAAACGAAATAGAGCGGTAATAGACTTGGGGAGGCCATCTGTAAAATGTGCTTGTATCGAAATTCCATTTACAGAATTAATACTAGTAGACTTAGGCATAGCACCCATACATACATCTATGGACACATTTCACTCCTCATACTCATCGTGAACTTTATATGCCAATGGATAACTGATAGTATCATCAAAGTGCAGTTTAACATACCTACGCCACTGACTGATTGTCTCCATTGAGGTCAGTGTTGGATCATACGGGCCACACAGGTTCATGACACTTGGGCGCTTTAAATATACTCATTGTGTCGGGTCTTGAGACGTTAACTTCATCATATCGCCATCAAATATGTTGACGATGAATGCATTGACCAGCTGAATATATTGAGGTCTTGAGGGAATGCATTACACTCGCTTGTCAGTGTGTTTCTGTTTGCCGAAAAGTTGATCCCACTCCGTATTTTTGAACTGCCCCTTTGCACCCCGCCCAACATCTTCTGTTTCTACTATAACATAGAAGTATGTCAGGTGATAACACAACACTAACGCTCTTCGATCCGTTAATAATCAGTTGATATGTAGCGTTGAACAACAGCATTCGACAGCTACTTACCTGAGATTTGATGAGTGTTGCAGGCGATGTAAATAATGGAAACTCAAGTTCTGCAAAGAGTTCCATGTGCTGCTCCGATATATTTCCGCTGCAGCTTTTGAATTTCCGTTATTTATACATCGAGTAACTAGCCGTTGTAAGAGGGGAGAAAATCTCTTGATTTCATTGATGACGTCACCTGTGCCCTAAGCGTGCCCAAACACCCACTACCTACTCAATACACTCTACATATCTATTAGTCTACTGCGCTCCGTAAATACACACACAGCTCAACTCTGACATAGCTATAACAACTGGGGATAATTTTCGTCGACAGAGAACACCCTTTCCGACAAGCGGTTCAGCCCACACTTTAGGATTCCCAGCCTGTATTACCTCACGAAATTTAATTTAATTTTTAACGGAAATATTGTAAAATCGTGTACTTTTGTAAACAGTGTCACAGTCTTATACATAACTTTTGTAATTCTCTGACTAATATCCGTAATATGAGCTAAGAAATTCAGTTTTTCGTCAAGAATGACATCCAAATATTTGCATGTCTTACATCGTCGAATGGAGACACTTTAAAGCGAGATTTCTTACCAAATTGCCTTCAAGAAGAATAAGTGCTGTTTTATTTGCAATTACTGGAAGGTTTTGAACAATCTAAGTGATACAACAGTATGAGTGCCAGTAGTCCAGTCTGCAGCACACCACGAAGGTAAAATTAGTTACTTATATTGACATGGAGGCTCGCCGACAGTTGTTTTTCCCACTGACCACTCGCAATTAGAAAAGTGTGGAAGTGACGGTGGTACCCAAAAAAGTCTCCGCCACATACTATCAGAGGGCTTGGGGAGTGTCGTTATAGATATATATGTACAAGATGGTGGTTGTTCGTTTCTGTGGTCACATTGAAACGTCCCCTTAGAAAAATTTATACAAGACTGTGCTTAAACTGACACACAATATTTTTAGCGCAACGCAATCTGACTTTCAATAATCCCTACAAAAGAATGGCCCTGACTAACATTAACCTATACCTTTCACAAATCACTTACCTCTCAAAAAATCTTCGTACTCGAACTACTGCAATACAGCGAGCACCACTACTGCCAGCTAAATAAAAGATTCAAACTACGGAAGGCACTAACTACTGATAGGTATAGTTAGCAAATGAAAGATTTTAATAGAGAACCAACTGTGTTTACCTGAATAGTCAAAATATATATGATAGTTCATGACATCCACTCTTACAAATTACAAAATTCCGCCATCTCTCTCCCCACGTCCACCACTGCTGGCGGCTCACCTCCAACTGCGCAACGCTACGCGCTGTTAGCATCCAGCGGCCGCTGCCCAACACTACAATGGCAGACAACAATGCAAACTAGCCACAGACTGCACACGGCACAGCCAGTGATTTTTATACAGAGCGCTACGTGGCGGCGGCGTTACCAATAAAAAAACCTAAACAGCCTACTTACATAGCCCCCAAGCTCCCCACAAAAAAATTTACAAATTGTTTTGGGCAGTGGCCAATACAGATTTGAAATTTTTTTTCATAATTACAATGACAAAGAAATAAAATGCACACACTTATCGATACAATGTTGGTCAAAAGCTAAAATTTTCTCACAGTCCATAAAGACAGTCCTGATCATTCATCAAAGTAAAATTGCAGTGTTTTTCTCAAAGTATGAGTAGTAAAAGAAAATGCACACGGAAGTAGTGGATTTCCATGCAGTCTTGAAGAAGTAGTGTTGTCCTTCCAACGAAAGACAGTGCTGACTCTTGACATGCAGACAGGTAATGGGCCACAGCAGAGTCAGTCGACGTTGAAGACTATCGGTAGGTAGGTCATCACAGAGCAGACCCACTGTAATCCTGGTAGAGATCATGGTATTGGTGGGCCACCAGAGGTGCAGACCCACTGCAGTCCTTGTAGAAATAATGGTATTGGTGGGTCATCAAAGGTGTAGACCCACTGTAGTCCTTGTAGAGATGGCCAGCAGCCATCTGTTTGACTGTGGAGGCGCACAATCACCATTGAAGAGTCTTGCGGATAATATAACAAGTCCATAACCGCTACTTGTGCACTCAGAAAAATTGTTTTTGAAATGTCCTTAGAACCAGCAATGCTGTTATCCAGTCCCTTACTGAGTTATTAACACACATGCAAACACTATCAGTCCCTACTTCTCACATATTGTCCATATACTATGACCAACAGAAACATGTGCAGTGAAATGTAATTTACAAGTTACTTAATTTGATGAACTGGTGTCAATTACAATTTTATAACATAAGAATACAATAACAAAGGTACAAAATACATCTTTAGAGTACATAACAATACAGACAACATTTGCAGTAGTACAGGCTTTACAAAAGAATCGAAATAGCAAATACATCAGTGTTACAAAAATTACGACATAAGTACATACATAAAAGATCAGAATAATTTTTGAAACATCAACTTCACACGTGAGCAATAGAACAAAACAGAATAAATAATGTGTAAACATCTTTACAAAGTAAATAACATGTCATTAATGCAAATTATATTTGAGGATAACAGTATTCCTCATCATAGTGAATGTAGCTTAGTATTAGAAAATTCTACAACTTAAGCCTTATCAGATGAACATACAAAGACAGGCAGAACATAAATACACAAGGGTACACTAACACATAGTGGGATAACACAAGGAAAGGGCAGGGTTTTTTATACTGCACTATTTTGCAAGCAAAACTTCCTTTACTTCTCGGAGATCTCTGTACTTTTCTCATATAACCTCTCAGTGCATTTGCATTTCTTCAACTTCATCGCAACTCATTCTCTTATATAGGTTACCCCCTCTTAAGCTAACTTAAATCTACTGAGCTCAGATGCTAAACTAAGGGACGAGGTAATGCAGCAGCACAAAACAATTTACACAAACAGCAATGATAAAAAAAATGGAAATTGGCAAAAAAAAAGGCAGCAATATTACAACTAATATAAGGCAATGCGCAGCAAACAAGAAAAATAAATCAGTAATAAAATTGGCTTAACCTAGTAATAAAAAGTGATATTCAGTAGCACTATGAATGGCAAACAGCCGCAGCAAATGCTATAACTTATACCTAAACATGACAAAGCTCAAGCAGAAAAAAATGTTACACTAAAGACAACAATGCAGATAAGGACAATGTCAATTCACATCTTAAAGTCTATGTAATTAAAATGGTGCACCACAAAAACTTATAGTAAAAAAATATTACCATGTACTTGAAAAGAAAATTTTGTTTTCAGTTACTGTTATTAATCCCTTCTTATTGTTCTTTCTATTCAAAGTGCTCCTTTTTCGAAGAATATGGATCATAAAATTATTATTTAATAGATCTGTTGGCAGAAAGTGTTCATATTAGCAAATGCATTTAATTTTATTTTATAAAATCAATGATGCAACACAGCTGGAAAACAGATAACAAATGAAATAAGCAACTATGGACAAAGCACAAAAATATCATTCAATAGTCATGTGACATTTCATAAGTTAGTAGAATTCTCTCAACTCTCGTAGAAAGACGTTTGTTATAATCAGGTGTCAGATGTAAGTATCTTTCTCAGTAATGAGCGTGTCGTATTTACGGTGCTTTCTACAAAGGAATGTCAATAGCGAGGATAATGACCTCCCTTTTTTTTTTGCCTGTGCCTCTGAAAGGCACACACTAATGTGGCTTTCTTTTGTCAGGTGGTTGTCGCGCAGCTGGGTGCCCACGACGCATTACGTGCAGGTGGTCACTTAACTGTCTTATCGAAATATTTACGACACCAGTTTCCGCTACAGTGGCAGTCTCATATAAAAATATTTCACAGGTCAAGAATTTGCGTTACACATCTGTAGAAACAAAATTCTATTAATATAACAGTGTCCAAAAAGTTTTCGTCGGCATTGTAATACATTCAAGCTTTTACATACATTTCATAACTCTTAAAATACGATTCTTGGTTTTCAACAACCTTTTTCACAAACCAGAGTCCCTAACCACTACTCATTATTCCTTACCTTATTCGTCGACACTTATTCAATATTTCATCATAACAGATACGTAGCATAATCAAATAACTCATAAAGCAGCAGCTTATTGATCATAAACATACCGCAACAGCATAATACACATAGTCATCGTAATAACAACATCATAACACCTCAATCAAATTCTCAAAATCGTCGTAGATTCCTCCACTAATTTCAAAACCTAAAAAAATTCTCTGCTTATGTCAAAAGTATCATCTACCTCAAACGTACTTTAAAAATCATGATCCCATACCAAATACATCATTCAAAGCTCTGATAATATCACAATGGTTCTGAAAAAATATGAACTGTTCACAAAGTACAGACAAAATGCAATTTCATAAGTGTGAAGTTATCCAACGGTGCAATTACGTAAACATCTGTCACTGATGTAGTAAAATGAATGTTTGTCTCTCCCAGTTAAATAACCAGATAGCTGTGTAATTTATGTGTTAGAGAAATATGGTACCGATGTGTAAAGTTGTATAAGCAAATACCATATTAGCTAGGGCTCCTTGTGCTTGCCAAACACATGGTACACAAAGTAGGCGCGTACCCCCCTGAGGATTAATGTAATTGTATCCTCAGATGTTACAGGTTACAGCAATGGAATGAAATGTATCACGGAAAACCTTTGTATCATTGAACTTCAAATATCTTTAAAAATAAATGTTTTAAGTACAAAATGAATCACTCAAATACGTGTACTGTAGCGATAAACTGTGCGCCTTGTTGTAAGATAATTATGTGGAAGTGTCGTAGTTATCGTCTTCTGTAAGCAAAGTTCTGCTGAAGTCAATGTACTTACCTCGTAATAAACGAAGTGAATTGCTTTGCGTATAAATATCTTAGTTATTACGCTTATTGCCGTGATGATAAAAGTACTGTGCTGTAACGTATTGCTGTGCTATGGAAAAGGCTGTCTAATTGTAGCTATACCACAAAAGTTACCACTAAAACATGTTTTACTTTCCAGAATAATTCAGAAAAACTGTGCAGATATAAAACAGATACACCGCAAAAGCACAATGTAAATTGTGTCACACATTAGTAGCGTCGTGATAAAATCGTGTAGCTATCAAAGAAACCAAACGCTAAGTCATCTTTAATCTCACAGAAAGTACTTCAAATAAAGAATGTCTTTTCAACTGAACCAAAATGTTGCATTAAAACCTCATTAACAGTATATGTTCTAAGTATGTAAGCCTTATAATTGTTACATAATCGTGCAACTAACAAGCAAGAATGTACAAATAATAAAACTGTGTCGTCTGTTTACTATAACAATGCATTCGTAATTTCTGTTTAAACATGTTCCCTAGGTTCTAGACTGGATAGTTAACTTCAAATATTGTTGCATGTTAACAGTTTCTCAGTGTGACAAAGCATACTAGAAATGTGAAGTGAAATGTTTTATGGCAAAGACAAAGTTAAAAAGCAGATTATCTTTCAATAAACGGTTTTACATGTGAAATGTGGTGTAAACCTTTTACCCTTTATAGTACTCAGAGTTTGAACCTGAATGCAATTATCATGCGGTATACGTCGGTAAAGAATACTGGAATTTTTCTCAAGATTAGCGTCTATGTTATTTTTCTCTGAGCCAGCCGGCGCACGCGGCTGCCTGCGGTGCGGGTCATTGTCTTTCTCTTTGTTGGCGCGCGCCGTTTTTGGGATTAGGAGACCTAACTTCTACAAAGTGACCTTGACGAGAAGGCCCTGACCTGTTTGAAGCTCGCCAGTTCTGATGGAATTCAGCTTTGTCGTTTTGTCGGTAGTTTACATAGTTTCTTGTTTGTCGGTCATGTGGTGGAGAATTTCTCCCGGAATCGTAACTGCGCGCTGAACTGTTGCGTCTGAAGTTATTCCGTCTCCCTTGATAATAATTATTTTGGTTCCCGTATTGTCTGTTTCTCTGAGTGTCTCTGTGATATTCATTACCGCAGAGAGGTGATCTTTCCTTGTAATTATTACTACTATGCCAACGGTTGTCATACGGGTGGTGTCTGTTTTGGTCACGATTTGTGTTGTGAGAATAGCCTTGTCGTGTCCAGTTATTATTTCTTTCATCGCGGAATTGCGACGGATGTGACCTGTAATTGTTGTGTTCCTGTTTTCGCGTTCCGCGATTGTCAGTGTCAATTTCTAATTCTTGTAAGAGGCCCTGAAAAGCTTCAATGTCGTCTTTGCAACGCCCTGCCAAAATATTATTCCTTAAATGTTCAGGCAATTTCATTATGCAAATGCGGATGAGTTCTGAAGGGCTATATGGATTTGAAAGATATTGGTTCTTATGCAACATGTCTTCAAAATATTTGACAAGACTGGAAAATTCAGATTGTTCAAAGTGTTTCATCATCATTATGCTATGTTTTACTCGGTCTTGTGTAGCGTGAGAGCAATATGCTGAGAGGAAAGCATGATAAAATTCTCCTTCACTGTGACAATCGTGAATGACAGATCGCATTCTTACAGCTGGTTCATTCTCCAAGTAGCCACACATATATTCTAATCTGTGTTCTAATGACCAGTTGGGAGGAAAACAATGAGAGAATTGATGGAGCCACGCTTGTGGATGAATGTCGTTGCCAGAATTCTTAAATGTTTTGAATTTACGTGTAGTAATGAATTTACGTGTAGTAATGAACAGCTTATAGTCAAAATCATCGTCTCGGCGGGTAGCATATCGGTCATTGTTACGTCGTGTCGGCGGTTCCATCTCAGAATTCGGTGTACCTTGCCAATTTCTTTCATAATTTCCGAAGTGCCCTCTGTTATTATTTTGTGGCTGTTCCGTATTTCTATGTCCCTCTTCCCGTATTGGAGCGCGAGTGTCCTCTGAAATACGTAATTGTTGTATTACGTGTGTCAGCTGATCTTGTACTTCCCAGATTTCTCTTTGGTGTTGCGTACTAATTTGATTCAGGCTTTGTTTGAATTTCCTAATTTGTTCGCACTCTTCTGTGACATTAAAGACTACCGGTTTTGTGTCATTCAAATTATCATCTACCTTCGTAGATAAATTAGTGAACTGATCCGAAAGTTCGGCTACTTTCTCCGATAGTTAACACATTTCCTCAGTGTGTTTTTCTGAACCAAGTTTCAGAGTGTCTATTTGTGTTGAAATCGAATTTACTGTGTCCTTTAAGTTTTCCTGAGTTCTTGCAAGTTGCGTAACCGAATCTGTGGATGCAACTGAATCCATTTTAGCTTGCAAGGTGTCGTGATTTTCACGAACAACAGTTTGCAATTCTTTTATGGCTGCTTCGTGATTCTGTAATGAGTTTTCATGCCGCGAAAAAATAGGTTGAAAATGCTCATAAATTTGTGTTTTTACGTCATTACAGATTTTTTGGCATTTCGATTCAATGTTATGTAACTCAGTAGTTAAATCTTCACGTGTTTCTTCAAGTGTAGTGTCTAACTTCCGAAGATTATGTTCCATTGTGTCCAACTGTTGCTGTGTTTGTCTCTGATATTGTTCCATTGTGTCTAACTTTTGAAGATTATATTCCATTGTGTCCAACTGTTGCTGTGTTTGTCTCTGATTTTGTTCCATTGTGTCTAACTTTTGAAGATTATGTTCCATTGTGTCCAACTGTTGCTGTGTTTGTCTCTGATTTTGTTCCATTGTGTCTAACTTTTGAAGATTTTGTCCCATTTGTTTCTGATTTTGTTCCATTTGTTGCATTAATTGCAATAATAATGTATTAGTGCCTGGAATCTGTTTTTCTATGCTTTTTGGCAGTGCATTTTCACTGCAACATTTACATTTTGACAGGCAGAAAATGTGTCTTGACTCATTTGAGAAAACGGTGAGGACCCATAACCTAAGTCTACATTATTTGCAATATTGTGTTCTGTTATTTCGGATTCCTGAGGCGAGCTGTTGCCGACTGATCGATCGATAATTGTTTCCTGTTCACTCCTTGTTTCATTGTCTACACCATTATTTGCCACCCGCTCCATTTCCCTATGCACAATTACCAAATTACTACGTCGAATGTCTGCTAATTCACTACACAGTGGTGCTGATAAGCGTCGCTCGTCATCACTATTATTTCTCAGTTTACTTTGGAGCCTAGTGTTACGTTTTTCAGACGCCATTATTGTCACAATATTTCACACGATAACACATAAAAGCACAATTTGAAGAGCAATAATAAGAGAACACATTAACATAGCACTGAAAATAATATCTAGTTAATTGCAAGCGAAGCTGCGAAATACTTTGTGCAAATCTACATGCATGCCACAACTGTTTTACTGTACAACAATGAAAGACTGCAACTACAAAGGAAATTCTCTCTATGATTACGCGCTAGCAATAAACAAATGCTACACTAACTACACAAACTACAAGAAAAAAATCAGAAGATTCCAGTGAGGTATCCTTGGCTAAGGGTCGACATATGAAACGTCCCCTTAGAAAAATTTATACAAGACTGTGCTTAAACTGACACACAATATTTTTAGCGCAACGCAATCTGACTTTCAATAATCCCTACAAAAGAATGGCCCTGACTAACATTAACCTATACCTTTCACAAATCACTTACCTCTCAAAAAATCTTCGTACTCGAACTACTGCAATACAGCGAGCACCACTACTGCCAGCTAAATAAAAGATTCAAACTACGGAAGGCACTAACTACTGATAGGTATAGTTAGCAAATGAAAGATTTTAATAGAGAACAAACTGTGTTTACCTTAATAGTCAAAATATATATGATAGTTCATGACATCCACTCTTACAAATTACAAAATTCCGCCATCTCTCTCCCCACGTCCACCACTGCTGGCGGCTCACCTCCAACTGCGCAACGCTACGCGCTGTTAGCATCCAGCTGCCGCTACCCAACACTACAATGGCAGACAACAATGCAAACTAGCCACAGACTGCACACGGCACAGCCAGTGATTTTTATACAGAGCGCTACGTGGCGGCGGCGTTACCAATAAAAAAACCTAAACAGCCTACTTACAACATTTCGTGCTTTAGTCCCTGAGAAGCCTCCAATAAATTGAGAACAGGATACTTAACACCTTTATTAACACACAGTTTGAAAGGTCTTCGAACAAAGTTGATCTGATACTTCACTCGAGAAATGAAACAAAATTCTTGTGAACATTCAATAAAGGTTTAACTTCTTCTTGAAGTTTCCAGGTCCAAAGAACAAAATTTCACAGTTCCTAGCAGGAAACTCAAATAACAGTTGGAACAAAAGAAAAGAAAACAAAAAAAACAGTTAAAGGCTCTACACTGGGGCGTAATATGTCCTACCTTGACGCTGAGCTATGACAATCTGTCTCAGCTCAGTAGTTACGACTGCAATCTTCTCGAAGTCCGAATGTGTCGTGCTGGGCAAGACCCGTACCCAAAAGCGCGACTTCCGAGGCAGACGGCGGGCGCGGCTAACGGCGTTTAGGAAACAGAACGAGCCACGACTTTGGAGAATGACATGCGATTGGGTAGATGAACTGCCGGTTGTGGACAGAGTGCGGTCTTAAATCCTGGCCGCGAGGATGTGGCCGCTTTTATTGACTCGTTACGGTCGATCAGTCGAGTTCTTGATGTGGTCCGGCTGCTGCTAGTGCCGGTCGCTGTAGTTTAAATGCTGCTGCTAACGGACGGTCGGCTGTCGCCCGTATACGGGGGGCGCGCGCAGCAGTCCCTACTTGTCATTGCTTAAAACCCTCTTCTGAATACTGGTCCCACACTCGCATCACTGTCATATCAATATAACTTACACAAGTTCAAATTTCCCGCCGGAATTCAGTCACACGCTGATGTTGCACTCGTTCGCGTCGACGAGATATACAGAAACTTATTTAGGGTCTTCTAAATCTACATCTACATCAACATGGATACTCTGCAAATCACACTTGAATGAATGGCAGAGGGTCATCGAACCACCTTCACAATAATACTACGTTATCCCACTCTCGAAGAGAGCGTGGAAAAAACGATCACCTATATCTTCCCATTCGAAATCTGATTTTCTTATCTTATTATGATGATCGTTTCTCCCAGTGTAGGTCGGCGTCAACATAATATTTTCGCATGCGGAAGAGAGTGTTGGTGAGCATCATCTGCAAACGACCTAAGACGGCTGCTTAGATTGTCTCCTAAATCATTCATATGCATAAGGAATAACAGAGAACCTATAACACTACCTTGCGGAACGCCAGAAATCATCTCTGATTTAAGTGATGACTTTCCGTCAGTTACTACGAACTGTGACCTCACTGACAGGGATTCAATGATCTAGTTGCATAACTGAAACGATATTCCGTAAGTACGGTATTGGACTACAAGCTGCTTGCGAGGTACAGTGTCAAAAGGCTTATGTAAATCTGTAAATACGGAATCAAGTGCAAATCCCTTGTCAATAACACTGAACATTTCGTGTGGATGAACAGTTAGTTCTGTATAGCAAGAACGAAGTTACCTAAATCACTGTTGACTGTGTGTCAATAGACCATTCTCGTCGAGGTAGTTACGAATGTTCGAATACAATATATGTTCCAAAATCCTGCTGCATATCGACGTTAATGATATGGGCTTGTAATTTAGCGGTGACTTCTACAACCCTTCTTTAATACTGGTGTGACCCGTGCATCTTCCTAGTTTTTGGGTACGGATCTTTCATCGAGTGATGGTTCTATATGGTTGTTAAGTATTGAGCTATTATATCAGCATACTCTGAAAGGAACCTAACTGCTATACAGTCTGGACGGGAAGACTTGCTTTTGTTAAGTGATTTAAGTTGCTTCACTACTCCGTGGATATCTACTTCTACGTCATTCACCTTGGCAGCTGTTCTTGATTCGAATTCTGGAATATTTACTCCGTCTTCTTTGGTGAAGAAATTTGGGAAGGCTGTGTTCAGTAACTCCGCTTTGGGAGCACTGTCATCTATAGTATTTCAATTGTTATCGCACAGAAAAGGCATTAATAGAGTGTTTTTCCGCCAGCGTACTTCACATATGACCAGAATGTTTTTGGATTTTCTACAATGTTTCGAGACTTACTGGACTTAAGTGGCCCAATCTCTCAACAAACATCCACCAAGTCAGGACTGCTTTGGGCAATTCTTTCTGATTGTAGCAGTTTTCACAAGCTGTACTGAACTGCCGTCCTACAACTTCGATCCAAATGCATCAAACTAAATACAGGTTTTATAGAAGAGTTATTCAAGTGTTTTCCAAAATACAAGAAAGATTCCATCTCTTTGAATTGAAGTCACAGACTTGAGTTTTCAAAGAAAATAAATTCTTGTTAATCTAGGCCACACTACAATAGCTGTCGCTATGTCCTGACTGTGACGTACAACATAAACTATGTGTAAATTGTGATAACTAATCGAAGAGAAGAGTAAATTAAAATACTGGTCACATTTTTGTTGCAAAAGATCTGCTTAAGAAATTTTCCCAACAATATTAGCAAACATATTTCTACAATGAAACGTCCCCTTTTAAAAATTATACAAGACTGTGCTTAAACTGACACCCATTTTTTTTTTTTTTTTGTACAACAAACAATGTATTTACCTCAATAGTGTTCAAAAGTCATAATGTATATAGCAGTTGATGACATCCAGTCTTACAGATTTCAAAACTCCGCCATCTCTCTCCCCACATCCACCACTGCTGGCAGCTCACCTCCAACTGTGCAACGCTACGCGCTGTTCACATCCATCTGTCCAACACTACAATGACAGACAACAATGCAAACTACCCACAGACTGCGCACAGCACAGCCAGTGATTTTTTATACAGAGCGCTACGTGGCGAAACCAATAAGAAAAGCTAAACAGCCTACTTACACTACATCATAGTTGAGTTCACATTAATGAAATTATTTTGTTTGGGTAAAGACAAGCATTACATGACTGATTCACTTAGTGAAATGATTTAAATCGCTCTAAGCACTATGTGACTTAACATCGTCATCAGTCCCCTAGATTTAGAACTACTTAAACCTAACTACCCTAAGGATATCACACACATCCATGCCCGAGGCAGGATTCGAACCTGCGACCGTAGCAACAGCGCGGTTCCGGACTGAAGCGCCTAGAACCGCTCGAGCACAGTTCACTTAGTGATTTCACTTTGAAAAGAACTGTTTCTTCGTTTATTTTCTGTCGTTCCTTGTATATTAATGTTTTACAGACTTTCAGATAAATATCTCGGCATCTATTTGGAGCCATACCAATTCTAGCACCACAATATCTGAAGACAGTGATATAGACAAACACCTTCCCGACTGCGGCACGATCTCTGTGAATAATATGCAGAGTGTTTCAAAATGACACCGAAAACTTTGGCCGGCCGGGGTGGCCGAGCGGTTCTAGGTGCTACAGTCTGGAACAGCGCGACCGCTACGGTCGCAGGTTCGAATCCTGCGTCAGGCATGGATGTGTGTGATGTCCTTAGGTTAGTTAGGTTTAAGTAGTTCTAAGTTCTAGGGGACTGATGACCTCAGAAGTTAAGTCCCATAGTGCTCAGAGCCATTTGAACAATTTTTTTGAAAAACTTTGGGGGATACAGATGTCTTAAGGAGCAACATGAGGATAGAAACCAGTCTCCGGGAACGTCATCCGACGATGCTACAGACAGTTGAAGTTAGAGGTGCCGACGCCTTTCACCAGACCTCAATTTCGGCAGCAGTCGTGACATTGTACGTGAACAGACTGTGTGCAGGTCGTGACGTGCGGTTTTTGATATTCGGTGATCGTGACGGATTGCCACGATCACCAATGGAACAGATGGGGTCCGCTGCTGCATAGACAGGCCTTATCTTTTTTGAATGTGGTGCTATCTTGCAGTCGTCGTTGACTATGTCGGACACGGGCTTCTATCCGTAGTGTATTGTCTCGCGAAATCCTCTTGACAATCTCCGATGTTTTACGGTGTAGTATACAGGATGTAGTAGACAGAGAACGGCAGCGTCGAATTTACGGAGGTGAACGTCAGACTACACAGCAGCCCTCACCGTCTGCTCCACTGGACTGTGTGGTGATCGGCCGCGTTTCATCAATAGCGGCAGACATTCCGAGGCTTCGGCGCCTTTATTGAATTCAGAAGACAGGAACCATGAATGCAAGGAAACGGGGAGGAAGCATATGTGTAAACACGTAGGCAGGCATCAGAAAGCAGGATCCACAGAACGTACTTTACCGTTTATTCCTCTGGAACAGGAAAATAAATACATTTTACAAAGTAAACAACATGCGAAACCAACGTTAAACACTGTGTTGCTCTGCGATTGTGACAGTTTTCTTCACTTGTTTAAAATAGTTTATCGGATCGCTGGTACTCCCAGTAACAATGCTTTCACCCCATACGAATTATATATAGTTATAACAGCTGCTCAAAAAGCCTGCCTGCATCGCAGAAAGCATGACTTCTGCGTGTTATTGACTTCCCCACTCGCTCATAGACACTGGGCATAGAGCGAAAAATCTCACACGCTACATGTAGCCTCGACCCTACGTCTTCCGGTGACTCCACTGGTCTTTTGTACACCGCGACCTTCAGTTGGCCCCACAGGAAGACACCGAGCGGCTGCGGCCTAGGCGGTCACGTTACGGAGCCACCGAAACATCCGATCCCTCAATTATTTTTGGCCCATTGTGACATATAACTTCTATCTGATACAGACTTGTCGGCATACAGACAGACACAAACATTTTCACAGCTTCTTGCGCTCAAGTTGCCAAGTAATCGTGACTTATATAGTTTCATGACGGAAAAAAGTTCTTCACAGAGATAATTTTGTCGAAATATTGTAGCACTGTTGCACCCTCATAAGGGAGAGGTGGAAACTACCCTAGGAAAGTAATGTAGAACACCTCGAAGTTTCTTACTATAGGCAGTGAGCAGACAAGTCCACTTAAAATGAGCAGTCGGCAATCAATCCCGGATGTTCTAATTTTCGTTCCTGCTCTCCTTTTTCCTTCATAAATTCAACAATAGCTAGTTTTAAATAGAAAAAAACGTTTCAGGCATGCCCTTTGATTTAGCCAAAGTACTCTGCGCTAATATACACAGAAGCGCCAAAGAAACTGGTATAGGCATGTGTATTCAAATACAGAGATATGTAAACAAGCAGAATACGGCGCTCGGTCGGCAACGCCTACATAGGGCAACAAGTGTCTGGCGCAGCTTTTAGAACGGTTACTGCTGCTACAGTGGCAGGTTATCAAGATGTAAGTGAGTTTGAACGTGGTGTTATAGGCGGCACACGAGCGATGGGACACAGCATCTCAGAGGGAGCGATGAAGAGGGGATTTTCCCGTACGACCATTTCACGAGTGTGCCGTTAATATCATAAATCCGGTAAAACATCAAATCTCCGACAACGAAGCGGCTGAAAAAAGATCCTGCAAGTACGGGACCAACGACGACTGAAGAGAATAGTTCAACGTGATAGAAGAGCAACCCTTCCGCAAATTGTTGCAGGTTTCAATGCTAAGCCAAGAACAAGTGTTAGTGTGCGAATCATTCAAAGAAACATCCTCGATGTGGGCTTTCGGAGCCGAAGGCCCACTAGTGCACCCGCCATGACTGCACAAAATGAAGCTTTACGCCTCGCCTGGGTCCGTCAGCACCGAAATTGGACTGCTGATGACTGGAAACATGTTGCCTGGTCGGACGAGTTTCATTTCAGATTGTACCGAACGGATGGGCGTGTACAGGTTTGGAGACAACTTCATGAATCCGTGGACATTGCATATCAGCAGGGGACTGTTCTAGCTCGTGGACGCTGTGTAATGGTGTGGGATGTGTGCAGTTGGGGTGATATGGGATCCCTGATGCGTCTGGATACGACTATGACGCGTGTCACGTACGTAAGCATTGTGTCTGATCACCTGCATCCATTCATTTCCATTATGCATTCAGACACACTTCGGCAATTCCACACCCCTCACGTCCCGAATTGTTACAGAGTGGCTCCAGGGACACTCTTCTGAGTTTAATGACTTCCGCTGAACGTCAAACTCCCCAGACACGAACATTTTTGAATATATCTGGGATGCCTTGCAACGTACTGTTAAGAAGAGATCTCCACCCCCTCGTTTTCTTGCGGATCTATGGACAGCCCTGCAGGTTCATGGTGTCAATTCCCTCCGTCACTACTTCAGACATTAGTACAGTCCATGCCATGTCGTGTTGGGACACTTCTGCATGCTTGCGGGGGCCCTACATGATATTAGGCATGTGTACCAATTACTTTAGCTATTCTGTGTATAAACGTTCCACACCCTTCGTTCAGTACCATTGGAATCTGTTGCAACCGAAACACTGCGCGCGACTTCATAAATTTTACTATTTGTACCACCTACTTATTGAAGAGCTCCAAGTCAGCAAATTTAGCACAAAGCGTTTTTCATGTACAGAAAAATAGATCCCATCTTTCGATGCTTATAAGTTGTTGCTCTTTTATTTACAACTAAATCCTTTAATTCTCCTTGCATGGTATTGTAGTGGAGTACCCATCGCCTATGTAAGTGCATAATATATATCGAGAATTCATATCCATGTCTTCTATCATTCTCATTTATTTTTAAAGGTTTGTGACGATATATCGCTAGACTTCCTCTTTTTGTGCCAATGTCCTTCATGTCAAGAACAAATAGCGAAGCGCTAACAGAGCTGACATCAGGATTCTGCCGAATTGAGGAGAGTTGTTCCGACCGAAAAATCCCACACTGCAATACTAACTGAAATGTCGTACTGTAACCGGGGGGCAGTGGATTTGGCTAAGAGATATACACGTGTGTCACCAATGCTCACTTCTGCCAGCTACTGTGAGGAGAAAGAAAATTTTATCCTACAGTTCAACTAGTTTATATTAATAAAAGATGACCGAAACGAAATTTTCATGCAAAAGTTTCTCTTTTCAAATTGTGCATACATTGGTGCTAAATATCTATTAAGAGCTGTCGATAAATTGTTCCCCCAGTCTTGTGACAGGCTTCAAAGGCTACTTATGTCGAGATGTAACTGATTATAGCCGCCTGGAGTGTAAATAATGCCGTTTAAAGTCAGTACAGCATGAAAAACAGCGTCTGTAAATGTGCAAGCGTAGGAACGATGTCGGATCATGAGTTTTATCCGTGGTGGTACACGAAAATCACGATATAGTGATGTCAAAGTAATATTATTCCCAGATGAGTGGAATAAACTAGTATGTAGTGTCTCAATGCAGATATCGGATTCATTACACAGAATCACTCACTCCTTGTAACTGACACTATGTCATCATACTATCATACCACCACAGTAGGGGACTTCCCACAAACAGGTAAACTATTTAACGAGAAAGAGCGCACTCAACTATAGGAGCACATTTTCATGTATTCCAGTCATACAATTCAATATGTTCTAGACTGTCGGCGAAGCTGGCGAATTTATGTCTATAGTTTCCTGTAGAGAATGTGCAACATATTTTTGCAGATAGCGCATAAAACTCCTCAACCACCAGAAGAAAACATCCATCTGCACTGTGACTCATGTTGCACATCGATATAAGAAAGAATGTGTGAGCTAAATGTAGACATAGAAGTACGATGTTAGTTAATGACCTTCATATACCCTACGTTGTGAAATAGTTCAAAAAAAAAAAAATTAATTCAATAGCCATTATCACGAGTGAGTGGATGAAGCACCCCTAAAACACAAGAGCTTCCTAGTGAGAGACTGGCCTTGCAATGATACCAAAAACTGCGAAAAGAACAGGAATCGTTCTCTACCTCTTGACAGTACACTCGTACGTGCTTTAATTGTTGGGTCTTCTGACTAGGAAAGGCTAATCTTGTTCTGTCACTGTTAACACATCCTGAGGGGATTCGCTTCGAGAATAAATCTATATTACAAGAGATTTTCTATGGACTTGATGGGAAAGTAAAGCCATACAGATACCATGTTCATATATATATATATATATATACTTAACTAGATGTACATGTAAAATTAAACTTTATCTACCTGTCAGTGTTTGCTGTTGTTGCAACTTGATAAATAAACTGTTGTTTCTTGATAACAATATCAGCTTATTCCGAAGAATTAGCAGCTTTCACTGAGTTAATGCTCGGCAGAAATCCAATCTGCATTTAGATCGCACTTCCTTGACTCTTGCGCAGAAAGATGTGCAGTATACTGCTGCATCCCTCTTCAGTAAGCTACTTTCCCAGGTGGTGGAATATCGCTGGTTTTACTAAATGTTTAGGGGGTTATCCCATCAGGTCCACGGAAAATCTCTTGTAATACAGATATATTCTCGGGAACGACCTTGCCACAGTGGATACACCGGTTCCCGTGAGATCACCGAAGTTAAGCGCTGTAGGGTGAGGTCGCCACTTGGATGGGCAACCATCCAGGCCACCATGCGCTGTTGGCATTTTTCGAGGTGCACTCAACCTCGTGATGCCAATTGAGTAGCTACTCGACCGAACAGTAGCGGCTTCGGCCAAGAATACCATCTTAAACCCGGGAAAGCGGTGTGCTGACCCCACGCCCCTCTTATCCGCATCCTCCACCGAGGATGACACAGCGATCGGATGGTTCCGGTAGGCCACTCGTGGCATGACGACGGATTGTTAATACAGGTATATCCGCGAAGCGAATAGCCTCAGGATGTGTTAACAGTGACAGAACAAGATTAGTCTTTCCTAGTCAGAAGACCCAGCAATCAAAGCACGGCGAGGTACAGTCAGGAAGTAGAAAACGATTTCTGTTCATTTCCCAGTTTCTGGTATCATTGCAAGACCAGTCTCTCACTGCAGATGCACAAATAGTACCCGAACTCTTACGGGAATCGGCAAAACCCAGCGTGTAATGAGTACAATGAGCATGGGCACTATGAATATATTGAGGGACAATAAGTTAGGAATGTGGGTCTCATAACAGAGCTTCTCCTTCCTCAAGTTTGCTGGTTTGTACGGCTATGGCAAGGTCATCGGCATAGCAAAACTTTTTGCAGTACAGATTGAAAAGTAGAGGTGCTAGCATTGACCCTTGGGGGAGCCCGTTTTTCAAGGTAAATGACTTGCTCTTTTTTTGTCCAACGCTAAACTTGAAGTAACGGTTGGTTAACATATTTTCCACAAGTGTCTTAAGTTTCTTACTTGGGACATGCTTTCTTCACTTAAGCAAGAGTCCATCTAGCCACACAGTGTCATATGCTGCCGACAGGTTAACAAAGGCCAATGATGTCTTTAGTTTCTTTAGGAATCCAATCTCGAGGTAGGATGACAAGGATACGCCCTGCTCACAGTAGCTCCGCTTACTTCTGAACCCAGCCTGATATGTTGGGGTTGTGTTGCTTATTATTCCTTGTATTCTGTTACGGATGAGGTTGTTTCAGTAGCTCGAAGCACACGCTCAGCAGCGCAACTGGTCGGTAACTTGAGGGGTCATGTCCTGGCTTTCCAGATTTGAGGATTGCTAATGTGTGTGCGATTTTGAACTGTTGAGGCACCCTTCCGGTCTTGAGTATATCATTGTAGAACTTCATCAGCCACGTTCTTGCATGTTCCCCTATGTGTTTTATAAATTCAGGGAATAGGCCTTACAGTCCTGCAGATTTATCATTTTCAATGTCTTGATGGCCTCAGTTATATCTCTTTCAGAAAGGGGTCTGATAGTGTACTGTTATCATGGAGGTGCGTATTGACTTCATTCAGTTTGTTCTTTACTTTTTCTTTCATGGGTCTGCCCACAGGGACCTTCTTAACTCTCGATTTTATATGTAGTGCAAGTTCCGATGGCGTTATCTTTGGTAACTGATCGCAGACTTTGTTTGCAATGCCTAGTTTTCTTAATAATCATCATGACTTTCTGCTTGAATGAGTGAAATTTAAACTAGACGTCAGGTCCATTCATTTCTGCTTTCTTGCTTCATTTAGCTGTTCTAGTATTATTTGACCAGTATCAGGGTTTTCAGTTTGTTGGCATTCTGCATTTCTATTGTGTCGTCCCATCAAGGGATGTATTGTAATGTGTAGACAACTTCCAAGATGGTGTACCCGGGCAACAGGCTGCTAAGGCATGACAACAAAAAGTCTACACTATCAGCAGGCATACTAGATCAGTCTCTCATGGCTACTCAAGACAACAGAACAAGAAAACGAACGTCAACAAGGCTTCTATTAGAGCCAGACAAAGAGCACGAAGAATTTTGGACAAAGTATTAGTATTTTACAAATCATTGTAGAAGGATTGACAAAAGACAAATGTGGCTACTTCAACAAACTCGCCACGGATCATGTCAATGACATCATAGCCCTCCAAGAAGCCCTTCTAAACGAAGACAATATAACAAACGGAAAGGTTACAGATTACAAAATGATAGGATAACTGCCATCATCTACACATCATTTACGCCGAAAAGAGCGTTTCTGATGTTAGAGGAGTGTTCTGCCAGGTGATCAGTGACACAGAAGTGATAACTCTGGAGCTGAGTGGCTTAACTGTTGTTTCTGTCTACAAACCACTGAACGTCCAGTGGCCCATCCCAGCCCTGCCATCTGTACCCCAGCCGTGCATATACCTAGGTGATTACAACAGCCACCACACAACCTGGGGTTATACAAGCAGTGGCGTAAATGGAGAAAACTTTGTGGAATGGGCAGAAGGAGAAAAACTCTGTCTCAGCTACGATACGAAAGAACATAAAACCTTTCGCTCCGCTAGGTGGCACACAGACAGAAATCCTGACCTGTGTTTCCTCTCCACCGATGAAAGTACACTCCCTTTAAGTCATGCAAGGAAAGTCCTAAAGTGCTTCCCAAGAAGCCAACACTGTCAAACAATAATCAAAACAGGGCTGGAAATACCCATAATTAATTCCATTGACAAGGCAAGATAGAATTTCAAGAATGCTAACTGGGATCAGTACACATGGAAGTTGGCAGCAACCTACGCTGGGTAGCCCCAAAAGCAGAAAACTACAAAACAATCGTGAGAGCCATAATTGGTGCAGCCAAACGTAATATACCATGAGTGCTCAGAAAGAAATATATATATATTCATAGGCCAATGTGAGAATACGCAGACTAGTTAACTGGTGTCGACAAGAGGTTCGCGAAATTACAGCACTTTTTGCCCGAACCGCCCGTTTCTGAGCCAATAATATCCTTTGAGAATGGGAAGAGTTATCCCAAAATATCATACCATGCGATATAAGTGAATGAAAATAAGCAAAGTAGACCACTATTCATGTAGAAATATCACTTACTTCAGGTACTGTTCGAATAATAAAAATGGGAACATTAAATCATTGAACAAGATCCTGAACTTTGGCTGTCCATGACAATTTACTATCTATCTGAACACCTATTAATTTAAACTGTTCAGTTTCACTAATCTTATATCCATTCTATGAAATTGAAACGTCCAGTTTTGTTGAATTGTGGGACAGAAACTGAGTCTTATTGTGATTTGGCGTTAGTTTATCTTCTACAAGATAAGCAGACTCAATGTTGCACACATAATCCATTACTACCAAGTTAGTGTCATCAGCAAACAGAAATATCTTAGAAGTACCTGTAATACTGGAGGGCATATCATTTATATAAATAAGGAATACGAGTGGCACAAACACTGATCCCTGGAGCACCTCGCACTTAACCGTTCTCCACTCAAACCCCACATCATAGCCGTTCTCAACACTGTCAAAAATGACCTTTTGTTGTCTGTTGTGAGGTGAACCAATTGTGTGCTACACCCTGTACTCCATAATGGTCCAACTTCTAGAGCAATATTTTGTGGTCACCACAATCAGAAGCCTTAGTTAAAAAAGAAAAAAAAGCCTAGCGTTCGAAACCTCTTGTGTAAACCATCCAGTGTCTCACAGAGAGGAGAGAATATAGCAATTTCAGTTGTTAAAGCCCTTCTAAATCCGAACCATACATGTGATAGGAAATTGTGTGAAACAAAATGATCAATTATCCTTACAAACACAGCCTTTTCAATAACTTTAGCAAACACTGATGGCATAGAAAGAGGTCTAAAATTGTCTATATTATCCATTTCTCCCTTTTTATAACGCGGATTTACTACTGAGTACTTTAATTGTTGTGTAACTGACCATTCTAAAAGCAAAAATTACAAATAGGGCTTTGTACAGGGTTATCAAGTGCAGCACTGTACTTTAATGTCTGTATGAAAATCTCACAAAAGATATGGATAACAGCAGGTATTAAGAAATCCTCCAAAACACTTAAATACCTCAGTTTCATGAAAAAGAGTCGCAATGATCAAGAATTCTTAAATTTCTATAATAGATAGAAAAAGATCTATAGGAAGGTGCTGATGTTGCAAAAACTCATTAAATGACAAAACAATATACAATGCAGAGAATAAAAGCAAAGCAATCTCGGAAGTTATAAAAAAAGAAACGGGGAGATGCAAACAAACAGAATAATATACGGCTAAGGGAGGGGGATAAAGTAATAAATGATCCACAACACTTAGGAAACCATGTAGAAGAGTATTTTTCAAATATTGCACAGAAATTAAAGCAAAAATTCCCCAAAACAAATGTAACACCTGTAAGTAAAGTTTCACTAAATATACTGATGTTACTTCCAACCACAGAGAATGAAGTCAATAAAACTGTTCAAAAACTATGAAATAAAAGTCAGTGGGCTCAGATGAAGTACCAGTGTCTGTACTGAAACAATGCACAGAGATTATCCAAGGCCCCTTTACAAATATAATAAAAGAATCCTTCATGTCAGGGACATTTCCAGAGCAGTTAAAGCAGGCAAGAGTTGAACCATTGCTTAAGAAAGGTAATGCAGAGGACACAGAAAATTACCAGCCCATTTCCCTGCTATCACTAATCTAAAACATAATAGAAACAATTATGAAAGAAGGATTAATGAATTACCTGAATAAATACAATCTCTTAAGCGAAACACAGTTTGGTTTCCGAAGTGGCAAAAATACGGAGTCAGCCATAGTAGAATTTACAACAGTTTTACTTGATGCTCTTGACAAAGATGAGTGTGTAACAGGCATATTTTTGGATCTTTCTAAGGCCTTTGATACAGTCGACCACAAGATTCTATTAAATAAATTAGAAGCATTAGGAATAAGAGGGGTAGCTACTGACTGGTTTCGATCATACCTGGCAGATAGGGTACAAAGAGCAGAGATAACACATACTTCAAATAGATCAGAACCAAAATACATTAATATAGGTGATCCATAAGATAACACATTAGGACCATACTATTCCTGATATACATCAGTATTGTTACTCATGGTGAAAAAATTCTCTTTTCTGATAACAGCAATTTTATAGTCACTGTGAAAACAAAGAGAACTCCTTGCAGAGAAAGCAAATGAAACTCTCAAGGAAGTTTACTATTAGTCAGTAAGCAATAAAGTGACAGTGAACATAATAAAAACTATGCCATAAATTTCAGTTTGAAGACGGAAAATGAAAATGTTAAATTAAATGTAGATGATAACTCTATAGACTGTGTAACAAATGCAAAATATCTGGGAATGAATATTGATTGCCAGTTGAAGTGGTGTGGACACACAAATGTACTTGCAAACAGAATGTCATCAGCATTCCAAAAACACACTTATTTAAAAAGGCAACTAAAAACTACCTCTTATGGAATACATTTTGTACATTAAAGAATTGCTTAGACAAAACAGAATAGGCGTTTATTTAAAAAAAGTTATACAAATAGATAATAATAATGATTGTAAAACATCCAACATTCCACATAACATCTTCACACTATGTTTCTTTCCTTCTTTTTTCCTTTTCTAGACAAACTTACCCCCAAGCTATGCATAGCACAATACTAACACCTCTTCCTTTTTCTGAACTCAACATATCACTCATTATAGAAGGATGCTGACTCAGTTTCTCTGGATAGCAAATGGGAAGTTGTGGTACAGAAAATGTCCCAGGGACCACCCATGTGTGTGTGTGTGTGTGTGTGTGTGTGTGTGTGTGTGTGTGTGTGTGTGTGTGTGTATGTGTGCCGTGAGTGAAGTGTTATGAAACAATCTGTGGATAGTGTGTGCAGACTGATAGTGTGAATCGAGTGAACAGTGTGTCATTACATTATGTAATAAGTTATTTGTAAAAATGTATTATATACCAGGATTAAATCTAATGAGTGTCTTTAACTAGAAGTCTGTAAGTGTATGTGTGTGCAAATTGGTTTATTTTAAATTGGTCTAAACTGGTAAACACTTTCACATGTCCTATATCCTTGTAAAAAGAGATCTAAGGATGAATAAAGCTACTACTACTACTAATACTCTGCTAGACACTCCATCATATCCACGAGAGTCCTTAGCCTTCAGTGGCTTAATTGTTGTCTCACTCTCCTTTGTGTCAGTATCACAGAGGTGTATTTCAGACATCAAACTCAGAAAGGCATTTGCCAAGAAAGTTATATGATTATCAGTAGAGACTAAATTTTTATTTAATTCATCAGCAATGCTCAGAAATCATTGTTTAATACTGTATATATATCTGATTTATCAGTAACAGAAATATTTTTTCTATGAACTGACTTTATATCATCAACCTTGTGCTGCTGCCTAGACACTTCCTCCACAACAAACCATATGGTTTTCATTTTATCCTGGGAATTAGCTATTGTATTTGCGTACCACACACTCTTTGCCTTCCTAATAACATTTTTTAAGCGTCTTACAATACTATTTGTGACTACTTCTAACATTTTGATATCATTCCCACTTTGTTCTACATTATATCCTTTTCCCATTAGTCAGCCACCCAGCCTGCCTTTTATTGCCAGTGCCCTGTTTAGAACGTTCTAATGGAAAGCAACTTTCAAAGAGCATGAGAAATGCGATAAGGAAAGTATTATATTTGTCATCTACAGTATGTTATCAGCACTATAAACATCTTGTTCCTTAATGAGATTTAAAACTATGTCTGTTGCCATTGCATCAGATTTTCTACATAATTTGTAATTATATATAACATTTCTTTAAGTAAGAGAAATCTTTTAGTGTTAAATTTGTACATCATGGTCTGAAAGTCCATTTACCCTTTTACTAACAAATGCCCATCTAGGAATGAGGAAAGAATAAAAAATTGTCTATGGCTGTGCTACTGTTCCTTTGCACCTTGGTGACAAAAAACACAATCTGCATCAGATCATATGAGTTTAGGAGACCTTCTAACACTTTTTTTCCTGCACAATAACATACTTTATCAATACTGATGTCACCACATATAACTAATTTTTGATTATTCCTATAAAGTGAACCAAGAACTCTCTCTATCTTGAGGAGAAATGCTCTGAAGTCAGAGTTAGGGGATCAATAACAACAACAATTAAAAATTTAGTTTCACTAAATTCATCTGCCCGTGTAGAACATTCAAATACCTGTTCGGTGCAGTGCCATGATAATTCTACGGACTCAAATGGAATAATTTTTAATCACGTACATGGTCACTCTCCCATTCCTCAAGGTGCTCCTTGATAAACAGCCAGCTAATCTGTATCCTGGTAAAGGAAGACTCTGATCAGTCAAATGGTTTAAGTGGTGCTCCAGTATACCAATTATGTCAGTGTCAACATCTATAAGCAGTTCACCAACTTCATCTCTAATACTTGTTATATTTTGATGAAATATGTTAATTCCTTGTCTACTTTGATAACTGACCTCCTTCCTTTAAGCAGAGATACCTATCAGCTGACTTCAATCTAAAACAAGTTGCAGCTCTAACAGCAACTACTTCCGGAATTTTTCCATCTGTGATCTGTCATCTACACTCATGGAAATGGAAAAAAGAACACAATGACACAGGTGTATCAGACCCACCATACTTGCTCCGGACACTGCGAGAGGGCTGTACAAGCAATGATCACACGCACGGCACAGCGGACACACCAGGAACCGCGGTGTTGGCCGTCGAATGGCACTAGCTGCGCAGCATTTGTGCACCGCCGCCGTCAGTGTCAGCCAGTTTACCGTGGCATACGGAGCTCCATCGCAGTCTTTAACACTGGTAGCATGCCGCGACAGCGTGGACGTGAACCATATGTGCAGTTGACGGACTTTGAGCGAGGGCGTATAGTGGGCATGCGGGAGGCCGGGTGGACGTACCGCCGAATTGCTCAACACGTGGGGCGTGAGGTCTCCACAGTACATCGATGTTGTCGCCAGTGGACGGCGGAAGGTGCACGTGCCCGTCGACCTGGGACCGGACCGCAGCGACGCACAGATGCACGCCAAGACCGTAGGATCCTACACAGTGCCGTAGGGGACCGCACCGCCACTTCCCAGCAAATTAGGGACACTGTTGCTCCTGGTGTATCGGCGAGGACCATTCGCACCCGTCTCCATGAAGCTGGGCTACGGTCCCGCACACCGTTAGGCCGTCTTCCGCTCACGCCCCAACATCGTGCAGCCCGCCTCCAGTGGTGTCGCGACAGGCGTGAATGGAGGGACGAATGGAGACGTGTCGTCTTCAGCGATGAGAGTCGCTTCTGCCTTGGTGCCAATGATGGTCGTATGCGTGTTTGGCGCCGTGCAGGTGAGCGCCACAATCAGGACTGCATACGACCGAGGCACACAGGGCCAACACCCGGCATCATGGTGTGGGGAGCGATCTCCTACACTGGCCGTACACCTCTGGTGATCGTCGAGGGGACACTGAATAGTGCACGGAACATCCAAACCGTCATCGAACCCATCGTTCTACCATTCCTAGACCGGCAAGGGAACTTGCTGTTCCAACAGGACAATGCACGTCCGCATGTATCCCGTGCCACCCAACGTGCTTTAGAAGGTGTAAGTCAACTACCCTGGCCAGCAAGATCTCCGGATCTGTCCCCCATTGAGCATGTTTGGGACTGGATGAAGCGTCGTCTCACACGGTCTGCACATCCAGCACGAACGCTGGTCCAACTGAGGCGCCAGGTGGAAATGGCATGGCAAGCCATTCCACAGGACTACATCCAGCATCTCTACGATCGTCTCCATGGGAGAATAGCAGCCTGCATTGCTGCGAAACGTGGATATACACAGTACTAGTGCCGACATTGTGCATGCTCTGTTGCCTGTGTCTATGTGCCTGTGGTTCTGTCAGTGTGATCATGTGATGTATCTGACCCCAGGAATGTGTCAATAAAGTTTCCCCTTCCTGGGACAATGAATTCACGATGTTCTTACACTCCTGGAAATTGAAATAAGAACACCGTGAATTCATTGTCCCAGGAAGGAGAAACTTTATTGACACATTCCTGGGGTCAGATACATCACATGATCACACTCAAAGAACCACAGGCACATATACACAGGCAACAGAGCATGCACAATGTCGGCACTAGTACAGTGTATATCCACCTTTCGCAGCAATGCAGGCTGCTATTCTCCCATGGAGACGATCGTAGAGATGCTGGATGTAGTCCTGTGGAACGGCTTGCCATGCCATTTCCACCTGGTGCCTCAGTTGGACCAGCGTTCGTGCTGGACGTGCAGACCGCGTAAGATGACGCTTCATCCAGTCCCAAACATGCTGAATGGGCGACAGATCCGGAGATCTTGCTGGCCAGGGTAGTTGACTTACACCTTCTAGAGCACGTTGGTTGGCACGGGATACATGCGGACGTGCATTGTTCTGTTGGAACAGCAAGTTCCCTTCCCGGTCTAGGAATGGTAGAACGATGGGTTCGATGACGGTTTGGATGTACCGTGCACTATTCAGTGTCCCCTCGACGATCACCAGAGGTGTACGGCCAGTGTAGGAGATCGCTCCCCACACCATGATGCCGGGTGTTGGCCCTGTGTGCCTCGGCCGTATGCAGTCCTGATTGTGGCGCTCACCTGCACGGCGCCAAACACGCATACGACCTTCATTGGCACCAAGGGAGAAGCGACTCTCATCGCTGAAGACGACACGTCTCCATTCGTCCCTCTATTCACGCCTGTCGCGACACCACTGGAGGCGGGCTGCACGATGTTGGGGCGTGAGCGGAAGACGGCCTAACGGTGTGCGGGACCGTAGCCCAGCTTCATGGAGACGGGTGCGAATGGTCCTCGCCGATACCCCAGGAGCAACAGTGTCCCTAATTTGCTGGGAAGTGGCGGTGCGGTCCCCTACGGCACTGCGTAGGATCCTACGGTCTTGGCGTGTATCCGTGCGCCGCTGCGGTCTGGTCCCAGGTCGACGGGCACGTGCACCTTCCGCCGACCACTGGCGACAACATCGATGTGCTGTGGAGACCTCACGCCCCACGTGTTGAGCAATTCTGCGGTACGTCCACCCGGCCTCCCGCATGCCCACTTTACGCCCTCGCTCAAAGTCCGTCAACTGCACATACGGTTCACGTCCACGCTGTCGCGGCATGCTACCAGTGTTAAAGACTGCGATGGAGCTCCGTATGCCACGGCAAACTGGCTGGCACTGACGGCGGCGGTAAACAAATGCTGCGCAGCTAGTGCCATTCGACGGCCAACACCGCGGTTCCTGGTGTGTCCGCTGTGCCGTGCGTGTGATCATTGCTTGTACAGCCCTCTCGCAGTGTCCGGAGCTAGTGTGGTAGGTCTGACACACCGGTGTCAATGTGTTCTTTTTACCATTTCCAGGAGTGTATTTCAATTTCCAGGAGTGTATAAGCTTTGCCATCCTCACCTTCCCTTAGCTATTGAGGTGCAGGCCATGTCGAGTGAAACACGATCTATTGATAGACTCAACTGGAACCACTGCAATGGGAGCCTTGCTGTCTTCCATCAGTATTTCTCCAGCCTAACAGCAGCATTAAGATGAAGCCGACCATAACGCTGAAACAGTTGCTCGAAGCGCACATTAGCGCCACCACTTTCAGTAGCTATCTCTACCAGGTCAACACCTACATCATACTCCCCGTCCCTTTCAAGACGGTTTCCGTCTCCACGCACAATCACTACCTGATCCTCTTTCGTTAAGTTCCTACATAACTCCCCTATGTTAACAGTCGCCTCAGACAATCGTGCCCTAGGCTTCACAAGGCGGTTGACCTGGTACTCACTCCCTAGCACTTCCTGCAGCTGCTCGCCGACACCTTTGCCATGCGAACTACCTAGCAGCAGAACCGTCTTCTTCCTGTTACAGTGTGCAACTGACGTAGGCCTCCTAACTGCTGAGGACTGCTACACTTACAGCTGCAAGAGGCTCCTCTCCACTCAACTCTGGCATTTGGTCAAACCTATTATTTATACGCAAAGTATATCTCGCTAGAATACCCACTGGCTTCCCCACTGCATTTTCCCCAATGAAAATACTTTGAACAAATCTCACACTGTAACCCACTACTCACAAACGTACGACAAAGCCCACACTTCTCACTCGTGGTAAAATTTTAACAGTTTAAATTCAATTACAGCAGTAGAACTATTTAACGAACTAACGACAGTGGTCTCGAACTTCTCTCTCTACTAAGAAAGCAATTAATTTTATTAATACTACTAAATCACTATTAATACCAATTCCACCAAAACTTTACACAATTTCTTAGCTAAAACTAAAAATTAAAGCGACCACCGTAACACAAAAAGAAATTAAACACAGCCAATGAAAATTTTACAGAAATATTTCACTACAAACAATAAGAAACGTCAGCTGAAAACTACCGTACAAAAATTAATAAACGACTCAAACGCACAAACAACTCTGAAAAACACTGTGGGCGAAAGTTTCCAAAAGTTTATTATGCCGTTATTTCGCCAGAAACAACACGGGACACCGTTTAAAACTACCAAATTTAATAACGGAATAATAGCGCACAGACCACTTTGTCAGAACTTAAGAACTGCTTCAGCTGCAACCGCAATCCGAGAAATGTAAACACACTGCTGAGGCCATATATGACACTGTCATAGTGAAAAAAATTGACAAAGACGGAAAAGCAGAAACGTAAATAGAGTGTAAAAGAGGTCCTATCGCTCTTCCCTGCGGCTCTTATGACGATATCCTTGTTTATGAAGAACAGGAACCTAATCTACACTCCTGGAAATGGAAAAAAGAACACATTGACACCGGTGTGTCAGACCCACCATATTTGCTCCGGACACTGCGAGAGGGCTGTACAAGCAATGATCACACGCACGGCACAGCGGACACACCAGGAACCGCGGTGTTGGCCGTCGAATGGCACTAGCTGCGCAGCATTTGTGCACCGCCGCCGTCAGTGTCAGCCAGTTTACCGTGGCATACGGAGCTCCATCGCAGTCTTTAACACTGGTAGCATGCCGCGACAGCGTGGACGTGAACCATATGTGCAGTTGACGGACTTTGAGCGAGGGCGTATAGTGGGCATGCGGGAGGCCGGGTGGACGTACCGCCGAATTGCTCAACACGTGGGGCGTGAGGTCTCCACAGTACATCGATGTTGTCGCCAGTGGACGGCGGAAGGTGCACGTGCCCGTCGACCTGGGACCGGACCGCAGCGACGCACAGATGCACGCCAAGACCGTAGGATCCTACGCAGTGCCGTAGGGGACCGCACCGCCACTTCCCAGCAAATTAGGGACACTGTTGCTCCTGGTGTATCGGCGAGGACCATTCGCACCCGTCTCCATGAAGCTGGGCTACGGTCCCGCACACCGTTAGGCCGTCTTCCGCTCACGCCCCAACATCGTGCAGCCCGCCTCCAGTGGTGTCGCGACAGGCGTGAATGGAGGGACGAATGGAGACGTGTCGTCTTCAGCGATGAGAGTCGCTTCTGCCTTGGTGCCAATGATGGTCGTATGCGTGTTTGGCGCCGTGCAGGTGAGCGCCACAATCAGGACTGCATACGACCGAGGCACACAGGGCCAACACCCGGCATCATGGTGTGGGGAGCGATCTCCTACACTGGCCGTACACCTCTGGTGATCGTCGAGGGGACACTGAATAGTGCACGGAACATCCAAACCGTCATCGAACCCATCGTTCTACCATTCCTAGACCGGCAAGGGAACTTGCTGTTCCAACAGGACAATGCACGTCCGCATGTATCCCGTGCCACCCAACGTGCTTTAGAAGGTGTAAGTCAACTACCCTGGCCAGCAAGATCTCCGGATCTGTCCCCCATTGAGCATGTTTGGGACTGGATGAAGCGTCGTCTCACACGGTCTGCACATCCAGCACGAACGCTGGTCCAACTGAGGCGCCAGGTGGAAATGGCATGGCAAGCCATTCCACAGGACTACATCCAGCATCTCTACGATCGTCTCCATGGGAGAATAGCAGCCTGCATTGCTGCGAAACGTGGATATACACAGTACTAGTGCCGACATTGTGCATGCTCTGTTGCCTGTGTCTATGTGCCTGTGGTTCTGTCAGTGTGATCATGTGATGTATCTGACCCCAGGAATGTGTCAATAAAGTTTCCCCTTCCTGGGACAATGAATTCACGATGTTCTTATTTCAATTTCCAGGAGTGTATAAGCTTTGCCATCCTCACCTTCCCTTAGCTATTGAGGTGCAGGCCATGTCGAGTGAAACACGATCTATTGATAGACTCAACTGGAACCACTGCAATGGGAGCCTTGCTGTCTTCCATCAGTATTTCTCCAGCCTAACAGCAGCATTAAGATGAAGCCGATCATAACGCTGAAACAGTTGCTCGAAGCGCACATTAGCGCCACCACTTTCAGTAGCTATCTCTACCAGGTCAACACCTACATCATACTCCCCGTCCCTTTCAAGACGGTTTCCGTCTCCACGCACAATCACTACCTGATCCTCTTTCGTTAAGTTCCTACATAACTCCCCTATGTTAACAGTCGCCTCAGACAATCGTGCCCTAGGCTTCACAATGCGGTTGACCTGGTACTCACTCCCTAGCACTTCCTGCAGCTGCTCGCCGACACCTTTGCCATGCGAACTACCTAGCAGCAGAACCGTCTTCTTCCTGTTACAGTGTGCAACTGACGTAGGCCTCCTAACTGCTGAGGACTGCTACACTTACAGCTGCAAGAGGCTCCTCTCCACTCAACTCTGGCATTTGGTCAAACCTATTATTTATACGCAAAGTATATCTCGCTAGAATACCCACTGGCTTCCCCACTGCATTTTCCCCAATGAAAATACTTTGAACAAATCTCACACTGTAACCCACTACTCACAAACGTACGACAAAGCCCACACTTCTCACTCGTGGTAAAATTTTAACAGTTTAAATTCAATTACAGCAGTAGAACTATTTAACGAACTAACGACAGTGGTCTCGAACTTCTCTCTCTACTAAGAAAGCAATTAATTTTATTAATACTACTAAATCACTATTAATACCAATTCCACCAAAACTTTACACAATTTCTTAGCTAAAACTAAAAATTAAAGCGACCACCGTAACACAAAAAGAAATTAAACACAGCCAATGAAAATTTTACAGAAATATTTCACTACAAACAATAAGAAACGTCAGCTGAAAACTACCGTACAAAAATTAATAAACGACTCAAACGCACAAACAACTCTGAAAAACACTGTGGGCGAAAGTTTCCAAAAGTTTATTATGCCGTTATTTCGCCAGAAACAACACGGGACACCGTTTAAAACTACCAAATTTAATAACGGAATAATAGCGCACAGACCACTTTGTCAGAACTTAAGAACTGCTTCAGCTGCAACCGCAATCTGAGAAATGTAAACACACTGCTGAGGCCATATATGACACTGTCATAGTGAAAAAAATTGACAAAGACAGAAAAGCAGAAACGTAAATAGAGTGTAAAAGAGGTCCTATCGCTCTTCCCTGCGGCTCTTATGACGATATCCTTGTTTATGAAGAACAGGAACCTAATCTACACTCTTGGAAATGGAAAAAAGAACACATTGACACCGGTGTGTCAGACCCACCATATTTGCTCCGGACACTGCGAGAGGGCTGTACAAGCAATGATCACACGCACGGCACAGCGGACACACCAGGAACCGCGGTGTTGGCCGTCGAATGGCGCTAGCTGCGCAGCATTTGTGCACCGCCGCCGTCAGTGTCAGCCAGTTTACCGTGGCATACGGAGCTCCATCGCAGTCTTTAACACTGGTAGCATGCCGCGACAGCGTGGACGTGAACCATATGTGCAGTTGACGGACTTTGAGCGAGGGCGTATAGTGGGCATGCGGGAGGCCGGGTGGACGTACCGCCGAATTGCTCAACACGTGGGGCGTGAGGTCTCCACGGTACATCGATGTTGTCGCCAGTGGTCGGCGGAAGGTGCACGTGCCCGTCGACCTGGGACCGGACCGCAGCGACGCACGGATGCACGCCAAGACCGTAGGATCCTACGCAGTGCCGTAGGGGACCGCACCGCCACTTCCCAGCAAGTTAGGGGCACTGTTGCTTCTGGGGTATCGGCGAGGACCATTCGCAACCGTCTCCATGAATCTGGGCTACGGTCCCGCACACCGTTAGGCCGTCTTCCGCTCACGCCCCAACATCGTGCAGCCCGCCTCCAGTGGTGTCGCGACAGGCGTGAATGGAGGGACGAATGGAGACGTGTCGTCTTCAGCGATGAGAGTCGCTTCTGCCTTGGTGCCACTGATGGTCGTATGCGTGTTTGGCGCCGTGCAGGTGAGCGCCACAATCAGGACTGCATACGACCGGGTCACACAGGGCCAACACCCGGCATCGTGGTGTTGGGAGCGATCTCCTACACTGGCCGTACACCTCTGGTGATCGTCGAGGGGACACTGAATGGTGCACGGTACATCCAAACCGTCATCGAACCCATCGTTCTACCATTCCTAGACCAGCAAGGGAACTTTCTGTTCCAACAGGACAATGCACGTCCGCATGTATCCCATGCCACCCAACGTGCTCTAGAAGGTGTAAGTCAACTACCCTGGCCAGCAAGATCTCCGGATCTGTTCCCCATTGAGCATGTTTGGGACTGGATGAAGCGTCGTCTCACGCGTTCTGCACGTGCAGCACGAACGCTGGTCCAACTGAGGCGCCAGGTGGAAATGGCATGGCAAGCCGTTCCACAGGACTACATCCAGCATCTCTACGATCGTCTCCATGGGAGAATAGCAGCCTGCATTGCTGCGAAAGGTGGATATACACTGTACTAGTGCCGACATTGTGCATGCTCTGTTGCCTGTGTCGATGTGCCTGTGGTTCTGTCAGTGTGATCATGTGATGTATCTGACCCCAGGAATGTGTCAATAAAGTTTCCCCTTCCTGGGACAATGAATTCACGGTGTTCTTATTTCAGTTTCCAGGAGTGTATATGCTCTGACCTTCATCAGCAGAATTCAGTGTGGCACCGCGTTTAGGAAATCTACGAATATGGAATCTATATGTTGCTCTACATCCATGGTTCGCAGAATATTCCGCAAGAAAAGGGTAATCTGAGGTTAATACGAGCGATGCTTTGAAAATCCGTGATGATTTGTGGACAGAAGCATTTTCTGTGCGAATGAAATTAATTACATCCCAACTAGAAATTGTTCAAGAGTTTTGCAGCAAACTGATCTTAAGAAATTGGTCTGTAATTATATGGATCCGTTCTCCATTCTTTTACGTTTCTGTTACAAAGGAGTCACCGCGCTTTTTGGCAGTCGATTCGGACATGCCGCTGGGTGAGAGATTCGCGATAATTGAAAGCTTTGTAAGGGATCAGTTTCGTAGAGTACTCCTGCAAAACCGAATTGGGATTCCATCAGGAACTGGCGACATATTTATTTTCAATTCTGGCAGTTGCTTCTATACGCTACGGATGTCTGTTTCTATGTCCTCCATGCGGCTGTCTTTGCGACAGGCAAACCTTGGTATGTTTGTACGATTCTTCTGTGTGAATAGATCTTACATGTTAAATTTAAAACTTCCTCTTTTCTTTTGTTGTATTGTATTGCCACTTCAAACTGTTCAGCGAGTCTGCGAGTGACTAAATAGAAACCTGCGGCACAGTTACTGATTTGATGTATGACGAGAATGTTCTCAGGCTCTCGACGAGCTTTTTTGCTAAGGTTGGAAGGTTTTGTACGCTTTAACCGTCGACTTTCTTATAGACCCACGAATTTTTACAAACTTTCGTCTGTCAATTTATGCGCATTCGATTTTGAATCGACAGTTCATCAATCCCTGCTTCCTCAGCATTTTACTAATGTTAGTGTTAAACCATTGAGTTCTTTCCCGTCATTAATCGGCTTACTTGGCACATATGTCTCCAGAAGATGATTTACATGTTCATTCATTTCCTAAGTGCGATGATAACAATCGTATATCTGCTTTTGCTACCATAAATGGTTCAAATGGCTCTGAGCATTATGGGACTTAACTTCTCAGGTCATCAGTCCCCTTGAACTTAAAACTACTTAAACCTAACTAACCTAAGGACATCACATACATCCACGCCCGAGGCAGGATTCGAACCTGCGACCGTAGCGCTACCATAAATGCTCTTCTAGACTTCTTAATGGGTTTATTAACTTTAGTAACCATTGTCGCTATAGTGACACCGTCATCACTAATCCCTGTCTCTATACTGACACTATCGATAAGGTGCCGCCTGTTTGCAGCTCGAAGACCTAAGACATTGCCATTTCGTATCTGTTGTATAATTAGCTGTTCAAGGTGTTTTTCTGCAAAAGTCTTCAAAAGTTGTTCAGGAGACTGTCTGTCTGTATCATCTCCAATGAATCCGTAGACATCAAATTACCGCCTAGCCTAAGAAACCACTTGTGTACTCCCCAAGTACTCTGCTACTGGAGTATCTGTTTCATTATTTGTAGCGCTGCATCAGCATATCAAGGAAAGTCCTACAGCTGTTGACCGTATAACTCAGGTGCGGAACTCCGCAGCTACGACCGTCACAGAATCGACGGAGCCTTTGACTGAGACGCTCCACCTGGCTCCAACCAAAGGACCCCGATTGACTCGGGGTATGATGCTGCAAATTGCGAGCTCTTCTTACACTCCACGAACGAGGCCTGCATTTTCACCAGCCACTCTTAGAATTCGGGGTGACCTCAGAACCCAACCGACACGCATCGTTGGTACCGACATTAGCAACAACTTGCAGACAACTGTCTCCTGAATCTTCGATAGCCTCAGTCAGGGCCTTCTCCACATCTCAGATGAGGCCTCCCAGCAGCCACTCGGAGTGCACACAGGGTGAATGCAGGAGAACAGACGGCCAACTTCCATATTGACTCTCCGCCTCGAGTGACGCGACGGCGTATCAACCCACTCACACTTCAGTGAGCGTGGATCCCCCGCGTGAAGTACGCTGGAAATTTCTCCGATGGCAGACACTGTGGATCAAACAAGCGACACCTGAGGTGTCCCATGCAATGCGCCAGTTTCTCTGCTGATTACGCTATTTATCTTACTAACGCTAACATGAGAATTAAACTACGAAAACAAGCAGAAAACCTAAATATGTGACTTGTTAGTCTCCTTGTACTGCACCAGCGGACATTCACAGTCAATAGCTGGTACGTGGAAATCTCCACTGAATACTTTAACATGACGAGGAAACGCAGGATAAATATTATTCAGATTTCGTCTGCATTCCACCACTACTGCTCCTTAGAGAGAGAGTCTAAAAAATGTTTTCTCCACTTTTAACGCGTATCTCCACCAAAAAGATTTCGCATCCTGAAACTTCAACTTCACTAGATATCATTATGTCTTGAAACTTCCTGGCAGAGTAAACTTGTGTACCGGACCGAGACTCGAACTCGAGACCTTTGCCTTCCGCGGACAAGTGAGCACTACCCAAGCACGACTCACGCCCCGTCCTCATATCTTTACTTCGGCCAGTGCCTCGTCTCCTACCTTCCAAACTTTACAGAAGCTCTCCTGCAAACCCTGCAAAACCAGCCCTCCTGAAAGAAAGGATATTGCGGAGACTTGGCTTAGCCACAGCCTGGTGGAGTTCGAGTCTCGGTCCGGCACACAGTTTTAATCTGCCAGGAAGTTTCAAATCAGGTCACACTCCGCTGCAGAGTGAAAATCTCATTCTGGAAACATCCCCCAGGCCGTGGCTAAGCCATGTCTCTGCAATATCCTTTCTTTCAGGAGTGCTAGTTCAGCAGGGTTTGTAGTAGAGCTTCTGTAAAGTTTGGAAGGTAGGAGACGAGATACCGGCAGACGTAAAGCTGTGAGGAGGGGGCGTGAGTCGCGCTTGGGTAGCTCAGTCGGTAGAGCACTTGCCCGCGAAAGGCAAAGGTCCCGAGTTGGAGTCTCGGTCTGGCACAAGGTTTTAATCTGCCATGAAGTTTCATATCAGCGCACAATCCGCTGCAGAGTGAAAACCTCATTCTGGAATCATTATGTCTTGTAAGACTATAAACATACCTCCAACGCCAGCGTTCAACATATCTTTGTGACATGCGAAGAAATTTCATTGCTATTAACATCTGGTCTCAGGCAGCTTCCTGTTTCCAGTGCTTGCATGTGTTGTTGCCGTTTATAAGCGAGACTAGTTGTACTGTCTTTCCGTAAATGCTCGTGCATACCTGGGGTATTCAATAAGTAATGCAATACTTCTCTTTCTCTGAATATTTAGATCGAAAAAATTCAGAATTTGCTGTGACTCATTGTGGGATATTCCCGCTTCATCTCCTATAGTTTCATGAAGTTCCGATAGGTGGCGGTGCTATAGCTTTCAAAATAGCGTTTGTAAAGGAGGTACGTTCCAGAGAGAGAGATGTAATCCTGTTTCCTTTGGCGGAAAATCAAAATATTGCAGATATTCATAGGCTCTTGCAGGATGGCTACGGAGAGCTGCCAGTGAACAAAAGCACGGCGAGACATCATGGCAACTAGGTCACGCAAAACTCTCCGATCTCCCGCGTGTCAGCCAGATGCACACAGCTATGATCCCTGCAATGCTGTAACGTGCGGACACTCTCATCCTAAGCGATGGACGGATCACAATGAAAAACCTTGCTGCAGATCTGGACATCTATGTTGGTAGTGCTGACACACTCCTACAACATTTGTTGTACTCAAAGGCGTGTGGCCACTGGCTTCCTCGTCAACTAATACACTACTGGCCATTAAAATTGCTACACCAAGAAGAAATGCAGATGATAAACGGGTATTCATTGCACAAATATATTGTACTAAAACTGACATGTGATTACATATTCACGCAATTTGGGTGCATAGACCCTGAGAAATCAGTACCCAGAACAACCACCTCTTGCCGTCATAACGGCCTTGATACGCCTGGGCATTGAGTCAAACAGAGCTTGGATGGCGTGTACAGGTACAGCAGCCCATGCAGCTTCGACACCACTTGCTCGGACACCATTAACCAGATGTTTTCAATTGGTGAGAGATCTGGAGAAAGTGCTGGCCAGGACAGCAGTCGAACATTTTCTGTATCCAGAAATGCCCGTACCGGACCTGCAACATGTGGTCGTGCATTATCCTGCTACAATGCAGGGTTTCGCAGGGATCGAATGAAGGGTAGAGCCACGGGTCGTAACACATCTGAAACGTAACGTCCACTGTTCAAAGTGCCGTCAATGCGAACAAGAGGTGACCGAGACCTGTAACCAATGGCACCCCATGCGATCGTGCTGGGAGATACGCCAATATGGCAATGACGAATACACGTTTCCAATGTGCGTTCACTGCGTTGTCGCCAAACACGGATGAGACCATAATGATGCTGTAAACAGAACTTGGATTCATCCACATAAATGACGTTATGCCATTCGTGCACCCAGGTTCGTCATTGAGTACACCATCGCAGGCCCTCCTGTCTGTGGTGCAGCGTCAAGGGTAACCGCAGCCATGGTCTCCCAGCTGATAGTCCATGCTGCTGCAAACGTCGTCGAACTGTTCGTGTAGATGGTTGTTGTCTTGCAAACTTCGCTCAGGGAGCGAGACGTGGCTGCACGATCCGTTACAGCCATGCAGATAAGATGCCTGTCATCTGGACTGCTAGTGATATGAGGCCGTTGGTATCCAGCACGGCGTTCCTTATCACCCTCCTGAACCCACTGATTCCGTATTCTGCTAACAGTTATTGGATCTCGATCAACGCGAGCAGCATTGTCGCGATACGATAAACCACCATCGCGATAGGCTACAATCCGACCTTTATCAAAGTCGGAAACGTGTTGGTACGCATTTCTCCTCCTTACACGAGGCATCACAACAACGTTTCACCGGGCAACGCCGGTCAACTGCTGCTTGTGTATGAGAAATCGATTGGAAACTTTCCTCATGTCAGAACGTTGCACGTGTCGCCACTGGCGCCAACTTTGTGTTGCATATCACAGCATCTTCTTCCTATCGGTTAAATTTCGCGTCTGTAGCACGTCATCTTCGTGTTGTAGCAATGTTAATGGCCAGTAGTGTACAAGACCATAAAGAGCAACGGAGAACCATCAGTTTCGCCACTGCGCAGGAGGAACGCTGAGCGATATCATTACCGTACAAAAGCTATATGTGTTTGCAATATGTACTCCATGAAGCCAGTAGCCGCTTTTTTCGTGTAGTTCATGCCTGGTCTATTATGAGCTGTCCTACAATTCTCCTCGCAATAGTAGAGATCTAGAAATCCGCGTTCGGTATTGTCACAGAATCGCAAGAGCTTCTGTTTTAAGCTTTCCACTCGGTTGGAAAGAATAGGACAGTGATCGATGCAGGGAACAATGGTGAAAACACTTGCACTGCTTCCACATCACGAGTGAGGCTACCTGTCCTCACCACAGCAGCAAGTATAGGAAGCGAGGATGACCTCTGCTCCCTGGGGGGTGGTATCATTTGTGCCGACATGAGCCATAATAATTTCAGCCAGGTGCATCCAGTACGGTGAATTGCTGTCGTCAGAGCTTTCCCCACATCTCAGACTGGACCTCACAGCAAGCCAGTGGGCGCTTACTTTCTTTCCGGATCGGTGCATTCAGTTACTAAGGAGCTCCAGCACCGCCCTAAAGTTGGAGCTCAGAAGGACAAGTTTGTTCGGATCTTAAAGGAATATCGGCCCTAGTCTTATCAGATAAGGCATTCCAAGTTGGCACAGCAGTGATCTATTACTTCAAACCTACTTTTGATGGGACAACCGTGAAGCTGGTAGCCACTTTCACATTGGGTCCCTAGATTTTTCACCCCACCACTGTTTGCCATTCACCGTCAGGGTAAGTGTCGATCGACCCGGACGGGCGCATCGGAAAGCGCTGCGACAGTAGGGATCCCATTTGACACAATAAACTCCAGAGACCAAACCACTCGTCTTAGGTGTACAGTGCCACCACGGTCTCAGACACAGCCAGAAACCTGTCTACTGGGGCCAACACTGTTCCAACTGGTTATGGACATTACATCCATACACAACAGGTGTTTTCCCTTTCTACCTCTAATCAGTTTCTATCTATGCCACATGTAGTCACTGGGTGAAATCTAAGTTCTTCTCGTAGGCTACTTCTGGTTTTTACTACCCTTCAAAGCCAATTCGCACTATGTAGGTGCACTGAAAGTTACGACAAAAACTTAGAATTCGTTAGTATACGCTAGTAAACATAGCAAAATACACAGATACAATTCAGTTCTTCGCAGAAGAAAGTCAGAACAAAAACTGATGTAAACCCTGGTATAAAGAGAAACAGCTGCTGCTGGCACAGCCACTGTGCTCCGTGGCTGTGGCTATGTTAGTATTAACATGGAGTTAAGCACTTTTCTCAGATCTCTTATAACACATTCCTTTTGCAGTCCATGCAAAGAAATAAAGACATATTTAATAACATCTGAAACTACCTATCGTAAGTCTGATATCCTTCCTTATCAGTACCTTTCTGGCTATAAATTAATTCATTCCGAAGTTTTTGCAGAAATCTCGTGTACTATGTTTGTGTCCAGGTCACACATATCCTACTTGCTGATGTTTCCGGATTATTTTTTTCTGTTCTATTTCTAACATCTATGTCTATCGCTATTATTTTTTCTTTGAGTCTCTTACCTGATGGAGGTTAAATCAACTGTTATACGTCTCGGCAATACGCTCACCTCAAGTTTCTGAGTAACACATTGTCATCTTTTCGAGTTACTTATTAGAATCGACTACAGTTATAATTTCTACATTTATGACGTTATCTTTTCCTTTTTCTATCGGGATAATAGCATTTTCATTTTTATCGAGTAAAAAGAAGAGAATGAGATGAAGTCTCTAAAGAACAGGTTGTCAGGTTTCCTTTTATACTTGTATAGGCCGCCCGTATTGGGTGCTTTTGTGTGCGTGGTGCTTTCGTTGGCTGCAGTCCAGTGAGCCTACTTATTTTCATCCGAGATACAAGGGAAGTGAGTCGTTAATCAGCCAGTTGCTTTCAAGTAAATTACGGTCTTCGATGAAACTTTTCCGCTTGCAAGCGGAAACTGTTTCAGATGAATGGTATATTTCATCTCCGCTGATTGACATAATTTTGTGTAAGCTGTGTTGCCTCTTATTTCGGAAGGGCATTTGTCATCTGCGATATTTGTAAAATTTTGCAGTTTTATGTGGTACGCTGATGAGCTCAGAGTAGAATCACCATAATCGCCATCAAGCGACCTCAAGAACTAGGTAAGGATCTGTCGTTAGATGATGCGTTTAAGAGGAAGTTTCACGATCTGCTACACTCACACATACAACTTGCAGAAAACGTAATTTCTGTTAACGGCTTCCACGGACTCTTCTTTCCAGACTCAAACAATGGGGCCTGATCCCATTAAATGGAAAAGAAGGGGTGTCTGAATAAACTATGGTACTATCAGATATTTAGATATCATGGTCAATGGTCTTCTCCAAAGCTCAAAGAAACTTCGGCTCGAAGAATGGTTTTGCATATGCATACTTAGAGAAGTATTTTACATATTTTCGTTTTTCTTTGATATTCTGTTACCTCCCTCATACGACTGTCGCTCTATAGGAACAGAAGTTCCTTCAGTTAAATAAATGTATGTGTATAAATGTGTCGCTTTACAAATTTAAAGTATGGCACATAGTCAACCCACACCAGGAACATAACCTCTCAGCAAGGAAGATGAATTGCGTAAGGAACAATGCCGATGGAAATCTTTCTTTTATTGATATGAAACATTTTTATGATCAAATCACATTGCAATAGGATTATACGAGGGCGTGATGAAAAGTAATGCCACCGAATTTAGTACTCCGTTCCCAATATCGGCTGAATAATTACATGCCTTCCGCATTACTCAGTCAACTATTCCGCTTTGATGATGCAAGTTATAACCCTCTGCCGCTAGAGGGACTCCGAATTGTACCGCGTAATATGGTGGTGTGTAGCGTACCAGTGTCTATGGGTGAGAAACAGCGTGCTGTGATCGAGATTTTAACCGCAGAAAACTTCGTTCACACATGGAGCTCTCTTTCCTTCAGCATGACAATGCAATGCTACATTTACCCGCCAATATAAACTCAAAGACAGCGCTGTTCTTGGAACGAACCTCCATTACAGACGCAATGTTGAAGGCTACTATCACAATTTCATGAAACTGTAGGGGCTGAAGCGGGAATATTCTACGACGTCCCATATTTGACCAACCGAACCTGGCTGAGAAAAAGAAGTATTGCATTATTCATTGAATGCAGCTCGTATTTCCAATTTTTGACTGTAACCTTCTCCTATTGTGTTCAAGTACAGCTCATTGAAGCCTAAGTGTATAGTAGGGTCGTCGCCTCAGTAAAGGTTGTTTGTTCCTGTGCAATGTGATCAGCTGACAGCATTATCACTGTTCACAAGTAGGAAGCTTGGGAGAGAAATCAGGATATTCCTCAAACTGGGGAACCACCAAGAATGGGGTTCCACAAGGGTCGCTCTTTGGTCCTTTGTTGTTCTTAATATAGTATATTAATGACTTGCCGTTATATATTCATGAAGAGGCAAAGTTAGTTCTCTTTGCTCATGATACAAGTATAGTAATGACACCTGACAAACAAGACTTAACTGATGAAATTGTCAATAATGTCTTTCAGAAAATTACTGAGTAGTTCCTTGCAAACGGACTCTCACTGAATTTCGATAAGACACAGTGCATACAGTCCTGTACAGTAAATGGTATGACGCCATTAATAAACATAGACCTTAATCAGAAGCATATAGCTAAGGTAGAATATTCAAAATTTTTAGGTGTGTCCTTTGATGAGAGATTAAATTGGAAGAAACACATTGATGATCTGCTGAAACGTTTGAGTTCAGCTCCTTATGCAATAAGGGTCATTGCAAATTTTGGTGATAAACATCTTAGTAAATTAGCTTACTACGCCTATTTTCACTCATTGCTTGCATATGGCATCATATTTTGGGGTAATTCATCACTGAGGAATAAAGTATTTATTGCACAAAGGCGTGTAATCAGAATAATAGCTGGAGTCCACCCAAGATCATCCTGCAGCCATTCATTTAAGGATCTAGGGATATTCACAGTAGCTTCTCAGTATATATATACACTCTTATGAAATTTGTTATTAACAACGAAACCCAATTCAAAAGTAATAGCAATGTGCATAACTACAATACTAGGAGGAAGGATGATTTTCACTAATCAAGATTAAATCTAACTTTGGCACAGAAAGGGGTGAATTATACTGCCACTAAAGTCTTTGGTCACTTACTAAATAGTATCAACAGTCTGACAGATAACCAACAAGTATTTAAGAAGAAATGAAAAAAAAGTTGTTATATTAACTTAATTATGTTATTAAATTACCTTAATTATGTCACGTATTGCCATCATTACGAAATATCTTATTCATGATCCATGGAACTAGTATTAATCTAATCTAATCTAATCACTATCAAAATGGTTCAACTGGCTCTGAGCATTATAGGACTTAACTGCTGAGGTCATCAGTCCCCTAAAATTTAGAACTACTTAAACCTAACTGACCTAAGGGCATCACAGACATCCATGCCCGAAGCAGGACTCGAACCTACGACCGTAGCGGTCGCGCGGTTCCAGACTGTAGCGCCTAGAACCGCCCGGCCAACCCGGCATGCGAAATCAGTGGCCATACTGTTTCTTCATTCATAAAAATTACTATCTCGTTCTCTTTTTAGACGAGTTCTAATATCTATTTACTATATTACTTCCTTTCGTAAATTTTCTGCAGTGATGCGTTTATAGTTCTTCGTGGCCATCCATGTTATCTCCAATGTGTTACACTTCTGTTCAGTACAGCTGTTTTCCATAACTTATGCCTCTACTTTCTCTTATTGAGTCTAATTCTTAGGTTAGTACTATTTAATGTGTCTCTATAGTAAATATCTCATGCCATTTGACATTACTCAGTCACCAGTGACTGTAGAATATATTATACATTCACAGTGTTCGTCAGTGATGTCTTTGGAGGAGTTCCATCTTACGCATTTATAGAGGGGAAATTACGCCACATTTATACATCACGTTTTGATCTATACTATATATTACGGATTTTCATGTTTTCTAAAACTGAGTGAATATACCTTGAAATATCTGTACAAGGGTAGCTGAATCTTCTTCTTCTCAACCCATTGAAACTTCTAAGTTCTACAAGATAATGTTCATTTCCTACTATATGTCCGGTATAATCTTCTTGCTGAATTTTGAAATACTTGTCCCGCTGTCAAAGGGCGTCGCCTACAAGCATCATATCTCCGGCACTGGTTTTGAAAAAATGGTTCACATGGCACTGAGCACTATGCGACTTAACTTCTGAGGACATCAGTCGCCTAGAACTTAGAACTAATTAAACCTAACCAACCAAAGGACATCACACACATCCATGCCCGAGGCAGGATTCGAACCTGCGACCGTAGCGGTCGCTTGGTTCCAGACTGCAGCGTCAAGAACCACACGGCCACTCCTGCCGGCCCACTGGTTTTCATTCTGCTCCTATTGTCCTTTAATTTGACTTTCTTCCGACACCGAACTTAACATCTTCTCATGACCACTACGACTTGCTGACGGCATCATAGGTAGACTTGGTTGATCCCATGATTATCTGTATAAAAATACATTGAACTTTTACTTTTTAGCCAATCCTTTAATTGGAATCCTTCCCGACCAGGCTCCTTCTTGCATCTGTACAGCTGAGCTAATTTCTCCCCTGTACCCTAGAGACGAAACACACTAATAATTTAAGTACGAAAACATTAAGAACAATACTTATTGGATACGCTGACAGATGACGGACAAGATATTCCTTCCTACCTTAAAGAGCCACAGAGATGAAATCTATTAACTGAAATATCTAGAATATGTTAAAAGTTCCGCCGCTCTGGTCGCAGACGGACCAGTCAGGATGCGGTATGGACGGGTGTGGCTTCATCACACCACTCCCCGGCTGTCGTTGATTACAGCAGACCGTCAGTCTGCTAGTTCCCATTCATGTGTAAGTAGGCTGTTTAGGTTTTTTTATTGGTAACGCCACCGCCACGTAGCGCTCTGTATGAAAAATCACTGGCTGTGCTGTGTGCAGTCAGTGGCTGGTTGGCATTGTTGTAATACTCGCCATTGTAGTGTTGGGCGGCTGGATGCTAACAGAGCGTAGCGTTGCGCAGTTGGAGGTGAGCCGCCAGCAGTGGTGGACGTGGGGAGAGAGATGGCGGAGTTTTGAAATTTGTAAGAATTGGTGTCACGAACTGATATACATATTATGACTATTAAGGTAAATGCATTGTTTGTTCTGTATTAAAATCTTTCATTTGCTAACTATGCCTATCAGTAGTTAGTGCCTTCAGTAGTTTGAATCTTTTATTTAGCTGGCAGTAGTGGCGCTCGCTGTATTGCAGTAGCTTGAGTAACGAAGATTTTTGTGAGGTAAGTGATTTGTGAAACGTATAGGTTAATGTTAGTCAGGGCAATTCTTTCGTAGAGATTTTTGAAAGTCAGACTGCGTTGCGCTAAAAAATATTGTGTTTCACTTTAAGCACAGTCTTCTTTAAATTTTTCTAAGGGGACGTTTCACATGTCTACCCTTAGCCGACGATACCTCACTGGAATCTTCTGATTTTTTCTTCTAGTTTGTGTAATTAGTGTAGCTTTTGTTTATTGCTAGCGTGTAATTATAGAGAGAATTTCCTTTGTAGTTGTAGTTTTTCATTGTTGTACAGTAAAACAGTTGTGGCATGCATGTAGATTTGTAGGAAGTATTTCGGAGCTGCGCTTGCAATTAACGAGATATTATTTTCAGTGCTACGTTAATGTGTTCTCTCATTTTTGCTCTTCAAATTGTGATTTTCTGTGTTATCGTGTGAAAAATTATGACAATAATGGCGTGTGAAAAACGTAATACTAGGCTCCAAAGTAAACTGAGAAATGACAGTGAAGACGAAAGCAGTGTGTTAGCGCCACCGAGTAATGAATTAACTAATGTTCCAAGTAGTTATTTGGTAATTGTAGGTAGTGAAATGGAGCGGGCTACAAACAATGGTGTAGACAGCGAAACAATTAGTGAACGGGGAAGCATTATCGATCGATCGGTCGGCAACAGCTTGCCTCGGGAATCCGAAATGACAGGACTCAATCTTGCAAATACTGTAGATTCAGGTTTTGCGTCCTCACCGTTTTCTCAAATAAGTCAAGACACATTTTTTGCTTGTCAAAATGTGAATGTTGCCGGTGCAAATGCACTGCCGAAAAGCATAGAGGAACAAATTCCAGACACTAATACATTATTATTGCAATTAATGCAACAAATGACACAAAATCAGAGACAAACATGGCAACAGTTAGACACAATGAAACAAAATCAGAGACAAACACAGCAAAACCTTCAAAAGTTAGACACAATGGAACAAAATCTTCGGAAGTTAGACACAATGGAACAACACCAGAGACAAACACAGCAACAGTTGGACACAATGGAACATAATCTTCAAAAGTGAGACACAATGGAACAAAATCTTCGGAAGTTAGACACCACACTTGAACAAACACGTGAAGATTTAACTGCTGAGTTACATAACATTGAATCGAAATGTCAAAAAATCTGTAATGACGTAAAAAAACAAATTTGTGAGCATTTTCGACCTATTTTTTCGCGGCATGAAAACGCATTACAGAATCACGAAGCAGCCATAAAAGAACTGCAAACTATTGTTCGTGAAAATCACGACACCTTGCAAGCTAAAATGGACTCAGTTGCATCCACCGATTCGGTTACGCAACTTGCAAGAACTCAGGAAAACTTAAAGGACACAGTAGATTTGATTTCAACACAAATGGACACTCTGAAACTTGGTTCAGAAAAACACACTGAGGAAATGTATTCACTATCGGAGAAAGTAGCCGAACTTTCAGATCAGTTCACTGATTTATCTGCATAGGTAGATGATGATCTGAATGACACAAGACTTGTAGCCATCACTAACACAGCAGAGTATGAACAAATTAAGAAGTTCAAACAAAATCAGAATCAAATTAATACGCAATACAAAAGAGAAATCCGGAAAGTACAAGATCAGTTGACACAGGTAATACAAAAATTACATACACTCCTGGAAATGGAAAAAAGAACACATTGACACCGGTGTGTCAGCCCCACCATACTTGCTCCGGACACTGCGAGAGGGCTGTACAAGCAATGATCACACGCACGGCACAGCGGACACACCAGGAACCGCGGTGTTGGCCGTCGAATGGCGCTAGCTGCGCAGCATTTGTGCACCGCCGCCGTCAGTGTCAGCCAGTTTGCCGTGGCATACGGAGCTCCATCGCAGTCTTTAACAATGGTAGCATGCCGCGACAGCGTGGACGTGAACCATATGTGCAGTTGACGGACTTTGAGCGAGGGCGCATAGTGGGCATGCGGGAGGCCAGGCGGACGTACCGCCGAATTGCTCAACACGTGGGGCGTGAGGTCTCCACAGTACATCGATGTTGTCGCCAGTGGTCGGCGGAAGGTGCACGTGCCCGTCGACCTGGGACCTGACCGCAGCGACGCACGGATGCACGCCAAGACCGTAGGATCCTACGCAGTGCCGTAGGGGACCGAACCGCCACTTCCCAGCAAATTAGGGACACTGTTGCTCCTGGGGTATCGGCGAGGACCATTCGCAACCGTCTCCATGAATCTGGGCTACGGTCCCGCACACCGTTAGGCCGTCTTCCGCTCACGCCCCAACATCGTGCAGCCCGCCTCCAGTGGTGTCGCGACAGGCGTGAATGGAGGGACGTATGGAGACGTGTCGTCTTCAGCGATGAGAGTCGCTTCTGCCTTGGTGCCAATGATGGTCGTATGCGTGTTTGGTGCCGTGCAGGTGAGCGCCACAATCAGGACTGCATACGACCGAGGCACACAGGGCCAACACCCGGCATCATGGTGTGGGGAGCGATCTCCTACACTGGCCGTACACCTCTGGTGATCGTCGAGGGGATACTGAATAGTGCACGGTACATCCAAACCGTCATCGAACCCATCGTTCTACCATTCCTAGACCGGCAAAGGAACTTGCTGTTCCAACAGGACAATGCACGTCCGCATGTATCCCGTGCCACCCAATGTGCTCTAGAAGGTGTAAGTCAACTACCCTGGCCAGCAAGATCTCCGGATCTGTGCCCCATTGAGCATGTTTGGGACTGGATGAAGCGTCGTCTTACGCGGTCTGCACGTCCAGCACGAACGCTGGTCCAACTGAGGCGCCAGGTGGAAATGGGATGGCAAGCCATTCCACAGGACTACATCCAGCATCTCTACGATCGTCTCCATGGGAGAATAGCAGCCTGCATTGCTGCGAAAGGTGGATATACACTGTACTAGTGCCGACATTGTGCATGCTCTGTTGCCTGTGTCTATGTGCCTGTGGTTCTGTCAGTGTCATCATGTGATGTATCTGACCCCAGGAATGTGTCAATAAAGTTTCCCCTTCCCGGGACAATGAATTCACTGTGTTCTTATTTCAATTTCCAGGAGTGTATTTCAGAGGACACTCGCGCTCCAACACGGGAAGAGGAACTCAGAAATACGGAAAAGCCACAAAATAAAAACACAGGGCATTTCGAAAATCATGAAAGAAATTGGCAAGGTGCACCGAATTTTGAGATGGAACCGCCGACACGACGAAACAATGACCGATATGCTACTCGCCGACACGATGATTTTGACTATAAGCTGTTCATTACTGCACGTAAATTCAAAACATTTAAGAATTCTGGCAACGACATTCATCCACAAGCGTGACTCCATCAATTCTCTCATTGATTTCCTCCCAACTGGTCATTATAGCACAGATTAGAATTTATGTGTGGTACTTGGAGAATGAGCCAGCGGTAAGAATGCGATCGGTCATTCACGATTGTCACAGTGAAGGAAAATTTTATCATGCCTTCCTCTCAGCATATTGGTCTCAAGCTACACAAGACCGAGTAAAACATAGCATCATGATGATGAAACACTTTGAACAATCTGAATTTTCCAGTCTCGTCAAATATTTTGAAGACATGTTGCATAAGAATCAATATCTTTCAAACCCATATAGCCCTTCAGAACTCATCCGCATTTGCATAATGAAATTGTCTGAACATTTAAGGAATATTATTTAGGCAGGGCGTTGCAAAGACTACATTGAAGCTTTTCAGGGACTCTTCCAAGAATTAGAAAGTGACACTGACAATCGTGGAACGCGAAAACAGGAACACAACAATTACAGGTCACATCCGTCGCAATTCCGCGGCGAAAGAAATAATAATTGGACACGACAAGGCTATTCCCACAACACAAATCGTGACCAAAACAGACACCACCCGTATGGCAACCGTTTGAATAATAATAGTAACAGCGAAAGATCGTTTTTCCAAAGTAATGAATGTAACAGAGACAACCATAGAAACAGACAATATGGAAACCAATATAATTATTATCAAGGGAGACAGAATAACTTAAGACGCAACGGTCCAGCGCGCAGTTACTATTCAGGGAGAAATTCTCCACCACTTAACCGACAAGCAATTAATTACAGACATTACCGACATGACGACGGACGATATGATCATAACGACAGACGTGAATTGCATCAGAACTGGCGGGATTCAAACAGAGCAGGGTCCTCTCGTCAAGGTGAATTTGTAGAAGTTAGGTCTCCTAATCCCAGTAACGACGCGCGCCAACAAAGAGACAGACAATGACTCGCACCGCAGGCAGCCGCGTGCTCCGGCTGGCGCAGAGAAAAATAACATAGAAGCTAACCTTGAGAAAAATTTTAGCATTCCTTACCGTTGTATACAACATGATAATTACTTTGAAGTTGAAACTCTGCGCCCTAGAAAGGGTAAAGGATCGCACCACATTTCACATGTAAAACCGTTTATTTAGAGATAATCTGTTTTTTTAACTTAGTCCTTGCCATATAACATTTCACTTCACATTTCTAGTATGCTTTGTCACACTGAGAAACTGTTAACATGCAACAATGTTTTGAAGTTAACTATCCAGTCTAGAACCAAGAAAACTTATTTAAACAGAAATTACGAATGCATTGTTATAGTGAACAGACGTCACAGTGTTATTGCGCGTGTACATTCTTGCTTGTTAGTTGCACGATTACGTAACGACTATAAGGCTGACATACTTAGAAGATTACCAGTACTGCTAATGAGATTTTAATGCAACATTTTGGTTTACTTGAAAATAAATTCTGGATTTAAAGTACTTTCTGTGAGATACCAGATGACTCAGTGGTTAGTTTATGTGACAGCTACACGATTTGATCACGACGCTACTAATGAGTGACAATTTACAATGTTGCTTTTGCACTGTATCTGTTTTATACCTTCAAAGTTTTTCTGTATTATTCTGGAAAGTAAAACATGTTTTAGTAGTAACTTTGTGGTATAGCTACAATGAGACAGCCTTTTCTGTAGCACAACAATACGTTACAGTACAGTACTTACTTCATCACGGCAATAAGCGTAGTAACTACGATATCTATACGCAGAGCATTTCACTGTTGTTTATCATGAGGTAAGTACATTGACTTCTGCAGAACTTAGCTTTCGGAGGACGATAACTACGACACTTCCACAGAGATTATCTTACAACACGACGCACAGTTTAGCGCTACAGTACGCGCATTTGAGTGCCTAATTTTGTACTTAAAACATTTATTTTTAAAGATATTTGAAATACAATGATACAAAGGTTTTCCGTGATACATTTCATTCCATTGCTGTAACCTGTAACATCTGAGGATATAATTACATTAATCCTCAGGGGGGTACACGCTTACTTTATGTACCATGTGTGTGGCAAGCACAACGAGCCCTAGCTAATATGGTATTTGCTTATACAACTTTACACATCGGTACCATATTTCTCTCACACAGAATTACACAGCTATGTGATCATTTAACTGAGAGACAAACATTTTTTTTATTACGTCAGTGACACATGTTTACGCAATTACATAGGTGTATAACTTCAAACTTATGAAATTGTATTTTGTCTCTACTTTGTGAACTGTTAATACCTTTTAGGAACCATTGTGATACTATGAGAGCTTTGAATGACGTATTTGGTATAAGATCATGATTTTTAAAGTACGTTTGAGGTAGATGACACTTTTGAAATAAGCAGAGAATTTTCTTTAGGATTTGAAATTATTGCAGAAAGCTACGAAGTTTTTGAGATTTGACTGAGATGTTATTATTATTATTATTACGACGACGATGTGTATTATGCTGTTGCGGTATGTTTATGATCAATAAGCTGATGCTATATGAGGAATTTGATTATGCTACTTATTTGTTATGATGAAATATTGAAGAAGTCTCGCCGAATATGTATATGTGTAATAAGGTAAGGAATAATGAGTAGTGGTTAGGGACTCTGGTTTGTGAAAAAGGTTGTTGTAAACCTAGAATCGTACTTCAAGAGTTATGAAATGTATGTAAATGTGTGAATGTATTACAATGCCGACGAAAATTTTTTGGACACTGGTATAGTTATAGGATTTTATTTTCTACACATTTGTAACGCAAATTCTCAACCTGTGAAAGTATTTTTATATGAGACTGTCACTGTAGCGGAAACTGGTGTCGTAAATATTTCGATAAGACAGTTAAGTGAGAACCTGCACATAATGCGTCGTGGGAACCCAGCTGCGCGACAACCACCTGACAAAAGAAAGCCTGGGTGTGCCTGTCAGAGGCGCAGGTGGAGAAAAAAAAAGAGGCCATTATCCTCGCTATTGACATTCCTTTGTAGAAAGCATCGTAAATACGACACCCTCAAACTTCAGAACACTGTAGAGTTCTTAATTTATGATATTTACTGAAATGAAATGATGAGAAACATTTTATATCTATTGTCTTTCTAGCTGAGAGATTACTCATTTTGTTTAATATTCAGTTTCTGTCTGCACTGCACCATTGGTTAAAATAAAATTTAATAGATGTACTAATATCACTATTTTCTGTCTACAGACCCAGTAAAAAATCATTTTATGATTTACTTTCTTGGAAAAGAGAGCACAAATAGACATTTCCCTTCACTTGAAATGCAAAAATAATTTTTTTACGATTTGGTAACTTATCTGCTAGCGTATGTTCTCGTGATGCATCACTCTAGTGTTAAGATGTGACATAGGTATTAAACATTTTTACTGTAATATTTTTTCTGCTTCAGCTTTGTCATGTTTAGATATAAATTATTACATTTATTGCTGCTCGCTATGCTTACTTGCATTTTTTTGTCATTGCTGTTTGTATTAATTTTGTGCTGCTGCATTGCCTCGTCCCTTAGTTTAGCATCTGAGCTCAGTAGGTTTAAGTTAGCTTAAGAGGGGGTACACTATATAAGAAAATAACTATGATGAATTGGAAGAAAAGCATAGAGAAGCTATAAGAAAATGGTTTGGCCAAAAAAAGTAGTGTACAGTGGAGGAAAACTATTTTCGAAAGAGGATGAGAACAGAATGCAGAAAACATGCTTGGATAGGATTTTTTTTTGGCTGGAGCAGATGTTGAAATAAGAGGGGCGATCTATGGAATGAAGTTTTGGGTTGGACTCCAGTACCAAATGTTACCCTGAAAACAAACCCTGTCCTTTCCTTTTGTGTTATCCCACTATCTGTTTGTGTACCCTTGTGTATTTATTTTCTTCCTGTCTCTGTGTACTGTTTCATAGATTTTTTTCTGTTCTAATACTAAGCTACATTCACTATGCTGAGGAATACTGTTATCCTCAAATATAATTTGCATCAATAATATGTTATTTACTTTGTAAAGATGTTTAGACATTATTTATTCGATTTTGTTTTAATGCTCATGTGTGAAGTTGATGTTTCGAAATTTATTCTGATTTTTTTTATGTATGTGCTCTTGTCATAATTCCTGTAACACTGATGTATATGTTATTTCGATTCTTTTGTAAAGCCTGTATTACTGCAAATGTTATCTGTGCTATTATGTTCTTTGATGATATATTTTGTACCTTTGTTATTGTATTCTCATGTTATAATATTGTAATTGACACCTGTTCATCAAATTAAGTAACTTGTAAGTTACATTTCACTGCACACATTTCTGTTGGTCATAGTATATGGACAATATGTGAGAAGTAGGGACTGATAGTGTTTGCACGTGTGTTAATAATTCAGTAAGGGACTGGATAACAGCATTGCTGGTTCTAAGGACATTTCAAAAACAATTTTTGTGAGTGGACAAGTGGTGGTTATGGACTTGCTATATTATCCGCAAGACTCTTCAATGGAGATTGTGCACCTGCACAGTCGCAACAGATGGCTGCTGGCCATCTCTACAAAGACTGAAGTGGGTCTGCACCTTCGATGGCCCACCTATAACATTATTTCTACAAGGACTGCAGTGGGTCAGCACCTCTGGTGGCCCACCAATACCATAATCTCTACCACGACTACAGTGGGTCTGCTCTGTGGTGACCTACCTACCAATATTCTTCAAAACTTCGATTGACTCTGTGGTGGGTTTGCTCTGTTGTGGCCCATTACCTGTCAGCATATCAAGAGTCAGCACTGTCTTTTCGTTCGAAGGACAACACTACTTCTTCAAGACTGCATGGAAATCCACTACTTCTGTGTGCACTTTCTTTTGCTGCTCAGACTTTGAGAAAAAAAACACTGCTATTTTACTGTGATTAACGATCGGGACTGTCTTTATGGACTGTGAGAAAATTTACTTTTCGACCAACATTGTATCAATAAGTGTGTGCATTTGATTTCTTTGTTACTGTAATTGTAATTATGAAAAAAAAATTTCAAATCTGTATTGGCCAGTGCCCAAAACAATTTGTAAATTTTTTTGTGGGGAAGCATGGGGGCTATGTAAGTAGGCTCTTTAGGTTTTTTTATTGGTAACGCCGCCGCCACGTAGCGCTCTGTATGAAAAATCACTGTCTGTGCTATGTGCAGTCAGTGGCTGGTTGGCATTGTTGTAATACTCGCCATTGTAGTGTTGGGCGGCTGGATGCTAACAGCGCGTAGCGTTGCGCAGTTGGCGGTGAGCCGCCAGCAGTGGTGGACGTGGGGAGAGAGATGGCGGAGTTTTGAAATTTGTAAGAATTGGTGTCACGAAATGATATATACACTCCTGGAAATTGAAATAAGAACACAGTGAATTCATTGTCCCAGGAAGGGGAAACTTTATTGACACATTCCTGGGGTCAGATACATCACATGATCACATGGACAGATCCACAGGCACATAGACACAGGCAACAGAGCATGCACAATGTCGGCACTAGTACAGTGTATATCCACATTTCGCAGCAATGCAGGCTGCTATTCTCCCATGGAGACGATCGTAGAGATGCTGGATGTAGTCCTGTGGAACGGCTTGCCATGCCATTTCCACCTGGCGCCTCAGTTGGACCAGCGTTCGTGCTGGACGTGCAGACCGCGTGAGACGACGCTTCATCCAGTCCCAAACATGCTCAATGGGGGACAGATCCGGAGATCTTGCTGGCCAGGGTAGTTGACTTACACCTTCTAGAGCACGTTGGGTGGCACGGGATACATGCGGACGTGCATTGTCCTGTTGGAACAGCAAGTTCCCTTGCCGGTCTAGGAATGGTAGAACGATGGGTTCGATGACGGTTTGGATGTACCGTGCACTATTCAGTGTCCCCTCGACGATCACCAGAGGTGTACGGCCAGTGTAGGAGATCGCTCCCCACACCATGATGCCGGGTGTTGGCCCTGTGTGCCTCGGTCGTATGCAGTCCTTATTGTGGCGCTCACCTGCACGGCGCCAAACACGCATACGACCATCATTGGCACCAAGGCAGAAGCGACTCTCATCGCTGAAGACGACACGTCTCCATTCGTCCCTCCATTCACGCCTGTCGCGACACCACTGGAGGCGGGATGCACGATGTTGGGGCGTGAGCGGAAGTCGGCCTAATGGTGTGCGGGACCGTAGCCCAGCTTCATGGAGACGGTTGCGAATGGTCCTCGCCGATACCCCAGAAGCAACAGTGTCCCTAATTTGCTGGGAAGTGGCAGTGCGGTCCCCTACGGCACTGCGTAGGATCCTACGGTCTTGGCGTGCATCCGTGCGTCGCTGCGGTCCGGTCCCAGGTCGACGGGCACATGCACCTTCCGCCGACCACTGGCGACAACATCGATGTACTGTGGAGACCTCACGCCCCACGTGTTGAGCAATTCGGCGGTACGTCCACCCGGCCTCCTGCATGCCCACTATATGCCCTCGCTCAAAGTCCGTCAACTGCACATACGGTTCATGTCCACGCTGTAACGGCATGCTACCATTGTTAAAGACTGCGATGGAGCTCCGTATGCCACGGCAAACTGGCTGACACTGACGGCGGCGGTGCACAAATGCTGCGCAGCTAGTGCCATTCGACGGCCAACACCGCGGTTCCTGATGTGTCCGCTGTGCCGTGCGTGTGATCATTGTTTGTACAGCCCTCTCGCAGTGTCCGGAGCAAGTATGGTGGGTCTGACACACCGGTGTCAATGTGTTCTTTTTTCCATTTCCAGGAGTGTATATTATGACTATTAAGGTAAATACATTGTTTGTTCTGTATTAAAATCTTTCATTTGCTAACTATGCCTATCAGTAGTTAGTGCCTTCAGTTGTTTGAATCTTTTATTTAGCTGGCAGTAGTGGCGCTCGCTGTATTGCAGTAGCTTGAGTAACGAAGATTTTTGTGAGGTAAGTGATTTGTGAAACGTATAGGTTAATGTTAGTCAGGGCAATTCTTTCGTAGAAATTTTTGAAAGTCAGATTGCGTTGCGCTAAAAAATATTGTGTTTCAGTTTAAGCACAGTCTTGTATAAATTTTTCTAAGGGGACGTTTCACATGTAGTCCTCAGTCACGAGGCTGACAGGCCTCATTCAAGTCCTCCCACCAAATAAAAATCCCAGAAAGTACTGGGAACTGAACCCAGGTCCTCTGCACCTACTGAGGCAATAATACCAAGAAGGCCTGGAGCCTGTCATCTACACACCCCAAAATGAATCATAAATCCTGGATACATATACTCTACATGTAGTGTAGCGTAGTGGGGTTGAAGAAAAAAAAAGAAGAGAAACCATCGGAACAGGCCTTGAAGGCCCAGCGTTACCTATCGGCCGCTGTGTCATCCTCAGTCCTGAGGCTTCACCGGATGCGGATTCAGAGGGGCATGTGGTCAGCACACGGCTGTCCTGGCCATTGTCAGTTTTCATCACATGTGCCGCTGCTTCTAACTCAAGTAGTTTCTCAATGCGCCTCACAAGGGTTCAGTGCATCCCGATCGCCAACGTCACTCGGCAGACCAGGACGATGACCCACACAGTTGCTGCCAAGCCCGACACTGCTTAACTACGGTGATCTGACGACAAACGATGTTACCATAGTGAGGAAAAGTGCCAAGCTGGTATTGTCAGAAACACATTATTTTTTCATAGCTCCACTTTCTGTAAACAGCCACTTGCCTTTTTTAAAAAAAAAACTCCTGTGGTGCATTACAGATAGCGGAAAACCATTAAGTATATCACGAACCATGGGTAGAAATGACAGGGCCTCAAAATTCAGCAAGGAGATTATGTCTGACATGTATCAGAACAATAAAATTATCTTGTAGAACTTAGAAGAAGTGTCACTGGATTGAAATGAAAAAGATTTAATTATACTTGTGCAGAATATGAAAACTAGTAACAAGATTAGGAGTTTCTAGATCAAAACATTATGCGTAAATGTGGCACACTTCCGCCTAAATAAATGCGTAAGCTGGAACCTCAGCGTACATGCCCCTATTTCATTATATATTCCACAAGCCTCGGTAGCTCATCACTGTCAAATTTACTGAGATGATTCCTATGGAACTGAAAAAATAGTACTGACCTAAGAATTAGATTAATTAAGAGAAATTGGAGGCATAACTTATGAAAAAGTGCTGTCTTGAACAGGAATGTAACACATAGGAAAAGCCATGGATGACTGTGAGACAACTATAAACGCATCACTGCAGAAAATTACGGCAGAAAAGAAAACAGTTAATAGATATTACACCTTAATAAAAAATAGAACAAGGTAGTAATTTTTATGAATGAAAACATAATGTGGATAGTGTACAATAGGAGACAAACTCTCCAGTTGTGGAGCATACATAGTTTATTTTATAAACAAAACACATTTGCATCTCGTTTCTAGATAACTACACTACTAGCCATTAAAACAGCAACTTCAGAACAAATTAAAAAATATCAAAGCTTTATTTATGGTGCGTAAACAGTGTCGTGGTCAAATTACATTATTTAATATATTGGTGGTCTGTTGGTGTTCCAAATTTCCCGTTACAAACTTCTAGAGGAGAGTAAGTACTCGTACATAATACACACATCATAAAAAAGTTTTGCATCACGTCGGTTCCCAGAACTCCAGAAGATAGACGTTGAATGTGGATATTGTATCAAAGAAACAGTCCCTTTGACTGTTCAGAGATGTAAACAATCATGTATGAGCAGCGTCTATTAGATGTAAGGCATCGGACAGCCGATCACTTTCCGCCATTCCACCAGGAAGGAGGTAAACGGCTTGTGTTCTCTGTTGTTCAACCATGCCTAGACGGTCAATACTGTGGTTCGATCGCGTCCGCATTGTTATTTTCTGCCAGAAATGGCTCTCTACAAAGGAAGTTTCCAGGCATCTCGGAGTGGACCAAAGGGATGTTGTTCGGGCATGGAGGAGATACAGAGAGACAGAACTGTCGATGACATGCCTCACTCCGGCCGCCCAAGGGTTACTGCTGCAGCGGATGACCACTACCTACGTATTATGGCTCGGAGGAACCGTGACAGCAACGCCACCGAGTTGAAAAATGCTTTTTGTGCAGCCACAGGACGTCGTGTTACGACTCAAACTGTGCGCAATAAGCTGCATGATGCGCAACTTCACTCCCGACGTCCATAGCTAGGTCCATCTTTGCAACCACGACACCATCCAGCGCGGTACAGATGGGCCCAACAACATGCCGAACGGACGGCTCAGGATTGGCATCACGTTATCTTCACCGATGAGTGTCGCATATGGCTTCCAGCATACACTCGTCAGAGGCGTGTCTGGAGGCAACCAGGTCAGTCTGAACGCCTTAGACACACTGTCCAGCGAGTGCTGCAGAGTGGAGTTTCCCTGCAGTTTAGGGGCGGGGCCGCGTTGAGCTGCTGACATCCATCGTGAGTTATGCCTAGGCTATGGACTTGAAGTAATGAGTGACAGATACGTTCGAAAATAGTGTCAAGAATTTCAAAATGGCGCACAAAACAAAAACTGTGGAACATGTATTGGCGAGTGATACATTTGACAAAAATTGTTGGTGGCAAAAATCTGTGAAGGATCAATCTAAATAGTCACCTAAACTTGTTTTGTGAAAATACACAATACGTAAAATTTCGGTGGTCAGACCGGAACATAAAACAGCTGCTGCCATACTCAAACATAATTTCCTACCGTTTCACCATCTTTACTTATAGATGGCTATATTTTCAAGAAAAGGATGTGATATCTACCTGTAAAGATAATCTTATTTCTTTCATATAGCCACTATTAATTCTTTCCCATATAATATCTACCTCATACGCTATCATGGGCGCCACTGACGCTTTGAATAATGTCATCGTTGTGATTGTCGATGGATTGGTCATTTTCCGATTTATGGTCTGAGGCATTGGAGGCCGCTGCTGCTCTTTCCTGGGTAATCATACGGAAAAATGCTGCAGTTGTCTGTAATCTAATTCCAAAATATATATATTTCCATACTATTTATCATATAGCTATACTGTGTTGGGGTGATATTTTTCTTCGCTTCCTCAATGTCATTTGGATGGTCTCAACTTGATTTACTTTGTAATTTTCCTTTGCCCATGTTTCTAATCATTATAGTTTCTTATGTACTTGCTCTCTTACAGAGCGTTAAGCTGTTTTTCTTAGAAGAAGACTCGAAAGCAGAAATTATTCATTGCACAGAAAGTTTCATGGTGACAGGATCGCTGTCACCATTAAATTGTCTGTGTATGAATAATTTCTGCTTTCGGGTCTTCTTCTAAGGAAAACAGGTAAGCGCTCTGTCGGCACTGATTAGTATCTCCTGAGATTTTAGTGTGACAGAGGTAGTGGTGAGTATGTGCAAACTGCGGTTTTCACCTGCATTTGAGTCCTACACATGCTGAATTGTAAGTAAAGTCAGCCTGACATGCCGTGGCAGCTCACTGAGTGGCAGCTCCACCAGGCAGGTAGCCGACAAGACAGCCCACGCTGCAGGGGAATAAAGCATGAAATGGGCCGTCACTTCACAACAGCTGACATGTATCTCAAACAAATAAACAATCTAAGGGCCTTCCAGAAACAGGCAGAGAGGTGGAGCACATGGCAAAATTGTATTCTTTTATCCGCGAAAAGACTTCTGTTTATTGATCTTCTGTATCCATGTGTCCAAACTCTAACGTAACGTATTAATTTAAGTTCAGGCTTTCCAGTTGATATCCATGAAATACTACAGTCAAAGGGAACACTTTTGCTAGTAAATAATGTTGTCCATCATTATTTTTGTAGGACCCTGCTTCGAAAATTTACTCACGGATTTTCTTCTCTTTTGGATTAGATGTGTTAATATGTCGATATGAGTACTCATATACCTGTTATGTTTCAATCACGGTTTGGGATACCGAGAGAAGAGAAAAAAATCGGTACATATTCTCTACACTGATGTCTATAAGGTATCAAGTTTCTGAAGGATATTTTTCAAAATTCAGAAATCATAGTCACGTGCTGTGAGGATAATGGTGCATACTAAAATAATATGTACCAAAGAGTCTCACAATACAAACTTAAAACAGCTTACCTAGCCACGAATATTGTTGAGACGTAATTAAATGTCTGATACTGTCTGCTGTGGTGGACATTATAGTGTTTTGGGCTATAAGGGCACCGTAACTGTTCGTCAGTCCTTAGTGTTTCATAAATATATATTGACAATTAATATATTTATTTATAACTATATGAATGAAGGGATAATTTCCTCATGACACCTCTGCCGTGGACTCATAAATCACATTATTTCAAACTATGCAGAAACACGAAAACAGAGAAGAGCAATGATCATAGTCAATATTATCTCAAGTGTGATTTAAAGTAAAAGTTAAACGTGTTTCTCTGAAATTAGTATTTTTGTGTTAACTATAATGAGAACAGACCATCAGGTAGGTGCCCAGGTATATGAATACATCTAGCGCCAGAAGTAAGTCATGTACTTGCTAGATGTTTATCTGTAAACAACAAAGAAATTCTTTCACTGTTTGTCACTTGCTAAATCATTCCTTACTATACGAATATGTATGACGAGATATTAAACTATTAAAGTACACTACGAACACATTGTGTACATAAAGGCAACTACGACAATTTGTGGAAATCTCTAATTTTGTTTTCATTATTTAAACTTCCCGTAGTTGGAATATATACAGAACATAGGCTGTAAGCTCCAAGACGAAATCACGGCTACAGATATCGATCATATTATGTGTGCTAATTAAGACAAACAAAACAATATGTGTCGTTGTTGCGAATAGTGTTTGATTAATTAATATTCATAGCGCAAATTGAACTATAGTTTACCCTGAATTATGCTAATGAACAATCCTTCGATATTCAAACTTTTAGAAACCTTAAAGGTTTCCCTGATATTCTCGAGATAAACTGAAACTAATTAAAAGTGACCTCGGGGAGATTAAACGAGCTCTTTTTTTAAGTTTTGTGCGTATCTTGTGGTGGATGAGAGCTTAGTTGCACGCCAGTGGCTAGCAATGTTGTATGGATTTAAGACTGTATAGAAGAATTGTTAAATGGTTATCCAGAAGAAAATTGCCGGACCTTACGGTCGGTCAAATTGAAAATTTGCACATGTGTGGCGTTCGCTAATGCAAGAAAGCTATTCAGTTCTCAAACTATACAATCATCGCAATGAAATGAAATAACGTAATACCAGTTTGATCCCAGCTGCTGACCAGTTAGTATCGACAGATTTAATACTGGAACCGAGTAAAGGGTCTGTTCTCCTTGGAGATGAGTCCAACCCTTGGAGACGATTTTCCACATCGCTGTACTACGTTCACATGTGTCAAGGTGTATCACTAAGGGCAGTCGCTACTCCCTACAGCTTCTTCCTATGCCACTAATACCTTGCTGAACATTAAAACTGCAACATAATTAAGGCAGCACGCAACAAACGTCAAATTGGAATGAAGTGTCCTACATGCTTGGACATGGAAATGAACTATCTGTATATAAGGAAAGATTACGCAGTTGGTTTCTTATTCAGAAATCCCACTCGAATATTGTTTGTTTTTGAGAAGATTATGTCATACTTCGTGTAAGGAGGAGGAACGCCTTTCTGCACGTCAGCTGTAGGATCGTGGCCTATCGACTGTACTGTCTACATCAATACATCATTCAGCAATATTGCAGCTTGTGCTGGTTGAGATCCCATGACGATCACAGAATCGGGGGGAGGGGGGGGGGGCATACTCAACCCCATGCATGATCTAAATGATCGCACACGATTAGCACACGGGAGGCCAGACAAACTATTCGCTAAGCTGCGCAATATCAAGTCACGTACGTGACATCAGGACCATGGGTTTTTGCAGCAATACAAGTACTCAAGCGGACAGTAAAATAGGTTTAGTTTAGACCACAATAGACTTTCAGTGCAGTGACTACTGGGGTAGCTTCCACTAATGCGGCAGTGCCTAACGACACAATTGGAAGCAGAAGTGGCACTATATCCTCTCTTCAGACAACTTCCGATTCTGCGTACAGCGCTACGATGGACGTAATTGTGTGTGGACGCTCCGAGGAGATTAAACGTTCCTAGACTGCATTCGCGTTTGTATAATGGGTCCTGCACCATGCGTGATGGTATGGGCCATTTCATACGTAACACAATCACCTCCGGTTCAGATAGCCTATATATTGGGCTGCAGACCTTACATTTTAGGATTTTTAGAGCGGAGATGTCCATTTCGTTGCCTCTCAACAAGATAACGCAAGACAACATATTTCCCGTGCCGTCCTGTCTCATTTTGATACAGGTTTTGTTTGGATGTTGCCCTGGCCAGCACATAGATACATCACCCACTGGAAATTTTGGGCTATGTGTTGGCAAGCGCTCAACATGAGACCATTTGCCAGCCCCAAGGTAAGCCCTGACCCAGGAGGTAACAGCGGTTACATCATATCACCGAAGTTAAGCGCTGTCGGACTTGGCTGCCACTTAAATGGATGACCGTCCGAATCTCCCGAGCGCGGTTGGTAAACATGTAAGCATGGAGCACTCAGCCGTTGTGAGACTTATTGAGGAGCTACTTGAATGAGAAGTAGCGGCTGCGATCACTAAAGCTAACAACGGCTGGGGGAGCAGTGCACTGAGCACATTCCTATCGATATACGCATCCATTGACGACTGTCGGCCGAAGATGACACGGCGGTCGGTCGGTGCCGCTGGGTCTTCCGAGACCTGTTCGGACGGAGTTTGGAGATTTTCCAACCACTACAAGAGGCGAAGTCAGCAACGGAGTTGAAGTAGTTTGGACTGACGCACCCATGTCTGTCATTAAAGCTCATATAGAGCTGTTGTTGCTACCCGAGTTGAGAGCTCTGTGTAATAAATTTCGCATATGTATACCGCAAAATCACCAAAAATTTAAGAAAGTATTCCTCCTGCCTTACACTATACTCACAATAATTAAGAATTCGTTATCTGCATACTCCTGGCGTTGCAGTTTTAATCGCCAGTAGGGTACAATATTGCTGGTATGCAATGCAATGGAGGAAGAAGAGGCAATGTAATAGCACTAAATGCTAGAAACCTTGGTTGTATCTGTGCCTGTGATTCATAAAAATTCAGAACACCGAATTAAAAGTACGAAGTTCCTTCCGTGCGGGTGTTTCACTCCTAGGAAGGACGATACGTGGAATATAGTGTTTTGTGGTGGAAATTAGGATTCAACTGTGGCACGTCCAGCTATAATTATTAGAATTAATAAAACAAAAAACCTTGCGTTTAATATTCATTTACGTCTCAAAATAAAAAGCGTATGTCTGAAAGTGACTGTGTATGTATTGACAACTTAGGATGATCATCTGTGGAGAACGGAATATTGGCGATTTTCAATATTGCAAACGGGTACAAAAACGTGTATTGCTCAACACTCAAGAAACTGTCACCGCAAATAAAACGCATTAAGATTGTTGGATGAAGCCATAGAGTTGGACAAAACTACTTGTCCACCATCGAGGGCCAACAATGGGTTCCCACAATTCGAGAACCTCTAAGATACAGATCAAAAAGCTTTACAGGCCATCTAGTTAAAGAAGGACACAAAGTTCTCAAGCCGGCCGGAGTGAACGAGCGGTTCTAGGCGCTACAGTCTGGAACGGCGCGACCGCTACGCCCGCAGGTTCAAATCCTACCTCGGGCATGGATGTGTGTGATGTCCTTAGGTTAGTTAGGTTTAAGTAGTTCTAAGTTCTACGGGACTGATGACCTCAGAAGTTGTCCCATAGTGCTCAGAGACATTTGAATCTTTTTTTTTTTTTAAATTCTCAAAAGCGCTCCCTACAAAGCTAGTGACGTCTATATGGCATTATGTTTTGACAGGAATTATGACATTTTTGGATTTTGAAAAACTGCAGAAGGCCTGAGAGGATGACAGTACCCAAATGAGGGAAGAAACTGAAGAAAAATAGGTTGGTAACTGTCACTAATAATATTTTATAAACTTGAAGTTTACTGTGAATCTCTGATAGTTAAACTGCAAAATTTATTTCTTTATAGTTTACGTAACTTCATATGCAGTAGAGATTTTACTTTTTGAGGGAACTATATTTCAAAGCCGCTTTGATACTATTGTACAATAGAGATCATAGAGTACTCTGTGTGGAACAGTGAACAACTTTCTGAATAGCTCTCATCAGAAGAATTACGTTTAAGCCCTTGTGTTCTATTTCGAGAGCTTTTTCGCTACATGGGAAAACTGGAAAACGTTTCTTTCGTGTGAAGGCACTTTTTTTGCTCAAAAACTGTATTATTGCGTCCGGCATGCGTGTGGCACCCGGGCAAGGCCTAACATTTTGTAGGAGAGAGTGCATTCAATACAGTGCACCAGTGCCCAGTATATCGAACAGCTGGTTCGGTCCTGAACTATATGAAATCGAGTGAAGTGTTCGCGAGGTACGCACCTTAACTATCGCTTCGTGGGCAGCTCGCTACACATTTCTGAACAATACCTGCGCGAAAACGACAAAAACTGTATGTCCCTCTGAATACAGGGCGAACTCTAGCTCCACCAAGAAAATGTTGAAAGCCATAAAGATGTATTACGAAAATTTCTTTATAAGAGGTCCAAGGTCACCGGTGACCAATTACAGAACAGTAAAAGTATTGATAATCTATTCCGCATTTTCCCAAACATTTTTTCTGTGAAAATATCTTCTCATGACTGAAAAAGCCTGCAATGTGTAATAACCCAGTCGAACAACACAGTAAATAGAGTAATAACAACTCTCTGATGAAACACACGCACTGTGATTTTGTTCCATTCGCTTCGTATGGCGCACTTGCCCCATTCCTCCGCTGCATTAAGTGGATTCACTTATGAGCAACCTATTGGTCTACTCTTCATCAGTAAACCAATAACCTATCCATACCGCTGTCTGACACTGTTAACATGCGATTAACACTGGCTGAAAAGCTAAGACGAGAGAGAACCGAGAAATACTGGAGGCAAGCTTTAGAGCAAAATGTGTACTGGGCAGTACTGTTGCCAACGGCAAGTATCGTGAACATATGAAACTAGCATTCTGATTGCAAGACACACGCAAAGATAAAAGAGGATAAGAAGTAATACAAAATACAATTATTCTGTGATGATCCGCCGGAGATTACGAGTTCTTTATGCCAAAGCAATCAGAAAATACTTCTGAATCACCTACGAGTGATGTTCGGGTTCAGCTGCATAAGGATCGCCCAGCTGCTGTCTCTATGGATTTCGTTGAGGACACATATTTACTTCGACTTTGAGAGTTTAGATTACATTATTTAAGAAACACTGTACACGAATGTGACTGATAATTTATTAATTAACTGATGCCCATTCCCACTTTGTGTTGGCATGAAGGATAAGAAACTCAATCTACTAATTACTTATATAGTTTTTCTGTGTTGGCGTGGTGTATAAGCAATTAATTCGTATCTTCCATTGAAATTATACAGCAGTTAAGCACTAGAGATGGAGGGTAATTGTTTAAAAGTGATCGCAAGCGTCCGTAACTAGTCACAATTAAAGGTTAAATGCAGCTGTCACGGGAAACGAAATAAATAATAAACTAACTGATAATTTATAGAAATATATGCACAGTTAATGTGCCCCATTTAATTTCTCAGCTCAGTTTCCTCCATCTGCCCAGCTCGAACTTTCTGAGAAGCCCACTTTTACATTTTATAACACAGAGGTTTGTTTTTCTTTATTTTTTTTACAATTCATACTGATCGACTAACTGAACTAAAAACAAGATAGCGAATACGTTTGTTTACATCAGTATCTTATGAGAAGTAGCGAAGAACGTGATATGTGTACAGATATGTTACACTTCTGGAATAACATCAAAACTACTTCTACATTGTACACATACTTTTATACAGCTAGACATTCAATAATTTAGTTTTGAAAGATGTTGTTAATAGTAAATTAAGAAATATCTTTCTGTAAATTAATTGTTTCTATCCTTTCAAATTATAACATTTGTATTATATTTTGAATGTACGTTTAGTTTTTCAATTCTGGTTGATCATTCAGTTTGCAGTCAGGTTTATTATATTTCTAATTCTTCTAACAAATTCATCTGTACCCCTCTTTTGGCAAATGGTAACATTTCTTAGTTTTCTTCTATGCTCAGTTTTATGGTTGAGTCGGTATTAATTTTTTCTCTTTTTTCTTGTTTCTGAGAAATCTAATGTTTCATCAGTGCAATCGTCTTCATACATTATTACCGCAGAGCTGCCTTTGACTGCTGTAACTACAAGTGCTTTATTCTCCTTGAGCATTTTATTTATTTTTGTGAGATAACTTGGCTCTTGCCAGCCGGGGCGGCCGAGCAGTTCTAGGCGCTTCAGTCTGGAACCACGCGCCGCTACGGTCGCAGATTCGCATCCTGCCTCGGGCATGGATGTGTGTGATGTCCTTAGGTTAGTTAGGTTTAAGTAGTTCTAAGTTCTAGGGGACTGATGACCTCAGAAGTTAAGTCTCACAGTGCTCAGAGCCATTTGAACCATTTTTGAACTTGACTCTCGTAAAAATTTGCTTTGCGCCTTTTTTGTGTTCACGCGTTTCTGGATTAGTTTGCTTATTTTATTACGTAGTGCATTTTTGTCACAGTTATTTAATTTGGCTATGTTATGTTTAATTTGGCTACGTCCTGTACAATTTTTCTTTTAACAATTACTTCTTTCATGATATTTTTATTTGTTTTAGGTGAAATAGTATTTTTAGGCCCTTTGATTAGCAGGTTTTGTTCAGAATCAGCAAACGTAATAGTTTGGGAATTGATAACCCTATCATAGTAACAGTCTTCACGAGATGGTGTGTTATTGTATGATTTCTTGCCTCAAATTAGGCCTGGTAATTTCCTCTTGTGCCTCTGCGATGTAATATGACGTTCTGTCCTATTGGAAACGCAAATTTCATCCACAATAAAATACAGAGGAAAAACAAGGTTACATAGTTCCAAATGAACTACATAGATCCGTCTGTTCAGAAGCCCTTTCTTTTTGTACTTAGCTCTTATTTCGTTATGTAACCAATACAGGTAACACTCTACCTTTGCAACTTTTGCCCTTTCGGTGTTCTTCTTGATGTTCACTTACATATACTTTGAAATCACTTTTTTAGCTACACACATTTTGTTGAATGTGATTCTAAGTATTATTTTAAATAGTTGAATATTGCACTTTTTGAATTCATGCACAGTTCATTATACTCGCGGAGCAAAAATGATATTATTTTATCCATTTTTGTTGATGAACATCGCAGCCGTTTTCGCAAATTGCAGTGTACAAATTACTGCAACCAGCCATAATTTCTCCTGAAATGATTTTATTATACCGTTAATAGTTTCAGGCCTGAGCCCATCGACAGATGGAACTGTTGAATTCTGACAAGTTTTACATATTCGTCCTAAGACATAAAACAATTTTGTGATGTAAACTTTATAAAAGATTTTCGATTTTACTGTCACTTCCGACAATTTAACAAACTTCTTCTGTTTACATAGTTCTATACTTACATACACTCTATAATTCAACATACTTTCTGAAACACTCCTTTACACATTATAACGCAGAGGTTTCGTAATTTTTACAGTCCATACTGATCAATGAACTGAACTAAAAAATAGGATGGTTGATATATTTGTTTACATCAACCGCTGGTTTTATATACGAAAGAACATGACATGTGTACACAGATATGTTACGCTTCTGGGAATTTTATAGTGGTTGTGGCATATATTTCTTGGATCTAAAAATTAGTAAATACAAACGTAAACATAAATTTTAAATATACAGAAAACCAACTACAAAAGATGTCGCAATCAACAGCTCATCATGTCTCACCGAGAACCACAAATTGCTATGTTACTGAACAATGCTTCACAGAATGGAAAAAAACCTTTGGAGCTTGAAGATAAACCACAACAAAAAAAAAGCTAATAGCCCACAATAACGTTTACAGCTCAGACTCCATCCGAAAACTTCACAATAGAATTAAAAATAAATACATTAACAAAGGTATGTCTAAGTCGAAAACAAATAGCACTTTAGCAAAACAGCTCCTCAAACGCGTGGTAAATATGTCTGCATTCCATTCATTTGCAAAGTGTCATATCAGATTTTAAACCTATTCCTTACCAAATTATCAAAACTAGTTTTTCCACAGACAATAAAATGAAACACAAAATTTTTTACAGCTTAGATTTAATAACAAGTATACAAAAGGTCTGCCATTTATAAACTAAATTGTTCTCTGTGTCCCAATTTTACTTAGGCAAACAGATAGGAGTTTGATGTGACTTCTGAAATTTTCCCGGCGTATTTGTTCTTCTAATAATTTCCGGGTATGCAGCCGGATCCCGTCGACATTCTGCCCAGAGACGTCCGGCCATCATCAGGTGAGTACACAACTACTGAAGAGCCCAGGTGCAGTCGCGGTATTTATGCCGACGGGATCCGGCTGCATACCCGGAAATTATTAGAAGATAGGAGCTTCAGTGTACGATTCTGAGAACACATGGATGCTCTCAGGCTCAACACCTGACAATTTCCAACATCTTTCAAACCTGTCGAACTGTATAAAATTATCTGTACTATGTAGAACTATGTTTTAAGGGGCTCCAGAAGTTAACTTTCGCTACTCGCATGGCCCAGCAAGGGAACATAGACATAAGCATTGAAGAAAACTAAGAAATATCAGATTTTGCCGAAAAAATAGTACAGATGAGTTTGTTAGAAAAATTAGATTTATACAGATACATTCATAATAAACCTTACTTCATAATGAATGAACAACTACAGTTAAAAACCAAACGTTTATCCAAAACTTCGTACAACTCCTATACCTTTAAACGACAGAAACAGTTAATTGACGGAGATAAATTTCTTCACTGACAATTTCCAGCATCTTTCAAACCTGTAGAACTGTATAAAATTATCTGTACTATGTAGAACTATGTTTTAAGTGACTCCAGAAGTGTAACATATCTATGCACGTATCATATTGTTATGTACTGAAGCTGATGTAAGCAAATGTATTCACCATTTTGACTTTAGTTCTGTTCATAGATTAGTATGGATTGTAAAAGAAAACGAAGTCTCTGTGTTATAATATGTATAGGAGGGCTTTCCAAAAATAAATGTATAGAGCATATGTAAGTGTGAAACATTGTAATCACAAAAAACCTTTTTTTGTTTTTATGAAACAAATATAAAATGAAATACATATAAAAAATTCTAATACTTTAGGACAAAAATTTCAAACTGGCAAGAAGTCAATGCTACCATCTTATGATGGGCTTAGGCCCTGAACTAGTAATTGTATAATATAATCATTTCAAGGAAAATGATAGTATGGCATCGTTGACCGGGAGGCCCCAACTGGGGAAGTTCGACCGCCAAGTGCAAGTCTTATTTCAGTCGACGCCACCCTGGGTGACTTGCAGGCCGGTGATGAGGATGAAATGATGATGAGGACATGGAGAAAATCTCCAAACCGGCCAGGAACCGAAAATGTGTCCACTTGCACGGGAGGCAAGCACGTTACCACCCAGCTAAGCAGGCATACTAATTTTAGGGTAACTAGTGGATGGTTGCAGTATTTCCCACAGTGTAAATTACAAAAACAGCTGCCATTTCTCCAAAACAAACTGGATAGAATACCCATCCAGGTAAAGAGAACTGTGCAAGACTTTTGAAAGTGCAACTTTCAGCTACTGGTACTAATACTTGCTACCATATAACATTTAACAAGAAGTGTCTAGCGGAAAAAGTTATTCCAAATCATATGAAAGCGAACATCAACAGCGCTATAAGGGCACATATAGCGAAGGTAAAGTGTGAACTGTATTTGTTGGGTAGTGAAACAAGAGCTCAGTACAAATAGAAAGTGCTTCTGAACAGACGGATGTATGTGCTTCATTTACAACTGAGTAACGTGCTGTTTAAATTAGAGTTTTCATCAAGACAGAACATCATGTCGTATCACAATGGAATAAGAGAAAATTAACATCCCTAATTTGAAGCAAGAAATCATACAATAACCCATCAACTGGTAAAGATTTCTACTATGATAGAGTTATCAATTCCGAAACTATTAAGTCCGCTGATTCTGAACAAAAGCTGTAAAATAAGGGCCTCGAGCATGATATTGCACCTAAAACAAATACAAATATTATGAAAGAAGTAATAGCTAAAATAAAAACTGAATGTGACATAACCAATTTAAATAAATGCGGTAAAAATGAACTAGGTAACAAAATAAACAAACTAATTCAGAAACACGAGGACACAAACAAGGCGCAACTCAAATTATCACAGAGTCTCAGAAGACTAAATAAAGAACTCAAGAAGAATATAGCACTTTTAATTATAGCAGACAAAGGGAGCTCTGCAATAATAATGAATGAAGACGATTACATTAATAAGACGTTAGATTTTTTCAGAAGCAACAACACAGGGAAAATTAATTCCCATCCAACTGTACAATTGCAGGTTAAGCATAAAAAGTCCTTAGAGTGCAACGTCCTCCTAAACTCTGCAGAAAAATCTGGATGTACAATAATGAACCCTTCAGCCCAAAAAGTTCGATCCCAACCGAAGATTCACATAGAGCATGGTCCTATACGTGCGACTGAGAACTCATAAAAGAGTCCGTCCTACAAAATCAATAAAAAAACTTAATGTCATCACCAAGGCCTTTACATTTGAAGATAAGTTTTGTGTAAAAAATACCTATAAGCTTTCAGAAGAAATGAGACGTTCCCATATCAAACGCACCCACATTCGCATCTTACGATATAATTAAAAAGACTTACTTAGATATAAAAAGATCGATATCCCTGAAATTTATGAGCTTGTTGAATTGTAACCTTTGTGCAATCATATACTTCAACTTTAATAACAATTTTTAAGAACAGGAAGATGTTTGTCCAATGGGCAGTTGTCTTCCTGGGACGCTAGCCAACATTGACATAAATTGTTTAGAAACGCAATTTTTCAATGCCAGTTTGACAATAGTGGAAAAATAATATATTACAAAAGTTATGGCGATGACACACTTGTCTTATTTGATGAAACAGTAGATACAAGTTTGCCAAAAAGCAGTCACAATCAAGAGCTCATCATGTCACTCCGAGCAACACAAATTGCTATATTACAGGACAATGCTTAACAAAATGGAAGAAAATCCCTTTGGAGAGTGAAGATAAACTCAAAATTTTTTAAAAAAAGCCTACAATAATGGTTATAGCTCAGACATCATCAGTAAACTCCACAATTGAATTAAAAACAAATACATTAACAGAGGTTGGTCTAAGTCAGAAACAAACAGCACTTTAGCAAATATTGCTCCTCAAAACTCTGAAATACGTCTGTATACCATTCATTTCCAAAGTGCCATATCAGATTTTAAACCTATTCCTTACCACAATATCAAAATTAGTTTTTACACAAACAATAAAAGGAAACACAATTTTTTTGCAGCTTAGATTTAATAACTGAAGTATACAACAGGCGCAATTTATAGATTAAATTGTGTGGTGTTCTCCTATTTTACATCGACCAAACTGGTAGGAGGTTCAGTGTACAATTTTGGGAACACATGGATGCTCGCAGGCTCAACAACTTAAATAAGTAGACTTTCACTACTCATGTGGCCCAACATGGGACCATAGCCATAAGCATGGAAGAAAACTGAGAAATATTAGACTTTGCCGAAAAAGGAGTAATGATGACTTTGTTAGAAACAATGTAAATACACAAACATATTCACAACAAACCTGACTGCATTCAGAATGAACAACTATAGTTAAAAAACCAAATGTTCCTCCAAAATTTCAGACCTCTTATAATTTCAAACGACAGAAACAATTAATTGACAAAGGGAAAATTCTTCATTGACCATTAGAAGCTTCTTTCAAACCTAAATTATTAAATGTCGAACTGTATAAAATTATCTCTACTACGTAGAAGTATCTTTGAAGAAACTCCACGAGAGTAACATATCTGTAAACATATCACGTTCTTTGGTACTTCTAATTATCAGCACATGTAAAAGAAAAGCTTACGTCTATGTTATAATACATAAAGAAGGGCTTTTCAGAAAGTGGGTACAATGTATAGAGTATATGTAAGTGAAAGGCTACTTAATCACAAAATCTTTGTTAAATTTTAGGCGCAAATGTAAAATCAAAAATCTTTTGTAAAATATTCATTAGATAATTTTTTATATATTAGGACAAAATGCATACATGTCCAGAGGGACTTTGCATTGTAATTCAGTATGACACATGCACTGCAATATTGTATTTATTTGGCGACACGGGAAAATCAACATTCAAATAAAATCTCTCATCTGTATGCGAATATACATAATTGATATATGAGTACAGGTTGTAGACACATAGTTGACGTTAGTTAAGGTGTGGCTGTGAACTCGTGCACGGATAGCCAAATGGTAAGGCGATCGTACGCTGTAAGCGGGAAATCCGGTTCGAATCCCGGTCCAGCACAAATTTTCACTTTCGTCTTTCCATTCGAAAGCCGATAGTTGTACATATTCGTAATTGTGAATACATGTAAAGGATTTATAGAGGCTCGTTCCATTCCTGTTTTGGCAGGATATCGTTGATGATCCCGTAGTCCAAGGAAGCGATCTGGGATCTGGCTCGAGGGGTGGTACCTCCATACTTTTACTGTGTCAACGGTGTTGCTGCACTGACAGCATGGTTGACGTATAATATGTGGTTAATTTGTTCTACTGTGGTGCCCATCCTGTGGTTCTTGCTGTGTCTGCTTCATGCTTCTCGAGAAAAGAACGTCATGCCTCCCTAAGACTTTTTGCAACAGCTCGTGGTAATAGCTGTCCACGTTCTTGACCACGAGCAACAAATATCAAGTTACAGAGCAGTGGCAGAACAATAAGTCTAAAGTGATGACATTACGTAACTTCTAATAAATTTTAAGAAAAGCCAATGAAATGAACAAAGACTGATAGAGAATCACATCAGTTATGTCAATGATTAACAAAATAAACGAAATGAAATTTATGTTTTTACAAAATCTTCGTCGGCCGTTGTGACCGAGGGGTTCTAGGCGCTTCAGTCTGGAACCTCTTTGCTGCTACGGTCGCTGGTTCGAATCCTGCCTCGGGCATGGATGTGTATGATGTCCTTAGGTTAGTTAGGTATAAGTAGTTCTAGGTTCTAGGGGACTGATGACCTCAGATGTTAAGTCCCATAGTGCTTAGGGCCATTTGAACAATGTGAACACAATCTTCAAAGATTTTAGTCAGGGTGTGAACAATATAATGGCTGGTTCTCAGTCGGATCATGTAAAGATTTGGATTTTACACATTTGGAAACTGGAGTTAGCTTCTATTTCATACGTGGTAAAGATAGTATAATATATCCAAAGTATCCAACACACTGATGCAACGTACTATTCGATTCAGTTAACTAAGATCCCCACCCCCTCCACTCTGCTGGGGTCTTTGCTTCATCGCTGTACACTCAGGTGCTTCAATCACTGAACCAGCTTGCCAGCCACCGTGACAAACCTCGTAGTAGCGTTGAGGAGTCCTTGTTAGAAACTACACCTTGTCAATAAATCACTGAAGGACGCTAGTTTAAAGGAAATTTAAGTGGACGCAGGTACCACATTAGAAACTCTATACGATGCCTGTGTTAGTGCTCAGTGAATTAATTAAAGTATATGCTAAAGGGTATTACTTACTGTACAGTATGTTGATGGTTTTCCTCCAATTTCCGTATGTCGGAGGTTCGAGTTCTCCCTCGGGCATGGATGTGTGTGTTTGTCCTTAGGATATTTTAGGCTAAGTAGTGTGTAAGCTTAGGGACTGATAACCTTAGCAGTTAAGTCCCATAAGATTTCACACACATTTTTTCCCGTATGGAGTCTGGGAAGATAATGATACTCCCTGAGCTGTTATTGGAATGTTTTTTTTTTCTTAAAGGGCTGTAAGGTATAGCACACAGCATTTTTCTTCGAGAACCTCAAATAAAAAATTATTTCAGACCGTCAGTTACACTCTCCGTTAGTGAAACAAGTTCTCAGCCGTTCGTGCCACTATTTTTTATACAGAACATGTCCTCAGCCACCCCATGCTGGTCCGTATCCCACACATTGAACAATTTTCCACTACGGGCAACACATCTTTTCTGTAAGCGGCCTCTTCCGCAGACAAACTGCAGTCTCCTAGTAGACTAGCAACAGATGAAAGACTGCTGCCTGGTTTACTAATAACTGTCCTTATGTGGTCATTCTACCTTTTACACATTGTTGCTCCCAGGTGTTTATACACTATGTGATCAAAAGTAGCCTAAACGGACACCTGGTTAAAAATCACTTAGAAGTTCGTGGCGTCCTCCATCGGTAATGCTGGATTTCAATATAGTGTTGGCCCACCCTTAGCCTTGCTGACAGCTTCCACTCTCGCAGACATACGTTCAGTCAGGTGCTGGAAGGTTTCTTAGCGAATGGCAGCCCATTCATCACGGAGTGCTGCACTGAGGAGAGGTATCGATGTCGGTCGGTGAGGCGTTTCACTAAGTCGGCGTTGCAAAACATCCCAAAGGTGTTCTATAGGATTCAGATCAGGACTCTGAGCAGGTCAGTCCATTACAGGGATTTTATTGTCGTGTAACCACTCCGCCACAGGCTGTGAATTATCAACAGGTGCTCTCAACATACATAAACGTTCCCACCAATAGCCCACCCCTGGCCGGTTTGGCCGAGTGGTTCTAGGCGCTAGAGTCTGTAATCGTACGATCGCAATGGTCGCAGGTTCGAATCCTGCCACGGGCATGGATGTGTGTGATGTCCTTAGGTTAGTTAGGTTTAAGCAGTTCTAAGTTCTAGGGGACTGATGACCTCAGAAGTTAAGTCACATAGTGCTCAGAGCCATTTGAACCATTTTATGTTTATTTAATACGTTTGTTCGACACAGGCAGCAGTAGCAGTTTGAGAGGTAAATTCAGTGAGGGGCGAAGAATGCCGTTAGGAATGCCTGAAGGGCTGGGAAGCACTGTGAAATCTCTCTCTCTCTCTCTCTCTCTCTCTCTCTGTCTCTCTGTCTCCGCACTGGAACCCCAACGCAGCTTTGCGTCATCGCGCGAGTAATGGTGTCTATGTGAGTTCTATATCGCATGAAGTTATTTGGGCTTCTGTAGTTGTTAATTTTTGTTTGCTGGTGGGTGGGGGGTGGGGGGGGGGGGGTAGAGAACAACGATGATGGGATGTTTGACTTATAGATTTGAATGGACGTGGATCTGTAGTACTTGTATGTAATTTGGGAACGCACCACAACGCGCGCATTTCCGCCGAATAGTCAAAACATGGTCCTGTCATAGTAACTCGTTCGCTCTGTTTCTAGACCGACTGCAGGAGGTGGTGGATATGGCTTTGTCCGACTTCTGCTCAGTTCCGACTTAAAAATGGCATGATCACATGCGCAAAGCTGTAGGAATGGAAGCAGTTGCAAGATGTGTAGGGCCTGACTAAGACAACGTTGGATTTTTACTGTAGCAGATAGGTTCGAGAAAAGTGACTCGTTTCGAGATATGAGAGCGCCAGAGGTATGATTCACTTGTAGCTGTGATCCGGCGCATGTATGTGACTGAACTGGAGGAGCTGATTCCAAATCATAGACATCATTTCTAGGGGATAGCGGAACACTAGAGGTGTGAAAAGCTAGTGTACATTTCTTACGACCTCAATAAGCATACGATTTACTACTGTTTGTGATCCTTGTCAATCAGCCATCGCCTTTCAATTAGTGGATATTTAGCGGAGCCTCTGACACGTTATCTAGACAGAATACCTTACACATACTGGATAAATATTTAGCAGTGTGAGGGAGTTGCAAATACTGGTCACATACCGCGTTCGTTAATCGTATGACTTTCAAAATTCACCGATTTGATCGCGAGGTTGGATTGCCTGTTTGTTTCTAGTTATTGAGCAGTCTAGAGCAGGCTCCACTTGCTAAAGTTTCAATTTTGCAAAGAGATAATTCCCAGTCTATACGTTCAGAATTATGTTGGGTGTGTGATCGGCAGGAAGATTCCTGGTTCTTGATATCGAGAAGTACAGCTCAAATGGTGTAATAATACAGCGAAAATATGGGTGTTCTTATAATCGACGAGTCTAGAGATGTCTGTTCTAGATCGAGACGGTACTCGGTGATATATTCCCTGGTTGGAGATCGGTTTGAGGTTCCAATATTCATGCGAGTCTGGTATGTATTTGATTACCTGTAGACAGCATCGCGTTGTTTAGTTGTCGGTGCCAAATGGTGATCAGTGTAAAATAGTTTATTACTGTGGAGTGTAGCATCTGTAAAAAGAAGAATGGGATGGCAGGGCTTCCCTTGGACTGGGGGAGCATCTTGACATATAGGCAGTGTGAGAGTGGGCATAAGATAATTTTTTCGGGTGCAGTACAGATATAAAAGATAACTGCGCTGTCTGTGTAGAATGTGCATCTAATGAATTTTTAAGTTAGAGTGGCTAACACTATGCGGACTGTGTATATATTGCATTGTAAAGTTAGTATTTCGTATGTTATGGGATGACTAGGAAGGATGACTGTGTATCCTATCGTGAGGGACGTATAGATTGAGTACATGGTTAATGATGAGCGATTTTTACGTGGACAGTTATATGGGCTATAGATAATGAGGGGCAGTCGTCAAGCGGAGACATTAACTGTACATTGTCCGGTGTCAGAATGTAGCAGCAATCGTAATATTTAATTTTAGTTTCACTGGTACTTGTCTTCCTCTCTTCCGAAATTCTTGTGAATCTGGTATGTATTTGGTAATGTGTAGGCAACTTTGCGTGTTTAACTGTCAGTGCAATTTAGCGATGTGTGCTAAATATGCACAGAAAACCTCGGAAAGAAATAGTGGATTGTGCTTCGACACCGGCTGCATCACTAATTTGGCGGGTAAATTCGGTAAGAGCTAATCAGAATGCTCGATTGATTGTGGTGTGATATAGGCGGGAACGTTTGCGTATGTTGAGAGGTGGAAGGGTACAAAGTAAAGGGCGTTAGGAAGAGTGGATTCGATGCTATTTTCGTAAACAGATTCTGTTACGGGAAGAATTTCCTTGCACACAGCCTGAGACAACTGGAAGGCAAGCGTTAGCTATTTATGGGGCATCATACAATTTCCGAGAAGTTGACCTGGGTGTTATTTTTTTAAAGAGCGGTGTGAGGTAAGAATAACGTCGAGAACGTTTCAGATAGCGAGTCATCACACAGACGTTCCGCGGCGAGGTGAGAGCCATGCTGGGTAGTTAAGTATGGTTAAACGTGTGTGTGTGTCAACACGACCTGCCTTCAATGGTAGAGACAAGTGGCACCTGGAGAGTCCTGGCATATGATGCTGGAATGAGCGACGATTGGAATGTAACTTTTACCGGTGTTCGACAGACGAGCGCGTCCCGAGATGCGGCTGCCTCACTTCGCTGTAGTATGTAGCTAAGCGCGGTGAAGCGTGAGCCGAACGTGACGTCGGATACGTTGGAATCGCTAAGGAGAAAGCAGGCTCTGCTATTGTGGAACGGAATTCAGCGCCTTCGCTGGACCGCAGTTAGAATGAGGGTATAGAGGAACGCCGAAAGCAGGCAGCTCTGCTCGGAGTGCGCGCTGTGTAATAAACGGCAGGTCATTAACGGCGCATACATACAACTTTGGCCTGCATTTGGATGCAGCTCACGGTTGCGCTCATGCCCGACCACGTCAGCACGTGTGTATAGGTGAAAACGTATTTGGCTAGGAATTTCTCAAGTGTTACATATGAACGGGGGTGCTGCCACATCATGTTTGCAGAAGCCGAGCAGGGGCTGTGCGCGGTTTGACATCTGAGGGATGCGTCACTTATTACTACCTCTTGTGTGCTCTAAAGGATATTGGGCGGTGGACTGTGATACCGTGCGTTGATTGCATATTTCGGGAGCGGGTCTGTAGGCCGTGATATGCGTTATTTGAACAGTTTACGAGTACTTAGCGTGTCTACAAATCACTGTGTATTATTTAGGAGCAGTTCGCAGGTCGGTACTGAAATTATTTCGGAAAATTAGGAGTTGTTTGGCTATTTGGACGTAAATGTTCTGCTTTATATATGAGCAGTTCGCATGTCTATAGGCTGTGTGATGCGTTATTTTTGATGGTTTACAATTAACAGGGGTGTGTGTAGAGCATCATAAATGAGTAATGTCGGAGTGGTTTGCAGGTCTGTATGCTGTGGGATATGTCATTACGTGTGTTCTGTGATTCATATACTCCATCGCTAAATCAAGTACATTCGTTCCTCCATCCATAGGCCTAGTGCAGGTTAAGTCCTTTTACCAGAAACCCCTAGGAAGAGGTTGCGTCCTGGAGGCTTAGGTTAGCGTTGGTGATCTGCGTGTGCAACTATTTACTTAGGTTGGTGGCAGAAGCGCAAGTGACCTTTCTTTCTGACAGTAATGTCAGAATTCAAACTCGGCGCCTGTTCCTAGGAATAGGTGGCGGTCGAATGGCTGAGGTTAGTACAAGTGTACTTTCTTTCCCCCAATTTTCTTAGGATGGTAGCGAAAGCGCAAGTGACCTTTCGTTACTGGCAGAATTCAAACTCAGCGCCGGTTACTGGGAAAAGGTGGCGGTCTGGAAATTGAAAAGTAGTTGAAAATAGATAGTTGAAAGTATAGTGAACACGTTTTCTTACCAATAGTTGTTTTTTTCCTAGATAGGGATTTCAGTTGGGAAATTTGTGTTAGATTGACTTGCGGAAGTAGGTAGCTTGGCACGAGCGATGGCTCACGCGTTCGTGCGTGTGTTTTTACGACGATATTGGATTAGGTAATCGGGCCATGTGGGTTGAATAATGAGACTTGCGTGATCAGTTAACTTGGCGAGAACGTTCTTTGTCGAGCAACCCACGTGGTGGACCGGCGGCTGTGTGACGTCAGGGCAGATCCACTGTACAGTGAAACAACTTTGGTGCCGTCCGACGTAGGACAGTGACGTGAGCAGTCGCTGGACCTGTGGCTTGCGTATGGGCTACCGCTGACCGGTGGCGCCAGGGGTAGCCTCCTATGGTGGCGACGATTTGAACTAAGTTAGTTGGAGTCTGGAGCTAGTGGTGAGCGCACTGGGTGTTGCCATCTCTAAGATGTGTAGTAAGTTTGTTGGAGCATAAGTGATGACAGTACTACTTGAAATAAAGTCTTCAGTCCTTTTCCTGCTAATCGACAGCAGGTGACTTAGGTTAGTACAAGTGTACTTTATTTGTCGCGATGTTCATAGCTTAGCAGCGAAAACATAAGCGACCGCAAAAATTCAAACATGGCGAGAATTCGTAGAATGAGGTGGACATAGGTTAGCGGGTGTTACCCAATTGGCATGTTTCAGGCCATTTTTTCGTAGGCGTGACCGATTATTGTATTGAAATTAGAAGTTGTGATCAATTTTTTTATGGAGGGTTGGGTTAGTGGACGTAGCCCAGTTGGCCTATTTCCTAAGGGGTGATGCATTATCGTGTTGGAATTTGAATTCACACCCAATTTATTTCTGGAGGGGGAGGTTAGTGGAGGTACTTTATTATAGCAGAAAGCACATTCGTAGATCAATGCATAAACTGAAAAAACCTATGGGATTTGCTAAGTCATCTATACATAATGTGATTAGTACTGAGCATGTCAAATATTATTTCTGCGTTTGTAGATTGCATTTCTTTTATATTCCTCAAAAATTTTTCATTACAGATTTAAACACTTGTTACTGTACGAAAGTACTGTTAATAAGTATAAACGTCGATGCGGCACTGTATAAAACACATTTCGAAACTCAATGCAATGAATTAATCTGGTTTCCTCTGTCCATGACACTTAGGACATCGTGTGTCAAGAATACGACTTGACTTTCATGTGAACGAGGTTTTGGAAATTCATACAGGCTTCCATGAAAGATCATGACGTTTGAACTCAGAGTATGTTCTAGAATTTGCTGCAAATTGAGTTATGCGATATAGGAGGTCAGTACTGTCGATCTGTTCTGCTGCTTTCTGTGAAGATAGCTTAGATTAGATTAGTTTTTCGTTCCATAGATCCGTATTGAGTAGATCCTTTTGGATGTGGAACATGTCACCTTATATATATATATATAAAGCTGAAATAACAATAATAATAGTATAAATATATACAACACATCACTTGTTTCTATTAAAAAATTCGTCAATGGAGTAGAATGAGTTGGCCACTAGTAAGTCTTTCAGGCTCCTTTTAAACTGATCTCTATTTGTAACTAAATTTTTTATGTTTGCTGGCAAATTATTGAAGATGAGTGTTCCTGAGTAGTGGACCCCTTTTTGAACTAAAGTAAGTGCTTTTAAGTCCTTGTGCAGATCATTTTTGTTCCTGATATTGTATGTATGAACTGAGCTGTTTGTTTGAAAAGGTTTCTACAAGACGTCCGTGAGTTTGCTCCACAAATAATACGTATTACACGCTTTTGGACTCTGAAAACTTTTGTTTGACTTGAAGAGTTACCCCAAAATATTATACCATATGACATTATGGAATGAAAGTAGGTAAAGTATGCAAGCTTTTCACTTTTATGTCGCCTATGTCTGCTAACACTCGAATTGCAAATACAGATTTGTTAAGGCGTTTCTGCAGTTCTGTGGTGTGCTCCTCCCATCTGAATTTATTATCAAGTTGTAATCCCAGGAATTCAAGACTGTAACCTCTTCTATCTGCTCTTCTTCGTACTTTATGCATATGCCGGGTGGAAACCTCTTACAGGTTCTGAATTGCATATAGTGAGTCTTTTTGAAGTTTAATGTCAGTGAGTTGGCTTTAAACCATTTAATAATATCCATGAAAATATCATTAGCAGATCTTTCTAGAACTACACTCGACGTGCTATTTATTGCAATACTTGTGTCATCTGCAAGCAAAACGAACTCTGCTTCTGGCAGTGTAACTGATGAGAGATCATTAATGTACACAAGAAAAAGCAATGGATCGAAGATGGATCCTTGTGGGACGCCACATGTAATTTCCTCCCAATTCTGATGATGACTGATGACTTAATTCACACATACTACTGACTTATACTTCTTTCGAATTTGAGGTAATAGTTTTCTACTCAATGCTTCTTCTATATTTTATGTACACTAGTTCTTAAACTGCTTAATACCACTTGGAGTGATAACTACGTAATTCTTCTTTGAATAGTAAGTCTATCGAAAGATGGAAATCATCCTTGATTTTCCTTTTTGATGTCGCGATTTTTATATATTTTACTTAACGTTAAGAGTTATCTGCTTCTTTTTGTACTTCTTTGTACTATGTTTGCGACATTACGATTGTTCACTATGCAGTTTTATTTATATAAGAAAAGAAGGGAGTGTTTAGTTGAGGTACGTGTGGCGGCAAGTTTTGGTCTAGCGCCTGGCTCACATGGAGCGCTGAGCACCGTTCGCAGTCATTGGAGTGTGCTGTGAAAGAAGGCGCGGCATAGCTGCTTGGCTATCGGCAGTACGCTCGCTACTCGGAAATCCCTTAGCGTGAAAGGGTAACTGTAGAAGGAAATTTCCGTATCAAAAGTGTTGGAGAAAGAGTATATCTATAAGCTAAAAGAGACATTATTGATGGGAAAACGGACAGAAACCGCTGATCGAATAATGAACACAATGCTGGATGGTCACAAATTTCCCGTGAGTTTTTAAAGCGCGGTAAAGAGACAACTGATACTTCAAAAGTTGGAGATAAGTACTAACCGAAATGTATGTCCTGATCTATAATCCACATCTTACCATTCACTTCACAATATGACACGAAAATAATATATAATAATCTAGGCCTATGCGCAAATACAAAGAATGATAAATACTACTCGTATTTAAGGATATTCAGGAATTCTACTGCAGCTATAAGAACAGTCCAAAGCTATTGGAACCATACCACATCAATGAAATTGGCAGCCCTCAAGAGCGTAAAGAACTGTGCAATGAAATTGCATCTGTCTGAAGACGTACTCTCAATTAAAGAACTAACTTAAAAAACCATACACTATTGACTGCATGGTCAAAAATGTGAGATGTGATACACAACAATGAAATAGTAAGGAAAACAAGAGTCTCCCACAGCACAGCATACAGTGCATATAAAGCAGTTCCAAAAAGTGGTTCAAATGGCTCTGAGCACTATGGGACTTAACATCTGAGTTCATCAGTCCCCTACAACGTAGAACTACTTAAACATAACTAACCTAAGGACATCACACATATCCATGCCCGAGGCAGGATTCGAACCTGCGACCGTAGCAGTCGCGCGGTTCCGAACTGAAGCGCCTAGAACCTCTCGGCCACAACACCCTGCTATAGCAGTTCCACAATATAACCTCAACCTTTGGGAAATAAGGATTAAATACACTCCTGGAGATTGAAATAAGAACACCGTGAATTCATTGTCCCAGGAAGGGGAAACTTTATTGACACATTCCTGGGGTCAGATAAATCACGTGATCACACTGACAGAACCACAGGCACATAGACACAGGCAACAGAGCATGCACAATGTCGGCACTAGTACAGTGTATATCCACCTTTCGCAGCAATGCAGGCTGCTATTCTCCCATGGAGACGATCGTAGAGATGCTGGATGTAGTCCTGTGGAACGGCTTGCCATGCCATTTCCTCCTGGCGCCTCAGTTGGACCAGCGTTCGTGCTGGACGTGCATACCGCATGAGACGACGCTTCATTCAGTCCCAAACATGCTCAATGGGGGACAGATCCGGAGATCTTGCTGGCCAGGGTAGTTGACTTACACCTTCTAGTGCACGTTGGGTGGCACGGGATACATGCGGACGTGCATTGTCCTGTTGGAACAGCAAGTTCCCTTGCCGGTCTAGGAATCGTAGAACGATGGGTTCGATGACGGTTTGGATGTACCGTGCACTATTCAGTGTCCCCTCGACGATCACCAGAGGTGTACGGCCAGTGTAGGAGATCGCTCCCCACACCATGATGCCGGGTGTTGGCCCTGTGTGCCACGGTCGTATGAAGTCCTGTCTGTGGCGCTCACCTGCACGGCGCCAAACACGCATACGACCATCATTGGCACCAAGGCAGAAGCAACTCTCATCGCTGAAGACGACACGTCTCCATTCGTCCCTCCATTCACGCCTGTCGCGACACCACTGGAGGCGGGCTGCACGATGTTGGGGCGTGAGCGGAAGACGGCCTAACGGTGTGCGGGACCGTAGCCCAGCTTCATGGAGACGTTTGCGAGTGTTCCTCGCCGATACCCCAGGAGCAACAGTGTCCCTAATTTGCTGGGAAGTGGCGGTGCGGTCCCCTATGGCACTGCGTAGGATCCTACGGTCTTGGCGTGCATCCGTGCGTCGCTGCGGTCCGGTCCCAGGTCGACGGGCACGTGCACCTTCCGCCGACCACTGGCGACAACATCGATGTACTGTGGAGACCTCACGCCCCACGTGTTGAGCAATTCGGCGGTACGTCCACCCGGCCTCCCGCATGCCCACTATACGCCCTCGCTCAAAGTCCGTCAACTGCACATACGGTTCACGTCCACGCTGTCGGGGCATACTACCAGTGTTCAAGACTGCGATGGAGCTCCATATGCCACGGCAAACTGGCTGACACTGACGGCGGCGGTGCACAAATGCTGCGCAGCTAGCGCCATTCGACGGCTAACACCGGGGTTCCTGGTGTGTCCGCTGTGCCGTGCGTGTGATCATTGCTTGTACAGCCCTCTCGCAGTGTCCGGAGCAAGTATGGTGGGTCAGAGAAGTGTTACTTGACAGCCTTTTGCAAAGTGTGGTTTATTTACTATCTTAAGTAGTTCCATAATGAGACATGGAGCAGGACCTCTCTTTACGTTGACTTAAAATTTAGCCGTATGTTACACACAAAGCACAACAAGACTTTACTGTCTAACGTCAGCTCGTTGTTTGTATCCGGTCATAGAATATTTCAACAGACCTTTGCAGCGTATCAAGATTGACCTGCTTTAAGTTTTTGTAGATTATTAGGTGGTACCTTTTCGTCGGCAGTCTCATTGAATACATTAAGAATATCGTGTCATTGGCAGAAAGGTAACTAAAAATCTCTGACTGGCGGGGAATTACATTATGTGGTCTCTTCAGTGCAATGGTATCTATTAGGATGTAGCTTCGTAGTGTGTGATGGTTTGGATTCAGAGGAGTAATACGCCCATCATTAGAGCGGAAACGTATTCTTAAATACTCTGTGGAGCGTGTTGTTAGCTGCAATTTTATATTTGTGTTTCCTAGTCCTGTTTCACTATCTAGGGCAAGCCAGACTGGGAAGAAAATATCGCTATTGTTGTGGATGATTTATAGATTACTTCAGTTAAACATTTGTGATTAGACACATTTATTTCGAGAAACAAGAACTCTTTTTTTCTCTTACACCAGTTCATCCTATGTACTTAATATCATCAGCTCGTTATTTGTTTAAGGTATGGGAGATCATTTCAACGGGTATCTCTCCATTGAATTTATTCCGCAGTCTTATATCAAAAATTGAGTTTATTATTTTCGCACATAAAAATTCAGGAAAAACATTATAAGTTTACTTTTGAATTAAAGATTGCATAAATAACAATCTGTCGGATTCAGCTGTTACACATGTTTTTCTTATAATTACAATATATAATTAAAGTGTATCAATAAAAATTTTAGTTTATAAAATTAATTTCAAAGTTATTGTAATAAGCGTGAACTTTAAATAAAAGTTGTTATTATTTGACAACTCACAAACATCGCATTAGACTATCTTTGCACATAAGTTATATACCAGATTTGCTTTCGTATCGAGAGTTTTGGCGGGATTGGTTATAGGACAATTGTGACATGGCAAGCAGTGAGTAGAGTGATATCATGGTAACGGTGCGAAAAGTTGTGGCAGGGAAAACAAAGTGCGAGAATAAGGTAGAACGCAGTTTTACCATTTCTAATGTTATTTGACCAAGAAAGTAGGAAAAAACTGAATTATCATAAAAAAATTGGATGGTGAAACTAACTTAAAAATCACCAGTGCCTTATGTTGTACGCAAATCAAAAGAATTGAGACATCAAATGGAGAAATTTCAATTAGCAAGCGTCGAAAGTATTAATACACAACTTAAATTAAAATTTATGTTTTGCTCCCTGCTCTTGAATAATTATAAATGCATTCCTACAAAGTCGTTATTTTGGAGTAAATAGCAATTTCAGTCGAAGTTTAAAGATCTTTATTACTGGATTATAATAAGATCAGAAATGTTACATGTCTTAGGTAAGAGCAAACATATTCGGCAACACTGCCAACAAAATGAGTTGCACAAACAACCCTTAGAAGCATGTAACCCGTCAAATGGTGAGAGATTGATGAAACATTTGGCTTCAGCCACGTCTGCAACAGAAGAAGCGCGAGAAATCCAAGTGATCGAGATCGTAAAAACTCGTCAAAGTTCGACTTTAACGTTTTTATAGGTTATCGTGAACGACAAACCTCTCACTGGTATTTCCCTCTATGGCCGCCTGATTGCTGTCTTACGCCACTTCTACAAGCGGACTCAAAGAGAGTCAAATGAAGTGTATACGCCATAGTAGTTTATCGTAAGGGGTGGCGAAATTTTTTGTTGCCTATACTCCATATTTCTATCGTTGCAGGCAGTGTTGAGCGGCAGACTGTCTAAAAGAAAGTATCCAAAATATGTAGACTGTTCACTGAGAACAAGTAGCTAACAGGAACACATTAAATCGAAAACGAATTGTAAATTTTCCAAATAAAACACCGAGAGAATGAAAATAACACACAAAACCCTAAGAAATGGGTTAGGTTAATGTGGTGCCACCTAGTGGTATTAACAAAACATATTAACACGCCTACTATTCTGATTCTTGCCATCATGGCAAGGTCCAAGCACCGGTGGTTTGTTATTGCCTTTCCGTGATGTGTGGATGACTTGTCACGAGCGTAATTCTAAGGTATTGGTGACTGCAATGTGAAATTCTGGTGTGCCGTGTTTGGTTAACTACACATCATTACTGGGACTCAACGAGAGCAGAGAACTTTATATCGGGATATAACCTCCTCAGCCAATATCTTATCACAGGGCTCTATAGATTGGACCAAGGAATGTGATTCTGCCTCTAGTAAATTCTCCCGGCGCACAAATTTCCTTAGGCGATAAAGTTTTCTTACTTCACCGGGTTTCACACAGGCTTCTTCGGGGCCGTTAATCGTTTACTCGCTTCAGCCATTGAGGCGGAAGGAAAGATGGAGTTTAGCACCCCATCGACGATGGGTATTAGTTATGGTTGGGTTCACATTGCCACAATAGGAAACCATACGGATCTACCAAGTAAAAAAAAAAACATTATATTCCATTAAACTTGTCATTATTCTAAACACGCGTGTGAAATCATTATATAATCAATAACAACACATGACGGAACGACCGAAATTAATTTTCAAAATAATATCATACAGAGCAATTGTGTAGTTATTGCCAAAAATGATAGTGCTTTTACTCGGTTGCTTACTTACTTATTCTTACTTCTAGCAAGAAAACAGACGAAGTGTTAACCCAAAATATTCTGTATATCTGCGTATATTTTGACGGATGTTTGACCTGGTTTTAGCAGTTCTTTAATCGGCATTGACTCCAACTACATTCATAAGGGAGCTTCGTTCTGGCATGATATTCCGCATCGACTGATGGTGTTCAGCCTCTTACAGTTATTAAAGTTGCGATTATTATTCAGTATAATTGGGCCTTGTTAGTTTCCATTTCTTCGTTGTCGTATTAATCTTTTCACGTATGGTAAATAACTTCACGTGAACTATATTCCACTTTTAGAAGCTGCACTGTACTGTGACTTTACACTAAGTGATCAAAAGTATCTGGACACCTGGCTGAAAATTACTTACAAGTTCGTGGCGCCGTCCATCAGTAATGCTGGAATTCGGTGTGGTGTTGGCCCACCCTTATCCTTGAATACAGCTTCCACTCTCGGAGACATACGTTCAAGCAGGTGTTGGAAGGTTTCTTGAGGAATGGCAGCCCATTCTTCACGAAGTGCTGCACTGAGGAAAGGTATTAATGTTGGTCGGTGAGGCCTGGCACAAAGTCAGCGTTCCAAAACATCCCAAAGGTTTTCTACGGGATTCAGGTCAGGGCTCAATGCAGGCTAGTCCATTACAGGGATGTTATTGTCGTGTAACCACTCCGCCACAGGCCGTGCGTTATGAACAGGTGCTCGATCGTATAGAAAGATGCAATCGCCATCGCCGAATTGCTCTTCAACAATAGGACGCAAGAAGGTGCTTAAAACATCATTGTATGCCTATGCCGTGATAGTGCCACGCAACAACAAAGGTTGAAAGCCCACACCATGAAAAATACGACCTCACCATAACACCATCACCTTCGAATTTTACTGTTGACACTGTACACGCAGGCAGATGACGTTCACCGGGCATTCGCCATACCCACACCCTGCCATCGGATCGTCACATTGCGCACCGTGATTCGTCAATCCACACAACGTTTTTCCACTGTTCAATCGTCCAATGTTTACGCTCCTTATACCAGGCGAGGGTCGTTTGACATTTACTGGCGTGATGTGTGACTTATGAGCAACCGCTCAACCATGAGATCCAAGTTTTCTCACCTGCCGCCTAACTGTCATAGTACTTGCAGTGGATACAGATGCAGTTTGGAATTCCTGTGTGATGTTATGGATAGATGTCTGCCTATTACGACCCTCTTCAACTGTCAGCGGTCTCTGTCAGTCAACAGACGAGGTCGGCCTTTACGCTTTTATGCTGTACGTGTCCCTTCACGTTTCCATTTCACTATCACATCGGAAACAGTGGACCTAGGGATCTTTAGGAGTGTGGAAATGTCGCGTACAGACGTATGACACAAGTGACACCCAACCACCTCACCACGTTCGAGGCCTTTGAGTTACGTGGACCGCCCATTCTGCTCTCTCACGATTTCTAATGACTAGTGAGGTCACTGTTATGGAGTACCTGGCAGTAGGTGGCAGCACACTGCACCTAATAAGAAAAACGTATGTTTTTGGGGATATCCGGATACTTTTTATCACGTAGTGTATCAGGACATCTGTTAGCGGGCATTAATCTTGGGTCTACTTCTACATCTACATCTACATCCATACTCCGCAAGCCACCTGACGGTGTGTGGCAGAGGGTACCCTGAGTACCTCTATCGGTTCTACCTTCTATTCCAGTCTCGTATTGTTCGTGGAAAGAAGGATTGTCGGTATGCTTCTGTGTGGGCTCTTATCTCTGTCCCCATTTCACCTTTATCACGGCATGAATACTGCAAGAGACACTTTCAATGAGGCGTCTGAATGTCTGCAGTGGACTTGCAGCCCATTCTTCCTCAATAGGAAAGTCAACGTTATAACTCTTAGCAAAGGTGGTCTATTGGGTTCAAGTCGGGACTCTGGAAAGACCAGTCCCTCTCAAGAATGTTACTGTTCACAAATAATTGCCTCACAGATGCTGCTTTATAACAGGGTACATTGCATCCTGATACAATCATCGTCTCCGAACTGTTTCTCTATTGTACGCAGCTGACAATGCTATAAAATGTGTTCATATCCTTCTGCAAGTTCCGTTTTCTTAAGCGCGATCAGGGAACCTCACCCTGACCACGAAAAACATCCTCGTATCGTAACAATGAACTCACCGTACTTCACTGTTGACACTAAACAAGAAGGCAGGTAACGTCCTCCAGTCATTCGCCAAACTCAAACCATTCCCCAAATCACTGGTTCCCAGTCATCCACTGTCCACTGGCGTCGCTCTTTACCGCTGTTCAAGCGTCGCTCAGAACTGACTACAGAAATGTGCGGCTTATGAGGATCTGCTAGATCACTGTAGACGATTCTTTATTGCTCCCTGCGTACAGTCATTATGCTTGCTAACTTTGAAACTCACGATTTCACTGATTTACGGTCTTTTTACAACAATATTCCGTATTTCTCGACTATTCCTGTCCGTCAATACACGATGGCTCCCTTGTGTTGAACTATGGTTGTTCCTCCATGTTTCCATTTCACAGTCACATCATCAACAGTTGTATAAGCTTTATAAGGATTGAAATGTTCGTGATACATCTGTTATTCAGATGACTTCAATGACTAGTCCACTTTCTGTGTAACCAAGCTCTCCTGACCCACCACTGGTGCCATCACGTCATCAATTCCACATTTCATAGGGTGTCTGGATAATTTTGATCAGGCAATGTATATCTGTAGATCGCAATTTTTACATGGATATAAAGTTTTTTTGTGCTATTGCTAAGCGTGTCAAATGATAGAATGTTCTTCAAAAGTACTTAGTCTGCTTACATCTCGCCAGAGTGTATAAGGGGCAGTCAAATGAAACCAGGTCACTAGTGTAAAGGTAACGATTTTATTAACTCAAAATATAGTTATACATAATGCAATTACTCAAAAATAGTCACCAAAATTGTTGGCACATTTATCCCATTACGACACTAGCTGGTTGAACCTTGAAGAAGCCAGTACGCTGTTGTCGAATCCAGTCCTGGACCCAGCCACACACGTCGGCGTCCGCTGCGAATCGATGCCCGCAAATAGCTTGTTTTAGAGGTCCAAATACATGAAAGTCACACGGTGAAACCTCAGGACTGTACGGTGGATGTTCCAGCGTTTCTCACCGAAACTGATGCAATGTCATCTTCACATCATTGGCAGTGTGTGGGAGGGCATTATCATGCAGGAGGATAACACCATTGGACAACATGCCTCGCCGTTTCGAATTGATGGCTCGTCTAAGGTTCTGTAAAGTGGCTTGATGACGCTGGGCATTGATGGTGGCTCTCCATTCCAAGAACTCGACAAGCCGTGGGCCCTTGTGGTAAAAAAAAGAAGGACATCATGATCTTACCAGAATGGGCGTGCACGGCCTTTGATTTCTATGGAGGTGGGAAGTCGCATGTTTCCACTGCTTGCTCTGACGCTTGCTTCCCGGTTCAAAATGGTGACACCATGTTTCCTCACCTGTGACAATATGCGACAGAATGCTGTTCAAATGGCTCTGAGCACTATGGGACTTAACATCTGTGGTCATCAGTCCCCTAGAACTTAGAACTACTTAAACCTAACTAACCTAAGGACATCAGACACATCCATGCCCGAGGCTGGATTCGAACCTGCGACCGTAGCAGTCGCGCGGTTCCGGACTGAGCGCCTAGAACCGCTAGACCACCGCGGCCAGCCAGAATGATGTATTCCTCCTCATGATAACGTTGCAGATGACTTAAGAGAGCTCCATTGGAGTATTGCGCTGTTCGGTGCTGAGTTGATGGGGAACCCAGTGCGCACAGATTTTCGAAAGTTCAAGTGTTGATGCATTGTGGTGTGGGCGTGCCCATGCTAATACCCAGCAACCGATGGATCTCGTCCATGGTGATTCTGCGGATGTCCAGGACTAAAGCATTCACTTCCACAACAATTTCCGATGTGATGACACACTGAGCCTGTGCAGGTCGAGCATCGTCTTCAGGTGACTCGCGCCCCTGAAGGAACTGTTTGCGTCATTCCACAACACTTGAATGACGCAGACTGTACTCACCGTACACAGCCTTCATCCGTCGATACATTTCACGGCCTCCAAATCCGTCCGCCGCCAAAAATCGAATCACTCTTCGTTGTGCCCGCTTACTGGCCTACATGTTCGGTACTAAACGATAACCTGTGTGACCACCTTCTCTTTGGCGTGAAACCGCACTGGCGCTATGCAACATCAAACGGTGCCCACACGTCAGTCTGTCTACAAATAGATGGTGCCGCCATACTCGCAGTTACGTGGTGCCACCTTACGTGTAAGGCAAAGTTAGACACAGTGAACAGGTTTCATGTGAATGAACCTCATACATTTGTCCTTGAAAGAAGAATGAACTTCGAATCTGTAACATGAAATTCTTTTAGACATAATATTAAATCTGCCTGTGGTCAATTTTATCAGTTACTGCCGTTTTTATAATGTGTCAGAGTTACCGGGCCTATCTGTATGCGTATAGTGTCCTTGAAGTTATGCATGCAGATAGATACGGAAATATGCAGACGGTTTTCCTCACCGCATCGATGCAAACAATATGTGTGTAAAATACACACATGAAGACTATAAACAGAAGACTTTGTTTGTTACGATTTTCATTAACGAGAAGGAAAAAATGCGTCGCAGATGCAATAAATATTATCATTTGATTGTGATTTCATTTGACGCTCGACGTGCTGTCCGTTCTTTCATAGCCGTTTTAGCCCACTTTGGTCCCATCTACAGTCAACCAGAAGTTTTTGACGCTATAAGAAACGACAAAACAGATTTCTCTCACCTCAAATATTGTACTCAGTCGTGGATCTCTATGACTTCTGAAAGAATGTCGTAAACTTTGTGAACGAATAATAGGAGCATGTTTTCGTAAAGTCAGGAAATCCATGAAACATTAAATTCGCGTTATTTCGTTATTCAGAGGGGTGTCGTACATTGTACAACACTATTTGCCGCACTTCATGACAATATAAAGGACAATTCGATTTCCACGCTGGCTCATTTAAAATCGCTATCATTTATATCACTATCTACTAGTTTCGGATATTTGTCCTTTTCAAGTGCATAATACTATATTCGTAGCTTCACACCGTCACCCTTCGTGGGTGTTTACAAAAGTGCAGGTTTCATTTAATAAGTGACCGTTGTAGTATCAAACACGAGAGAAAACAATGTCGCTCATAAATTGCTGGTTCAAATGGCTCTGAGCACTATGGGACTTAACATTTTAGGTCATTAGTCCCCTAGAGCTTAGAACTACTTAAACCTAACTAACCTAAGGACATTACACACAGTCCGGCCGCGGTGGTCTCGCGGTTCTAGGCGCTCAGTCCGGAACCGCGTGACTGCTACGGTCGCAGGTTCGAATCCTGCCTCGGGCATGGATGTTTGTGATGTCCTTAGGTTAGTTAGGTTTAAGTAGTTCTAAGTTCTAGGGGACTGATGACCACAGGTGTTAAGTCCCATAGTGCTCAGAGCCATTTGCACCATTTTTTTGAACATCACACACATCCATGCCCGAGGAAGGATTCGAACCTGTGACCGTAGCCGTCCAGACTGAAGCGCCTGGAACCGCTCGGCCACACCGGTCCGCATCCCGCATATGTCAGTGCTTTAAAATAATATTACTGCCGTCGTTATATACGTATTTACACATAAAAACACTTAACGTACGTCTCAGAACATTGTCCTACCCCGGTTGTCTCAACACTGTTTTTGTGCATGAATGTCATACGGAAATAAAGTTATTTTGGAGCGTTGAGTAATACGGAAAGTTTTTGTCTCTCCTGTTTACTACGACAGCAGTTACGTATTAAAATTTCGGATGTACGTTAGTTCATAACCAAAAATGGTCGCGGCGTAAATTTACAAGTATAAGAGTAAGGACCTGAAACTGGAAAACATCCGAAATCAGACGATAGTGGTGTAAATGATAGTAATTTTAAAAGAGCCAGCGTGGAAAATGAGTTTTCCCTTTGTTGCAGTGGCACGCGAAAGTAATAAACTCATTACAGATTTTTCAATCATCCTGATTCCTAAAAATATTCGCGATGTACAATATAGGTAGCGTCTGGAGAGTCAAAAATAATCTAGTGACGCTATTAAACAAATATTATTTAACAGCTAGCACTGACTTTGAAGATTATTCCGCGTCCTGATTACATTTCAAAAAAACAAGAACGAATGATATAACAGAGGTGGATGAAAGACAGGTTCGGCCGTGTAACCGGAAAGGGTGTCTTTCCTCTGGGTGCATGTGAGTTTTGCACTAAATGTATGTATGTAGTGTAAGTAACTGTCACTCGTGAGTGTGTAGCGCGGTGCATTGTTTGTGTTCTATGATGATGAGTATAAGTAAATTGTGAGACCCTCTCGCAGTAAAAAGCCTATTACTCTTGAATAACTCCAGGGAGCTGCAGCGATGCAGATCTGGATCACATCAATACGTCACATACGCTGACTCCCTGAGACACGGAGAAGGTTGGTGTAATCTGATGACTAGGAAATTGACACCAAAACATCTCGCCCCCTCTTTCCAGGAAAACACTGAAGATGATTTCTCTTGCTGTCAGGATTCGTGCAGTCTTCTTACGATTACTGTGCCACGGCAGAGGCGTGTGTTGGCGGCTTGAGCTACGGAGGAAGGTACTGCAGTACTAATAACTCTGTAACACTTTAGCATCACACAACAAATTCTGAAATCTGCTGCTGCCAGAAAGAGAGGACCTAGTGAATTCAAACTCGAAGGGCCAATAGAACAATGTAGCAGCAATTAACAAGTCGGTAGGGAAATATCGTACTAGTAGGTACTGTAGTGCTCTCTCTCTTCTGTGTTAGCAAAGAGTAGTCTCGCATTAAACTCAGTTATTGCAGAACCTAAAAACGACGTGGGTATTTGAGAAGAAGTCGTATTAAATATCGAGTCGACCACGCACAATACCAGCCTGTGAACTAGTTTCAATAGTTTTAATATACAGGGCGAGTCACTAACTATTGCCACCTAGAATAACTCCGAAAGTATGATAGGAGCTGAAAAGTTTGTGGCACGAAAGTTGTATGGGACAACGGGGGCCATAGTATGGCGTTGGTTTTTTGTTGCCAGGTGGGGTCGCTACAGAGATATGAAAGTCAACTTTTCTGTTATTTGTGTGCTATAGTTTGGTACATATTTTCTGATAGGGGCTATTAATCCAATTATGTGTAGAACCAAGGTCTTTGAAGGTCAACGAAGGTCACAAAGACGCCATAAACGTCGTTTTACCGAAGATGTTCGAAGTGATGACCATTGGTATCAATGCATTGCTGCAATTTTCTTATCATGGGTTGAGTGGTATTTCTTGGCACATCGCCACTTATCGAAGCACGCGCTCTGACAATTTTCTCTCGCATATCTTCAGGTGTAGTTGGTACGTCTTTATAAGCAATGTCTTTTACGAAACCCAAAAAGAAAAAATGCAAGGCGCCAAGTCTGACGAACGAACCGTCCACGAAGCAGCTCAGTGTCCAATCCAACGATTTGAGAATTGTCTCCGCAACTCATTTCTAGCCATCACCGAAAAATGTGCCGGACACCCAAAATGTTGATACCACATTCTGTTCCTTCCGATAACAGACATAATGTTTCTTGTAGAAATGTGGTGTACGCAGCCAACATAAATTTTAAGTTGCCCAGTAATGCAGCCCGCATCTCGTGGTCGTGCGGTAGCGTTCTCGCTTCCCGCGGACGGGTTCCCGGGTTCGATTCCCGGCGGGGTCAGGGATTTTCTCTGCCTCGTGAAGGCTGGGTGTTGTGTGTTGTAGTTAGGTTTAAGTAGTTCTAAGTTGTAGGGGGCTGATGACCATAGGTGATAAGTCCCATAGTGCTCAGAACCATTCTGAATCCAGTAATGCATGTTATGCAAATTGACATTTCCATGGTTCGTAAATGTAGCCTCGTCAGTAAATAAAATCAAATTAACAAATTTGTCATCCCTCTGAATCTGTAGTTGAGCCCATCGGCAGAATTCAGTGCGACGCATACAATCCGTACCATTTAATTCTTGGTGGAGACTGATATGGTAAGAATGATATATATGAAGATGCAGAACACGAACAACACTACTATGGATCATGCCAGATTCCCCTGCGATTTGACGCGAACTAGCCCAAAGACCTCCAACCACAGTGGCAAGAGTACCAATTTCCGTTTCCTCGTTAGTAACTTTCCTTTGCCGGATATGTTTCCCATGCCTTAAAGATCCAGTTGTTCTCACTTAATCATACACACATTTAAATGTACGACGTGTAGGGCGAGTACGTTGAGGATATATTTTAGCATATATGTCCCTAGCAGCCGCGAGAGATTAGCCGAGTGGTCTAAGGCGCTACAGTCATAGACTGTGCGGCAGGTCCCAGTGGAGGTTCGAGTCCTCCCTCGGACATGGTTGTGTGTGTTTGTCCTTAGGATAATTTAGGTTAAGTAATGTGTGAGCTTAGGGACTGATTACCTTAGCAATTAAGTCCCATAAGATTTCACACACATTTGTCCCTAGCACTCACTGAATTTCTTTGGCATTCTCCGTAAATGAGAAGTGTATTGACTTGTCGTTCAAAGGAAAACATCATTCACATTCGCTTCCTATTAGTGTTGTTTTGCTACAGGATATACGAGAGAGAACTGTCAAACGATGTGCTTCGATAAGTGCCGAAGGGATAAGAATACCACTCAGTCCATGCTAAGAAAATTGCAGCACTGCATTGATTCCAGTGGTCATCACTTCGAACACCTGTAAATTGACGTTCATGCCACATTTTTAACGTTCACACATGTAATATATAAAAGGCAAAAGCTGTCACCCAAAATGTCGAAAAGAACGTGTCCGATTTAATTCAAATTTCTGCACGAAACTGTAATGAACTTTCGGATAGACATAGGCTATATACAGTGAAGAGCCAAAGAAACGGGTATACCAGCCTAATATCGTGTAGGGTCCCCGCGAACACGCAGAAATGCCGCAACACGACGTGGCGTAGAATCGAATGTCTGAAGTAGTGCTGGAGGGAATTGACACCATGAATCCTGTAGGGCTGTCCATAAATCCGTAAGAATACGGGGGGGTGGAGATCTCTTCTCAACAACACGTTGCAAGGAATCTCAGATATGCTCAATAATGTTCATGTCTGGGGAGTTTGATGTCCAGCGGAAGTGGTTAAACTCAGAAGAGTGTCCCTGGACCCACTCCGTGGCAATTCGCATTGTCCTCCTGGAATTGCCCATGTCCGTCGGAATGCACAATGGAAATGAATGGACGCAGGTGATCAGACAGGATGCTTAGGTACGTGTCACATGTCAGAGTCGTATCCAGACGTATGAGGGATCCCATATCACTCCAACTGCACACTCCCACACCCTTACAGAGCCTCCATGAGCTTGAGGAGTCCTCTGATGACATGCAGGGTCCATATATTCATGAGATTGTCTCTATATCTTTACACGCTCATCTTCTCGATAGAATTTGAAACTAGACTCGTCCTATCAGGCATCATGTTTCCAGTCATCACCAGTCCAATGTTGATGATGACGCGCCTAGGCGAGGCGTAAAGCTTGATGTCGTGCAGTCATGGAGGGAGCACGAGAGGGCCTTCGGCTCTGAAAGCCGATATCGATGATATTTCTTTGAATGATTTGTACGCTGACACTTGTTGTTGGCACAGCATTGAAATCTGCAGCAGTTTGCGGAAGGGTTGCAGTGCTATGACGTTGAACGATTCTCTTCAGTCGTCGTTGGTCGCGTTCTTGGAGGATCTTTTCCAGCCGCAGCCATGTCGGAGATCTGATGTTTTACCGGATATCTAATATTCACGGTACACTCGTGAAATGGTCTTACGGGAAATTCTCCAATTTATCGCTACTTCTGAGATGCTGTGTCCCATCGCCCGAGTGCCGCTTATGACACTACGTTCAGACTCACTAAAATCTTGATAACTTGCCATTGTAGCACCAGCAACCGATGTGACAACTGCGCCAGACACTTGTGGTCTTATATAGGCGTCGCTGACCGCAGCACCGTATTCTGCCTGTTTGAATACGCTTATTATACCAGTTTCCTTGCCGCTTCTATGTATTCCTAGTACACGTAATATATAAATATATTAAATATACACTGTAAGAGAAAAACCGACGCACGACGAACGAATAACCCGAACCTGACGAAAATCAGTAGATGTGATGTGCATGTTCAGACAAACAAATGATTACAATTTCAGAAAAATTAAATGATAATTGAATAGAAAGAATTTCACAAATTAAGCAAGTCAATAATGCACTGGTCCATCTCTGGCCCTTATGCAAGCAGTTATTTGACTTGGTCTTAATAGACAGAGCTATTGGACGTCCTCCTGCGGGCTGTCGTGCCGAATTCTGACCAATTGGCACGTTAGATATTCATAATTCCTAGCTGATTGGTGGACCCTGCCCTTAGTGCTCGAAAAGATCTCAATTAAGGAAGGATACGGTGACCTCACGGCCAAAGATAGCGTTTGGCAAGCATGAAGACAAGCAATAGAAACTCTTGCCATGTGCTTGAAGGCATTATCTTGCTGAAATGTAAGCGCATGCTGGATTATTGATGCGTAGAATGTCGTATAAGGATCGGTATGCTGTAAGGGTGCCGCGGGTGAAAATCAAAGTAGTCGCGTTATGAAATGAAATAGCACGCCAGACCATAACTCCTGGCTGTCGGGCCGCATGGCAGGCGACGTACACGTTCGCATGCCACCGCTATGTGAGACTTACCAAACGCGTCTTCGGCCTGTAATGTCATCGGCTGTAGTAGAATTGTATTCAGTGATGAACCTGCCTCAAACTAAGCCTCGATGATGAGCGAAGACGTGTCTGGAGAAGCACCAGACAGCGGTGAGATGCCGAACTGACTCTCGCCCGCCATACGGCCCGAAACGGGAGTTCAGTCTGGGGTGTCATTTCAGTTCATACCAGAACCCGTCTAGCTACCATTCGCGGCACACTTACAGCACAGCGCCACGTCCACCATATTCTACGCCCCATTTTGTAGCTCGTCATGGCAAGCCATACTACATTTGCATTTCAGCAAGATAATGCCCGCCCGCACATTCCGAGAGTTTCTACTGCTGGTCTTCGTGCTTACCAAACCCTACCTTGGCCAGTAAGGTCGCCGTATCTCTCCCTAAGCGAGAACGCGTGGGACATTATGGTCAGGGCTCACCAATCAGCTCGGCGATTTTGACGATCTAACGGGTCAGTTGGACATAATTTGTCATAACATCAGGAGGACATCCAACAATTCCGTCTACCAATACCAAGCCAAATAACTGCTTGCATTAGGGCCAGAAGTGGACCAACGCGTTATTGACTTGCTCAATCTGTGAAGCTCTGGAGCTCTTCCTCTGGAATAAATCAATTAATTTTTCTGAAATTGTAGTCATTTTCGTCATTTTTTATCTCTTTTCCGTCTTTCCCTTAGTAGCTCTAAATTCGTGGAGGTATGTACCGTTTATGCAACTAAATCAGCATCTACATACATACTCCGCAATCCACCAAACGGTGTGTGGTGTAGGGTACCGCGTAACACAACTAGCATCTTCTCTCCCTGTTCCACTCCCAAACATAACGAGGGAAAAATGTCTACCTATATGCCTCTGTACGAACCCTGATCTCTCTTATCTCATCTTTGTGGTCTTTCTGCGAAATATAAGTTGGCGGCAGTAAAATTGTACTGCAGTCAGCGTCAAATATTGGTTCTCTAAATTTCCTCACTAGCGATTCACGAAAAGAACGCCTCCTCTCCTCTAGAGACTCCCACACGAGTTCCTGAAGCATTTCCGTAACACTCGCGTGATGATCAAACCTACCAGTAACAAATCTAGCAGTCCGTCTCTGAATTGATTCTATGTCCTCCCTCAATCCGACCTAATAGGGATCCCAAACGCTCGAGCAGTACTCAAGAATAGGCCGTTTATTTCCTAATTCATTTCGCTTCTTTTACTTGGGAAACATCATCAGTGGTATGAAGTACATGTTTCCCTTTTTACATACAATAAACGTATTATGTGGTACATATAATATGCTGATATATTGCATTTTGTCTTGCTTTTCTCTTGCTTTTAGATGTAAAAGCAACTTTTGTACCACAAGTTCCGTATTGTGAATGAATCGATCGGTGTTACTTACGATTTCCAGCGCTCTGAACACATGTGTGTTGTCCTGGAGATGTATTGTTAGTTTTCGTACTCCAGCTGGCCCATTTCTGGCGTTCTTTCATCCATTTTTGTCACATAGCGTGTTTCACGTTTACTTTCCATTTGATGATCTGTTATGTGTGTGTGTGTGTGTGTATGTTTGCGTGTGTTTATGTGTTTAAGTGTGTGTGTGTGTGTGTGTGTGTGTGTGTGTTTGTGTGTGCGCGAATGTGTGAGTGTATTCTGCTGTGCTCTTTTTTATAATAATAAATATCAGTTTATGTGTGTGTGTATCTTGCTGTTTGCAAGTGTACATTGTTTATTTTTTTATAAATATGAGTTTCTGTACGTGTGTATTTTGCTGTGTGTAAATGTGTGTTGTTTTATAAAATAAATATGAGTTTATGTGTCTGTGTGTGTGATACAAAAACATACATAAAATATTCAATTTATCGTGGAAAAAGAAACACAAAAGCAAATACATTCCTTTGATATAACAAAAAAATAGAGAGAACAATAAACATACATTTGACATCTTCAGAAAGCCAACAGACACAGACGTCATTATACATGCTTCATCCAACAACCTGCAAAATAAAAAATTATCGCCCCTACGACACATGTTACACAGAGTAAATAACATTCCACTCAGCAAAGAAAATTATGGGAAAGAATTACAAACAGTACAGCTCATAGCCACCAACAATGGTTACAGCACCCGTATAGTAAAAAGAACTCAAACAAAAAATTAGAACACAACTAAAGAAAAATCAAAACAAGCAGAGAGCACAGAACCCCATAGAAATACAGCACACACGGAAACCCAAAGCAATAACACTCAGGAATAACAGAAAAAATGGTACACTCTTACATACAGACACAATGCAGCACACAAGACAGCAAATATACTAAAGAAACAGGGATTGCAAATAGCTTACAGAACAAGAAACACATTAAAATCACATTTACAAATAACAGAAAAACGAGATAAATACCAAGTAACAGGTACTTATAAACTAGAGTGCCAAGAAAGTAAATCAGTATATCTGGGGATGACAAGCAGGAACTTTAAAACCAGATATATAGAACGCATAAGTAGTTGGAAGTATGAAAATTGCCATTCTACCTTCGCCGAACACCTGATAAGACATGAACATGAAACATCCAGCGTGGAATGTGACATGACTGTTATCAGAGGGAATAATCACAACAAAATGCCCCTGAAATTGCAAGAAAACTTTCACATACAAACAGCCATTACAATGAAAAACAAGATACTCATCGACCAAACAGATATAAACAATAACTCTCTGATCATGCTAGCCACCAAAACAATAAGGAAACGAAATGTAACCAGGAGAAATAATTAATGAATCTCCTTCCCCTCTGCTCTCTCTCTCTTTCTCTCTCTCTCTCTCTCCTACACACACACAGACACATGAACTTTTTTTATTAAAAAAAACCTAATTTACACAGAGCAAAATACACACACACAAACCCATATTTATTATAAAAAAAACACGTTTGCACACAGCAAAATACACACAGAAGCAAGTGTTTTTTACATAAAATGTACGCATTTGAACACAGCAAAATACACACACATAAACAAAACACTGCAGAATGCACACACACACACACACACACACACACACACACACGACAAATGAAAAACATCAAACTCAACACAAACAAAAGTCGGACAAACACACAACAACAAACGTTCAAATGAGTTGCAATTCCTAAAGGTCATTGGTCCCTAGACTTACACACTACTTAAACTAACATCAATAAACTTACGCTAAGAACAAAGGAGGACTCGAACTTCCGGAGGAAGGGGCCGCGCAATCCGTGACATGGCGCCTCAAACCGCACGACAACACCGCGCGGCACACACAACAACAGTTGGCAACACTACACACCAAAAACACTCATATGTTGATCACCGAATGGAAAGTGAAAGTGAAACACGCGATGTGACAAATGTGGATGAAAGAACGCCAGAAATAGGCCACCTGGAGTATGGTAACTAACAAATACATCTCCAGGACCATACACATGTGTTAACAGCGCTGGGAATCGCAAGTAACACCTAACGATACTTTCACAATACGGAATTTATGTTACAAAAGTTGCTTCTAACGTAAAAATCAAGATAAAAGCACGACAAAATGTAATACAGCAGCGTATTATATCTACCACATCATACGTTTATTGTGTGTATAAAAGGATACATCTATTTCAGGGCTCTAATGATGTTCCCCAAATGAAAGAAGCAAAACGTGTATGGCAATAAACAAATTGCCTTCATTTAGTTGCATAGACGGAACGTATCTCCACACACTGTACTCATTTGTTTCACTGTACATGTACATTATGTCTAAGTTATTCCGTCCCATTCCTTCACGGTGCGTCTTTTTTTGTCTTAGACTGTATATTGTTACCATTGTTTGTCTTAGATTGTACATTGTTAGATTGTACATAGTTACTGCAACGTTTTCACGATATTGTGATGGACATTCATGCGGACATAACACTACGTTCATCTTTTTTCTTTTTTTTAAATGAGGATGTACAGGGTTTTTGTTAAAACCGACTTCGCTGTGTTCTGCTGTGAATATGTGCGGTTTTGTTTTCTTTCTCGTAGATAACTATGATAGTTGGCCTTTAAACCTTTAGAGGGACTGCTTCTCCACTACACATTCTTCCTCTTTATATATACACTCCTGGAAATTGAAATAAGAACACCGTGAATTCATTATCCCAGGAAGGGGAAACTTTATTGACACATTCCTGGGGTCACATACATCACATGGTCACACTGACAGAATCACAGGCACATAGACACAGGCAACAGAGCATGCACAATGTCGGCACTAGTACAGTGTATATCCACCTTTCGCAGCAATGCAGGCTGCTATTCTCCCATGGAGACGACCGTAGAGATGCTGGATGTAGTCCTGTGGAACGGCTTGCCATGCCATTTCCACCTGGCGCCTCAGTTGGACCAGCGTTCGTGCTGGACGTGCAGACCGCGTGAGACGACGCTTCAACCAGGCCCAAACATGCTCATGACTTACACCTTCTAGAGCACGTTGGGTGGAACGGGATACATGCCGACGTGCATTGTTCTGTTGGAACAGCAAGTTCCCTTGCCCGTCTAGGAATGGTATAACGATGGGTTCGATGACGGTTTGGATGTACCGTGCACTATTCAGTGTCCCCTCGACGATCACCAGAGGTGTACGGCCAGTGTAGGAGATCGCTCCCCACACCATGATGCCGGGTGTTGGCCCTGTGTGCCTCGGTCGTATGCAGTCCTGATTGTGGCGCTCACCTGCACGGCGCCAAACACGCATACGACCATCATTGGCACCAAGGCAGAAGCGACTCTCATCGCTGAAGACGACACGTCTCCATTCGTCCCTCCATTAACGCCTGTCGCGACACCACTGGAGGCGCGCTGCACGATGTTGGGGCGTGAGCGGAAGACGGCCTAACGGTGTGCAGGACCGTAGCCCAGCTTCATGGAGACGGTTGCGAATGGTCCTCGCCGATACCCCAGGAGCAACAGTGTCCCTAATTTGCTAGGAAGTGGCGGTGCGGTCCCCTACGGCACTGCGTAGGATCCTACGGTCTTGGCGTGCATCCGTGCGTCGCTGCGGTCAGGTCCCAGGTCGACGGGCACGTGCACCTTCCGCCGACCACTGGCGACAACATCGATGTACTGTGGAGACCTCACGCCCCACGTGTTGAGCAATTCGGCGGTACGTCCACCCGGCCTCCCGCATGCCCACTATACGCCCTCGCTCAATGTCCGTCAACTGCACATACGGTTCACGCCCACGCTGTCGCGGCATGCTACCAGTGTTAAAGACTGCGATGGAGCTCCGTATGCCACGGCAAACTGGTTGACACCGACGGCGGCGGTGCACAAATGCTGCGCAGCTAGCGCCATTCGACGGCCGACACCGCGGTTCCTGGTGTGTCCGCTGTGCCGTGCGTTTGATCATTGCTTGTACAGCCCTGTCGCAGTGTCCGGAGCAAGTATGGTGGGTCTGACACACCGGTGTCAATGTGTTCTTTTTTCCATTTCCAGGAGTGTATATTTTAAACGAGAGTTGTATAGACAACAAAGTACTGCCTTGGTTCCTTCCTCGCAGACGATTTTCACAGAAAAGAGAAGTTTATGGCTTATCGTCTCATTATTAGAACATTACTAAGTAATCTAAATTTTGTAATAATCTCAGGTACAGGGGGAGCAGCAGATGGCCAGAGGGGGACGTACGTAATGGGCATGAAGAGGGTGAAGGAGGAGATGGACAGAGGCAGTGGAGGAGGAGATACATGAGACAGAGTGTAGAAGGAGACAGTCAGAGAGTGTGGAGAAGGAGATGGACAGATAGGGGAGTGGGTGATGTGATGAATAGATTCAGGGAAGGAGGTGATAGACACAGAGAGGGGGAGGAAGTGTTGGACTGAAAGAAGGGGAAGGATGAGGAGATGTACAAAGAGCGAAGAAAAAATTAGATTAGGACGTATGTCCGATTCCAATACGTGTTTAACACTTGTGAAGCATTGCCGGGTTTGATAGTGATTCACATACTGCTACATTTCCTATACTATACAACAATTTATACAGTTTTCTCAGTTATCTTGAATCACACTATATGCCAACATTACAGTAAAATACAAATGAAGACGTGATGTCTCTGGAAACCATGACCACTGTAACTACAATAAAAAAATGATACCGTCTGAGTTACTTATTACGTTTTATTTGGATTGCCGTTTTCTGTTCCCTCTTCAGATCCACGCAACCATACAGCAATGTGCAGTTTGTCAGGAGAGCGAGATATCACATTGTAATTTTCTGTGGATTTTCGCCCTGTTGATAAGCTGTGCTTCACAGTAATATTTTTGTTGATCTATGGATGACCTACGTGATGGGTCGAAACCCTTAATCCAATAAAGCAAAATAAAGATATTTTCCTTTGTAATATTGGTTCCATTCTGCTGTAAATACGTTGGATCTTAATTTAGAGTTTCATATTGTATACACGAAATTACATTGAACTAAGTTCTCTTATGTATGGCAGGGGCAATTTATCATGATGTACATGCGTTAATGTATCTTTCTAAAGCCGTATATACCTGTCAGTGCCATTCACATTAGTGCAAGTAAACACATGTAGCGTATACATTATAATTATTGCTCAAGTTAGCGTCATAAGTATCGATGCAACCGTCTCTGTTGTACTGTTACTATTTTTAGTCTGCACTGTCGAATATGTTCTAGATATGCTATAACATCACAATGTGCCCGAAACCGGCCACTCATGATGTGCAATAATATACTTTTGTATCAAGTAATGCACTCCCGACGCAGAATTATAAATTCTTTTAAGAAGACTGAGAATGTTGCGAACTCTAGTTGGAGAAAAATGCTTGAATATAATCTATAAATGAAATTCATGAGCATTCTACGTCTGTGCATAGCGCTGCAGAGATTGCTTGTAATTCAGCTAAGTTATGCCGCAACTTTGTTCCAGATGACAAGGACGTATGCAAGTAGGTCAAGTTGGAAATCTCGCGTAGCACCCATTTGTGAGCGAGGTCGGTAAATCCTCGGACGTTAAGGTGAAGGTTAGTTGGTATGCATCATAATACCAAGAGTATCTTCATCAAGGTATTTTCCCTGAGAAGGAGAAGAGATGGCGTCATGCACATCCTAATCCACAGACTTTGTGACAAAATCCCGCTCCAGATCTTTCGGTTGCAACGCGTGTCTTACGGATTAAGGACATGTGACGTTGCCGATGGTGAATCTGCCGGCGGGCGAACGTATTAAGCATGCACAACCACTAGATGTACCTTCATCAGGTGCATTTTCTGGAACAGCGTTAGCAAGATCCTATACGTTTCATAAATTCGTATTCATCAATTTATTTTTAAGATCCCGGTTATAGGTGGACCAGACACTGAAACTTAAGTTTCCTCCATAGAAATCAGTGACAAATCTACCTCTGTATCCAGAAACTGAGAATCAAAATTTAACTATTTATATTTGAATTGTTTGTATTACAGTTTAAAAATGAGTGTGAAAGAAAATCTAGGAATTTTTCACAAAAAAGTAAAACCCTGGACACATAATTAGCTTTTAAAGAAATTCATGTACCGCCAGTTATTGGAAACTTATGATTCACTAACAACCACAGACCTAGCATAATTTCTTTTCATAATCAACCTATGTGTGATTGGAAAAAGGAATGTACAGGTCGTTGAGTTGTAGTCTCTCGTCTTCCACTCATATTTCTGAGAAAAAAAGAGAAACACCAGCTCTACCTTAGTTTCAATGTGGGGAACAATGTGAAATTGTTCATCAGCTTCTATGTTTTCCTGAAAACTCCCTTTTCTAATAAAACTCATTCGTCAATGGCAGTTTAATACAGTTTAAACACGATAAGTAGCCCAGAATCCATAAATTCAGATTTAGGAGAATCTGTAGCTATTTTAAGTATATATATAGGCATTTTTAGGCCAGTTCTATCAAGGAATTTTTACTCTGTTAGACATACTTAGATGTCTTTTTTGTTAGTGACCTTAAATTGAAACAGGTTTAATGACTGGCAGAGGAGAAAATGGTTCTGTGGAAGGGTTGTCCAATTTCAGCGTAATCGTCTTTAATCATGTATTAGTAAAATAAGTATAAACTCAAAAGACTCCGATAATACTGAAAATTTTCGACTAATTCAGGGATTTGTACATTTTGTAGTCTAACTAACTGACACTTATTCTACTGGTACATAGTAAGACAGCCGTTGGCAAGTTCCACCAGTTATGAAAATTAACTGAGTGACTAATATTCCTTTAATTTGAATGAAACGCATGTGTGTTACATTCAATATGAGTATGGTTTTATGTGCAAAGACGCACAGGTTTCGTTTATTCACGGTTCAAGCTTTGTGCTAATTTGATAGCTCTGGAATTGACAAAGATTAATGTGAAAATATAATTTCAAAACTGGAAACTGATACAAGTAAGTCAAGTCTATAACTCGTCTCCAAAAAAATTTCGTTTTTAATCATCCAAAATTAATATATGCATAGTTGGGTGTACCTACAGCAATCATATGCATTCATTTTGTATGTTACTCTTTGGCGAAACATGGTGGTTGACAGAAAAGGTCTTATGATTTTTGGCGCCTCATTATCCGCTGCACTCATAATTTTTGATGTATATAAACCATTTTATGTCGTCCTCGTTGGCTGGAGAACAGCCATTAATGTTTCATACCGAGGAAATACACTGATGACCGTGGTACATATGCTAAGCAGTATTGTCAGTTGACCATTCTGTTGTTGAGTATGTAGTGTTTGCGTGTTAATACGCCTAAAATCCATGAAAGTTTCTTGGGAAACTCAAAAGACAATGAAGCTGACGATAAATAAAAGAATTACTTCACAAGAGGAACATGTTAACTACAAAGAACGCTTGCGTTCTACATATTCTTTTCTTATGTAACAGAAGTCGGTTGCGAGCTATAAGTGGCGGACGATATTCTTATTGCTGTTATTGGAGCAATAGATATGCTGACTGATACGTACTACAAAAAAAAATATAAAAAAATAGAAATTTTATTTATAGTACAATAGGCATATATCGATTACTTGCTCATTACATTATGTGTGTTTTAACAGCAGAGATCAGCAACAAATGCAAATAATTATTATGGAACTTATTTATCACGAATTTATAGCTCTTTTAAACTTAAAATATATCCAGTGACACATTTATTACCTTATCTCACATCATTTTCTTACGTTCATTTCCCACTTTGTCCCCTTAAATCTGATATTTTTTTCTCACACTATGTGTCGTTGTTCGTAAATCCCACCTCTTGCCCCGACATAGAGTTAGGTAATGGCAACAGCAAACATTTTTTTAGGCCTATGAATATTTTGAACGATAACGTAAGATATATTTGTACTTGTTCGAAGCATTTCAAACATTACTTAATATAAACTATGATTTCAGGGAACATTATGAGAAAATGACAGCCGTTCGCGCATTCCTCTAGTTATGAAAATCAACTGAATGACTAATATTCCGCTAACTTAAATAACACACATAAGTGTTAAATTGAGGATGAATATGTCTTTATGTGCAAAGACGCACAGGTTTCGTTTTTTTCACGGTTTAAGATGTGTCATAATTTGAAAGCCCTGGAATTGACAAAGATTAATGTGAAAATGTCATTATTTCAGAACTGGAAACTGATACATTTAAGTCAAGTCTACAACTCGTCTTCAGAAAAATTTCATTTTTCAGCATCCAAAATAAATATATGATTAGTCGGGTGTATCTACAGCAATAATATGCATTCATTCTGTCTGTTACTCTTTGGCGGAACATGATGGTTGACAGAATTTACAGATTACACTTTTTATGTCCTTTACATACAGAGCGCCATAAGATAAAAGAGATGCATAGCTTGTAAATATACCGGAAAGATACAGTAGTTATATTGCATACCGGTCTTTTCCTCCAGCGTAAATCCAGTAAGCCATACACGCGTCAGTGACAGGCTGGTTACACCAAGGAAGTGTTATCGACTCTGCGCTTCTTAATATTTCTACCCGTGATCAATAAAAGATGTCTGATGCTACACACTTTTTCTATGTTTTTCTATGTTAACCCGCATCTTCATTTCAAAAAATAAGAAAATCGAGGGACACTATGCAACGACTATGCACTGCACCTTGTTTGTAATGGATCTGCACTGTAACGCAGCATCGTGGCTAGGTACATTGAACTAACTCTATGCATTTAAAAAATAAACACCAAACAAAAGAACACGGCTCATGAATTAATCTATAGTCTTGCTAAAAACCATCGTTTTTGGACGATATGCTTCTTAATTTGGATAAGTTATGTAAGAGAATAACGAGAGTATTGGGCCTAGAAAGAGAACAGAATTATTTCAGTGATTGCTTAAACTGTCCATTTTATCACCATTATTTATCGTATGACTTTGCGCCACACTGAAAAATAATTTATAGCGTGTAGAGCATGATACTTACAGTATAAAATCTTATAAGAAGGCACCTACAGCATTAATGTAAATTATCAAGTTTGGGGTTGCCAGTAGGAATTCTTCTGGTTTTGCATCGTAATGATCTTGTGGGGCATTATTCTGTGTTGTGTCCGTGGTCTGTGGTTCTTCGTAGTCACAAAGTGGGTATGGTTGCTTTCCCCGCTTATGTAAAAAATATGCGTATCTGCCATCTTGGGTTCTAATTCTGTTTGTCATTAACTACGTAATGAGTGGCAAGTCAAATCCCCGTGGTTTTTGGGTGACACATCGCAGACTTCTTACTCGAGAACGCTATAAGAAACTTTATTGTAGAGAACAGGTTTCGGTAAAACGAAGTTCACATCTACAGTTTTTCATAAGCTAATAACAATTGTCTTGTGGGAGATAGACATAAAATCTTTCCATCGAATTTCCAGACACATAAAGACATGAAATGAGCGATGCCTTGGCACGTCAAAAGTAAAATTACTATGCACATCGCATTTCGCAAAAGCATTTTAATTGTGACGTGCCAGCGCATCGTTCATTTGATGTTTTATGTACCTGGAAATTCAATCGAAAGATCTTGTGTGTAACTGGCACAACATGTTTGTAGTAACCTTACGAAGACCTGAAGACAGTAACTTAGTTTACCGAAACCGGTTACCTACAATAAAGATTTTTATAGCGATCTTGGCTAAGATGTTCTTCTTCTCCTCAGTAATCACTACAGATCACCCCTTCGAACTCAGCATGAGTAAACTAATAATTATTTTGTTGTCCAGTCAGTTTTTGAGTCCATGCATTAGTAAGTCTGAACTCATCTTCACCGGCGATCTTTGCTGTAACTGTTGGTGGCCGCCGAGAGCGGAATCGGTTCTGATGCGTATCATCGGCATCTCGATGGTTGTAGATTATTGTTTTCCACTATCTTTTTGTATTCGCTTGTAAGAACATCTATGCATCGTAGTTGAGGCGGTGGAACATGACTTAGTACTGGGATACATTCCGTAGGTGTTGTTATGATAGCACCAGCAATCATTCTCATGGCTTTATTCAGCTGAACTACTGTATTTTGTGCATATGGGACTTTTAGCCAAACTGAGGGAAAATATTCGAATGTTGAGAGTCAGTTAGCTGCATCGAAGTGGCCATTCGTGCGTCTTGCAGCAGATACACCAGAAGGAATTGATAGGGTGTCTTGACGATTGTTGATGAGAGCTGCACCACAGAATAACCAAAGCAGGTTATTAAGCGACTCAGGCCACATAGTTTAGGTTGAGCTAGGTTGTGTGAAATGGCCCAGATTCACAAAGCAGGCGTGCTTCCACCATCTATTATGAGAAATACTGCTGCCCATTGTAGAAAAGTACAACACATCGTAAGCCACTATTTTGATTTTATCAGAATATATAAATCATTTAAGGATGTCGCCTAGGGAGAGAGCAATTCAAAGCAGTCATCAAGCAGACATGAATATCGCTTTACTCAAGGCGCATAAAGATAACACTACCGAGTTCATGGCACAGAGGGATTATATTCACAAGACCAAGGTTTTATAATTTTTGTCACGTGACTCAGTATATCACAAGATCGATAAGTACCCTAGTAGCCACATGATGCGTCATATTTCGGCAGTACTGACTCCCAGCTCTCCACCAAAGCAGGTTATTAAGCGACTCAGGCCACATAGTTTAGGTTGAGCTAGGTTGTGTGAAATGGCCCAGATTCACAAAGCAGGCGTGCTTCCACCATCTATTATGAGAAATACTGGTGCCCATTGTAGAACAGTGCAACACATTGTAAGCCAGTATTTTGATTTTATCAGAATATATAAATCATTTAAGCTGAAATGCTACATACTGTCCGTTTAGATTATGTCTCCCTGTTTACGAAAGTGTGTTTGGAAGACTCACTACTTCTCATGTGCTTCGTGCTGACGTAACACTGTTGTTGGAGCACGTACTCTCCTCTACTTTCTTTATATTTAACAATGAGTCTTTTCAAAAATATGACGTTCCTGTCATATGAAGTGCGTAGTCTCTTCCGATGGCCAGCCTTTTTATGGCGAATTCTGAGGAGCAGGCTCTCGACTTAGAAGTTTTTAAACCTACAATATTCTGTTAACATTTTGACGTGCATTTATAGTTTGCCTTCATGGTTTGCACTATCTAGGGGAGTCTCTTCGCTACATTAACAATAAGAATCATATTATAAAATTTATTATGGAGACGGGAAAAGACGGTTGCCGTTTTTAGCCGTCTTTGTGATGGTACACTCGAATGGCCACTCACACAGATCGGAAATTACACACTAGCAGTTACATGAAAACAGTCTGCAAACTGTATGAGTAGAAAACAGACACTTGTCTCATCAGATACAGTTGGCGCTACAGTCGTACAAACTACAGACCAGGAGGGGGGAGGTGTAGCCGAAGCCGACAGCATACCTAACATGTATAGGGAATAGGACGATTTTGTGCTCCGAAAAGCAGATCCAAGCGTATCCGAAAAATAGGGCACACGGCATACACCGTTCGGGAGCGCATTGTGGAGCAGCACCAGCGTGTTCGTCTCCTCCGAGGAATCAAGTCCGCTGTTGCTGAAAATTCACTGATTTATAGTGAAACGGAAATTGCGACCTATATGTCGAACATTCGGAACCCTACTATTAAGTTATTAATGGAAGTAGGGCTATCTGAAGAACTGATCAGTCAGGACGGTGGTTTCCAGCTCGACAGAGCATGGAATCTTGTCACTAGAAAACTTCTGTGCTCTACGAGCGAAGGCAATCGATATGGCTTCGATAAGGCGATTTTTCACTTCGGGGGGTGCTCGGAGGATCGCACAGACTTCGGAAGACGCGCATGCGCATTAAGTAACGCCTGCGCAGCGACTTGAGAGAACACCACGCATGTGTCGGTGAGGTCTTAAATACAGAAACGCAGAATACCTTCGCCAGTGTGCACCTGAGGACGTCCAGATGACTACGAGGCAGCAAGTTACTGACATTGACAGCTCTCTATAAATTTCTTAGAGCTATCCTTGGACAAGGTGTACATCATATCTCTATTGCTTTCACCGTCCGTACGAAGGATGGTGATAGTTGGATGCATGATCAACAGTCCATAAAGGGGAGAGTTTTTAGAAATTCGCGGCAATTGGAAATACCTCTGCAGAGCTAGGGACGGTGAATTGATTATTGGACTTAAGCGCTTCGTGTGAGAAACAAAGCATCTAAAGAAATTACAATACATTTCTGTACATCAGAGAAATCTCTGGCGGAACACGTCTTTATACGTTTGTGGTAAGTTGCTGGCTGAATACTATGTAATGAATTCTCATTATGACATCTGGAATTTATCTGTCATTGTTGTAGTTTCAATTGCTTTACATAATTGCTTGTTTCTTCATTGAGAGTGTTTCACGTGTCATTTACATTGATCTACTAATTTGTTGTGCTGATCTCATTGTCAGAAATGTATAGCGCATGAGTCGGAGTATAGTGTAGTCCAGAATTATGTAAAACTACTCCTTATCGCTATAAAACACAACAATGACAAAACCTAGATAGTTGTAAAAGTGGACAAATTTTCCTCAGGAACAACTTCAATAACGTTTATGGCCTCTCCAATGTTCAATGCAGTCCTGTAATCAAGTTTAGAAACATTGATAGGAATGTTGGATGTCACGATAGAAAACAGGGTGCTTTGACTGAACCACTTGTTGACTCAGCGTGATCCACAAGTGTTCCGTGGGGGATGGGTTATCTAATCGAGCTACTCCGGGAAGTTGACGAACATCTTACAGAACACGTCGTGCTATTAATGGGAGAACGTCACTACCCTCTTGGAAGAGCGCCTTTCCATAGTCATTTATAAATGGAAACAGACTGCATGCTTGCTGTTGTGGATGTATTCTACTGTATTTAGTGCTGCCTCGTAAATCATTATAAGTATATGACATAGTAGAATGTGATTTCCAAAACTATAACATCTGGATTTGGTTTCGTGTATTTCAGCCACGTATACTCTAATAGTTCTTGCTCTTCTGCCTCACAACGCACTCACTACTGACGCAAAAAACCCAACATGTTTCTATATTCTGCACACAGAAACGCAACGTCATCTGCATAGGTGTTCAAAACTTCCATCCATCCGATGTAACAGTAACACACAAGCAAATGCCCTATATTCCACATTCCTCCACAGATTTTACACAACTAGTCACCACGAAAACTGTTATTTATTTGCACGATAGTCAATCCAACACACAGAGCCCAAAGATGCGTGCAAAACAAAATTTGTTTACAGATAGAACCAATAAATTAAAACAACAGTGCAGGAGACATGTAGCACTCAAATTTAATCAGATATTCAACTGCAGATACAAATAAACACGGAGAATAACCTTGAATAAGTATTAGTAACAGCAAACGAGTGGTGCACACTTACCTACAACACAATAGCAATTAGTGGGGTTGGAAAAAGACTTTCTTCACAGCCAAACTAATGTCTACATTATACTACTACTAGCCTGTCAACTGCAGTAATGTGAAATATCTCTAATCTGCTTTCCCCAATTGAATAGTTAATTAACGGTCATTTTCGTGAAAGAAAATCTATTGCTGTCTTTCTCATGCTTTATGAGCCGTCTTTCAGGACATGCAATGCTAACACTAATGGACTAGTGGACAGTAGCGTTTCCTGTCACGGTACAGTGATTTTAGTAACAGCTGCCTACTAACAACGTTCCAAAATAATTCTCTTTTGTTAATGAATTATGTTGTTATCAGTGCTCTCCATGCTATTACTAACTCTTTACGGTACTCAAAATTCGATATATTCTGACATAATGATATGTTGCCTGTTACTGACAGACGTCTCCTAACATTCCAAAATAATTCTCTATTTCGTTAGTGAATTTTGTTGTTAACAGTGATCTCCATGCTATTATCAACACTTCTAAGGCAATCAGCATCCGAAAGATGCTGAAACAATAATATGCTGTCTTGCAGAAGCCGTTTGACACATATTGGTCACTGCTTATCTGATATTAAATAGCGTTCAAAATGGTTCAAATGGCTCTGAGAACTATGCGACATAACTTCTTAGGTCATCAGTCGCGTAGAACTTAGAACTAATTAAACCTAACTAACCTAAGGGCATCACACACATCCATGCCCGAGGCACGATTCGAACCTGTCACCGTATTAAATATCTTTCTTCGTACAACTGTCGTGCTAGTAGATACAGTTGGGGCAAGGACTCTTACAACTAACCGTATGTGCATTCACCTGTGGGTAATTATATGAAGAATCGATTCCTACTCCCAAAATGACATAATTTTACTCTTTACTTCAACCAGTTGTTTCCAAGGAATGAAGTTTGTAGTATGCCTCCACTTTAGTAGATCCAAGTAACTTTAAACCACAGAAGAGTACAATTTTTCCTCTTGCACCAAAATAACTTTTCTTATTACAGCAGTTAGCAGAAATTTCCTAACCATGAAACAAATTAATCTACTACTAGGGAGAAATATCCATTTTAACACCCTACTCAAATTATTCATCAGACTTCAGCTGACATCGACATTCCTTCCTTGTCCAAACAAGTGAATCATACTATGTTTTGCAACATCTACCAACATAAATGTGAAAATTAAAGTTACTACTTCAGGTATTTTAGTCATATAAACTCGAGCCAGTATATTTAATTGCTTAACTCGTCTAAACTGTACTTCAAAGTCTGAGGTTTGCTTTAGTCACAAACTGAAGTTTATTTTCATCTATGACAAAATAATTTGTATTTTAGAAATACACTAAGGGAAATATTATATTTACAAATGAATGAGAGTGTTATATTTTTGAATCACAAGATATTCAATGTGTACTACAGCACGAAAGCACTAATCAGAATATCACATTTACAGCACACACATTATGATACTCTTTATTGTAGAGGTGGAGCCCCTCCAGGCCCATACCGGCGTGATGGCCAACTCAAAATGTTTACTTCCATCTCTGCATAAGGATTAGTTTCCACTAAAGTGAGGTGTCGCAGGACGTGGGTATTGCGATGTTTGCGTACGTCTGGTTAAGGCAAACCTTTAATACGCTCTCATCTGGAGATAGAGTGGGTCGACGTCGAACGAAGGGTAGCGGTTTGAAGGGCAGAGGCAAGAGCCAAGGGAAAAAAACTCTGCGATAGTTAGGTCGGGTGGTAAGAGCAGTGGCGTATGTCTTGCTGCCAGCGATAGGTCGTGCAAGGGTAGGTTTTGTTAGTAATGGGTCTCATGCATGTCGATACCTTTTACAATGTGCGGTGCTGTTGCTGGGAGGCTGCCTCTGGGTGCCGGTGTTGAACTCTCGATCAGCGTCAGCAACCTGCAACAGTTAGGTTTATCATCGCTTTTGTGTCCGATAGGTCATATGTCGGATGCACAGTGTAGGGTGATGTTGGCGAGTTGTTTGTGCGTCAGTGGGCCAGCTCGTCGGTTTCTCTGCTGTGTCCTGTTGCGCGGCTCTAATATGATACTCAGAATCACTACACAATAAATAGGAAGGGTCCTAGAAAAGGTCATGTGCACCGGAATTACGAGCTCCCAGACACATATATTATCACCTGAGACACAAGAAACAAAAAACTGTTCTCCTTGTCCAAAACCAAGCGTAACAATAATCTTTCTTGAATTACATGGTTTGATGATGAGTAAGCATGTTAGAGTAGGCAGTACCATCTTCAGGTACTTCACTATATGCCTCAGCAAACTCATAACACTCTCATGTGGTTAGAAAATGCAGCATTTCCACCAGGTTGTTTCGGAATTTCCTCCTCATCGGTGTGCAGCGGGCGTTTGATTGGCTTATTTCCATCAATATCTAGCTGCTCAAGTCAACAAAGGTAAAGTATGGAAAAAAATCGTGTAGACATAAAATTTGATGCCGTTGTAGTAAGGAGTGCCATGAACAACATACTAAAAATCCTGATCTGTGGGTATCAGCTAGCCAACATATGTCTTAGCACAAAATTGAACTTAATTAAATTTCCTATAATAATGTCCGGTTTACTTTTTCCTCTAGGACTAACACTTCTCGCGACGTATCGACTCCTACCACTGCACAAAAATTTGATATTAATGTAATTATTTCCTCTATTCTACCATTTTTTGGCTGACTAAGCTATTCTCCTCATTCTCCTCAAGGCAAGTTTTGAACCGTATTACAGAAAGCATCCGCGAGGTTCATCTGTTCCCGACGTCAACTACTCCCTACTGCTGACATAAGTTCTGCCCGCCGATGCCAAGAGTTCCCAGACCACCGCGGTTGTGCATCCCTTATCCCGTAACAGCAGACCACGTTAAAACAGTGGTGGTAATTTTCTGTCAGGTGGTAGCATCCTTTTAAGTAAACTGATTGTTGGGGATAGAATAAGCTGTAGATGAAAGCGATTCGATACTAATTAACTGCGCAGCTCTGCGATAGTAGCGTATTCTCTTCTTTGGAGAAACTTCAGTACGTGGCATAACAAAAGAAACAGATCAAAGCTGAACATACCTGCTACTACGCCCCACAACCAGCAGCCTCTTGCCAAACGGACATTCAGATGAACTATATGCAAGGATCTAAAGAGGAGTTTTGAAATGTACGTTTGTCAGAACATAATATGTACCTGAAAATGGGTAGATTATATTAGATACATTCTTCGTTGTATTGCCCTGTACTGTGTAGTTCCTAGTACTGCTGGGACATAGCATAAAAATGTAATGTTCGAGGGCATGTGAAAAGTAATGCCTCCGAATATTTTATGCGAAAACTCTTAAAACTTTTTAAACAAAACAGACGTTAATTTTTGAGAACATTTCTCGTGGAGATCAGCGATCTGGTAAAAAGTACTTTAAAAATATACGCAAACAGTCTCGCCCGCTAAGACACTTCATTTTGTGGTAACCGATTTCGGTCAGCTTTTGACCATTCTCAGACCCTAGTACCATGATGATAGACGGTAGCAGTGAATGGAGCAGGTGTTGTAATCCCATGAACGTCACCTGCAGTCGACGAGTTTCGAAATCTAAGAGTTCCTACACACATGGAGCAACCTCTTCATCAGCAAAATAATGGCAGACGATACACGAGCGCAGCGTCATCTGAAACAATGCGCCGCTCTGCGTTCACTGTCATCGATCATCTTCCATACAGTACCAATTTGACCCCATCGGACTTTCATATGTTCCAAATCTTAAAAAATACTTCCGAGGACTTTCCTCCATAGTGATGCGGTGCAAGCAGAGGTGAGATTGTGGATCAGTCAATGAAGTCAGAGCCGGCCGCGGTGGTCTCGCGGTTCTAGGCGCGCAGTCCGGAAACGTGCGACTGCTACGGTCGCAGGTTCGAATCCTGCCTCGGGCATGGATGTGTGTGATGTCCTTAGGTTAGTTAGGTTCAAGTAGTTCTAAGTTCTAGGGGACTGATGGCCACAGCTGTTAAGTCCCATAGTGCTCAGAGCCATTTGAACCATTTTGAATAAAGTCAGACATCCTACAGTGACGGTATGAACCAACTGGTCACTCGTTGGGAGAAATGTCTTCGTAGCCAAAGTGACTATGTTAAGAAATAAATACTTAGACATGATGTATAAATATGTAAAATGTTAATAACGTGTGTTTTATATACACTACTCGCCATTAAAATTGCTACACCAAGAAGGAATGCAGATGATAAACGGGTCTTCATTGCACAAATATATTATACTAGAACTGACATGTGATTACATTTTCACGCAATTTGGGTGCACAGATCCTGAGGAATCAGTACCCAGAACCACCACCTCTGGCCGTAATAACGGCCCTGATACGCCTGGGCATTGAGTCAAACAGAACTTGGATGGCGTGTACAGGTACAGCTGCCCATGCAGCTTCAACACGATACCACAGTTCCTCAAGAGTAGTGACAGGCGTATGGTGACGAGCCAGTTGCTCTGCCACCATTGACCAGACGTTTTCAATTGGTGATAGATCTGGAGAATGTGCTGGCAAGGGCAGCAGTCGAACATTTTCTGTATCCATAAAAATTAAGGCAGGTCCCAAAGAACCACTGAAGAGACACACATAGAGATGGAGTATAGATTCATAATAACGTTGACGCGTGGGGGTGCCGTGTTCAAAGATTTGATGGTCAGTACATCCATACAACATTATGCCTCCTCACATCATACCACCTGCAGCACCAAACCTATCGTGTTCCATAGTAATGTATGTACCCGTATATGGTGAGAGGTAGGAACGCGTAGTACACCCAGGAACGTCAAACATGATCGGTTTGCTGGTGCAGATGTTTTGGTGTAAGAAGGCATAATTTCGCATGAGCGTACTGTCATCTAAATTTCTGAATATGGAACATTCCTTGAGCATTTTTATTTTGACACTTTACCCTTTTTCCCATGTGTGTCTTTACAGGAATGTATCCGGGTCTGACTATATAGCGTATTTATGGATGACAATGCGCGACCGCATCGATCAACGCCCTTGGAGGAGCTCTTTGATAGAGAGGATAGTCGGCGAATGGCCTGGCAAGCCTCCTTCCTCCGCCCCCTCCCCCCAACCACTCTCCCTCTCATTACTTGAATCCTATAGAGAACGTGCGGAATGTGCCTGATAAAAGTACGCCAGCACGCACACATGCACCAACTACCAACCAGACCAGCAGTTGCCAATTCCTTACTGACACTTCGACAACTTGGGAGAATGTTGCAGTGTTTGTATTGCCGTCCGTGGTGATTGCGTACATTATTAAGAACCATGTCACAGCTGCTGTAATGTCCAGGGAACCATCACGAATCGCGCTGATTCCAGTGTAGGTATTGTCTTTGAATAAAAGTATCATTTCTATTCGTCTCGTTGCGTATTTCTATCAGTTACCTTCTGTACTATGCTGTTAGATTACTTTTCGTGTATGGGTCAAGTTACTTCGAGCTGTGTTACTTGGCAGTGAGGCATCGTGCGAAAATTACGTCTGTGGTTCAGTTTTGTACACCAGTGTACGTCGAATTGTTGGGCTGAGAAATTCGTCGACAAAGTTTGACACCAATACATTCTCTAGGCTCTTTTTTACAGTATACCTTATCATTAGACAAACTTTCTAGGGTTGCTGGTACATTATTGTAAATTTTCTGTCCTGATGAATGGTCATCTGTTTGTACCAAAGAAAGTGCTACAATGCATTGTGTTGACTTTTCATGTTCCTGAAACCGATTTTTGTAAGAGAGGTATTTATTGGAAAAACAGTTATATTGTTCAAAATGAATATCGCAAAGGAATTAATACGCTTTAAAGTAGTAGTTAATGAGCCCATTCCATTTTACAAAATGCCCTTGACTTGACGCAAGAAACAGTTCTTACGGAACGTTTTTTGTGGTTTTCAAGTAAACTGGCTTCGGTGGAAGGGCTGCCGAGAAATTACTCTGAATGACATCAGAGAAAGAATCTAAACAACTTACGTAATCTTTCACACTTATATTTTACCTACGTTCGCCATGTTTGCATTTCGTATGAAGGTTTGTTGAAATATTTTGATGGTTCTGAGGAAGTAACATGAAAAATTTTACGTCAAATCATTTTCTCTGCACATCTTCATATTTCATACACATTAAGTAGGGAAGACACTTACAAGAGCAAAACATCATCTACTGAGTCATCGCAAAGTGTGACGACAATGAAATGACTAAATAGAATTTATTCATGTTTGCACCATACGTACTCTCCATCATACAAGCTAAAGCGGCTTGCGGAGCATAAATGTAGATGAATGTCGAAAACTGTGCTATACTTACTAACGACCACAATCTTTTGTTTAATGTGGAAATAACACAAATATAACAACAGCAGCGTAAAATATGGATGGCCATTACTATAAATAATAAAAACCAGTACAGCTAACATGGGATCCTGGGGTCATCAAACGTAATACGACTGATATAATAATAAATGGGTCCTTCATACTGACGTGTTTTATTCCTTGTTAGAGTAAAGAGATTTACACTTGATTTTACATCACCTGTGGTATGATGATATCACAGTTTCTCTAGAGAGATATTGTTACTTATGCTGTAATTCAGCGGTGTCAAATCCGAAAAATTCTAATAGCGTGTCGTTAATTATTTAATAACGTATTTGCAGTCTCACTATACAGAAGCAGTCCGAAAAGCTTGCAAGGGTATTGCAGGGAAGGTTGTGCTGAGAAATAATTGTTGAGAAAAATTCGATACCTCGCACTGTTCCCACGTTCATTAGAACTGATGTTGGCCAATCACGCCTTTGTGCGCGAATTTTGAAGCGGCGTGCCAGAGACAGTGTGAGTTATTCTCACGGCGTAGATGATCGTGCACGAAACTGCTCAACCCTTGGCTCGGGATCGATGCCTACTACCGTCCCAAGTCCCATTTTTGTATCGCTGTCTTGTTCAGTTTTAAGAAAACAAACGAAGAATACGTTAGACGACACCGTCTAAGGCGGGCCGCTTCAAATTGCAGACGCAGCTGCCTGACTGGCTAACTTCATTGCTAACTAACTCGAAAACGGCGCAAGGTATTGAATTTTTTCTGACTAGTTATTTCTCAGCACAATCTACTCTGCAATACCTTTACAAGCCTTTCGGACTGTTTCTGACCAACCTGCATGTGTGGTATCGTTAAGTTCTAGTTGCGACTCGGACGAGATACTGTCTGCAGTCAGGTGGTTCAGCAGATGCTTTTATATAACCCCATTTATAGCATTTGAAAATTCTTGCAAATGTGAAATTTAATGATATTCTCCTATCTTTCCAACAAATTTAAAATGTTGCTAAACCTACGGTAACACTCTCGATTTCCTTAGTTTTTGTAATTAGCACATATATGTCTCGATACTGAAAAGTTTGTGATGGCTGTCACTTCTTCTGGTGAACTCATGCTATGTCATGTTATTGAAAGTAGCTGTAAAATCTAATGTCAAATATTCCAACCAAATCTAGATTAGCATTTATATATAATTGCTTGAAATTTAAATTTAATGTAATACCAACGTCTGTTGGCATCGTATCAGCTGCTCTCATAGCTATCTGCTCTAATGGTACTGCCTTCTTCCAATAATGCATTTTATTAGACATCTAGAGTCCTGTCTTACATAGCTAGCAGAAATCCTCGTACTGAGCTACAGTGCATCTCTCACACGCTATTCTCAAAGCTGTCAAGAAACCAGGTTTGTGAAAAGCTCCTTGAATTCGCAAACTGCTTTCGTTTACTGATTGCCGCGAAAAAATTAATTTGTGCTATAGCATCAGTTGTTCAGAAGATTTGGGTCTTATACGACTTTTTTCAGTAGCATTCAAGTTCAAAGATCATTAACCCCCTGTTTCCGTGGATATTAATGTGAATAGACGTATATTTTTGAGAATATTTGACACATAAATGTTGCGCATACCATAGTTCACAGTAATTCGGCGTTTCCGATTTACAGTTGCTATAGCACATATTATGGCAAATATATCTGTTACATTTATATGCCCTTTCATCAGCAATGTGTATTGTGTGTATTTATTATAAATTAACGATATTTTCGAGTTTGTTAGCGGCGATAACCTAAAAAAGTTTCAGGAAATTATTAACTTTTACTCCAGGTGTTGCTTTATTGCGAATCTCGTTTTGTGTAATAACTACTTCAGTTCTTAAGGGAAATTAGCAATACATTTAGCTTAATATGTAGCTATATTAAAAGATAATCTGGAATCTCATCTTAAAATTATTTGCTTACTGTTCTGTAATATATTGTACCAACAAAAATGCAGCTCCGCTGTGAATGCTGTTTTCGAACACAGGATGAGTTAAATGACATTCGTAAGCAGCTGTAAATTGCCCTGAGTATGTGTGTTGGGTGGGCTCCCGAGTGTCATGTTCCAGAGAAAGCAAAGGTACCTCAAGAAATATCCTCTCCTGTGGATCCTGTCTCGTCTACGGGAAGTACAGGATAAATCACTGCTCGTACACTTGACTGTGAATGCTGTGTCAGTGATTGGGTTAGGTATCCTGTATACGGGAGACAGGGACTAGGGATGACTCACAGCCATATAGCGATCCTCCTAACCAACAAGCTGGAGGTGATGTCCACTGAAACCGTAACTGAGCCAGTGAGACTCCCTTCACCTGTTGGGAAACCTGCTGTGTCCTGTGTCAAGGGAAGGAAAATACAAATGGGTAGGTTCTATTAACTGTCGATTTCAAACATACGGCACATAGTGGTACCCCTTATGGAAATGGCAGCAAGGAATGGCAAGGATTACTAAATGCTCTTAGTGTGTATTTTTGAGGGCCTCGTTCAGCATGTTGCTCAGGATATTCCGGCGGCAAGCGTGGGAACGGAGTGCAAACAACTGCAGATTGTGGTGCACTTTGGAAGAAATGATGCCGGAGATCTGGACTCTGAAATCATACATACATCATTCCAGCGATTGGTGAGACAGTTTAAGAACACCAACTTTCCCCACGGAGATTCAAGTAGGCCCACAATTTGCAGCATTGTCCCCAGAACTGCTCATGACTCCACGGTACCAAGCCAAATGAACTGACCCAGAAGCGTCGAAGTTTCTGCGACTAGGTAGCCTGCAACTTTATGGACTTGCGCCGTAGAACTGAAAACTGTAGGGTCGCCTTAAGTGGATCACATGTGCGCTGAGCATCGGAGGCTGTTACCCTGGTAGTTGACCATGTGTGGGGTGCACACAAGATTTTTTTAGATTAGACGACTCTCCATCCTCCCCAGATGACGATAGCTGTAGGGGATCAGAGCGTGTCAGTAGGAGATAATAAGAAACGCACCCTGGATGTGTTAATATCAAAAACCTAGCGATTAACTGCCAAAGTGTCCGCCCTGGTAGCTGAGTGATAGCCGACACGGTAGCTTAGCGTGTTCGGTCAGAGGGTAAGTGCCCTCTGTAATTAAAAATTGAGTTAGCAGATCAAGAACGAACGTAAATGGATGTCTTACGACGTCCGCGCCGAGCAGATTAAACGAACTAAAGCGAACAAAGCCTGCACGGTAGCTCATCGTGTTCGGTCAGAGGGTTAGCAGCCCTCTATAATAAAAAAAACTGAGTTAATCGATCAACAACGAACTTAAACGGACGTCTTACGACGTCCGCCCCTAGCAGATGCAACGAACAAAATGAGATTTAAAAAAAAAAGTGGTCAGCGGGACGGAATGTCAATGCTACGGGCCCGGTTACGATTCCCGGCTGGGTCGGAGATTTTCTCCGCTCAGGGACTGGGTGTCGTGTTGTCCTAATCATCATCATTTCACCCCCATCGACGCGCAAGTCGCCGAAGTGGCGTCAGATCTTGCACCAGGCAAACGGTCTACCCGAAGGGAGGCCCTAGCCACACCACATTATTATTATAACTGCGAAAGCGTTAACAGAAAAATACCAGAGTTTGTATACTCCAAAAAATGTGGATCTCTTGCTAAAAGTTGGTTAAAACCCTAAATTCTTAGCAGTGAGGTATTTAGGGAAATTTAAGCGTAAATCTAAAATATTCACTACTTGTAAATCGTGGTGGTGTACTTGTTGCAGAAGACAAGAAACTGTAATTCACCGATACAGATATTGAAACTCCATGTGAGATTGTCTGGACAAGACTCAGTATCAAGAGTGGCCATAAACGTATGATCGAATTTTTCTACTGACCACCAGACTTTAGGGAAATGCTGCCGCTGAAAATTTGGCCGGCTGGTCGAAATGTGCACTATCCAGCTTTGTGGGGCATTCACATGTGAGAGTGACCCGATATAGGACTGCATGGAAACAATGTCATACATATTCATCTTAAAGGTTCCGGTCGACCATGTGTGACCACCACAAGGGGCGAAGGACATATTATGCTGAAGGAACATCGTAACTCCCTCAGGCCTGCGCCTGCCATTCGAGAATAGGTAGTGGACGGCCTGCAGTTTTCAGTGTCATATCGCATTGGTCGGCGCCTAGCAGCCAGCAGCCATCCCAAAGAATTACCGCCCGATCCGTAACACCACAACACAAATGGCTACGTTTGGTGCAGTATCGGGACCGGGGAGCATAGACCGCTGATGAATGGCGCTGCATTGTGTTCAGGAATGAGTCGAGGTTTCAACCTACCCCATGGGATCATTTTCGAGAATATGGCGGTGACTGGCTAAGTGATCCTTTAACTCCAATGTTTTGGAAAGGCATAGGAATGTTACTCCTGGCATCGCGGTGTAGTGAAGTATCGGTACGACTTCAGATAACGGTTGGTAGTGATTGAGGGAACTCTGAAGGCAAAACGGTTCGTGCCGGACATTCTGCGTCCTCTTGTGTTACCTCGTATGCGACAGTATTGTGGTACCAGTTTTAAACAGGCCAGTGCTTGTCCACGTATCCCTATGAACAATCTGCGTGATTTTGAGGTGCTCCCTAAGCCATCAAGATCACCATATCTGGCCCCGATAGCACACATCGAAAAAAAAAAAAAAACCAGCTCAGACACCAACACCGTCCCAGAATGTAGAGGATCATTTATCACAGTTGTGTGTCAGATTGCATCAGGAGACGCTACAACAAAACTATGATAGCCTTCCCAACTGAATAAGTGCATGCACCCCGACCACAGGAGGTCCAGCGTGACTGGGCTAAAACGGCCACGTTCTTTATAATTATCAGTGAATATTATAACCACTGAAATGATATCTCATACCCTCTCAACCTGCAAAGCCTTAATAGTTCTGCTCGTCCCCTTCTGGGTGTTTCACTTTCTTCTGTCAGGCAGTGTATGTAGGTTGTAGTAGTTACGCACAGATCAAGAGGCTTGCACAGAGTAATTTAGCGTGGAGAACTGCACCGAACCAGTTATCTGACTGAAGGCCACAACGGTAAGATCAATGGGGATAGAGCAGGGCTTAACAACAATCAGTTTGAGCGGCAGCACTGGAGAGTGCTAACGCTCTTAAGCTCAGTTTTCCTATGAAAAGGAAATTTTGCGGCGCGCAAACAGGACATAGCGTTTTGCGTCGAAAAAGAAGTAAAACGTAAATGCGTTGCGTATTTTTGCCTTCCCAGAAAGCGAAACCGCGAGCGCATTGACTATTCAGTTCACACGTGATAACTGGAATGAGAGTTCAAACGAAATGTTGTTGCATTAACTAAAGTGCTAATATACTATTCAGTACTGGTGGATTGCGTGGGAGAGAAGAAAACTCCTGGGTTTGGTGGTAGCTAAACGTATAATGGACGATGAGAAGAGGGTTATTAGCTCCATACATATGGGAGGGACAGAGAAACAGTCAGTAATACGTTTTTCACACTGCGCGTGCTAACAGTTTGTCCTATGCAGCACTGAACACGTTTTCAGCCTTTTAGCATCTTTCATAACTATTTCTGACACGAACTTCACCGAACTTACAGCAAATACTTCAATAGAACTCAGTATACAACACATTACACTCGTCCAGAACCATTTGGCCTGTAACGCCTACGTGAAGCGCTGGCGAACTACGAATTTTATTTTGTTGGAAAACATCTTCATTGCTTTGTCACTGTTGAGAGGACGACGCATTACGGTAGGCGTATTACGTACAACGCAGCCCCGAATTCCTATGAAAACTGGGCTTTACCCGCGAGCAGACCAGTTGGGGCTATGTGGAATGAGATGTCCTCGCCGCATGTGGTCGCTGCAACAAAGGAGAAGCGCCTACTGTCAGATAGGTGAGAGTCATACTTGACAGCTGTGCCATCTAATAGTAGCAATGGCGAGCCAGAATTTTGTAACACTGACATTGCCTTCAATGTCTTTCCATCCTCAGAGTGAGGAATCTTATTTTTTTTCACTAAAAGATAGGTATTGTTACGCAAAATTTTTAGTGTATCGTAAAAAACTGAATACTGTCAGGAATTTCAATTTTCAAGGGTACTACATGTGTTAATACTGTACAGAATACGGCAACGGGAAATGTGAAGGACCTAACCGAGTACAAGATGTATTAAAAATCAAAAGGAAGCTCTTTCAGGGAAGAAAAATCAATTGAGCGTCCTGCTTGGGTGAGGTACTGAAATGACCTGCTTTTATCAAAGTCTTAGCGCCCTTTCACGGATGGTGACTTAATAAAAGAATGCTTGGTAGTGGCAGCTGAACATTTACGTTCGTTTCAAGTAAAAACTTTCGCGTGTGTCATTATCGAATATGGCTATCATGCCATTCACACAGATTATGGTGGCCAATGTTTTGAGTCAGCTTGCAAAAACGTAGTAAAGAATTTGTTGCATATCCTTTAGCGCTCTATAAACTATAGATGTCACAAGTACACAACTGGATGATACATTATGTGCAGCGTTTGAAGAAAGTGTTGAAAATGTAGGTCTGTCATGAAATTTATTAGTTAATGTGTCTACAGAAAGAGTGCCAGGAGTGTTGGAAATTAAATCAGGATTCGTAGTGCACCGCAAGGGGAAAATAAAAAGTTTCCAGTACCCAATAAGCGCGGATGTACATCTTGAAGTAATTGATCTGCAGTACGACAGGAGTATAACAAATTCTAGGTTAATCCAGGTATTTCCCTCAGGATCTGTTCCCCCACCCTGTCTCTTGTGACGATGGAAGGTGAACAGTATTCGCTGTTCAGAGGCCTGTGCGCACAGGCAGTTTGTGCAACACGTTTGCTACAAAGCCCTGGATTAGAGTTACCTAATTCCCCACTGAATGAGGGAAGTTAATTTTCCCTTTATGTTCACATATTTTGATTAACAGAACACACTATTGTTGGCTACAAAAGAAATCTGACAGGAAAGTATGACAAATGCTATACACATATGTCATAATGTTCCTGATATATATTGTATTGTATGCGTCTGGGGACCTAGAAACGACGGAGAGCCTTCGTTCCTTCCGTAGCCCGCAGTGGTACACAACCCCACAACAAGCTACAGCAGTCCACTCACCCCACCGCCGCCCCACACCGAACCCAGGGTTATTGTGCAGTTCGGCTCTCGGTAGGCCTCCCCCCGGGGAGCGTCTCATACCAGACGAGTGTAACCCCTATGTTTGCGTGGTAGATAATGGTCGTGTATGCGTACGTAAAGAACTTGTTTGCGCAGCAATCGCCGACAAAATGTAGCTGAGGAGGAATAGGGGGAAAAAGCCCGCATTCGCCGAGGCAGATGGAAAACCGCCTTAAAAACCATCCACAGACCGGCTGGCAGACCGGACCTTGACACCAATCCTCTGGGCGGATGCGTGCCGGGACTAGCACGCGTTCCCGCCCGCAAAGCAGTGCGTTAGACCGCGCGGCTAACCGGGCGGGCTGTTATCATTCCTTTCAACAGTGACCTCTCCTTATACTTATTTTCTCTTAGTCTTCTCTATCCCAAAGCTGCATTCTTGGGATCTTTCGTGACAGCATAAGTTCTGTATTTGGTGAAACTTTTGTCACCACAACTCAACTATGAGACACAGCATCAAGTTTATGATGATACAGAAATTTTAAAATGGTTTCCTCATTCAAAAGACTGACAGTCTGGTCTGAATAACAAAATTTTTAAATAAACTATTCTTTTGTGGGAGCGCTTTAAATATTTAAACTTTTTCCTTCTGAAAAATGGATTTATTATTAATGTTAACAATGTTTTCCTTTTGGGCAAGAAAAAAAATGTAAAGCCCTATGGCACTGTCCGCTGGGAGGTCCCGAAGGGCAGGTTCGCCCCATAATTGGAAAGGTTGTCTCTATTACTCGTGCACAACGAAACCATTCCTACACCAAATACGACAGTTGTGTGTTTATCGTATTTGTAGTATCAAGTTTATATTGGATGTTGATGATCAGATAGGGAGGGTGATATTCAGTGCGAACACACAGCCTACTCTCTCGGATAGCATAATGCGGTGCATAAGGGCTGATAATCGGGGCCCACCCCTTCCCCACTTTGCCGGAAAAGCAAAATGAAAGCTGCCAACAACACGTCGCCCACTCAGGCGGTTACCCACCCAGGTACTGGCCACGATCGATGTTGCTTAACTTCAGTAGTGTGACGAGAACCTTTGATGGAAGGCCGTTGGCTCTTGGTCAAGCAATTCACCTTCAGTGTGAACAGAAAATATTGCTCTAGCGAAGGGCAAGCGCTAGACTGTCCAAGGAGAGAGGACATGGATCATAAGACGGTAAACAGACTTGTACGGGATTCTGAAACTGACAGTTGTATGATGTGTAAATGGCTGGTGATAAAACTGTAGATGGTGCGGATGCATTGGCAGACGAGTATCGGTTTGTGTAGCAAGCAGCTAACTGACTGACGAAAAGGTAAAATACATTTTGTATGAATTCTGGATACGAATTATGGAAAACTGAATGGACTGTTACTGCGTGGAAATGTTGTGAGGCGTTCTGGCCTAGAAGTGAAATAGTCTACTGGGTTTTCCATAAGATTGAAGAACGATGTGGTATGATTTAAATACATTATCGGTGCGAGGATAACATTTGTAACCTTGGAACGAAGTCTTGGACACGGAATCAGTTTAACTGAAACGGAGTAAATCCTGTTTTGTAGGTCTGTTTCGATTTATGTATGACCTCCTCAGTAGTTATTCTATCTTCTTAACTGTGACACATGTTGTCGAATTGCTCATCTCCCGTTGTTCCACCAATCCCAAGAACGAACCACAAAGTTTCCGTATCGAAGTAGTGCAATGGTCTAAGACGGGCGTGCTAACTCTCGTTTCCAGGTGATTCGAAAGTGAAGGGAGAGCGACAACCGTAATAAAGAAGCTGTGAGGTATGGGAAGAGCCAGACAGCAGTCTGATTGCATACTGGTGAGGCGTATGATTGATATCTACTGTGGAGGTTGTGTTCGAGGAAGGACACGAGGCGAGTTTGAACGAGAAAGTTAAAATCTATATGAAACAGCCAAGCTATGAAGGTGTCTCTGAACACGGCCAGGAGTAAGCTGATGAAATGCGGTACGGTAGGTCATTTGTCATGGAATAGACACAAAGTTCCTGGGAAAGTGTAGTTAAGTGGCCAGTCTATATATGAATGTCGAAAAATTTCATTGACAGGTGTAGTTTCAATTTCGTTACAGCATAGGATCCCACTCTTCGTTTATTTTTATGTCACAAACTATTTTAACCTTTACAAACGCAGAATATAAGTAAGTCTTACGAAGTAACGGTTTGGGCGCTGCAGAACTAACATGTGCGTACTGAGGAGCACAACGGGTTTTAAGATTCGGACTTGGCATTAACAAATATTGGCGTGACACCAAAAATACTTCAAGACTGCTTAGAGAACCAGAAAAACGAGGAAACCTGTCTTCTAAATGCTGTGCCCGAAAATAGAATCGTTAACCTGTCTAGGTACCCTAAAAGTACCATCAATCAGTGCCGTAGAAATCGGTTGTTTCTTACGAAGTCGAAAATCATTCTTTCTTACTCGTCCGTTACAATATTTCATATTAATATGCTCACACCAACTTTGATATGGGCTCCACGCCATGGCTGGAAATATTAATCGTAAACTTTCTAAGTCTCTTCTTTTGCGGGGATATCGCTATGAGGAGAAATCATATAAGCAGGCCGTATATTCATTACAAACGATAGAATCTTCCTTCCCAGTATACACATTTGCTAATGAGCTCGACCCTCCACTACTCTTATGTTTAATTACTATGTTTTCTATCTTTTCTTTTTGTTATAATTAGTTCCTCTCGCTTCTGTAATGTCTAGGGAAAAAAGAATCGAAACAAGCTTGAGAAGAAAGCCTTGCAGGTGTCTGTATAAGATGAAATCTCCTTATCGAGCAGTACGTTCTTGGGCTGCAGGCGGCAGCGGCGGCGGTATGCGTTACAACCTGTGGAATCACGCGGCTGAGTGCTCAGACACAGCGTATTGATCCTGTGCACCGTGCTGAGATCAAAGGAGGGAAAAAGTTGAGCACCGCCAGCCGCCAGCCGCCACCACTTCACGCGTCAGTACCGCCGCCCCGGGCTGACGTCACCGCCTCCTCAGTGCCGACCCTCGGAACGTCTTCAGCAGACAAATCGGAGTTGATCGCGTGGCGGGCAGAGGGCGTGCCTGTGCGACCAGCTGTTCGGCCAGGGAGCGCGCGCTTTACAGCTCCAGCTGCGGAGCACAAAGCTCTGCAGCACACTCCAAACACCTTTCTACTACTGCCTCTGCGATTTTATTCCAGATGAACATCAGTGTTGCAGACAATTTGACAATTCCCAGTGAACGAACTACATGGGCTATAGATCGATTTCATTCTCACTGAACTATGCAAAATTTGCAGAACTCAGGCAAAATTTCTGCGTCCCTCCCAGCTGGAAGCGATTATCGGTGAATACGTATACCAGTGTTTAGCAAGAGTACTAAGACAACACTGTAACAGTATAATAAAAACTGAGAGTCGTAAACAAACAATAACACAAGTAATCTGCATGTTAGAGATCTGCGTGAGAAGAAGATTATCAGTTTGAACTAAGAACATTAGTATCAGATCGAAAATACGATAATCAAGTTTTATATAGGGTGTTACAAAAAGGTACGGCCAAACTTACAGGAAACATTCCTCACACACAAAGAAAAGATGTTATGTGGACATGTGTCCGGAAACGCTTAAGTTCCATGTTAGAGCTCATTTTAGTTTCGTCAGTATGTACTGTACTTCCTCGATTCATCGCCATGATTTCATACGGGATACTCTACCTGTGCTGCTAGAACATCTGCCTTTACAAGTACGACACAACATGTGGTTCATGCACGATGGAGCTCCTGCACATTTCAGTCCAAGTGCTCGTACGCTTCTCAACAACAGATTCGGTGACCGATAGATTGGTAGAGGCGGACCAATTCCATGGCGTCCACGCTCTCCTGACTTCAACACTCTTGACTTTCATTTATGGGGGCAATTTGAAAGCTCTTGTCTACGCAACACCAGTACCAAATGTAGAGACTCTTCGTGCTCGTATGGTGGACGGCTGTGATACAATACGCCATTCTCCAGGGCTGCATCAGCGCATCAGGGATTCCATGCGACAGAGGGTGGATGCATGTATCCTCGCTAACGGAGGACATTTTGAACATTTCCTGTAACAAAGTGTTTGGAGTCACGCTGGTACCTTCTGTTGCTGTGTGTTTCCATTGTATGATTAATGTGATTTGAAGAGAAGTAATAAAATGAGCTCTAACATGGAAAGTAAGCGTTTCCGAACACATGTCCACATAACATATTTTCTTTCTCTGTGTGTGAGGAATGTTTCCTGAAAGTTTGACGGTATCTTTTTGTAACAGCCTGTATACAATCGAATCATAAATGCCGAAAAATTATGATGAAACCTTATTGTCAAGTACTTGTTCCAAAGTGTAGAAAAATATGACTGAGCAAAAATAATTTAGGTACATATATAGATGTAAAATTGCTAAAAATTCAATGAAAACATGTGTAAGCCAACTTTTAGGCCTACGTACAGGGTGTCCCAGGATAAATGGTCAATATCTGGGGATATGACAGGAACGATCATTCGAAGCAAAAAAGATTACTAAACACGTGCTCTGAGATGAATACTTTAAGAGCTATGAGCGCTTTTCATCTTCAGTACTGCAAAAGAAATCGCTTCTATGGCAAACTCTTTACTTTCCATATTTTGAGAGATGGTAGCATGCACCATAAGTATAATATAATATCCAGTAAATAGGGGCTCTAAAGTGCATACCTTAGGAGCTATGAGCATTGGTTCGTCTTCGCTACTGTGAAACACATATCATATACTCTTATAGCTTTTCAGGTCAGAAGTTCAGAGCCCATGTCTATTGGACAAGTTTCTCTTTTTTAGTCCAGACTACTTCTCCCAAAACAGGGAAATCCAAGAGCTTTCCGTAGCAGAGATTGGTTTCACAATACAGAAGTCGAAGAAACGTTCATAGCTCTTAAAGTGTGTAATTTTGAGCCCACGTTTAGTAAACATTTTTCCTTCGAATGATCTTTCCAGTCATATCCCTGAATACTGGCCATTCCTCCTGGGTCAACAAGTTCTGAATTCTGGTTTTGAAAAGGACGTAAAGTTTATTCATTTAATATAACAACAGATCACATAAAATAATTTTACACTAAATTACTCACAAATTATGAGATACCTCACTTACTCGTATTCATAGATATCTGTCGTCTTAGGCTCACAAAACGTTCTATTCACAGCTGCTCGTTGCAGCTGGCTTGTACGTAATACACCATACTCTACTGTATTGCTGGTAGCATAATTGGTGGAGTCGAGCATGACCCACGCTCCAAAGTGAGACAGCGGTGTTACGCGCAGGAGTGAACGTGTATTCTTTCCGCGTTCTATACACATTAAGAATGAGAAGAAATTCTGACATGTGGTACTATGCGAAGTACGCTGTGCCATACTCCTCACAGTGGTTTGAAAAACATATCTGTAGATGACGATGTAGAAGTGTTTGTGGTGCTGTAGGAAAGTTAGTTGTACACGGTAGAGCAGCTGTTGCTATAGATGACATAAGTGGAGTGGGGAATTCAGTTGCGAGGAAAGGTGTGGTTCAGTGAGACTCTTCATTATTATTGTAGAACCTTTGCACAACACAAAATTACAGCCGAAGAAGAGGGAAGAATTGGAGCCCTTAAAGTGAGCTCCACAGCGCTAGGAATAAAACGGAAATATGAAGGATGAGGGGGCTTCAAGAGAAGTGGGAATTAACAGAAGGAAAAAGTAGCTAGAGAAAGAGAACAGTAGGTCTGTCTGACATTTTGTCATTATTCCTAAAGCATATTTGTCACGTTATCTTAGTCAGATAAGGATGAGTCTCCAGCAGCTGTGTAAAACTAAGGCAGAACAGCATTTCGGTAGGAGACTAATGGTTTCAAGGAAAGCTGGAAATAAAAGGAAAATTCTACTGTTAGGTAGTACTCATATATGAGCTGCGAGCGAGTTTTTGCTAGAAAACAAGTAACACTGAGCATGGATTTTGCAAAGGAGGATCAAATGTTTTAATAGAGGATGGGCCACGAAATATTAAAGACAAGGATCTGTGCTATATTATCGAGAGTAATCTGGTCAAGATAGATTCGGCATCGAATGTTTGCTCCTGTTAGCTGGTTGTATCGACTTGCACTTTTAGTTATGGGGTCAAACAAGGCTCGGTTTTTGTTGACGTTGCCAGGTAGGGTTTTACGAGTTGTTCTTGTAGTTTTTTCGGGGGAGGAGACCAGACAGCGAGGTCATCGGTCTCATCGGATTAGGGAAGGAAGAGCAAGGAAGTCGGCCGTGCCCTTCCAAAGGAACCATCCGAGCATTTGCCTGGAGAGATTTAGGGAAATCACGGATAACCTACATCAGGATGGCCGGACGCGGGATTGAACCGTCGTCCTCCCGAATGAGAGTCCAGTGTGCGGTTTTAAGAGTCATTCCGTACATTTCACAAGGGCAAGGCCTCAGACACGGCCAACAACTGCACCCCATACTTGGCAGGACACCTGTGTACCACAGAAAATAAAAGACTCTAGCTTATTTTGCTTCAACACCCCTCCGAGATTGAGAAAAGCACCCCTAAAGTACATGAGGCGCAATCGACACAAAATTAAGAGGATCGACAGATAACTGAAAACTGAGCCTTTTTTGTCATCGTGTAAGGGGTCTGCAGAGGCTTAATTTCCTAGAAATCGAGGAAAGGATTCGTTACGACAGCCACTTATGTACCCATAATAAAAGCGCTGTTCAATGAAAGCGCTGCTGGCATACCGGCTAAGGCACGTGTCTGAGGAGCAAAAAACCTGTGTTCGTTACTCAAACGCATTTTGCAGCTTCTTCTTTTTTTATGTGTTTCGAAACTAGTACGAATGAAAGGGTTAATAAGGTAATCAGTAAGAAATAATAAAAAAGGAAGGCAAATAAATTTCTCAAATGACTTGGATTCGTAAGAAATTGAAATTTTAAGCCTTGTTGTGTGAAAACGATTCCGCGTAATAATGTTGCGAATTCTTCACAAGGGATCACAGACAACCGACCTCGCGATATGGCACAGAATTTAATTTAGAGGTTTCAGAATTGCTGTGTGCTTCTGGAAACCCAGCGGGAATTGCACAGACGAGCGGATGCAACAACGATCCATAGCATATTTTGTGATCACCTTTCAGCACCGATTTTACGATGCTGTCTTATGCGTGTTTTACATTAAAATTAATTTCCGATAAAAATATTCTTAAATGTAAACCGAGACTGTTTTCCGCTAAATATTCCGAAGGAACGATGTATTAGTGTGAAGATTACCTTCAATAGGTGTTTGTAGTAGAGTGAGTATATTTGGTTAGAGTATTTATATGACAATTACCATCCACGCAGTTGTTCGAAGGAATATGAGAACATGTCAAAGAGTTAGTGGAAGAGCTATTGTGAGGCAACCGTGATTAAAATTTTAATTCCTTGCTAATCCAAGTCGTTTGAGGAATTTATTTGCTTCCCTTGTCATTATTCCGTATTGATTACCTTATTAAACCTGCTATTTCTATCAATATGTATGCAGGAAAAATATATATGAAAAACTGCAGAATGCATTTCTGAATTAAATGCGGGTTCTCTCCTCCCCAGCCAGATGCCTTGGCCGCTACAAAACCGTCGCTTTGGTTGAACAGCATTTACTTTACGGGTACATAAGCGGCCGTCGTAACAGTTTCTTTCCTCGATTTGTAGGAAATATGCGTTTACGGATCCCACGTATGATGACGAAAAATAGTCAGTTTCCAATTACCTGTCGAGCCCGTAAATTTTCAGACGATTACTCGTCATGAACTTCGTTGTTGCTTTTCTCAAAATTCGTGGATTTATCGACCCATAATACCTTAGAGTCTTTCATTTTACGTTGTACACAAGATACCTGCCAAACATGAGCCGAATCTGTTGCTGACCCTGTATAAAGGTCTACCTTTGTAGTGGGTAAGGATGATTAGCTGAGTTGATGACATTATCTGGAAGGGAAGCTGTGGCACTCATGGGAGTATACCTGTAATCACTGATGTGGACGTAAGACTCTTCTTACATTAACTGCAGATATCTGGCTGTAAGCTTTAAGCTACACTACTGGCCATTAAAATTGCTGCACCAAGAAGAAATGCAGATGATAAACGGGTATTCTTTGTACAAATATATTAAACTAGAACTGACATGTGATTACATTTTCACGCAATTTGGGTGCATAGATCCTGAGAAATCAGTACCCAGAACAACCACCTCTGGCCGTAATAACGGCATTGATACGCCTGGGCATTGAGTCAAACAGAGCTTGGATGGCGTGTACAGGTACAGTTGCCCATGCAGCTTACACGATACCACAGTTCATGAAGAGTAGTGGCTCGCATATTGAGCCGAGCCACTTGCTCGACCACCATTGACCAGACGTTTTCAATTGGTGAGAGATCTGGAGAATGTGCTGGCCAGGGCAGCAGTCGAACACTTTCTGTGTCCAGAAAGGCCCGTACAGGACCGGTAACATGCGGTCGTGCATTATCCTGCTGAAATGTAGGGTTTCGCAGAGATCGAATGAAAGGTAGAGCCACGGGTCGTAACATATCTAAAATGTAAAGTCCACTGTTCAAAGTGCCGTCTATCCGAGCAAGAGGTGACCGAGACGTAGAACCAATGGCTCTCCATACTATCACGCCGGGTGATACGCCAGTATGGCGATGACGAATACACGCTTCCAATGTGCGTTCACCGCGATGTCACCAAACAAGGATGCGACCATAATGATGCTGTTCACAGAACCTGGATTCATCCGAAAAAACGACGTTTCGCCATTCGTGCACCCAGGTTCGTCGTTGAGTACACCATCGCTGGCGCTCCTGTCTGTGATGCAGCGTCAAGGGCAACCGCAGCCATGGACTCCGAACTGATAGTCCATTCTACTGCAAACATCGTCGAACTGTTCGTGCAAATGATTGTTGTCTTGCAAACGTCCCCATCTGTTGACTCAGGTATCGAGACGTGGCTGCACAATCTGTTACAACCATGAGGATCAGATGCTTGTCATCTCGACTGCTAGTGATGCGAGGCCGTTGGAGTTCCGTATTACTCTCCTGAACCCACCGATTCCACATTCTGCTAACAGTCATTGGATCTCGACCAAGGCCAGCAGAAATGTCGCGATACGACAAACCGCAATCGCGATGGGCTACGATCCGACCTTTATCAAAGTCGGAAACATGGTGGTGCCCATTCCTCCTCCTTACACGAGGCATCACAACAACGTTTCACTAGGCAAGGTCGTTCAACTGCTGTTTGTGTATGAAAAATCGGTTGGAAACTTTCCTCATGTCAGCACGTTGTAGGTGTCGCCACCTGCTCCAACGTTATGAGACTGTTCTGAAAAGCTAATCATTTGCATATCACACCATCTTCTTCCTGTCTGTTAAAGTTCGCGTCTGTAGCATGTCATCTTGGTGGTGTAGCAATTTTTAATGGCCAGTAGTGTAATTGAATATATATAATGAAATAATAAACAACCAGTTGCATTTCTTTTATGCAACTGTCGCCTGTTATTTTATTGAATGACAATAAAAATGCTGAAATGGATAAAATGCTGTAATTAAACATATCTGACAATTTTCAGCCTGAAACATGGGAAGATAAAAAAGAGGTTAAGTAAATGTATTGCACACAAATACACTCCTGGAAATTGAAATAAGAACACCGTGAATACATTGTCCCAGGAAGGGGAAACTTTATTGACACATTCCTGGGGTCAGATACATCACATGATCACACTGACAGAACCACAGGCACATAGACACAGGCAACAGAGCATGCACAATGTCGGCACTAGTACAGTGTATATCCACCTTTCGCAGCAATGCAGGCTGCTATTCTCCCATGGAGACGATCGTAGAGATGCTGGATGTAGTCCTGTGGAACGGCTTGCCATGCGATTTCCACCTGGCGCCTCAGTTGGACCAGCGTTCGTGCTGGACGTGCAGACCGCGTGAGACGACGCTTCATCCATTCCAAACATGCTCAATGGGGGACAGATCCGGAGATCTTGCTGGCCAGGGTAGTTGACTTACACCTTCTAGAGCACATTGGGTGGCACGGGATACATGGGGACGTGCATTGTCCTGTTGGAACAGCAAGTTCCCTTGCCGGTCTAGGAATGGTAGAACGATGGGTTCGATGACCGTTTGGATGTACCGTGCACTATTCAGTGTCCCCTCGACGATCACCAGAGGTGTACGGCCAGTGTAGGAGATCGCTCCCCACACCATGATGCCGGGTGTTGGCCCTGTGTGCCTCGGTCGTATGCAGTCCTGATTGTGGCGCTCACCTGCACGGCGCCAAACACGCATACGACCATCATTGGCACCAAGGCAGAAGTGACTCTCATCGCTGAAGACGACACATCTCCATTCGTCCTTCCATTCACGCCTGTACGACACCACTGGAGGCGGGCTGCACGATGTTGGGGCGTGAGCGGAAGATGGCGTAACGATGTGCGGGACCGTAGCCCAGCTTCATGGAGACGGTTGCGAATGGTCCTCGCCGATACCCCAGGAGCAACAGTGTCCCTAATTTGCTGGGAAGTGGCGGTGCGGTCCCCTACGGCACTGCGTAGGATCCTACTGTCTTGGCGTGCATCCGTGCGTCGCTGCGGTCCGGTCCCAGGTCGTCGGGCACGTGCACCTTCCGCCGACCACTGGCGACAACATCGATGTACTGTGGAGACCTCACGCCCCACGTGTTGAGCAATTCGGCGGTACGTCCACCCGGCCTCCTGCATGCCCACTATACGCCCTCGCTCAAAGTCCGTCAGCTGCACATACGGTTCACGTCCACGCTGTCGCGGCATGCTACCAGTGTTAAAGACTGCGATGGAGCTCCGTATGCCACGGCAAACTGACTGACACTGACGGCGGCGGTGCACAAATGCTGCGCAGCTATCGCCATTCGACGGCCAACACCGCGGTTCCTGGTGTGTCCGATGTGCCGTGCGTGTGATCATTGCTTGTACAGCCCTCTCGCAGTGTCCGGAGCAAGTATGGTGGGTCTGACACACCGGTGTCAATGTGTTTTTTTTTCCATTTCCAGGAGTGTATTATACAATGGAATAAATTAACATCTGATATTTAGGCGAACTGCAGCTTTTGAACGTTATTTGGCCAGTTATATGGTCATGCTGAAAATAGATGGCTATAGATTAGAATCGAATTACTTCAGATCATGTATGGCGCCTGAAGAATGCCTCCTGCATTGGGAAGGAATATAAATGTAAAGTCACCCAGACTCTTCGATTCTACGTTGATCAGCATGTTGATGTTTGAGGTCCCGGTGTAGAATTTCAAGGTAATAATAATAGGCCGGCCGATGTGACCGTGCGGTTCTACGCGCTTCAGTCTGGAACCGCGTGACCGCTACGGTCGCAGGTTCGAATCCTGCCTCGGACATGGATGTGTGTGGTGTCCTTAGGTTAGTTAGGTTTCAGTAGTTCTAATTTCTAAGGGACTGATGACCACAGATGTTAAGTCCCATAGTGCTCAGAGCCATTTAATAATAATAATTACAAAATGTTGGGTTCCATTGTTTAATTTACAGTTGCAGTTATGATACTATTAAAACTTCTTAGCTTCCAAAAGGAATGAGGTAACACTAAGTGGAGATTCTTATTTACTTTTCCTGCTGGATACCCATTTACGTGAGTGATTCGAAGACTTCTTAAATAACGGAACCCAATACGTTGTCCTCGACGGCGAGTGGTCATCAGAGACAAGAGTATCGTGGGTGCCTCAGGGAGATGTGATACGGCCGATATTATTTTCTATATACACACATCAAAATAATTTTAGCATCAGCCCGGTTCGCAGAATTCCTGAAGATAGACGTTGACTCTAGATATTGCATCACAGAGACAGTCCCCTAAAACTGTTCAGAGGCGTCACTAAACCCGCCTAAAGATGTAAACAACCATGCATGAGCAGCGCCTATTAGACGGAGGGGGTCCGGAAGCCGATCAGTTCCAGTCATTCCAATCGGAAGGAGGTATGCGGCTCCTGTTGTCTGTAGTTCATCCACGCCTAGACGGTCAATACCGCGGTTCGCTCTCGTCCGCGTTGTTATTTTGTGCCAGGAAGGGCTCTCAACAAGCGAAGTGTCCAGGCGTCTCGGAATGAACCGCAGCTATGTTGTTTTGGGATGGAGGAAATAGAGAGACACGAACTGTCGATGACATGCCTCGCTCAGGCCACCCAAGGGCTACTACTGCAGTGGATGACCGCTAACTACGGATTATGGCTCGAAGGATCCGAGGAATCTTGACAGCAATGCCACCATGTTCAATAATGCTTTTCATGCAGGCCACAGGACGCCGTGTTAGGACTCAAACCGTGCACAATAAGCTGCATGATGCGCAACTTCACTCCCGACGACCATAGCGAGGCCCATGTTTTCAACCGCGACACCATGTAGCGCGGTATAGATGGGCCCAACAGTATGCCGAATTGACCGCTCAGGATTGGCACCACGTTCCCTTCACCGATGAGTGTCGCATATGCCTTCAACCAGACAGTCGTCGTAGACGTGTTTGAACACAAACCGCTCAGGCTGAACGCTTTAGACACACTGTCAGCGAGTGCAGCAAGGTGGAGGTTCCCTGATATTTTGGGGTGGCATTATGTGTGGCCGATGTACGCCGCTTGTGATCATGGAAGGCGCCGTAACAGCTGTACGATACGTGAATGCTATCCTCCGACTGATAGTGCAACCTTATCGGCAGCCTATTGGCGAGACATTTGCTTCATGGGCGACAATTCGCACCTCCATAGTGCACATCTTGTGAATTACTTCCTTCAGGAAAACGGCATCGCTCGACTTGAGTGTCCAGCATGTTCTCCAGACATGAACCATATCGAACATGCATGGGGTGGATTGAAAAGGGCTGTTTATGGACGACGTGCCCCACCAACCACTCTGAGAAGTAAACGCCGAATCGCCGTTGAAGAGTGAGACAATCTGGACCAACAGTGCCTTGATAAACTTGTCGATAATATGCCACGACGAATACAGGCATGCATCAGTGCAAAAAGACGTGATACTGGGTATTAGAGGTACCAGTGGGTACAGCAATCCGGACCACTACCTCTGAAGGTCTCGCTGTATGGTGGTACAACATGCAATGTGTGGTTATCACGAGCAATAAAAAAGGCGGAAATGATGTATATATTGATCTCTATTCTAATATTTTGTAGAGATTCTGTAACTCTCGGAACCAAGGTGATGCAAAACTTTTTTTGATGTGTGTACGTAAGTTATCTGGTGGATAGAGTGGGCAGCCGTGTTCGGCTGTTTGTTGATAATGCGGATGCACGGGAACGTGTCATTGTTGAGTAACTATAGGAGGACACAAGATAGCTCTCTAGTTGTTGTGTAGAAAAATTGGGATGAGTAGGAAAAGCAATCCCGTAATGTTCAGTTGCAGCATTAGTAGCTTGTTTCTTGATGCAGTCGGTCGATTAAATAACTGGACGTAATGTTGCAAAGCGATGTCAATTGGGACGGGAATGTGATGACTGTAGTAGGGAAGGTGAATGGTCGACATCGGTATACTGAGACAAGTTTAGGAAAATGTGTCTCATCAGCAAAAGTCATCACGTATAGGACACCACTGCGACCCATTCTTGACTGCTGCTCGGATGTGTGATATCCGCACCAAGTCGGATTAAAGGAAGACCTCCAAGCAATTCAGAGGTGGGATACTAGATTTGTTGCTGGTAACTTTAATTAACAAGTAGTTATTATCAGACATTTCAGGAACTTAGATGGGGATGGATTAGAAGTAACAGCCGACAGTAGCAAAATACAATTTTGTGAAATCTTACCATGGTTTCGACGGTTTTAAAGCCGTCTTCTTCAGAAAATATTGTAAGTAGAATCACATTATCTACACCCAATGTGGGAGTCGTGGACGCTGTGCAGCGCATGTCACCCACCTAACCATCATTTAATGTGACATGATATGTGGATGACAAGTACCACACAACGACTTGCACATTGCCTATAAATAATATGATTCTATGTGCACTCTCTTCTTTAGAAGATGTTGCACGTAGAACCCATTGATGCTCTTTCATGTACAGTTTCTGAAACGCAGCCATGTCCAGATCCTGAAATGGGAATCCCTGGAGGGACGACGACGCTCTTTTCGAGGAACACTGTTGGAAAAAAAAAAAAAAAAAAAAAAAAAAAAAAAAAAATTTAGCCGCGCGACTGCTACGGTCGCAGGTTCGAATCCTGCCTCGGGCATGGATGTGTGTGATGTCCTTAGGTTAGTTAGGTTTAAGTAGTTCTAAGTTCTAGGGGACTGATGACCACAGCAGTTGAGTCCCATAGTGCTCAGAGCCATTTGAACCATTTTGAAAAAATTTTGCGAACCATCATTTGAATCTTTGCCGCACCGTTCTTTGAGCGCGAGGATTACGAAGATAAGATAGGAGAAATTAGGGCTCGTGCGGAAGCGTATAGACGGTGGTTTTTCCCTCTCTTTATTTGCAAATGGAACAATAAACCTAATGATCAGTAGGGGTATAGGGTACCCTCCGCCACGCACAGTACGTTGACCTACAGTTTATGTATGATGCAGATGTACATCTACACTCTGGAGTTAAACGTGATTCCTTCGCCATCTGATATTTCTAACGGACATCACGCAGTTTTCCGGAGTAGTGTTGTGAATCAGCAGCACTGCTATTGATAATAGTTTTATGGAATGTAATCCCATAGCTAATGGAATCACCGTAAAAAATGGACAGCTACTGACGTTTAATATCAAATCGTATGATTTCTGATTTTCATAAAGGATTTTCCACTTCACGTCACTGTAGCAACAATAGAAAGAAATCAGTCTTGGCCAGAAGTGCACGCACTTAGTCAAGGCGATTCCGGGGCTTTGATCCAATCTTCACAGCATTGAGAGATAAAGGGTGAAAGCAGAGTTAAATATTTCGTTCTCCTAGCGGAGTTTAACCCCGCGACCTTAAGGTTTCGGCAAGCGATTGACTATTAGATCAACAGACTTGACGTCTGTTTAGTGGTATCAAATAACTGAACAGTCTAGTGGTAGTACATTAATTTTTACAATATATCTCTCCTATTGTGCTGTCTCCTTTGCGTAGACTTAAAAATGTAGGAGGTGCGACTGACGATTACGATCTTCCAGGAAGGAAGATTTGGGTTTGACGTCCCGTCGACAACGAGTTCATCAGAGAAGGAGCTCAAGGTCGGAATGATTCAAGGATGGGAAAGTAAATCAGCCTTGCTCTCTCAACGGAACCACTTGCCTGGTGCGTTTTAGGGGAATCAGGAAAAACGTAAATATGGATGGCCGGACGCGAATTTAAACCGTCGTCCTTCCGTATGCGGGTCTAGCGTGTTAACCATGCATGGTTCGTCAATAGAAGTATGACGAGATCAGCGTTAACATATAGTGCCACTAATTTGGCATTTCTTCCAGCTATTCACTAACGGTGAACCATTCTTACAGGTATCCAGAATTAACCTGAGGACAGTAAGCTGTCGAATGCGTCTTATGTCTTTCAGCCAAGTCCCATATAAATTTTCGTAACATCTGAAAACGGTTTTTATGCGTTATAATGACCCCTTACAAACATAGCAGGTCGTTCTGAGTTTTACGCTGTGCTCCTTCCACAGTACTAAGTTACCGCCCAAATGCTGAAGCGATACTTGTAATATTACACACAAAGTGGATCAAACAGGGAGAAAGAGATAATTTTATTAATATAGTACTGGAGAGTAAGAAGATTTAAATGTGTTTTATAGTTGATACGTTATAAATTTGTAGTACTTCAGATACGCATACCGCATTTCTGTAGTATCTCTTTACATAACGATGATAGCGAAGCAATTGCAATCAATAATTTTAATCACTCCACGTTTTGGGAAAATTGTTTCCCCTATTGTTGCTCAGAAATGTTAAAAATATGGCAACTCTCAGGTCAGCGCTGTTCCTTTTGAATTCAGGTTCGATAGATTTTTGACTACAGAAAAGAGAGCTAACGTATTCCTTCCCTTGTCTTATTGATGGACGCTTATTTGTTGAGGGAACCCAGCAAGAGCAAAAACCTCACTCTGGTCATTCAGCTTCGATTGGGTGACACTATTTGTCTCGGCTAGTCTTGTTATAGACCACTCACAATCGGTACATAATTAAGTGCTATGTTGGCTGACATTCAATACAGAGGGTTTACTCACTCAGCAGATCAGTATACACACTCAACGACAGTATTCCACACAATTGATAAGCATTTCATTACTCACGGGACAGTCACTAATCGTAATTTACTTGCTCAGTTCCAATTTATGTTTCTTGTTATATGTTTAACGTCCTTTATCTTCGAAGATATTTAACTGGGGACTGTTGTGAGCAGGAAATTTCTTCAATGAAAGTGTTCTCCTTCGTATTATACTCTTATTTATCAAGTCGTAAGTTGCTTTCGGTTTTACATTCCTTCGCATTCACCGATGTATCTTATTTGCCAGTATCCTGGTCAGAAATATGAGAATCTCTACAGACGCATCTGTTAAAATTAGCCATCTCCCCAACACACATCTCTGTGCCATATATAACAAACCATATCTTGGTATTACTGAAACTCGCAATACCCCTTTATTTTCAGTAATTTATGTGCCAAATTTCGAATATACAGATGTCATTCACGTTTTGCAATAATTACGCAATGCATTAGTGCAGTGTCAAAATTCTATCTTGTCCAAATTCGGTTTATTGCTTACTGATATTTTACAGGTTTTTGTGATGTGTTACGAAAATTATTTGTCCTATAAATTTCACGATAAAGTACAAAATAGAACCAATTTTTTATATTTATGTCATGAAACTCATTTAATTTCATTCTTAAATGATGACACTTGTTTATGATTAATTTACATACTTAATTATTGTGAAGTTTGTAACGTGGCTTATTTTAGAAAAATACTTAATTTATTTTAATACTTATACAGGGTGTTACAAAAAGGTACTGCTAAACTTTCAAGAAACATTCCTCACACACAAATAAAGAAAAGATGTTATGTGGACATGTGTCCGGAAACGCTTAATTTCCATGTTCGAGTTCATTTAATTTCATCAGTATGTACTGTACTTCCTCTAATCACCGCCAGTTGGCCCAATTGAAGGAAGGTATTGTTGACTTCGGTGCTTATGTGGACATGCGACTTATTGCTCTAGACTACTAGCATCAAGCACATCAGTACGTTGCATCAACAGGTTAGTGTTCATCACGAACGTGGTTTTACAGTCAGAGCAATGTTTACAAATGCGGTGTTGGCAGATGCCCATTTGATGTATGGATTAGCACGAGGCAATAGCCGTGGCGTGGTACGTTTGTATCGAGACAGATTTCCAGAGCGAAGCAATTGATCGGTGTCTCAGGGAGCACGGAACATGCCAGCCTATGACTCGCGACTGGGGAAGACCTAGAACGACGAGGACACCTGCAATGGACGAGGCAATTCTTCATGCAGTTGACGATAACCTTAATGTCAGCGTCAGAGAAGTTGCTGCTGTACAAGGTAACGCTGACCACGTCACTGTATGGAGAGTGCTACGGGAGAACCAGTTGTTTCCGTACCATGTACAGCGTGTGCAAGCACTATCAGCAGCTGATTGGCCCCCCACGGGTACAATTCTGCGAATGGTTCATCCAACAATGTGTCAATCCTCATTTCTGTGCAAATGTTCTCTTTACGGATGTGGCTTCCTTCCAACGTGATCAAATTGTATATATTCACAATCAACATGTGTGGGGTGACTAGAATCCGCACGCAATTGTGCAATCACGTCATCAACACAGATTTTCTGTGAACGTTTGTGCAGGCATTGTTGGTGATGTCTCGACTGGGCCCCATGTTCTTCCAACTACGCTCAATGGAGCACGTTATCATGATTTCATACGGGATACTCTACCTGTGCTGCTAGAACATGTGCCTTTACAAGTATGACACAACACGTGGTTCATTCACGTTGGAGCTCCTGCACATTTCAGTCGAAGTGTTCGTACGCTTCTCAAAAACAGATTCGGTGACCGATGGATTGGTAGAGGCGGACCAATTCCGTGGCCTCAACGCTCTCCTGACCTCAGCCCTCTTGACTTTCATTTATTGGGGCATTTGAAAGGCCTTGTCTACGCAGCCCCGGTACCTAATGTAGACACTCTTCGTTCTCGTATTGTTGACGGCTGTGATACAATACGCCATTCTCCAGGGCTGCATCAGCGCATCAGGGATTCCATGCGACGGAGGGTGGATGCGTGTATCCTCGCTAACGCAGGACATTTTGAACATTTCCTGTAACAAAGTGTTTGAAGTCACGTTGGTACGTTCTGTTGCTGTGTGTTTCCATTCCATGATTAATGTGATTTGAAGAGAAGTAATAAAATGAGCTCTAACATGGAAAGTAAGCGTTTCCGGACACATGTCCACATAACATATTTTCTTTCTTTGTGTGTGAGGAATGTTTCCTGAAAGTTTGACCGTACCTTTTTGTAACACCCTGTATAAGCATCTTTTAATTCTATTACACGTCTAAAAGTTTTTCATTCACATAAAAGTTTTACTTCATTTACATTTGTCTTTACTCTGAAAACCGGGAATGACACTGTAGTTAGTTTGATTACAATAACAATCCATATATTTTAGAAGGAATTATATTTTATTTATTTACTATGAAATTTGCGCCAAAGACGTCATTACTTGTATTCAATTATTTCAGTTGGTAACTTCAGGGCAGTCTGTCTTCGTAAGCTCTTAGAACAATGAGATACTGCGCAGTTAGTCTTTGGTTGAACATTACAAAAAATTTTCTAAGTTACGTGAAAATATTATCTCTGAAGAGTGAACTAAAAATGAAAAGCGTTAACACGATGAATCTTAACCTTGACTTTTATCAACGGAAACAATTTAGGTCAATTATAGTTTCATACATGTTTTTAAATGAAAGCCAATCTTGGAAGCTGAAGCCATATTCAAGTTAAGTGGTAGTGCTGTTTGAGACTTAAGATTCTCCCGGTGTATAAGGTGTTCAAATAAATTACGGGAATGCAGCCGGGTGATCTCATCGAGAACCATCAATATTTCGACACACACACACACACACACACACACACACACACACACACACGCACGCACGCACGCACGCACGCTATAAACACTGGTGCCACGACACAACCAAAGACGACATATCCCAGAAGTTATCGAAAGTAAAAGTAACTAAACAACTGGTCCCGTCATGCAGTTTTCAGCTATAGTGTTGGGAATCAGCAGCACTGCTAACGAGGTCACACTACAAAATGCAGTGCATAGGATTTCTGATTTTCATAAATGATCTTCCACTTTTATTTTCATATGATACAGATTCTGTCTTTTTTGCAGATGATAGAGGCACATATATGAATGGAAAGTGATACCAGTCCCCTTTCTCAAAAGGCAGTTAACGAAATATGTGAAAACATCAACAAATGGTTCACGGCAAATAGATTATTTCCAAACAGAATTTTCATTCTACAATGGAGTGTAGACTGATATGAAACTTCTTTCACGAGTGAAACTGTGTGCTGGGAGTAAGGAGGTGAGGGCGGGTTGCAAGTCGCGCTTGTATAGCTCAACATTTACACGCCGAAAGCAAACATCCCAGATTCGAATCCCAGTTTGGCACGCAGTTTTAATCTGCAAAGAACTTTCAAAGGGATTATCATTCTATTTTGACAACCCACAGTATACAGGGTGAGTCACCTAACATTACCGTTGGATATATTTCGTAAACCACATCAAATACTGACGAATCGATTCCACAGACCGAACGTGAGGAGAGGGGATAGTGTAATTGTTTAATACAAACCATAGAAAAATGCACGGAAGTATGTTTTTAACACAAACCTACGTTTTTATATGGAACTCCGTTAGTTTTGTTAGCACATCTGAACATATAAACAAATACGTAATCAGTGCTGTTTGTTGCATTGTAAAATGTTAATTACATCCGGAGATATTGTAACCTAAAGTTGACGCTTGAGTACCACTCCTCCGCTGTTCGATTGTGTGTATCGGAGAGCACCGAATTACGTAGGGATCCAAAGGGAACGGTGATGGACCTTAGGTACAGAAGAGAATGGAACAGCACATTACGTCGACATGATAACACCTTTATATTGGTCTTTTTCACTGACGCACATGTACATTACCATGAGGGGTCAGGTACACCTACACACGTGGTTTCCGTTTTCAATTACTGAGTGGAATATAGTGTGTCCCGACATGTCAGGCCAATAGATGTTCAATGTGGTGGCCATCATTTGCTGCACACAACTGCAATCTCTGGCGTAATGAATGTCGTACACGCCGCAGTACATCTGGTGTAATGTCGCCGCAGGCTGCCGCAATACGTTGTTTCATATCCTCTGGGGTTGTAGGCACATCACGGTACACATTCTCCTTTAACGTACCCCACAGAAAGAAGTCCAGGAGAACGGGCTGGCCAGTTTATGCGTCCTCCATGTCCTATGAAACGCCCGTCGAACATCCTGTCAAAGGTCAGCCTAGTGTTAATTGCGGAATGTTGGCAGATAATTCTGTAGAAACGAGATGTATGTTGCAGCTGATTCGGCCCCTGCAATGAAGTGAGGACCAATGAGGTGGTCGCCAATGATTCCGCACTATACATTTACAGTCCACGGTCGCTGTCCCTCTACCTGTACGATGCAGTATGCGCATGACACTACTTTGACTCAGTCCACAGGCCCTCGCAATGTCCCGTGTACTCATGCGTGGGTTCATGGCAACAGCAGCTAACACACCAACGGCACCGCTTCTCCTGTGACGGGCCTGTTACGGACCCGTTTGCGTGGTACGACCATACTTGTTGCATACAGTTGGCGGTAGATCTTTTGCAATGTGCGGCACGTTGGATGCTCTCTGTCCGGGTACCGTTCTGCATACACCCTGCAGGCTTCAGCTGCATTTCGTCGACACTCATCATAGATCAGTATCATCTCCGCCTTTTCAGAGTTGGAATACACCATGGTCACAGTTCCTACAACACAACACTATCGCAGACGTCTGGTAATACGGTGTACTACAGTTGGTCTGCGTGCGGAGACGAATGCAGAATAACAATAGCAGCAAGCCCTACATGCGGACACTGCGACAGCTAGGCCACACCACAACAGTGCAAAACAGCCACACTCGTAAACACGGTCGTCATCGTAAACATGTCCCTGCAGATGCTGCTCGCCGACCGTGGCCCTTGTTTGTTACAATACGCAACTGAACGTCGGAGGATTGAAGCGTCAACTTTAGGTTACAATATCTCCGGATGTAATTAACATTTTACAATGCAACAAACGGCACTGATTACGTATTTCTTTATATGTTGAGATGTTTAGACAAAACTAACGTGGTTCCATTTAAAAAACGTAGGTTTGTGTTAAAAAACATACTTCCGTGCATTTTTGTATGGTTTGTATTAAACAATTACACTATCCCCCCTCCTCACGTTCGGTCTGTGGAATCGACCATTTCATGACCAATATGACAAGACAGACCGTCGGAGTAAATGGCTGAAGCTTCCTGAAGTAAGAATATAAGATAGTGGGAAATTATTGGGTAGTTTCTCTGTCAGGAATGGCGACGCGTCCCTATGTCCCAAAACAGTCCAACCTATTTCTCCATATTACGTAATCATCGTCATGGAAAACGAAATATTGCTTTCCTTGCTAAATATTGCCTCATTTATTGAAAGCTGGACTACACTTCAAATTGACACAAACACATGACCGTTTTTCAACATAGGCACCAAGGTTCCATAAACAACGGTCGGCACCTTCTACAAAACGATCAATTCTTAGATGATAGAAATCCGCTTCTCGGTCACGGAGCTGTTAGAGAATCGCTTTGTGAACGTCCTTGTAGGTGGAAAATCCATTTCCCTTCAAGAAGTTCCTCCAGCTTGCTGAAAAGATAGAAATCCCATGGCGCGAGACCTAGACTTTCCGATGAGCGTCACCCACATCTGTGCAACATCGGCCATATTTTTGGCACAATTTCGCTACACTTCAGAGCGACTTTACGTTTTATCAGTATACCGCCAGAATTTCACAGTGAATCTGTGTACAGTTTAGAGGTTTTCCCCACAAGAATCGTACTGTCATGTTTTACTTCACCTGTTCAGTAGGTTGCGAGTTGGAGCCACCATTAACTCGCACACTGTGATGCACCTGTTATTCGTCCCACAGCAAAACTGTGTCTGCAGGAAACCAGGAACATGTATTCCTTAATGACAATGTGCCACTCTTGTAGCTTAGTGGTCTTAGCATGGGACGACATACGTAACTTAATTTCCGAGTCCTGGCGTAGTACTGTTTGGACAGAATACTAAATGTTCAGAAATACAGTAGATACAAAAATATGAACATGAGAAAGCGCCATGTGGACTGTTCCTGTTCTCACTCAGAAATACAAAAAAGGAGAACGAATTTAAGATTTAGTGAATGAAGCCGCTGTGTCAGGAAACGTCCTTCAGATGAGGTGAGAGCAGTAAACAGCTGCAGCCTATCGACTAATTTACTAATGGGTGAGAAACAGTTTTTGCTGCGCTTTTCATAGGCAGTAATGTTTTCCGTAATTTCTTGATTGCACAGCCCTTTGGATCAAACGGCTCGGAATTGCCTGACTAAGTGCGTGCACTTCTGGCCAAGACTGAAATTTCCAACTTTCGTCTCTTTCTGAGATCAGTTAAATCTGCGTGGAAGTAGCTCAAGCAGAGAATATTCTACTGATGGCGAAGGATTTCTCTCTGTTCTTGCTACACTGACGTGAACTTTTTCACTGATATATCAGCCGGTCGGAGTGGCCCAGAGGTTCTAGGCGCTACAGTCTGGAACCGCGCGACCGCTACGGTCGCAGGTTCGAATCCTGCCTCGGGCATGGATGTGTGTGATGTTCTTAGGTTACTTAGGTTTAAGTAGTTCTAAATTCTAGGGGACTGATGACCTCAGAAGTTAAGTCCCATAGTGCTCAGAGCCATTTGAACCATTCTGAACTGATATTTCACACAACCGAACCATATACTGTGATGGTGTCCGTTAGCGTACCATATTTAAAATGCTAACGACATTATAATCTTACTTGTAGAGAAAAGATATTTAGTAATAATAGGAATAATTCAGTGTGGCTAAATGGCCTGGTGGAATCAAACTGGAGTTCACTAGAACTACATGTGTGTAGTTAACCTATCTGTGTAATGTTATCGGGAAAAGGGCACCTACAGTTTGACGTGGAATTCATATCTCATGTCATCTCTGGCTTATCTTCACATCATTGAGAGATGAAAGAAAGATTAAAAGCAGAGTGAAATGTTTCATTGATAGACTAATAGATCACCAGGCTCGACGTCTACTTGGCGACATCAAATAACTGAACGACCTAGTGGTAGCACATTAATTTTTGCAGTATATCTCTCCTATCGTGCAGTCTCCTATGGCTAGACTTCAATTATAGGAGGTGCGACTGACGATTAAGATCTTCTGCCTCTGCATGTAAGGAAGGAAGATTTGGGTTTTAGCATACCGTTGACAACGAGGTCATCAGAGAAGGAGCACAAGGTCGCAATGATTCAAGAATGGGGGAGTGAATCGGCGATGCCCTTTTAAATTATTCATCCCAGCACTTGCCTGGAGCCTTTTATGGAAATCACGGAAAACCTAAATAGGGATTGCCGGACGCCAATCTGAACCATCGTCCTCCCTCTTGACACTCCACTCCTTTTCACATTCGTCAGACCCTGTCAGTGCGTTGGCGACACTAGAATGAATTTCTAGTGTTAGGAATGATTCTTATTCTATGACATACCACATCAGTGTTTAGCTGTAAAAAATTAACAGTTAATTCCCATAAGATTTCACACACATTTGAACAATTATCTGAGTTACTCAATATTACGACGAATCATCCGATTCCAGTCCTAAGTTCAGCATTATTTAGGATAACAATCAAGTCTACAGAGGCTGGTTAGTTTTGTGACGAAATGAGCAAAAGATTGCTCACGTTTTCTCATGTTTACGGCGTACTCAAGGTGGTGATCCAACAATTTTACGTCTCTGCTAGCGGTATTTACCTTTAGGTGTGACGTGCTGTCTCGGCTGCATGGCAGCTCTCGCCCTCTGAAAATCCTATAAAAAAGCTAATCAACATCAGTAGTGATTTTATCAGCTGAAACTGTCCTATGTTCCTCGTTAGGCGAGAAAACATGCACTCATCCATAGTCTGGAAAATATGACGATATACACATACATAGATGGAGCAGTGTGCATACTTCAACGCCCTCTCAGTTCTCGCACGAAGATTTAACTACGTGGCTGTTTCGTTTCTCCGCTAACGCAGCTTAACCACTCTTCAGCTGATTTCTAGCTGAATGTCAGCCAAAGTGAACTCAGTGTTCACAAAGAAATTGCTCTTTTGGCGTCGTTCAGAGCGTGATGTGCCCTCTCCTACACTTGATGCTGGTACAGAGGAGAGTCCCCGGAGGTTTTCTGTATTGTGTCTTTCGTAGCAAACTGTCCCCCTCCTGTGTCCTTTCGTGCTTCACGTCACACGCTGGGCCACTACCTGCTCCCCTTTCCCCTCAATGTATCGCCCGGCGTGTTCGCTGTCTCTCTGGAAACAGGTGACCGACCCCTGTTAGAAGCCTTTCGTTGTATGGGGCCGTGACGCGAAACTCGCGTTTGTCCACAAACTAAAACGTTTCTTCCAGTAGCTTTTTTCGCCTTTGCTCATTGACATGCAGGATTTGGGTTAGGTGTGTTAACACCGTCGAAGCGTGTGTCATCCCTTTTGGCATTACATACTGTACTTTTTGATAGTAAAATTTGCTCACTACCACCGAAGTATGTCAGGAGACATATTCATCTACTTGTTATGACGTATAAAATCTCATGAAGGTGTGAAATCAACATTCATTCAAGCTGCCACCTTGCATATCCGCCTCTATCGGCATTCCGTTTTGCACTGGGTCAATTAACCGGTTGAGAAATTGATTGAAGCCAGTGCAAAATTCTTCTGGACAAGAGAATGTAGCAATTATATATTTACATTGACCAACTCTCTGTTTTAATATTGCATAGTCAAAACAGCTGTTCTTTGAGTCTCTTTTCGATTTTCTACCGCAATTGATATAGTATGTACTACAGATTTGAGCACTAAAGTAATGTTTTTCCCGAAATTAACTCGTTTTCCAATTTAATGCAATTATTTAAAGAATATGAAACCTTTCTTTCTATTCTATGGTTTTCTATATTTTAATTTTAAATTTAAACAAATTAGAAATTCTCTCTAAATTTGTACCACTCACAATTTTTAAATTTTAGACTGATTTTATAATTTGATATCAAGACATGTTAAATGATGATGGAGATGTATTGAAGTGGAGGAAACATTCATTTAAAATTATCCTCCCCTTTTTAAATACGTATGTCTTACTCAACCTTAATTTATTATTAAGTGCAGTGTGCTGCCACCTACTGCCATGTACTCCATAACAGTGACCTCGCTAGTCATTAGAAATCGTGAGAGAGCAGAATGGGGCGCGCCGTGGAACACATGGACTTCGAACGTAGTCACGTGATTGAGTCTCACTTGTGTCATACGTCTGTATGCGAGATGTCCACACTCCTAAACATTCCTAGGTCCACTGTTTCCGATGTGATAGTGAAATGGAAACGTGAAAGGACATTGTACAGTACAAATACGTACAAGCCGATCTCGTGTGTTGACTGACAGAGACTGCCGACAGTTGAAGAGGGTCGTAATGTGTAATAGGCAGACATCTATCCAGACTATCACATAGGAATTCCAAACTGCATCAGGATCCACTGCTAGTACCATCACAGTTAGGCAGGAGGTGAGAAAACTTGGATTTCATGGTCGAGCTGCTGCTCCTAAGCCACACATCACGCCAGTAAATGCCAAACGACGGCTCGCTTGTTGTAAGGGGCGTAAACTTTGGACGATTGAACACTATAAAAAAGTTGTGTGGAAGGTTGAATCACGGTGCACAATGTGCCGATCCGATAGCAGGGTGTAGGTATGGCGAATGCCCGGTGAACGACATCTGCCAGCCTGTGTAGCGCCAACAGTGAAATTCGGGGGCATTGGTGTTATGGTGTGATTGTGGTTTTCATGGAGGGGCATTCCACACCTTATTATTTTGTGTGGCCCTATCAGAGCAGAGTCCTACATTGATGTTTTAATCACCTTCTTGCTTCCCACTGTTGAAGAGGAGTTCGGGGATAGCGACTGCACCTTCCAACATGAACGAGCACCTGTTCACAATGCACCGCCTGTGTCGGAGTGGTTACTCGACAATAACATCCCTGTAATGGACTGGCCTGCACAGAGTCCTGACCTGAATCCTATAGAACATCTTTGGGATGTTTTGCAACGCCGACTTCGTGCCAGGCCTCACCGATCGACATCGATACCTCTCCTCAGTGCAGTAAGAATGAGCTGCCATTCCCCCAGAAACTTTCCAGCACCTGATTGAACATATGCCTGCGTGAGAGGAAGCTGTCATCAAGTTTTAGGGTGGGGCAAAACCATAACTGAATTCAAGAATTACCTATGGAGGACGCCACGAATTTGTAAGTCATTTTCTGCCAGGCGCCAGGATACTTTTGATCACATGGTGTATTTTTCCTCCAAAGATCTTAACCACATGCACTATAACTTTACAGAAGAAATAAATTATTCATTGAAATTTACAAAAATATTAAATTCCTAATCATACTAACTAATTTGCAAATATTAAATCAATATCATCAAATTAAAACACCGTTTTTGTATACAAACTTTATATTAACAAACACATTACATACTAGAATCATAGCCTCCAAAGAATATACCAAGAATTGGTTTTCCTAACTTAGATGCGTTGTCAGAATATGAAGTACAAGAAAATATCAGTTATCTGTCAGAATTTAAAAAAACTCAAAAATATTATTAACAAAAATCTGTTTCCTGCACAAAACTCTTCAAAATATTTTTAAACGATAACAAACTCTGCGTGTTTATAATTTCTTTCAGTTTAATCTGTTACTAGTCTGTCACTACAGTCTTTTCTTATACATCTTCAACGTGATTCATTCAAACCGTCATCCTCATCTTCATGCGCCTTGAAGTGTCTCCTCTGAGCATGAAATGGCAGTCGGCAGAGAGAAAGACTGCAGAAGGTTTGAGTGTACCGTGAATGCTTGGTTCCCTTCGTTCCATTCTGCATGTACCCACGGCGAAATTATATTAGGGCTCTATTATTAGCTGTATCAAAACTTATATTCTTCGTTAGTCCTCGAATCTTTATGCCATTCCATCGTTGGTTAATTCGCCTCCCGTTTTCTGTACGAATATTTATCTCTCGTCTCTCTCTGTGACATGTGAAAGTGTTTCAATTTGTCATAAGAAATATCGGACATTTGTAATGCTAGAACAGTTAACCCCCCTATGAACCATGGACCTTGCCGTTGGTGGGGAGGCTTGCGTGCCTCAGCGATACAGATGGCCGTACCGTAGGTGCAACCACAACGGAGGGGTATCTGTTGAGAGGCCAGACAAAAGTGTGGTTCCTGAAGAGGGGCAGCAGCCTTTTCAGTAGTTGCAGGGGCAACAGTCTGGATGATTGACTGATCTGGCCTTGCAACATTAACCAAAACGGCCTTGCTGTGCTGGTACTGCGAACGGCTGAAAGCAAGGGGAAACTACAGCTGTAATTTTTCCCGGGGACATGCAGCTTTACTGTATGATTAAATGATGATGGCATCCTCTTGGGTAAAATATTCCGGAGGTAAAATAGTCCCCCATTCGGATCTCCGGGCGGGGACTACTCAGGAGGATGTCGTTATCAGGAGAAAGAAAACTGGCGTTCTACGGATCGGAGCGTGGAATGTCAGATCCCTTAATCGGGCAGGTAGGTTAGAAAATTTAAAAAGGGAAATGGATAGGTTAAAGTTAGATATAGTGGGAGTTAGTGAAGTTCGGTGGCAGGAGGAACAAGACTTCTGGTCAGGTGACTACAGGGTTATAAACACAAAATCAAATAGGGGTAATGCAGGAGTAGGTTTAATAATGAATAGGAAAATAGGAATGCGGGTAAGCTACTACAAACAGCATAGTGAACGCATTATTGTGGCCAAGATAGATACGAAGCCCACACCTACTACAGTAGTACAAGTTTATATGCCAACTAGCTCTGCAGATGATGAAGAAATTGAAGAAATGTACGATGAAATAAAAGAAATTATTCAGATAGTGAAGGGAGACGAAAATTTAATAGTCATGGGTGACTGGAATTCGTCAGTAGGAAAAGGGAGAGAAGGAAAAATTGTAGGTGAATATGGATTGGGGCTAAGAAATGAAAGAGGAAGCCGCCTGGTAGAATTTTGCGCAGAGCACAACTTAATCATAGCTAACACTTGGTTTAAGAATCATGAAAGAAGGTTGTATACGTGGAAGAACCCTGGAGATACTAAAAGATGTCAGATAGATTATATAATGGTAAGACAGAGATTTAGGAACCAGGTTTTAAGTTGTAAGGCATTTCCAGGGGCAGATGTGGACTCTGACCACAATCTATTGGTTATGACCTGTAGATTAAAACTGAAGAAACTGCAAAAATGTGGGAAATTAAGGAGATGGGACCTGGATAAACTGAAAGAACCAGAGGTTGTACAGAGTTTCAGAGAGAGCATAAGGGAACAATTGACAGGAATAGGGGAAAGAAATACAGTAGAAGAAGAATGGGTACCTCTGAGGGATGTAGTAGTGAAGGCAGCAGAGGATAAAGTAGGTACAAAGACGAGGGCTGCTAGAAATCCTTGGGTAACAGAAGAAATATTGAATTTAATTGATGAAAGGAGAAAATATAAAAATGCAGTAAATGAAGCAGGCAAAAAGGAATACAAACGTCTCAAAAATGAGATCGACAGGAAGTGCAAAATGGCTAAACAGGGATGGCTAGAGGACAAATGTAAGGATGTAGAAGCTTATCTCACTAGGGGTAAGATAGATACAGCCTACAGGAAAATTAAAGAGACCTTTGGAAAGAAGAGAACCACGTGTATGAATATCAAGAGCTCAGATGGCAGCCCAGTTCTAAGCAAAGAAGGGAAGGCAGAAAGGTGGAAGGAGTATATAGAAGGTTTATACAAGGGCGATGTACTTGAGGACAATATTATGGAAATAGAAGAGGATGTAGATGAAGACGAAATGGGAGATACGATACTGCGTGAAGAGTTTGACAGAGCACTGAAAGACCTGAGTCGAAACAAGGCCCCCGGAGTAGACAACATTCCATTAGAACTACTGACGGCCTTGGGAGAGCCAGTAATGACAAAACTCTACCAGCTGGTGAGCAAGATGTATGAGACGGGCGAAATACCCTCAGACTTCAAGAAGAATATAATAATTCCAATCCCAAAGAAAGCAGGTGCTGACAGATGTGAAAATTACCGAACTATCAGTTTAATAAGCCACGGCTGCAAAATACTAACGCGAATTCTTTACAGACGAATGGAAAAACTGGTAGATGCAGACCTCGGGGAGGATCAGTTTGGATTCCGTCGAAATGTTGGAACACTAGAGGCAATACTGACCTTACCACTTATCTTAGAAGAAAGATTAAGAAAAGGCAAACCTACGTTTCTAGCATTTGTAGACTTAGAGAAAGCTTTTGACAATGTTGACTGGAATACTCTTTTTCAAATTCTAAAGGTGGCAGGGGTAAAATACAGGGAGCGAAAGGCTATTTATAATTTGTATAGAAACCAGATGGCAGTAATAAGAGTCGAGGGGCATGAAAGGGAAGCAGTGGTTGGGAAAGGAGTGAGACAGGGTTGTAGCCTCTCCCCGATGTTATTCAATCTGTATATTGAGCAAGCAGTAAAGGAAACAAAAGAAAAATTTGGAGTAGGTATTAAAATTCATGGAGACGAAGTAAAAACTTTGAGGTTCGCCGATGACATTGTAATTCTGTCAGAGACGGCAAAGGACTTGGAAGAGCAGTTGAACGGAATGGACAGTGTCTTGAAAGGAGGATATAAGATGAACATTAACAAAAGCAAAACGAGGATAATGGAATGTAGTCAAATTAAATCGGGTGATGCTGAGGGAATTAGATTAGGAAATGAGACACTTAAAGTAGTAAAGGAGTTTTGCTATTTAGGAAGTAAAATAACTGATGATGGTCGAAGTAGAGAGGATATAAAATGTAGACTGGCAATGGCAAGGAAAGCGTTTCTGAAGAAGAGAAATTTGTTAACATCGAATATAGATTTATGTATTAGGAAGTCGTTTCTGAAAGTATTTGTTTGGAGTGTAGCCATGTATGGAAGTGAAACATGGACGATAACTAGTTTGGACAAGAAGAGAATAGAAGCTTTCGAAATGTGGTGCTACAGAAGAATACTGAAGATAAGGTGGATAGATCACGTAACTAATGAGGAGGTATTGAATAGGATTGGGGAGAAGAGAAGTTTGTGGCACAACTTGACTAGAAGAAGGGATCGGTTGGTAGGACATGTTTTGAGGCATCAAGGGATCACAAATTTAGCATTGGAGGGCAGCGTGGAGGGTAAAAATCGTAGAGGGAGACCGAGAGATGAGTACACTAAACAGATTCAGAAGGATGTAGGTTGCAGTAGGTACTGGGAGATGAAGCAGCTTGCACAGGATAGAGTAGCATGGAGAGCTGCATCAAACCAGTCTCAGGACGGAAGACAACAACAACAGAACAGTAAAATGTATTTTCTGTTGGTAGATAGATCCAATAAAGGTTCTGTATAAGATTGGATTTAGAAAGGTTTCTTGATTTCTTCTGGTCCAGATCTTCTTTCTTCCTAATCTTCTGCACTGAATCTTCTTTTCTTGTTGCATCTTGCTATCTTCTCACTTGTGTCTTCTTTCATCTCTGGGCCGGGAATTGGGATTTAAGAACTGCTTAACCTCGTTAATGTGTAATCCATTCTTATGGGATTTTATTTCAATTCGTTATGTATCCTTTATTGTATCAGATCGTTCTTCAGGATAGATTGGACAACCTTCCATCGTTCTCTTGCTTACTCCAAGGGGTGTTCAGGGAATATTCCGCAGTTGCTGGATTCTGTATGGTGTGACGATAATTTCAGCCATTCTGTATCTGCGGTTACTGAAACGCACTTCTCCTTTCGGAGAATTCAAATATTCGTTCGTCATTGATGTAACACGTCCGCCTCCATTCCGGTTTGGTGGACAACCATCATATCTCCTTATGCTGCTCTAAATAGTTTGCGACAGAAATTCTAAGTATCTATCACTTCAGCAAAACTGTTGTTATGAGGTTCGCATGTGACTTTCACATGAATAAAGATCGCGTCATGACACATGTCGATTGTATCCAGGATTCATCGTAGATCCTCATACTTTTCCACAGAGGTGTTATCCTCTTGGACTGTTGCTTCCACAAAGGCATTTCCTTTCGTCATCTCGAAAGCTGACATACCAGGCACCCACACTCAGTGTTCTTTCCTGTCATACCTAACCACTCTACTCAGACAGTATTGTGCACGCTTTTGTCCATCTTACTTCGCCAAATTTCTCTAATTTACGTGTCATTACCACATATTTTATCGCAACCCTTTCTCCCTTAAGATACATTACAAGCTTTATGAATACTAAACTACTAAGGGACTTTACAAAAATTCCGTATTTAAACTATACATAAGATTATCCATATTACACTCTTCATAGCTTTACATCTATTTTAACAGATAGATGTCTTTTAACCCCATTCCATATGTACATTTTACTTTTCCCTGTTTTTCGCTATTAGTATAAAGGTAATCGTTTCCTCATCTTCATCATGATGGATAGTAAGAGGAAAATTGATGGTGATGGAGGTTAGTGCATTAGTATGTCTGTTTTTTTCTAATTACAGGTACATCATATTATAAAAACATCGCACCTTGACTCCGACTCCAGTGCCTTTTCTCTACAATCTCTTCTTTTCGTCACAAGCTACAACAGAACTTCAAAATAGAATATATCTCTATTTCTTGTTTCATTTTTAAAATTTTCCCGACTGTTCAGTTCCATTGTTGTAGTGGTTGTACTTTTATTAGTTGTAGTTATCCATATCTCCTTTTTCTAAACAGTAAACCTTTATATTAATTTCTCCCCCACTCTTACTCTTCCTTATTGAAATGATCCCTGTGTTAAACTCACATCCCTTTGTGTACATCCATCCAAGAAATAGCATGTTTCTCGCTTTCCTTAATAATTCAATTCTCTCTCTTAATTCTTATCTCTTAACAATCTTTACTACCTATTTCCCTCACATCTCCTTGTGATATCAACCTGTGGTAACTTCCACAAATCATAAATGCTACTCATTTCCCCCCCAAATATCTCCTCAATAAAATGTTCACCGTCTGGGAGGGAACAAACTAAAAATAAATATTTCTCTCTTACATATTTCTTTACACATAGTTTCTTGGCTTCTTTTTGTCCACAAAAATCAACTTCTCTCTACTTTACACTACATTTTAAGAGAGAATCTACTACTATTTCGTCAAACTAATCACATGCTAACCTTTATCTTTCTACTTGCTTTCTACTCTTTCCCCATAACACATTTCCTCTTCAGAATGGTTACTTTAGTTGTTACTTTATTGTTCTTCCTTCACAACTATCCCTTTGATATACTGAGAAAGTTAATCAATTATTTTATGTGATGAGTACAAACAATTTTTTTGTATCCATTTTCTTAGCCTCCTTAGTCTTTGACTTCTACATTTTACTCTCATTGGAATCTGGATATTTGATACATCTGATTTTCCTTGTGGAGTTAATATTTACTGTTTTACCCTTTTCAAGTGACTCACATGGTGCAAGCCCAATGATTTCCCTGTTTTTGTGTTATTCAATTCCACCACATTATCATGAACCACCTTACTTACTTCCATATGGATTTTGTATACTGATAAGAATTTATGGCTTTGACATTTTTTCTTGCTAGAGAGATGGTAGATTTTCACAAATACTTTTAGTCCTATTGAAAATACTCGTGAGTTTTCTGTTTTGCCTGCCAAGTTCTTTCTGTTTAACGTCGTAGCATTCAAATTGCTCAGTGCTGATTTTACTAGATGCTGATGTTGCACTGTGGGTATTGGTGAGAATTTAGTTACTTTCCGGATCAGCTCCTGTGCTATATACACTCCTGGAAATTGAAATAAGAACACTGTGAATTCATTGTCCCAGGAAGGGGAAACTTTATTGACACATTCCTGGGGTCAGATACATCACATGATCACACTGACAGAACCACAGGCACATAGACACAGGCAACAGAGCATGTACAATGTCGGCACTAGTACAGTGTATATCCACCTTTCGCAGCAATGCAGGCTGCTATTCTCCCATGGAGACGATCGTAGAGATGCTGGATGTAGTCCTGCGGAACGGCTTGCCATGCGATTTCCACCTGGCGCCTCAGTTGGACCAGCGTTCGTGCTGGACGTGCAGACCGCGTGAGACAACGCTTCATCCAGTCCCAAAAATGCTCAATGGGGGACAGATCCGGAGATCTTGCTGGCCAGGGTAGTTGACTTACACCTTCTAGAGCACGTTGGGTGGCACGGGATACATGCGGACGTGCATTGTCCTGTTGGAACAGCAAGTTTCCTTGCCGGTCTAGGAATGGTAGAACGATGGGTTTGATGACGGTTTGGGTGTACCGTGCACTATTCAGTGTCCCCTCGACGATCACCAGAGGTGTACGGCCAGTGTAGGAGATCGCTCCCCACACCATGATGCCGGGTGTTGGCCCTGTGTGCCTCGGTCGTATGCAGTCCTGATTGTGGCGCTCACCTGCACGGCGCCAAACTCGCATACGACCATCATTGGCCCCAAGGCAGAAGCGACTCTCCTCGCTGAAGACGACACGTCTCCATTCGTCCCTCCATTCACGCCTGTCGCTACACCACTGGAGGCGGGCTGCACGATGTTGGGGCGTGAGCGGAAGACGGCCTAACGGTGTGCGGGACCATAGCCCAGCTTCATGGAGACGGTTGCGAATGGCCCTCGCCGATACCCCAGGAGCAACATTGTCCCTAATTTGCTGGGAAGTGGCGGTGCGATCCCCTACGGCACTGCGTAGGATCCTACGGTCTTGGCGTGCATCCGTGCGTCGCTGCGGTCCGGTCCCAGGTCGACGGGCACATGCACCTTTTGCCGACCACTGGAGACAACATCGATGTACTGTGGAGACCTCACGCCCCAGGTGTTGAGCAATTCGGCGGTACGTCCACCCGGCCTCCCGCATGCCCACTATACACCCTCGCTCAAAGTTAATCAACTGCACATACGGTTCACATCCACGCTGTCGCGGCATGCTACCAGTGTTAAAGACTGCGATGGAGCTCCGTATGTCACGGCAAACTGGCTGACACTGACGGCGGCGGTGCACAAATGCTGCGCAGCTAGCGCCATTCGACGGCCAACACCGCGGTTCCTGGTGTGTCTGCTGTGCCGTGCGTGTGATCATTGCTTGTACAGTCCTCTCGCAGTGTCCGGAGCAAGTATGGTGGGTCTGACACACCGGTGTCAATGTGTTCTTTTTTCCATTTCCAGGAGTGTATATCATCTGACTCGTGTATCAATACCGGTGTTGCTAAAGGTGAATTATCCTCATGGCACACAATTTTTCTCCCGGTTTCATATAAATCAACTACATCTTCCACAATTTAGTCTTTATCAGTTTTTGTACAGCTGGATACATGAACTGTTGACAGCTCTGGTTCCTCATCATGGGACGATTCCCAGTCAATTGTCTCTCAGCATGTTGGCATTTGTATCTGATCACCCCCTAAACCTACTTCAGAATCTTGTTGATCAAAGCTAAGTCTGTTTACACATTTAATTATAAAATCAATTTAATTTGGCGACTAAGTCTCTTGTGACTGATCTTCGTACCGTTCATCTCGTCAATTCTGTTTTTTTACTAGGGTTTGGTGGCCTCGATTCGACTTCCTGTACCGGTTCATCTCGAGTGTTATGTCCTGCAGAGGTCTGATTCTCCCAACCTTTCTGCGTTCTAGGCATTCTCGTTCCACGCGAATAATTTGGTTTTTGTGGTGAAAAACCTCTAAACCTTCCTATTTCGTTTGCATGGTGATCATATCGCGAATTTTCTGGAATCAAAGGCATTATTGTAATTCCGCGGCTAACCAAATCCGTAATTATTCATTGACCTCTGTGAGTTGCCAAAACCATCCCATGGGTGATTACCATTCTTCCCAAAACGTTTACCTTTCCCAACACTACTATTGCCATTCTAAGCATTATTAAAGGCCGGTCGGTTTGTTGATCTTTCTGAACTCTCACTGTACGTTGTTTCTTCGCATCATCTTCACTGAAGATGAATTCAGGTTCTCTTAACATCTCTTTAAATGCCTGTATATTATCTCCAGCCCTGCCAACCAACGATTTCTGATAACACAAGAGTAACTTCATCGTGCACATACATATCAGTTCCCCAACACTGTATGGATTTTCTAAACTCTGATTCTTTTTCATTATTTCTCCACAATATCATACTGGCTTCTTTTCTCCCGAATTTTTAAATGACGTCTTCTGTAACAATTCGCATTTTATTCTATTTTGGGTTTCTGCGGACCAGTACCGCTCCAAGAATGCAGACTTGAATTGATCGCCGGCCAGAGTAGCCGAGCGGCTCTAGGCGCTACAGTCTGGAAACGCACGACCGCTACGGTCGCAGGTTCGAATCCTGCCTCGATCATGGATGTGTGTGATGTCCTTAGGTTAGTTAGGTTTAAGTAGTTCTAAGTTCTATGGGACTGATGACCACAGCAGCTATGTCCCATAGTGCTCAGAGCCATTTGAACCTTTTTTTTTAATTGTTCATACGACTGACAGTTTGCAGCGACTCTTTGCATCGTTTCCGCTATTGCGCCTCCCATATGAAATTAAGCTTATGTGTAAGTGGCCAATGTTCTGGTAAGCCGATTTGAAATTGATATATAAACATGCAGGGGCGTAAGCTGTTCCAGTTTTCCTTGTAATGATGGTATTTTCTGACTGTCGAAAAATGATCATTGTCAAATTTTTCTATTGCACCATATATCGTTTGTGTTTTCGCAACGTTATCCACTCCCTTCAATTGCGTCATGTTTTCCTTTATTCATACTACCACATTTGGGTCCTGAGACGACTTCTTTGAGCCTCATCGAGCATTGCATCTACGCGATGGTGTGCAATTATCTAAACCGTACCATTCCTCGTGTATCTGACTAGAAGATACGTTTCAATTTCCCGTTACTGGATCAGTGTTTCGTCTTTGTACTTGGTTCATATTGACATGTACATTATGGCCTGTTGTACTGTAACTCGTAAATTGAGAATTTGATACGTGTGGCGCAGTAAACTGTTCTATTATCGCGTCATTCGCGTTCATTCGGAGGGTCGGCTGCCGCTCTGTTGGTATGCACGCAGTTACCGCTTCTCGCACCATTGTCTGCTGTGAACATACACTCCTGCTTTGCGCACATGTTTCAACTGTACTGCTACCATTTGTTTCTCTTTCGGCTCGGAAAATATTGACGCAACATCTTGTGAACATACTAGTGGAATATCATGACTTTTTTGTTTTTCCGCAACTGACGCGGAAGATTGCTTAACGCACTTGGTTACATCTGGACTTTTTTGCACCACTGTGTCAGATGATACTACCGATTCCGTCACCTCACTACAGCTTTCTGTGCGGTTCTCAATACACCAGTTCTTTACCAAGCTGTTCATACTGCTGCTTACTTTTTGAGACGATATTTACAATGCTTGTATCGAATCTTTCAAACGCGGCTTGCGTGACACGTTTTCTGACATTGACTTCTTCCACTATTTGTTGCGCCTTACCAGACGCCTTACGTACTAAATTATCAGCTCTTTAGTGGACATTAGACTTTGTATCCTGCACCTGGTTAATGTCAGTACGCATCTTTTTCTGAACGGTCATATGCGATTAAATTAGTTCACGCGAGTCTCTCGCCTCTTTCCGGATTTCAATAAACTGTTCATTAACATCCGTTCGCAACTTTTGCTGATTTTTGTGAACTCTTTTGAACCCTGCATTGGTTTCACTTTCAAGACCATTCAAAGCCGCATTTGGTTTTGATTTTAAGTCTGCTAACCCTGCGTTTGTTTCTGTTTTTAAGTCTGCTAACCCTGTTCTCATCGTTTCACTTGTTTCCTTGACAACAATAGTGATTTGCTTCAACATTGCGAACTCACTACGAGACGCTTCGCCATCGCCATCCGTCACCATTTGGTGTAAATTTTGCCGTTCGCGTATTTCATGTGACGTCTCACCGACGTCTGTACACAGTGCTGATCCACAACTGTACCGTTTGATTCAGAATTACGACGTTTGGATCAACGTACCGTAGTTGCACGTCCTCTGATTCTGCTTCTGAACCACTAGATCCGTCATCTGCTCGGTTTTGTGCAGTCTCAACCTGAGATACCGACCGCGAAACTGCCACCATTCCCTCTGCATTGTCACTTCATTTGGCTTCATCACTCGAATTCGATATATTTTGTTGTACGTGATTTTCTATCCTACCAAGAGCTTCAGTTTGCCCAGTATGCGATGATCTACGTCCGTCCGCCATTTCAGACTGTCTAACAGACCTCTGTCTTTCACGATTCGCGCGAGCCTGAGCTCTAGTCAACATGAAGCTATATGACCTTTCACGTCTCCAAAATATCATAGAAAGTCGCTTATGACATTAACATCATTATCAATGCCGTTCACAGATTGTGGGTTCTCAAACCAATTCAACAACACTGTGAATAACGTCGCGCGTGCCAGAAAGGTCATGCAGAAGCTTCTTTTACACAAAACAATAAACTTTTTCTTTACTCGTTAATAGAATCTTTTCTACTCTGTGGATCACACATTTACAGTACTCTGACCACTATGCAGACACATACATTGAGTAACTTCGTCACTTTTTTTCCAAAAGATTTTTTTTAACACCAATGTTTAATTAGTCTTTCTAATTTGACTAATTGCCATCATGGCAGACCAATTGCCATCCTGGTAGGGTCTCCATGATCTGACACTCCACTCCTGTTCACATTCGTCAGAAATTAGCAAAAACACCCTGAAGGTCGTGTGACTAGGGCCTTTTGTCGGGTAGATTGTTTGCTGGGTGCAAGTCATTCGATGTGACGTCACTTCGGCGACTTGCGCGTTGATGAGGATGAAATGATGATGATTAGGACAACACAACACCCAGTCCCTGAGCGGAGAAAATATCCAACCCAGCCGGGAATCGAGCCCTGTCCCTTAGGACTGACAGTCAGTCCCATTGACTACTCAGCTACCGGGGGTGAACACCCTGTGTGTGTGTTAGCGTCACTAGAAAAAATTTCTGGGGCTAGGAGTGGACTCTTATTCTATGACAGACGGCTTCGGTGTTTAGCTGTACAAAATTTGTTTAATTTCTGTATTGTTGTCAAAGAAGCACACAGGTTTACACACAGATTATGACAGGATTATTTCAGGACTGTTGTCAAGATAATGTATTATGTCCTGATTAGCAGAAATAACACTGAACACAACAATATCAAATTTAAATAGTAGGTTCTCTACATTTTTTCTTACTTCTAGACATTGAAGCTTTGTCTGAGTTGGTCAATATTACAACAAATCATCGGATTCCGGTTCTAAGTTCAGTATTATTTAGGATGACAATGAAGTCTATGGAGGATGGTTAACTTTTGTGACAAGATGAACAACAGATTACTCAAGGATGCTTATGTTCACAGTGGACTCAAGGTGGTGATCCAACACTTTTACGCCTGTGCCAGCGGTATTTACCTTCAGGTGCGACGTGCTGTCGGCTGCAAGGCAGCTCTTGCCCTCTGAAAATCCTATTAAAAAAACTAATCAAAATCAATACTGTCATTATCAGCTGAAACTGTCCTATGTTTCTCATTAGGCACGAAAACGTGCACTCATCCCTACTCTGCAAAATATGGCGATATACACCTCTTTTGGTGCCCTACAGGGTGTGATACTCCTTGTTCTACACTTGACGCTGCTTCAGAGAAGAGTCCCCCAAAGTTTTTGGTATTGTGTGTTTCGTAGCAAACTGTCCCCAATTGTGTCCTTTCGTGCTTCACGTCACGGCTTTTTCAGAGGAATGGGAGTGTTCTTTCATCTTGTTGAAACCACCCCACCAGTCGATAAGGACCTACCTTTAAACATCGTCGAAATACCACCACTTTTATTCCTTCCGAGTTTATTTGAGCCAATTGGACATTTTGTGCCTGCTCCTGACGCCTAAAAGTTACATGTGTACATCACAGTAGCGCCTCGGACCTTCCACGTGATCAGTTGCGTATCTGGCCTGTTTGTATCCATCTGGAAATTCCCCAACGCAGTTTTCTAAAGAATTTCTCCGTCGCAGAGAGCGCTGGGCCGCTACCTGCTCCTCTCTATGTAACGCCCGGCGCTTTAGTTGTCTCCTGTTAGAAGCCTTTCGTTGTATGCAAGCTGTGACCGTGCAACTCGCGTCTTTCCCCAAACTAAAACGTTTCTTCCAGCAGCTTTTTTCAACTTTTGCCCATTGACATGCAGGATTGGGGTCAAATCGAGTGTCATTCCTTCTGGCATTATATATTGTACATTTTGATGGGCGAATTTGCTCAAACTCACCGAAGTATGTCAGGTCACATATCCATATACTCGTTACAACGCATAAAATCTCATGTAAGGTGCGAAATCAACATTCATTCAGGCTGCCACCTTACATCCAGAATGAGAGTTTAGCATGCTAACCATTCATGGTTGTTAAGGAAACGTATGACGAGAGCAGCATTGATATATTGTACCATTAATTTTGCATTTCTTCCAGCTGTTCACTGATGGTAAACCACTCTTACAGGTATGTAGAACTAAGGAGAGGACAGTAAGCTGCCGAGTCCATATCATGTCTTTCAGTAAGTTGCATACAAATTCTCATAACATCTGCATACGATTGTTGCGGGCTATAGTGACCCGATACAAACATAGCAGGTCATTCCTGATTTTTACGCTGTGCTCCTTCCGGAGTACTAAGTTAGCGCCCAAATGCTGAAGTCATACTTGTAATATTACACACAAAGTGGATTAAGCAGGAAGAAAGAGATAATTTCATTCATTTAAATGTGTCTTATAGTTGATACGTTATCGATCTGGAGTACTTCAGATATGCATACAGTATTTTTGTTGTACCTCTTTGCATTACGACGATATTGAAGCAATTGCAATCAATAATTTTAACCACTCCACTTTTAGGGAAAGTTAGTTTCCCAATTTTTTCTCAGAAATGTTAAAAATATGGCTACTCTAAAGTTACCACTGTTCCTACTGAATTCACGTTGGATGGATCTTGCTTTTGGCTACGGAAAAGACAACTTGTCTTATTGCTGGACGCTTAGTTGTTAAAGAAACCAAGCAAGAGCAAAATACCTCACTCTGGTCATTCCGCTTTTCTATTTCCAGTTGGGATAAAAATAAAAACAGGTTTCCATATGTTGAAAATCATACCTCCGTACATTTCCAATGGTTTGTATTAACCAATTACACCAGCCCCTCTCCTCACTATCGGTCTGCGGAATTGGTTACTCAGTGTTTGAGTGGGTTGGGAGGTGTTTCCAGTGGTGATGTTAGGTGACAGGGCAGTCTGTCGTCGTAAACTCTTCCCATTTAGTCTTTATTTGAACATTATGATATAGTGTAAATGAAAATATTTAATAGTTACGTGAAAATACTATCTGTAAGGAGTGAACTAAAAATAAAAAGGGGTTAATACCACGAATCTGAATCTTCAGTTTTACCAACGAAAACAATCTAGGTCGGTTGTAGATTCATACACGTTTTGAAATGGAAGCCAACCTTTGATTGTGAAGCCACACACACACACACACACACACACACACACACACATTATAAACGCTGGAGCCATCACATTACCAAAGATGACAGACGCCATTAGTTATCGATCGTAAAAATTACTGAACAACGGGTGAGATAGCAGTAACTCCGTCCGCCTGCCTTTTGAGAAGGGAGACACCAGGAATTCAGGCAGAATTTGTGCAAAAACGTCCAGCTCTGTTTTCAAGGTTAGTTGCTAGTTTCATCTCAACTGCTTCCTTAATGACACTATCCCAATAGCTGGAAGTGCAAACCAAAGTATCCCTGTTGTTATATTCCGTAGAATGACCGATGCGAAAGCACTGTTCTGCAACAGCCGATTTGCTCGGCTGTTACAAGCCTATGTGACGCTTAATCCCGGCGCACGGTTGGTCGGTAGCGCAACGTATGTTTTATTTGTCTTTCACTGTATCTATACTAACGGAAGGTGACCCCAACATTGATTAATTTAGTTGACAAACTCTCAGGGTCTGGAATGAAGTAGGACCTGTGAACCAAGTTACGAAGTACCCCTTCACGATGAGTCGGGTGGTGACAACTATGAGCCTGTAGATAGAAGTCAGTGTGAGTATACTTCCTATAAACAACAAGTCCCAACGTCCCATCAACCGTTCTCCTGACCAACATGTCAAGGAAGGGAAGCCATCCTTATCAATCTTCATCCTGAAACGAGTATTCGGGCAGATGGAACCCAGGAGTTCTAAAGAGTCATTCCAATTCTTCCTGCCATGAGGCCAAACAGCAAAATTATGCTCTACATATCTGAAAAAAACATCATTGCCCTGCTCCAAGGCACGTTCCTCGATGTCTTCCATAAACAAATTTGCAACAATAATTGGCAACGGGCTTTCTATTGCAACACCATCTTTTTCCTCGTATCTACATCTACATCGATACTCCGGAATCAATCTTACGGAATGTGACGGAGGGAGTTCCGTACCAGTACCAGTCGTTTGCTTTTTTTGTTACACTCGCAGATATAAGGACGGAGAAACGACCGTTTATATGCCTGCGTATGAGCCCCAATTTCTCGTAGCTTATCTTCGTGGTCCTTATGCGCAATGTATGTTGGAGGCCACAGAATCGTTCTGCAGTCAGTACTGGTTACTGAATTAAAAAGTAAGTGGACTTGAACACATGTTCGTTAATTCATCACCACACCTAACCTCAATCAATCGACCCTTTAGCAACACACTACCGTACAGAACACTACACAAGGCAGGGAAGCTCGAAACACATTAATTCATTCTTGAGCGGTCGAAAGTAAATATTTGGTGTATTGTATTTGATAATTTACAGCAGTCAGTTATGACTTTACTTGCCGTGTGATTGCCAAAGTGACGCAAACTGGATGCATTTTAACTTGACTAGGATCAGTATTAATGTAGGACCAACATCACCAAGTGAGGTGGAGCGGTGATAAAACACTGCTATTGCACTCTTGCTCTCAGTACAGATTGGTTTCAGTTCCTCGTCGCGCTTTCGAAGTACGCGTTTTCTGTAGATTCCCTGAATCCCCTAAATAAAAGAGAAGAATGGGTCGTTTTGAAAAAACGCTGCTAATTTCTTTCCCTTCCTTCAACTCAAGGTTGTGCAACATCTCTTACAACCTCGCCGTCAAAGGCAAGTTAAACACTAATTTCCATATTCGCCATGACTTCACCTGGTCGCTGTTCTGCACTAATTAGTGACTTAAAGCTCCTAGTGGTTATCCACCTCGGCAGATACAGTTTTCTCGGCTCTAAGGTCCTATCGATGTATCTAGTTGGGGAATGGAGCTTCTGCTCAATGAATTAGCACACTACGCTGCAAATGTTGCTTTGCTTGCCACCGGGATAATGGCAGACGACGACATCACACGTGGTGCTGAAGAACGTACTTCATGCTCTGCTTTGCTGCCAACAGAAGACTACACAACCTAGTAAATATAACCAGGAGCCCAACTGATGGACAGCGACAGGAATTTTGTGCAGTAATAACCCCTTAAAGTAAATGCGTATCTGCACTATGGCTTAAAACATTCTTGTAGAACATGCGCGTTAAATATACAAATTGAAAAAAAACGTGTCACATATTGTTATAGATGCTCATTCTGGTCCAAATTAGAATAAAATGCTGTAGAAAAATGCAGGGTGATCACCTAAAACTTGCACCGCAAATATTGCGGAATTGGAGAATGCTACTGATGTGGTGTTTTCAGAGAAAGTGTTATTAGTCAGCGGCTCGTACTGCTAGCCAATAAACAGATTGTAATAATACTTATGAAGTGTATTTTTTGTGCAAACATACACTTTTTAAATGGAACAATGGACTAAATGTAAGGTAAACTGGACTGCCAGAAGTGTTTGTTACAGGACTCTACTGCGAGTAATTTATGAGATATCGTCTTCTGAAAAGTTTAGACACCGACACTTATTTGTGCTCTTCAACCCACGCAGTTGCTAGATACGATGTTGTTATGTTTGCTTACTGTGTGCTGGTGTGCTCCTTGAGTGCATTTTGACTTGCTAGTCAGTTGTATGTGACAGTCCAAGCAGTAGGTCGTGAGTGGACGATAGGGTTTAGCAATGCTGAAAAAGCCGACATCCTCATGGTGTATGGAAAGTGTAGGAAGAATACAGTTCGTTCTTGTACGGTGTATGCGGCAAAATATCCCAATAGATGTCAACCATCTCGACAATTATTTATCAACCTCTTTAACTAGTTGCGTGAAAGTGGTAGCGTAGCACCTAAACACCGTAACAGAAGCAAACAAGTGACGACAGAAGAGGGGGAAACTGACGTTCTTGCAGCTGTTGCAGCTGATCCGCACTTTAGCTCCCACGAAACAGCACGAGTAACTGAAATGAATCAGGCGAATGTCCTACGCATTCTCGACTGACATATGTTCCATCCCTATCACATTTATCCCCACCAAGAGTTGCATGGAAGCAGTTATGAGAATCGTGTTAACTTCTGTACATGAGCATTAAGACAGAATACTCCAGATGTATCATGTATCTTGTTTAGTGATGAACCCGCATTTACAAATCGTGGCCAGTTAAACCGCTGAAACATGCACTACTGGTCTGTTGACAGTCCCTTTTGGCTTGGTCAGGTGGAACGTCAGGATTCATGGAGTGTAAACGTGTGATATGGGGTAGTGAAACAAAAGCTCATAAGCCCGCTTTTTTTCATATACGGAGCACTGAACGCCACAAGTAGCGCAGCCTCCTAACGGACCATCTTCCACGGATGCTAGAAAACGTTCCTCTGCAGACTACAAGAACCTATGGTACCAACAAGATGGCTGTCCAGCCCACAGTGCATAAAGTGGACTGGACGCGTAGGACCTGTACGTTGGCACACCCGTTACCCGATTTGACGTCTGTAGATTTTTCCTGTGGCTGACGCTGAAAGATGCTGTCGACAAGGACATACCAATTACACACGATGATATACACTGACGTGTTACTGCAGCCTGCTTGCACGTCTCCACTGAAATGCTAGCACGTTAGCAGCAGCCTTTTTATGCCAGACTGGGAGCTTGGATTGCTGCTGCCGGCGGTCATTTTGGATACAACCTGTGATGGTCAATTGTCTCGTTAATGTTGAGAATTCACTTACCAAGTGTATGAACTTGTGTTATTCCATAGTGTGTGCTACCACAGACATTGAACAAGTGTTAGTGTGCGAAGTTTTCAAAATACAATATCTCGTAAACGAATCGCGCTAGAACCCTGCAACAAACACTATTGACATTCTAATTTACCCTACTTTTAGTGTTTTTTAATATCAATAAGAATTGTTCCATTTTGAAAGTGTATGTTTGCACAGAAAATACGCTCTCTAAGCATTATTACTATCTGTCGATTGGCTAACAATCCGAGCCCCTGGCTTTCAATCCATTCCGTGGAAACCGCACATCAATATCACTTTCTATTTTCGCAGTACCTGCGGTGCAAGTTTTAGGTGATTCACGTCTTACAGGTTGGGGCAAACAAAAGTGGCCTGGAGAACAGAGTTCCAGGATACAAGAAACACAGCAGAGGAAAGAAAATACAGCACTAACCTGACTATAGCAGATGTGGAAAGTGACCACCAATCATCTATTGGCACTTCTGGGCCCTAGTCAGCACGTTGACTGTTGGAATCGTGGCAGTCTCATACAAAATTTTTTGCTACTGTTCTTGAAGAGTATGAGCCTTGTTGCGATACATCTTAGACCTGAGGGCTCCCCACACAAAGTAATCATATACTGATAGATCAGGTGACCTAGGTGGCCAACTAGGGCCGTGAAGGCTGACCACTGGTAAAATCTCTGTCAAGGGTGAAGATTGTGTAAATGTGCTCCAAAGTTCAGTGTGGATGACTTGGAGGGGATGGGAGGGGGGGGGGGGGGAAGCGTACACGTTGTGTGCGCGTCACGGGGTACAGTCACGTCCAATGATATCCACTCCTCTGACCTACTTTTATTTGCCCTCTCTGTATATGTAAACCGGTACTTATTCATAAGTGGACCATTCCGTCCTGCAGTCTTTCTTTTGACACCAAAATACGTGTTGGACGTGGATACCACTCATTGTTGTATAACCTTCTGCTCTTCTTCTCAAAGAAGCAAAATATTTTAGGAATACAGCTGGCAGTCTTCAGATTCAGTCACATGTGTGGGATACACTTTCCTTTAACGTGTCCACGTTATCGAAGATTGTGGAACACACCAACGCCTTTAAATGTCACCATGCCCAGAAATGTAAGGGATGAACTTCAGGCGAACAGCAAAGCCATGCTTCTTATCTCCTTGACCAGTTTTCCGTTCATTTAACGTTTGCTATAGGCACTGTTGTATAGAGCATAGAAAAGAGGACGATACCTCATTGTGAGTAAGCGACATTCATTTTCTTTCTGCAAAGATATTCTCCAATAGGGCGGGTAATTTGTTGCGCAGAAACCAGTGATGGTTGTATGTCGTTAACTTTTACGGTAAAGTGTATGGTTCTTTGAGTCTGTCTCCCACAATTAAAGAGCTCACATTGATACTGAAGTGAACTTGATCCAATGCTTTCATGATTTATCGAGGATTTTCAACTGCCCACACCTGTTATTGTTGTAATTTATTATCCCACTCTTTGTGAGTACCAGCTTCTCCGCATATAAAATTGCAATCTGCGAACTGCGTATCTTCAGTGATCCTTCTTACAATCCACTCGCATGACGTTAATCTGACATAGTGGTCTTGTGGTTTAAGATCCTTGAAACTCTGCTAATTGCTACGGATCAAGCAAATACTCATCCAAAACTGACGGCGCAATAGGAGATCTGGGCACGTATTACTGTAGAGGGAAGAAATGACAACAGTATTGCAAAAAATACTTGAGTATTAATTGTTACCAGTAACACGTGGTTGACCGCCTATGAATGACCCAGATAGAACGCTGCTTCAGGGGGATAGTGGGGAGTGGTGGTGGTGGTGGGTGTCTTCAAGATGGTCGTTGCCTCCACGCAGGTCGCGTAATATCATGGAGTGCTGCTACTCCTAATTTAATTAACAGAGTGGATGAGACTTACGTGAGGTAGCGCTGACCACTACAGCGGCTGGACAAAAATATGGAGTCACCGGGAGATATGCATGCTTCAACGTAACTGCAGATGCTAGCCTGCAGATTGCGCTGTTTTACTTAACCAGGAACGGCAACTGTGCAGCGTCCTCAATACATTTCAAGTGTTAGTTGTGGTCACAACAGTGCTCTGTGTAGTTGCGAAAGCATTGTGTGTGAGCCCATTGAATTCGAATGTAGAAATATGGTTGGTGCTCATATGGTGGGTGGTTCCATAACAAAGATAGCCGAAGAGTTTGGCGTTTCAGGAGGCACCGTGCCGTATAATTTATACAGGAAAAAGGAGAAAACATCATCAGTTAAGTTACAACGGGCACCGTGATGCTTGCAGACTGTAATTGAAGAGGGTTGTGACGAAAACTAGGACGACGAGAGATGCAAATGCCACTGCAGCACTCACGAACCCAGCCAGCCATAAAACAACACGAAGGGTGTCCATAAGGAAGGAAAATTCATGGTAAACTGGAATTCCAAAACCACTCATCAGTAATGCAAATGCCGTGAACACGAAAACGTGGTGCCAAAGCCATAAAATCTGGACTGTTAAGGAATTATTTAGGTCGGATGAGTCTTGTCTCACACTGTTTCCCAGTTCTGGCCGAGGTTACGTCCAAAGAGTGAGACATATCAGGGATTCGGTCATGATCTGAGCAGCCACGTTGCGCTATTCAATGGGGCCCATAGTTACTCTGCAAGGTCGCATTACTGCCAATGATTTTGTCACCATTTTGTATGATCTGGTGCGTCCTATGGTACAGTGTTTGTTCCCAACGGTGACGCTGTGTTCCAATGTGATTGGGGCTTGTTTTCAAAGCTCACATCGGCCAGGAGTCGTTTTGTGAGCATGTGGATAAATTCACCACAATCACCATATCCGAATGATAATGAGCCTTTGTGGTCGACTTTGGAGAGAGATTGCGTGGTTGCTATCCACCTTCATCATCGGTACTTGAACATTGCCCTAATTTGCAGATAGACTGGTATAAGATTTCCTTGTATGTGACACAAGAACTGTATTTATCCATTCCGAGATGGTTCAAATGGCTCTGAGAAGTATGCGACTTAACTTCTGAGGTCATCAGTCGCCTAGAACATAGAACTAATTAATCCTAACTAACCTAAGGACATCACACATAGCCATGCCAGAGGCAAGATTCAAAACTGCGACCGTAGCGATCGCTCGGCTCCAGACTGTAGCGCCTAGAACCGCACGGCCATAATGAGACGATAGGTTTCCTACTGGTGACCTATTGGTTCATTTTATATCCTCCTTTCAAGACACTCTCCATTCCTTATTTTGAATGTTAATGGGGCGTGTTTCTGGTTGTTCCATAACATTGTCCATATCCTGTATATGTTACCCCAAATCGTCTTACACCACGGAGAGGAAATGGTCTCCTGTTATGAGCGCATAAACAGTTACATTGTTAATCTCACAATACTGGTAGATCTACAGTGTTACTGTTGTGGTTGTTGCTGTCTTAAGTCCAGGGACTGGTTTGATGCAGCTCTCCATGCTACCCTATCGTGTGCAAGCTTCTTCATCTCCCAGTACCTACAGCAACCTACATCCTTATGAACCTGCTTAGTGTATTCATCTCTTGGTCTCCCTCTACGATTTTTACCCTCCACGCTGCCCTCCAATACTAAACTGGTGATCCCTTGATGCCCCAGAACATGTCCTACCAACCGATCCCTTCTTCCAGTCAATTTGTGCCACAAATTTCTCTTCTCCCCAATTCTGTTCAATACCTCTTCATTAGTTAGGTGATCTAATCTTCAGCATTCTTCTGTAGCACCACATTTCTAAATTTTCAATTCTCTACTTGTCCAAACTATTTATCGTCCATGTTTAACTTCAATACATGGCTACACTCCATAGAAATACTTTCAAAAACGACTTCCTGGCACTTAAATCTATACTCAATGTCAACAAATTTCTTTTCTGCAGAAACGCTTTCCTCGCCATTGCTAGTCTACATTTTATATCCTCTCTACTTCGACTATTATCAGTTATTTTGTTCCCCAAATAGCAAACCTCATTTGCTACTTTAATTGTCTCATTACCTAATCTAATTCCCTCAGCATCACCCGACGTAATTCGACTACATTCCATTATTCTCGTTTTGCTTTTGTTGATGTTCATCTTATATCTTCCTTTCAAGACACTGTCCATTCCGTTCAACTGCTCTTCCAGGCCCTTGGCTGTCTCTGACAGAATTACAATGTCATCGGCGAAACTCAAAGTTTTTCTTTCCTCTCCAAGGATTTTAATTTCTACTCTGAATTTGTCTTTTGTTTCCTTTACTGCTTGCTCAATATACAGATTGAATGACATCGGCCGGCAATAGCATTATAATATCGAAGACTTCGCAAGAGTTATAGAGAGTGTCTTGAAAGGAGGATATAAAATGAACCAATAGGTCACCAGTAGGAAACCTATCGTCTCGGTATGGCCGTGCTAGGTAGAACTGTATTTATCCATTCCGAGATGGTTCAAATGGTTCAAATGGCTCTGAGAAGTATGCGGTAGCACCACATTTCGAAATTTTCAATTCTCTACTTGTCCAAACTATTTATCGTCCATGTTTAACTTCCATACATGGCTACAATCCATAGGTAGGCGGTAGGCTACAACCCTGTCTCACTCCCTTCCCAACCACTGCTTCCCTTTCACGCCCCTCGACTCTTATAACTGCCATCTGGTATCTGTACAAATTATTAATAGCTGCGGAGCGGTTATAGGAGAGTTGTAAGTTCTAGGGGACTGAAGACCTCCGAAGTTAAGTCCCATAGTGCTCAGAGCCATTTTTTTTGTTAATAGCCTTTCGCTCCCTGTATTTTACCCCTGCCACCTTCAGAATTTGAAAGAGAGTATTGCAATCAACATTGTCAGAAACTTTCTCAAATGCTAGAAATGTAGGTTTGCCTTTCCTTAATTTTCTTCTAAGATAAGTCGTTGGGTCAGCATTGCCACACGTGTTCCGACATTTCTACGGAATCCAAACTGATCTTCCCCGATGTCGGCTTCTACCAGTTTTTCCATTCGTCTGTAAAAAATTGCGCGTTAGTATTTTGCACCTGTGACTTTTTAAACTGATAGTTCGCTAATTTTCGCATCTGTCAACACCTCCTTTCTTTGGGACTGTAATTATTATATTCTTCATGAAGTCTGAGGGTATTTCGCCTGTCTCATACATCTTGCTCACCAGATGGTAGAGTTCGGTCAGAGCTGGGTCTCCCAAGGCTATCAATAGTTCTAATGGAATGATGTCTACTCCCGGGGCCTTGTTTCGACTTAGGTCTGTTAGTGCTCTGTGAAACTCTTCACGCAGTATCAGATCTCCGATTTCATCTTCATCTACATCCTCTTCCATATCCATAGTATTGTCCTCAAGTACCTCGCCCTTGTATAGACCCTCTATATACTCCTTTCGCCTTTCTGCTTTCCCTTCTTTGTTCTGAACAGGGTTTCCATCTGAGCTCTTGATATTCATACAAGTCGTTCTCTTTTCTCCAAAGGTCTCTCTAATTTTCCCGTTGGCGGTATCTATCTTACCCCTAGTGAGATATGCCTCTACATCCTTACATTTGTCCTCTAGTTATCCCTGCTTAGCCATTTTGCACTTCCTGTCGATCTCATTTTTGAGACGTTTGTATCCCTTTTAGCCTGCTTCATTTACTGCGTTTTTATATTTTCTCCTTTCATCAATTAAATTGATTCCAAGCCGGGTTGGGGATTTCCTCTGCCCGGGGACTGGGTTGTGTTGTCCTCATCATTTCATTATCGTCATTATCATTCGTGACAGTGACTGGCTTGGACTGTGCAAAACTTGGACTGCGTAGAAATTGGGGTTTCGACGGGCGCTGATGACCTTGCAGTTGAGCGCCCATCAAATCCAACATCATCATCATCGTCTTCATATGGAATACTGGGAGCAGTTCAAGATTGATAACCATAAGCAAATTCGTAATAAAAACGTACTTATCTTTAGACCCACTGTCTTTATTTATAAAAGAGCTCATGTTTATCAGTTTTTGTGTAACTTATTGTTATGATAATGATTTACTAATAGTAAAAATATTGTGTATTGGTTGTAATATAGACTGATATATAGGGCTCAAAATAAAGAAAACTTTAGAAAAAGGAGTAAATTATATATAGACAAAATTTAGCAATGACTGTAAATAACTGCTAAATAACGGAGTTAAGACATAGAGGACAGGTAGAAGGAAGATCATCACTTTATGAAGTTATGTATGCATGTTTGGTGACTGTTGTTTCGGACATGTCTGAAAGAACAGACATCACGCCCAATCGGTAGCTGTGATACATACTATGTAAATCGAAGTGAGAGGGGGGAGATAGGAACGGAAATGGAAGGGACTACTGATACAAGCTGCATCATTTTTACTCGTCGCCGCTGATGCCGCACGAAGTCCTGATGCAGCTGATATCAATAGTCCCTTGCCTTTCCTTTCTCCCCCCTCTTCCTCCAATTTACATGTTATGTATGCATTACACATTGTCTGACAAAAAAAGTAAATCATCCAGAAGACATGAGATCGGATGTCAGTCTAATTTCGTACACGTACACACTATCGACGGGTACGTAAATGACTAGATTTACAATTCTCTGTGATTGATTTAATGACCACCAGAGTGCATTACTGTTTTTCCTGAGTAGCATTAGTCACGGGTCCGTTAGGATATGGAAGGCACTTGAACAGCGTTAGATGTTGAAAGAACACTATGAAGGACTCGAAAATGCCACATATGCAAGCGACTAGCTTATCAGCGCCTAACAGGGGCTGAAAGGGGCGTCATTATAAACCGCTATTCGGTAGGCTGGTAAAAAGCGCTATATCCAGATTTGTTGCACTTTTAGGTGCGACAGAGAGCCAATGTTGGACTCCATGGAATTGGTAGGGCAAGGGCGAGCGTTATAGACAGGGTCCGGTCGACCACATCTGGCCACTATAAGAGAAGATCGCCGTATTGTGCACCAAGCACATCGTAACCCTTTTATATCTGTGTTGCCATCCGAGAAGAAGTAATGGACTTCCTGCGACATTTTATCATCTCACACCATTTGCTGCAGATTTACACGGCCTTCTACGGAATGACCGTTCCATGCGTAGACTGGTGCCATGACAGGGAAGCATGTTTTGCTGATAAACAGCCTTACATTGTTTTCCGCGATGAATCGTGGTTCTGCAAAACTCCGTATGACCACCTTCTCGAATATCACGGCGACCAGAAGTGATATCGCATTCTTCCAATGTTTTGGAGAGCCACAGCGGTATTACTTCTGTCGTCAAGATCTGCTGAGCCGCCAGGTATGAGTTCAGGATCCGACTGGTAGTGACTGACGGAACTCTGACGACTCAATGGTACGTCACGGACATCGAGATTTCACCATGTGTTATCTCTTATGCGACAGTATTGTTTTGCCATTTGTACAGTGCTCTATGAGCTATCTATGTGATACCGAGGTACTCACGTGGCCAGCAAGATCCCCAGGTCTGTCCTCGACAGAGCATGCATGGGACTAGCTCGGGTGTCAACTTCACGCCAGTGTCATAATCTAGTATGTCAAGGACCACTTACAACATACGTGCAGCAGCTTCCCTCAGAATAGGATCGAGGGGCTTTGTGACACCCTTCCTAAGTGAATCAGTGCATGAACCCATTCCAGAAGGGTTCCAACGTTTTACTGATAAGTGGGCTCATGGAGCAAAGTTCTTCGTTAATTTGACTCGATTTTGGGAACAGTGAAATAACATCACATCCCGTCACAAAGTGTGAAGTTTTATTTCGTTTGGCACTCGAGGGAAACTCAGCCCTTATGAGGCCACTTGATGAGCTACTTCATTGAGAAGTAGCGGCTCTCGTCACAAAAGGTGACGGTGGACGCGGACCGCACGCTCCACCATACCCGAATGCAGTGATGCCTAAGGGTCTGAGGAAGACACGGCCGTCGATTGTACCGTTGGACTTTCCGAAGCCTGTTCCGAAGGAGTTTTAGTGTACATATAGCGGAAGTATGATAAACAGGAGATAGGGGCAACATGATTAAACACCAAAGCTGGCAACACGATAGATGCACGTCGATCATTTTCTTTATTTTGATCTTGTGGGTGGAAACTTGTATCCATATATTCAGGAAATTTATCCAACTCCTTTAGGCGTCGTGCCGAAAAAATATACACACATCTGTTACAATGCTTGAGCTTCGATCCAAAATTGTTAATATAGGTGTACGATCCATGAGAGCTTAGCGGACAAGATGCTTCCCAGCCCACGCTGTACTTACACTGAGTGATCCAGCAGTTGCAGCAGGCTCCAATTGAGTCTCATATTGGCTGCAACTGAGTTTCATGTGGCCAGAGGTTCAACGCACAGGTGTCATTGTCGCAGCAGCGTTTCGTAGTATCTCGTCATACCCTCCCTTAAGAGGGTTGGGGGGTTGTTTTGGGGAAGGAGACCAGACAGCGAGGTCATCGCTCTCATCGGATTAGGGAAGGATGGGGAAGGAAGTCGGCCGTGCCCTTTCAGGGGAACCATCCCGGCAGTTGCCTGGAGCGATTTAGGGAAATCACGGAAAACCTAAATCAGGATGGCCGGACGCGGGATTGAACCGTCGTCATCCCGAATGCGAGTCCAGTGTCTAACCACTGCGCTACCTCGCTCGGTCCTCCCTTAAGAATTCACACACATTTGGACATTTTTTACGTCATACCCTTATATGAAAACTTCGTTTCTGGTAGAGCGGTCTTTTTGAACCAATCAAAATCACTGACCTGCTGATTTTGTGCTCTTTGAAGCCAAAGGCTCTTTCTGGCAGTAGTTTTCATGTTTGTACTTAGTCTGACTGCAGTTCATTGGCTAAACATCAGCCTTGTTCAGATTCAGTCGGGCCATGTTTCTGGTGGTTGCAGTTTCACTAATGTTATGAACAAAGTGATACACCTACGATGCGCAGGAACTAATACCGAGAATCTGATAGCCACTCATGCTGTGTTTCATTCCTCCGATTTTAGCAGGAGGTGTAGGGGTTTCGCAGAACTGAACAAGTTAGCAGTGACCTTCGCACTGCAGACTAAGGTGTCAATAGTATTTTCCCAGAGAGATGTATACAAACTCAAACTGAAAATGATTCAAATGGCTCTGAGCACTATGGGTCTCAACTTCTGAGGTCATCAGTTCCCTAGAACTTAGAACTACTTAAACCTAACTAACCTAAGGACATCACACACATCCATGCCCGAGGCAGGATTCGAACCTGCTACCGTAGCGGTCTCGCGGTTCCAGACTGTAGCGCCTAGAACCGCACGGCCACTACGGCTGGCTCAAACTCAAACCTTACTAAGTAACGGTAGTGTTTCGACTGACCAGTCCAGATGACTTTCCTCGACATGAGTACAGCAACTGTCTGTTGCAACCTGTGAGAGAATAACGTTGACATTTTCTATATCTCTGATAAAGCGTACCTACAGTTATTCGCGTTAAGTGCACCCGAAGAACAATCAGCGATGGAGTTCTGCAAAGCGTCGTAAGTTATACCAAGAGTCTTGGCATCATATTAAACCGGGGTTTTGATGTACTGTTAGTATAAGGGGTGATCAAAACCCACATTAACCCATTGCCTACATGTCAGTGTTTGTATACCAACAACGGAGTCACGCTGGGTTGCATGTACGGTGTTGCAACGCCATATTACGGAAAAGTTTTGATCGACCCTCATATAAGATTTACAGGAGCGATCTCTTCCCACCAAACCACAAATTCTGACAAGTAGATTGATTTCCAAAACATTGTGATAGTGACCACCGAGGGAGTAAATGTGAGCTGTTGGGTTCGCAGGGAAGTGACGGGGGACTGATACCGTATAAGCGGAAAAAAAGAAGGAAGAAAGATTAGGGTCACAATCCCATCGACAAACAGGTCATTATAGACCTATCTCAAGCTCAGATTATTCGATGATGGGGAAGGAAATCGATCCTTCACTGTCAAACCAACCATCCCGTCATTTGCTTTTGGTAATTTAGGGAAATCATGGATAAACCTAAATCTTAATGGTCACGTGGGTACCTCAGAATCACATATATAGCTCATAGAGACATGTGCCAAGTGTGGACGAGGAGTGTCCTAGTGAAAAATGGCGCAACAATACTGTCGCATGAGAGATAGCACCTGATGAATCTTGATGTCCGTGATGTACCGTTGAGTCGTCAGAGTTCCCTCAATCACTACCAGTCGTGACCTGAAGTCATACCTGATGGCGCAGGAGATATTGACAACAGAAGTAATACCACTGTGGTTCTCCCAAACATTGGAAGAATGGAATATCACTCCTGGTCGCGGTGATATTCGTGTAATTTGTTCATTCGAGGTTTTGCAGAACCTCGGTTCATCACGGAAAACAGTGCAAGGCTATGTATCAGCAGTACATGCTTCCCTGTCACGGCACCACTCCTGACCCAACCGTTCGCGTTGTCTTGTTAATGCACGGAACGGTGAGGGCTGTGTAAGTCTGCAGCAAATGGTGAGAGATGACAGAATGTTGCAGGGAGTCCATTACTTCTTCGCGGATGACAAACACAGACGTAAAGGGTTACGATGTGCATGTTTGTACTTATTCTGACTGTAGGTCTTTGGCTATACATCAGCCTTGTTCAGATTGACTCGGGCCATGTTTCTGGTGGTTGCAGTTTCACTAATGTAATGAACCAAGTGTTACACCTACGATGCGCATTCGTCTTCCCGAATGCAAGTCCAGTGTGCTAACCACAGTGCCACCTCGCTCGATAAGCTGAACAGAGACAAATTATTCTAGCGACAATACTGACCGCAGATTGAGAAACCCAGGGAAATTAACGACTTTGACAAAGTGCAGATCGTTATGTCCCGACGCGCAGGAATGGGCATCGCGCAAACGCGAAGCTAGTCTATTGTTAGCGTACTACTCTTTTGAAAATGTATGGAAAGTTGTTGAAAGTTAGTGAAACCACGAGTAGGTGACAATATGTGGTACGCTCACATCTCATCAAAGGACGTGGAGGTCGGAGGCTTGCCCATTTGTAAAGGAGAATAGGTGGACATCTGCGGAAGATCTGACGGCAGAAATGGGGAGGTGTTTCGGATGTGTTTCGCAGCACATCTTTCAGCTATATTGTTGAGCACGTTGCTTCGCAGCAGATGATCCCTTCGTGTTCTCATATTGACCGAGTGACATCGACAGTTACGATTGTAGTAGCCACGGGTCATCGAGTTTGGACCCTGGATCAATGGAAACGCGGCGCCCTGTCGGGTGAACCACGTTTCTTCTTACACCCGACAGGTGTTCGTGTCTGGATACGCAGTCATCCCGGTGCTCGAAACATGCACATGCCAAGGACGTAGACCAGTTGGAGCAGAATTACGGCCGGCCGCTGTGGCCTAGTGGTTCCAGGCGCTTCAGTCCAGAACCGCGCTGCTGCTACGGTCGCAAGTTCGAATCCTGCCTCGGGCATGGATGTGTGTGATGTCCTTAGGTTAGTTAGGTTTAAGTAGTTTTAAGTCTATGGGACTGATGACCTCACATGTTAAGTCCTATAGTGTTTAGAGCCATTTGAGCAGAATTACGCTAGCAGAGACGTTCATCCTTTTAGTAATCGAAGGCACCATGACAGTTGTGGATAATGTTAACGTTTGAGCGGACCACCTGCATCCCTTCGTGTCTGATGGTTCAAATGGCTCTGAGCCGTATTGGACTTAACATCTATGGTCATCAGTCCCCTAGAACTCAGAACTACTTAAACCTAACTAAGGACATCACACAACACCCAGCCATCACGCGGCAGAGAAAATCCCTGACCCCACCGGGAATCGAACCCGGGAACCCGGGCGTGGGAAGCGAGAACACTACCGCACGACCACGAGATGCAGGCGTGTCTGATGTCTTCCCCATTGACGATGGCATCTTACAGCAAATTATCTGTCCACGTCATCAGGCCAGAATCGTGCTACAGTTACTTCCGGAGCTTGATAGTGAACTGACGTTGGCCACCAAATATTCCTGATCTGAACCTGATGAAACTCGTCTGAGACGCTATCGCGCGCCAGATTCACGTCCACAAACCATCGCCCCATAATTTATGGGAAATGTGTCATCTGTCCGTTGATACCTGGTACCAGATATCTACTGAAAGTTGCCAAGTACTTGTAGAATTCGACCCCATAGTATAGCTGCTACACTGCATTCCAAAAGTGGATCAAAGCAATATTTAGCAAGTGATCACAATGATTTGGCTCATTAATGTCATTCATAATCTCCATGTTTCGAGTACAGTAGCAGCAACTGATTTAATAGAATTTAATAATTACGAGTAGCAGGTTGCTATGTTCCAAAGGCTGGGAATTAGTATCACGGAAACAGGATGGTTGTCCGATCTACACGTTGTGCCGCCAATGGGACTGTTCAAATCTGTGCTGTGCAAATGGCCTTAGATTCACTAACGGGTGACAGGACGTCGGACGTCTATAACTCTTCCAAATACGATGACACAAACCACTTGCTCGCTCTGAATTGCAGTATAGGCGGCAACGTAGTGGCATCCTGGGCAGGCAAAGTTGTTTCGGGGCATATCGTTAATAGTAAACTGCTGCAAAGGAACTTCAGAGCACACAAAGCGAACGTATTACATCTAACGGATATAATATCAGTAAGTCACAGTTGCAGTCTGTAAATTCCTGCGAATACCTCGGAATAATATTCAGTAGGGACATGAAATGGAACGATTACATAGGCTCAGTCGTGGGTAAAGCAGATAGACTTCGGTTTATTGGTACAACACTAGGGAAGTGCAATGAGTCCACAAAGGAAATTGCTTACAAATCACTCGTGCGACTCATCTTACACTATTGTTCAAGTGTGTGGGATCTGTATCATATATTATTAGCAGGGGATATTGAATGTATACAGAGAAGGGCAGCGCGAATGATCACAGGGTGTTCCCCGCCGGAGAGTGTCACAGAATTGTTGGGACATCTGATTTGACAGGCTCTTGAAGATAGACGGAAACCATCCCGATAAAGTCTACTAACGAAGTGTCAAGAACCGGCTTTGAATGATGACTCTAGTAATATATCGCTCCCATAGGACAAGATTAGAATAGTTGCAACACGTACACATACTTCCTGCGCTCTTCACGCGAATTGAACGGGGAAAAGTTATAATGACTGGTACAATCGGACGTACAATCTGCCATGCACTTAGCAGTGTTCAAGAGGGTATAGACGTAGATGTACATGACATTCGTTTCACGCATTGAAGTACTACTAACTTTGGTAACTCGCATCTGTGATGCAACGTGTTTAGCTGAGTACAGATGCAGATGTGGATGTAGATGTAGACGTAGTTGGCACCCGTCTCACAGGTAGAAGCATCATTAATTTTGATAACACATATCGCTGCAAAGAAAATCCATGTGCTACTATGGAGAATTATATTCTACATCGCTGAGCTACAAATGTGCGTTCCATGTGACTGACAGCTAACTGCTTTGCCTATTGTCATACCAAATCACGTTACAAGACTGAAGAAACATGAGCTGCCACCTTTAGCGTAATAATTATCTTTGGCTTTATGACCAGGAGGGTTTGTTCAACATTATACAGATCTATAAGATGTATAAATCTAGCATTAGTTGATCGTCATCTACATCTACGCATGTGCTCCAGAAATGACTGTGCAGAGTATTGTGAATAGTACTTAATACGGTATTAGCTAACCCCATCGTATTCTATTCGTGTGTGAAGCGGTAAAAAAGTGACTGTGTGTCGCCGTCCCAGCTGAATCCCACGCTATTCTCATAAGATACACCTGAGGTACGCGACATAAGGAGATGACATATTGCATATTCTTCAGTTTCCAAAATTTACACAATAGGTCTACGCGAAAACAGTGGTCCTTCTGTTTGATGATTTCAGTTTAACGTGCTGCCTCTTGACGCTGGCCGCGGGATCTTCGTCTGACGGTCGCGGAGTGGTAAAATCACTAATCGACCGTCGGTCGAACTTAAAGCGCCAATCGGCAGCAGAAGTGGCCTCGAAGAAATCAACAATTTTATTACCATTGAAGCTTTGTGAGTGTCTCTATTAACCTTTATAATACATTGTATTAGGCTATTACGATCAAAGTATCGTTTCTCTGAATTCCATCGATAAAAGCCCAAAACGCTCGACTCGTATTCTAGTGCAGGGTGCGATATCGTCGTTTGTTGAGTTTTCTCCACATACATACTGCATTGCACAAGATTCACACAACAACTCTAAGTCTTCCATTCTTCACTCTACTCCAAACACCATGTTTTTGTTTAATGTCGCTTTGTAACAGTATCACCAAATATCTAAATGATATGAAAATACACTCCTGGAAATGGAAAACAGAACACATTGACACCGGTGTGTCAGACCCACCATACTTGCTCCGGACACTGCGAGAGGGCTGTACAAGCAATGATCACACGCACGGCACAGCGGACACACCAGGAACCGCGGTGTGGGCCGTCGAATGGCGCTAGCTGCGCAGCATTTGTGCACCGCCGCCGTCAGTGTCAGCAAGTTTGCCGTGGCATACGGAGCTCCATCGCAGTCTTTAACACTGGTAACATGCCGCGACAGCGTGGACGTGAACCGTATGTGCAGTTGACGGACTTTGAACGAGGGCGTATAGTGGGCATGCGGGAGGCCGGGTGGACTTACCGCCGAATTGCTCAACACGTGGGGCGTGAGGTCTCCACAGTACATCGATGTTGTCGCCAGTGGTCGGCGGAAGGTGCACGTGCCCGTCGACCTGGGACCGGACCGCAGCGACGCACGGATGCACGCCAAGACCGTAGGATCCTACGCAGTGCCGTAGGGGACCGCACCGCCACTTCCCAGCAAATTAGGGACACTGTTGCTCCTGGGGTATCGGCGAGGACCATTCGCAAACGTCTCCATGAAGCTGGGCTACGGTCCCGCACACCGTTACGCCGTCTTCCGCTCACGCCCCAACATCGTGCAGCCCGCCTCCAGTGGTGTCGCGACAGACGTGAATGGAGCGACGGATGGAGACGTGTCGTCTTCAGCGATGAGAGTCACTTCTGCCTTGGTGCCAATGATGGTCGTATGCGTGTTTGGCGCCGTGCAGGTGAGCGCCACAATCAGGACTGCATACGACCGAGGCACACAGGGCCAACACCCGGCATCATGGTGTGGGGAGCGATCTCCTACACTGGCTGTACACCTCTGGTGATCGTCGAGGGGACACTGAATAGTGCACGGTACATCCAAACCGTCATCGAACCCATCGTTCTACCATTCCTAGACCGGCAAGGGAACTTGCTGTTCCAACAGGACAATGCATGTCCGCATGTATCCCGTGCCACCCAATGTGCTCTAGAAGGTGTAAGTCAACTACCCTGGCCAGCAAGATCTCCGGATCTGTCCCCCATTGAGCATGTTTGGGACTGGATGAAGCGTCGTCTCACGAGGTCTGCACGTCCGGCACGAACGCTGGTCCAACTGAGGCGCCAGGTGGAAATGGCATGGCAAGCCGTTCCACAGGACTACATCCAGCATCTCTACGATCGTCTCCATGGGAGAATAGCAGCCTGCATTGCTGCGAATGGTGGATATACACTGTACTAGTGCCGACATTGTACATGCTCTTTTGCCTGTGTCTATGTGCCTGCGGTTCTGTCAGTGTGATCATGTGATGTATCTGACCCCAGGAATGTGTCAATAAAGTTTCCCCTTCCTGGGACAATGAATTCACGGTGTTCTTATTTCAATTTCCAGGAATGTATCTATAGTTGGAACATTATGTATGTTACCCTGATAGTTTCGTATTCGTTGACAAACATGTACAAAAATGGTTCAAATGGCTCTGAGCACTATGGAACTTAACATCTTTGCACATCAGGCCCCTAGAACTTAGAACTACTTAAACCTAACTAACCTAAGGACATCACACACATCAACGCCCGAGGCAGGATTCGAACCTGCGACCGTAGCAGTCGCGCGGTTCCGGACTGAGCGCCTTAACCGCGAGACCACCGCGGCCGGCACATGTACAAAAGCTGCAGACCGCGTCTGAACTGGGCAAAAGCACATGAGCTGAGAAGTCTATTGTAGTCAGAAGCAGGATGTTACATAGTGCGATATACACTCCTGGAAATTGAAATAAGAACACCGTGAATTCATTGTCCCAGGAAGGGGAAACTTTATTGACACATTCCTGGGGTCAGATACATCACATGATCACACTGACAGAACCACAGGCACATAGACACAGGCAACAGAGCATGCACAATGTCGGCACTAGTACATTGTATTTCCACCTTTCGCAGCAATGCAGGCTGCTATTCTCCCATGGAGACGATCGTAGAGATGCTGGATGTAGTCCTGTGGAACGGCTTGCCATGCCATTTCCACATGGCGCCTCAGTTGGACCAGCGTTCGTGCTGGACGTGCAGACCGCGTGAGACGACGCTTCATCCAGTCCCAAACATGCTCAATGGGGGACAGATCCGGAGATCTTGCTGGCCAGGGTAGTTGACTTACACATTCTAGAGCACGTTGGGTGGCACGGGATACATGCGGACATGCATTGTCCTGTTGGAACAGCAAGTTCCCTTGCCGGTCTAGGAATGGTAGAACGATGGGTTCGATGACGGTTTGGATGTACCGTGCACTATTCAGTGTCCCCTCGACGATCACCAGAGGTGTACGGCCAGTGTAGGAGATCGCTCCCCACACCATGATTCCGGGTGTTGGCCCTGTGTGCCTCGGTCGTATGCAGTCCTGATTGTGGCGCTCATCTGCACGGCGCCAAACACGCATACGACCATCATTGGCACCAAGGCAGAAGCGACTCTCATCGCTGAAGACGACACGTCTCCATTCGTCCCTCCATTCACGCCTGTCGCGACACCACTGGTGGCGGGCTGCACGATGTTGGGGCGTGAGCGGAAGACGGCCTAACGGTGTGCGGGACCATAGCCCAGCTTCATGGAGACGGTTGCGAATTGTCCTCGCCGATACTCCAGGAGCAACAGTGTCCCTAATTTGCTGGGAAGTGGTGGTGCGGTCCCCTACGGCACTGCGTAGGATCCTACGGTCTTGGCGTGCATCCGTGCGTCGCTGCGGTCCGGTTCCAGGTCGACGGGCACGTGCACCTTCCGCCGACCACTGGCGACAACATCGATGTACTGTTGAGACCTCACGCCCCACGTGTTGAGCAATTCGGCGGTACGTCCACCCGTCCTCCCGCATGCCCACTATACGCCCTCGCTCAAAGTCCGTCAACTGCACATACGGTTCACGTCCACGATGTCGCGGCATGCTACCAGTGTTAAAGACTGCGATGGAGCTCCGTATGCCACGGCAAACTGGCTGACACTGACGGCGGCGGTGCACAAATGCTGCGCAGCTAGCGCCATTCGACGGCCAACACCGCGGTTCCTGGTGTGTCCGCTGTGCCGTGCGTGTGATCATTGCTTGTACAGCCCTCTCGCAGTGTCCGGAGCAAGTATGGTGGGTCTGACACACCGGTGTCAATGTGTTCTTTTTTCCATTTCCAGGAGTGTATAAAGTACTCGTTGTTTCATATCAGTAAATTCCTGAAGTGACGTATCTGTGTGTTCTTCATGATTATTGTGAAGCTAGTTTTGTGCATATTATTAAAATAATAGTAACTGTATGCGTACAGAAAGCTGTACACCTATCTATATGAACATTTAAGCACCGAATTGCCCAATTTACTGGCCCCTGAGATATTATTCTCCTTATGCAAACTTCTTGTACATGCGGAACTGCCCACTCGATACCACGAGTGGTGTACCCGTCGGTATAAAAGAAGGCGAGGAGCATTACGTTGTGAGCAGGGAAGCAGCAAGATCAGAACAAGACGTTCACGAGCACTCAGTGAGTTCAAACGTGGAATACTCGCTGGATGTAACCTGAGTAACAAATCCAGCAGGGACACTGCAACCTTTCCAAATCTGCTCAAGTCGACTGTTGATTATCTGATTGTGGGGTGGAAACGCAAAGAAACACCCACAGCTAAACCCAGACAAGGTAGACCTCATGTATCGCCGGACAAGGACCGTCCATCATTGCGGAGGTTAGTTGTAAAAAATTACTTGAAATCAGTGGAATAAATCTCTCGTTAATTTTCAAGTGTTGTCTCCAGTCGACCTAGCGCAATGACAGTGCTTAGTGAGTTAAAAATGGTGGGGTATAGTCGTCGAGGAGATTTTCATAAGCCAGATATTTCCGTAAGTAATGCTACGCGATGCTTTAGATTGCTTAAAAAGGAACGTCACAGGACAGTGCATGACTGAGGAACGAGTGATATGGAGTGATGAATCGCGCTACATAATATGGCAATTCAGTGATAGTTTTTGGGCTTAGCAACTACCTGAAAAACATTAACAGACGTAAATCAGCATCTGCCACAAACCAGCATCTATAAAATAATGATGGCATTGAAACAGAGAATGATACGCGTAACACTGAAATACTAAACAGTTTTTTCCAAAGATGTTTCACAGAGGAAGACCGCACTGCAGTTCCTTCTCTAAATCATCGCGCGAACGAAAAAATGGTTGACATCGAAATAAGTGTCCAAGGGATAGAAAAGCTACTGGAATCACTCAACAGAGGAAAGTCCACAGGACCTGACAGGATACCAATTCGATTCTACACAGAGTACCCGAAAGAACTTGCCGCCCTTCTAACAGCCGTGTACCGCAAGTCTCTAGAGGAACGGAAGGTTCTAAATGATTGTAAAAGAGCACAGGTAGTCCCAGTTTTCAAGAAAGGTCGCCGAGCAAGTGCGCAAAACTATAGGCCCATATCTCCCTGACACTGATTTGTTCTATAATTTTAGAACATGTTTTTTGCTCGCATATAATGACATATCTGGAAACCCAGAATCTACTCTGTAGGAATCAACATGGATTCCGGAAATAGAGATCGTGTGAGACCCAACTCGCTTTATTTGTTCATGAGACCCAGAAAATATTAGATAAAGGCTCCCAGGTAGATGCCATTTTCCTTGACTTCCGGAAGGCGTTAGATACAGTTCCGCACTGTCGCCTGATAAACAAAGTAAGAGCCTACGGAATATCAGACCAGCTGTGTGCCTAGATTGAAGGGTTTTTAGCAAACAGAACACAGAATGTTGTTCTCAAAGGAGAGACGTCTACAGACGTTGAAGTAACCTCTGGCATGCCACAGGGGAGTGTTATGGGACCATTGCTTTTTACAATATACATAAATGACCTAGTAGATAGTGTCGGAAGTTCTATGCGGCTTTTCACGGATGATGCTGTAGTATAGAGAAGTTGAAGCATTAGAAAATTGCAGCGAAATGCAGGAAAATCTGCAGTGGATAGGCAGTTGGTGGAGGGAGTGGCAACTGACCCTTAACATAGACAAATGTAATGTATTGCGAATACATAGAAAGAAGGATCCTTTATTGTAGGATTATATGATAGCGGAACAAACACTGGTAGCAGTTACTTCTGTAAAATATCTGGGAGTATGAGTACGGAACGATTTAAAATGGAATGATCATATAAAATTAATTGTTGAGATTCATTGGGAGAATCCTTAGAAAATGTAGTCTATCAACAAAGGAGGTGGCTTGCAAAACACTCTTTCGACCTATACTTGAGTATTGCTCATCAGTGTGGGATCCGTACCAGGTCCGGTTGACGGAGGAAATAGAGAAGATCCAAAGAAGAGCGGCGCGTTTCGTCACAGGGTTATCTGGTAACTGTGATAGCGTTACTTGGATGTTTTGCATACTCAAGTGGTAGACTCTGCAAGAGAGGCGCTCTGCATCGCGGTGTAGCTTGCTGTTCAGGTTTTGGTGCGTTTCTGGATGAGGTATCGAATATATTGCTTCCCCTTACTTATACCTCCCGAGGAGATCACGAATGTAAAATTAGAGAGATTCGAGCGTGCACGGAGACTTTCCGGCAGTCGTTCTTCCCGCGAACCATACGCGACTGGAACAGGAAAGGGAGGTAATGACAGTGGCACGTAAAGTGCGTTCCGCCACACACCGTTGGGTGGCTTGCGGAGTATAAATGTAGAAGTAGATGTAGATGTATACTTGTGAACAGTAATATTCCTGAAGTGGACTAGCCTGCCAAAAGTCACGATCTGACCGCTCCAGAACACTTTTGATATGAATTGCAACGTTGATTTCGCTCAAGACCCCAGTCTTTGATTTTGAGGAACAGTGTGCTTCCATCCCACACACACATTCAGACACCTCATTAAAAGTGTTCCCAGTAGAGTTCTAGTCGCCATTAAGGCCATATTAATATCCATTAATAGGTGTCCAGATAATTTGACCAGCAAGTATATATATATATATATATATATATATATATATATATATATATATATATATATATATATATACAGGGTGTTACAAAAAGATACGGCCAAACTTTCAGGAAACATTCCTCACACACAAATAAAGAAAATATGTTATGTGGACATGTGTCCGGAAACGCGTAATTTCGATGTTAGAGCTCATTTTAGTTTCGTCAGTATGTACTGTACTTCCTCTATTCATCGCCAGTTGGCCCAGTTGAAATAAGGTAATGTTGACTTCGTTGCTTGTGTTGACATACGACATTCTTTTCTACTAATTTCGTAAGGACGCTGATAACTTTGTCGTTGCGTGCCCGTAACCCACAAACCACCACACTCACGAAACTTCGAGTGTGTCTGTTGTCTGTGTGGTCAGGGACATTAATATGCCATGCGTCATCCACTGTTTTTGGAAGCCACATTTGGTGGCGGAAAACAAGAAGTGTCTTCAACAACCGTGACAGTATGTCTTGAATGAATACCGGATAACATGCACTTTTCAGATGGGGTGGCTGCATATTTGAATCTATTTGTTGATTTTGTAAAATTCTAGCCTGCACGTTGATTGTAATACTTGCCGGCTATCTGAGGAAATCACGGTGTACATACTTTCATCCCTCTAGACTAGGCTATTTCTTAGTTGAAAATATCAGGAAGCTGTGCTGTGCTGGATAATGCAACGAAAAGTACCGAACTGAAGGTTAGTAATCGTTTGACCCCATTCTTTTTACATGGTAGAGGTGTGATCTCTGCTCCTCAGGTGGTCATCACATTGTATGCTTCGAAGTTTACGGATGTATTCATGGTGATTAGAAAAAGTGTTCAAATGGCTCCGAGCACTATGGGACTTAACTGCTCAGGTCATCAGTCCCCTAGAACTTAGAACTACTTAAACCCACCTAACCTAAAGACATCACACACATCCATGCCCGAGGCAGGATTCGAACCTGCGACCGCAGCAGCATTGTGGTTCCGGACTGAAGAGCCTAGAACTGCTCGGTCACAGCAGCCGGCTGAAGAGCTGCAGGGGTGCCACCGAGCGCATCCGGCGAACTGATCACCATCAACAGTATCGCATGCCCTCAGTTCATGAGATGCAACGCAGAGATTTGGAATTTAATACAGGACTTCTGTGCAAAGAATGGTGATCAGGGACTTTACGTCTCCACCCCACCTATCGCCTCTGTCTAAAGGCGAAGGGAAAATAGTCAACAACACGCGGTGTACCTCGACGGTCACCCATCCAAGTGCTCGCCATGTCAAACGCTGCTTAACTTCGGTGATCTGATTGGAACAGGTGTAACCACCACGGCTAGGCCGTTGACATAGTATCACATAATTTACAGCAAGGAGTGTCCTTCGGAAGGTACAATAGTTTCGCACCTTTCGGGTAGCAAATTGATACCACGAAAAAAACTTCAGGTTTTTTTAGATGACCCAGTCATGGACCCAGTTTTCGAGATCTTTAAAAGCTGTGAGGTGGTGTTCAGAAAAATCATTCTCCATGGACCGAAGTAAATGTTAATCGGAAGGAGGCAATGCCTGCAAAATATGGAGGGTGGTGTAAGACATCCCATCGATGTCCCTTCAAGGCCCGCTTCACTCTGCAACATGTGATCTGGCACTGACATTAAACAGAATGACTTTATCGCGTCTCTGAGCTTGTTTTGGGTGTTTTTCTTTAAGTGCACGGTTGAAATTGAGTTACTGCATTTTAAAGCGTTCAGCACTCACCTTTTGACCCAGTCGCAGCAGTTCATGGTACACGACACTCACTCAGCTCAACATCGTATTCTTTCAGTTGTCGAAACCAGTCTTTGCACGTTGTTTGTGACAGGTCATGTTCACCACACGTGTCCACTAGCAAACGGTGACTTTCCGCAGCAGATTTCTTGAGATGAAAGTAGAAGCGTAACACTTCCTGCAAATGCAGCCCACTCTTCGTCAACAGTGAGAATTAATTCAAGCTGCCAATAGAAGAAAAGTTCCTATAACTATAAAGCTGAAAACCAAAACTTTTTGAAATACACGCCGTCTTACCTGTGGCGAGTAAATTGTAGTGTAGGTGCTGTCTCTAACCGATTTTTGCGCTATGAATTACCAGTGCTACCGGAGAACGTCATCCTTGCAGAAAGACTACTGTGGTTTATGCGCTACGGGATACCATTCTACAGATCGTGCGATAGCACCTGACAGTAGAGTTTCATGGACGGGAGTTGGTCCAGGAGGGCCAGCTGCATGGCCTCCTCGTTCAGAGGGCCTGAGTCCGTTGGCTTTGTGCCTATGCCAGTATTTAAAGACAGTGACGTATGCTCAGCACATCAGCAACATGCAAAAGCCTGAGAATCGTGTGGCCAATTAATGTAACGCAATCAGATTGGGGCCAGGTACATTAGAAAGAAAGGGTTATTCACTACGAAGAAGGACTGAAGAATGTGTCGGGAAAAGTGGTAACCACATGAAGCGCTGCCTACAACGTCTCTCTTTACGTAACTGACAGAAGGGAATGAGGGGACAAACTGGCCCAAGGAGATGAATTTCTTTGCGAAACATTTCTCTGTATATTCGTTCGGCTTTTCGGACACTACGTCCGACTGCTCCATACGTTAAATGGATGTGCGCTGGTTCTTGCGAAGACTAATTCTCCGTCTTCAACATCAACTCACGAACTTTAAGCAGTGGTAATCTTCATCACGGAATTCCCACAGAAGATGTACTTCATGCAACAAGTGTCGATGCATAAACACGCTTTACTCATTCTATAGCTCGTACCACATTTGATAATTACTCTCGACCACTGGTTCCATATTTCAGAATACTAATTTTTTAGTCCTCTACTACCTGTATAATTTTGGCACAACGATTTGGTACTCATTGTACATGCAAAAAATGTACACAAAGTAGTTCGTGAGTCATGCTATTGTAAGTTCAAATGGTTCAAATGGCTCTGAGCACTATGGGACTTAACATCTATGGTCATCAGTCCCCTAGAACTTAGAACTACTTAAACCTAACTAACCTAAGGACATCACACACATCCATGCCCGAGGCAGGATTCGAACCTGCAACCGTAGCAGTCCCGCAGTTCCGGACTGAGCACCTGAACCGCTAGACCATCGCTGCCGACTGCTATTGTAAGTAAGCCACACACTGTGTGACATTCTTAGAATTCGACCACAATTGTAGCTGCCTGTTCTGCTAGTGAAAATACACGAGTACAGTAACATTCTCCTTACTATATGGAGGCCGCATTGAACACTGAAAATGTAAAGTCATATGACATTTTTGGTTGAGTAACACCACAGGGCAGGCTCAGCATCGTAATTGGAAAGATTTTTCTGTCCTCGGCGCACAACAGCAGTTTTCCTTCCCGAAGTATCAGAATTTTGTGTGTAAGTGTATCCGATAATCGTACGTGGTTGTAACGGATTAGTCTAGTGTGGTCTCATGTTTGTGTTGGATGATGTTGAAAGAAGGGAGAGGGTGACACTCGATGACGGCACAAAGTCTACTCCTCTCGAATATAACATGTAGGGTGCTGCCGAATTTATCGTCTGTAGCCGACGGAAGGATAAGCACTAACAGCGGTACATGCCCTTACGTCATAAGACACTACAGAAGTGGTTGGAAGTTCAGCCCATGTCACTGGTGCAAAGTCTGATAATTAGGAACTTTACGCCATTACCCGTACACCCCTTTGCCGTAAAGGCAAACGGAGAGCGGCCAAAAGCACTTAGCATACCTACGCTGTTACACATCTAATTACCGGTCACGCCCGACGTGAGCTTCGGTGATCTGACGAGAATCACTGTATTCTACAAGGTAATGCAGTTGAATACCGAGCACTTAACAAGCTCCTATGTGATTCGCATCATGGTTAACAGGTGCTTCATTCAACGAGCCTGTATACGCGATGTCTGGGAATGAAAAACCGTTGTGAAAGCAGCTAATCCACAAAGCTGCCGCTGCGCTCAACGTACACACCCGGAAATATGCTGCTGTTATAAGTGATCCGATGTCGGTAGAGGGCAGCGCAGTGGTTAGTGTAAACCGAGAAACGGATCGCGCGCACACCTGCGCAAACACGCCAGACATATAGTAATAGCAGCAAGGCGTGCGCTGCGCCAGAAACCCGCGCTGTCCCCGGTGAGAGAAACGGCCGTCCAACTACTCACGTCGTGACATATTGTTGTGCCAGCCGTAAGTTCCTACACTATCACAATATTCACTGCTGTATTCTATAGAAATACTGCTGTTCATTTTATTGTTTCATTAGCATTCATTTACTTCACATATAAACGGAATTAACAATACGTCTTCACTTTACCACCAATACTTCAAAGTTACAGATCGTGTTTCGTTAAATAAATCTGCGTTTATGTCAGTGAAAATATTTGGATGAAAATGGTATCAGAGTAGTAGTTACAATTAAGACTGAAAAAATATCGTAAAAATCAGATGGGTAGTTTTTGGTCGCTGTAACGATTATACTACATTGCAAATTGTGGCTTAGATCTATAGTCAGTTATATAAAATGATGATAGAAAGGATAGATACTTTAAAAAAACTTTTATTCACTCACGGCGGAAGAAAAAAATACATGTTCAGGGAAGTAAGAGTGGAGGGCGTAATACAACAGATATGCAAGAATAATTTTGAACAGACGGACAGTTCACTAAAAAAAGGTTTACGTGTTATACTTCTTGGCTGGACCCTAAAATCGATGGAGGGATTTAGTATATCATCCGGACCGGGATAGATGTTACATTGCAGTTATGTGTTTATATTTTCTGCTGTAGCTACTCTTAACCTTGTACCCTATGAGCGAAGAGAGGAAGGAAGGAGGATTAGGGTTAGCATCCAGGCCACGGCGTTGCAATTAGAGGCGAAGCATGAATTAGGACATGGAAGGAAATCAGCCATGAAGTTTTCGTTAAATTATTTAGGGACATCACAGAATACACGTATAAGGGGGTACCTCCCCATCCCCCACCCAGAAGAAAAGTTGCTGTGGGTGGAGTATGTATCAAAAATGGTTCAAATGGCTCTGAGCACTATGGGACTTAACATCTGAGGTCATCAGTCCCCTAGAACTTAGAGCTACTTAAACCTAATTAACCTGAGGACATCACACACATTCATGCCCAAGGCAGGATTCGAGCCTGCGACCGTAGCGGTAGTGCGATTCCAGACTGTAGCGCGTAGAACCGCTCGGCCACACCGGCCGGCGGAGCAAATATAGAACTCATTTCTTCATTTCTGTCGCTAGTCGTGTATAGGGCAACTCATGGCCAGTTCAGTGCCGCCTGTATTGTCGACCTGACTTGTTCTGTTCACCTGCTGTGATTGTTATGTTCTTGTTTAGTTTTTAATGATGGTAAGTTTAAGTGACAACGTGCAGCTGTGAAATTTTGGTTTTTACTCGGTAAAAATGCTGCTGAAACTGTTTCGATGTTGAAAACAGCTTATCAAGATGATGTTATGGGGAAAACTCAAGTGTATGAGTGATTTTCTGCACTTAAAAATGGCGACATGTCGATTGATGACAAACCTCATTCTGGACGTCCATCAACTGTCCGAATAAACGAAAATATTGAAAAAATTCTGGAACTGCTACTCACAGACCGTCGACAGACAGTTGATCAACTTCCAGATCAATTATCTGACCGACAATGAAAAGGAACGTAGAGTTAAAACATGTCGTCCTCTGAAACAACAGTTTGAAACTGATCCATATTTTCTGTCGAAGGTCACAGCTAGTGATAAGTCATGGTGCTATGGTTACGAGCCAGGTGCAAGGCAACAGTCAAGCCAATGGAAGACGTCATCGTAATGTCGTCCAAAAACTGTCAAGTCAAATCAAACATCAAAACAATGCTGCTTTGCTTTTTTAATGCAAAGGGCGTAGTTCAATCAGTGTTTGTTCCCACAGGTCAGACCGTCAATCACACCTTTTATTTGGAAGTTTTTAAAAGATTGCGCAACAGTGTTCGTCAGAAGAGACCCGATTGTGGCAAACAGGAGACTGGTTCTTCCATCACGACAACGCAGCTGCACGCACAGCCATCTCTGTTGGACAGTTATTGGCTAAAAATGGCATCGTTCCACTGTCCCACGTACCATACCCGCCTGACTTAGCTCTGGACGACTTTTTCTTATTTCTATTCATGAAAAGGGACATGAAAAGACACCGATTTGACAGCATTGAAGAAGTCAATAAAAAAAGAGAGGAGCTGTCAGCCATTTCTAAAGATGCGAACAACAAAATTTTTCGAACAGTGGAAGCACCGATGGGACAAATGTACTAGTTGTAATGGAGAGTATTTTGGAGAGAATAAGATTGTTTTGTAAACAATTTGAAAATGTATAGCTTTTAAAAATTATTCCGTTTCCTTTTAGGGTACCCCCTCGTACTTAAAACTAGATGGCCGAAATGGTAGATCGGAAAACTAATTCAGTGTCCTACCATTGCGCCTACTCGCTCGCTGTATACACCATGAGACTTCAAGTGTTAGACCCACTTGATATCCCATACGACCTCTCTTGGTGAGATTTGGCGAATATGTGTTCACAGAAATGTTATAGAAACATGTATGTATGTTCCACTTTGTGTACGGCTGTGCGTTGTGCTGCTAGAAAATTCCTCATGGGCGTCGTTCCACGGGAGGAAAGACGTGTCGATGAATAACTTCTCGTAGATAATAGTATGGTATCTGACCTTAATGCGCAACACTCAAGCTCGCAAGACAAGTGGTGCGCCGGAACGGAATGTAATCAGCACGGTCAATTAAGTACCTTTGGTCTGGTACACCAGCCAGCCTTCGTATGAATTTTATACGGTTTTCCACACGCGTTTAGACAAATGTTGGGCCGATCCTCAGTATTAGCTTTAGTAAATACAATACACAAAAAGTTAAAATACGATATAACACAAAATAAATGTTCGTGATTTACAGGGTTCGAACGACCTCGCACTCTTTATGTCTCTGTATAGGGAAACTGTGGCCATCTTGTTCGCCTCCGCTTGCCAACGTCTGTAGTACGAGACTTTCAGAATTCGTATCCTGCTGCTATACTGCTCCCCTACCACATGTGTTATGTAGGACTATTATGAATTTTCGTAAGTTTCGAGTAAAATAATGCGACTGTGCTTCGTCTCCTGCTGCACTTTTCTATGCCAGAGGAGAAGATAACGTTATAGGACTCCTGCAGAAAGTAGAAGAGAAGCGAGAAGAATTTTTACACATTAACGCAAATCATCTTAAGATTTAAAATTCTCCGATGAGTATACCACGTAACTAAGAGCTGCATTGTTCAAACTTGCATGAATTCGAGATGTCAATTGCTGCATAAAGCTGTGATGTAAGCTTCTTGACGCTTCGACACCTTTTATTTGTCTGAAGATGGCTGAAAACTCAAGAAAATACACTCCTGGAAATGGAAAAAAGAACACATTGACACCGGAGTGTCAGACCAACCATACTTGCTCCGGACACTGCGAGAGGGCTGTACAAGCAATGATCACACGCACGGCACAGCGGACACACCAGGAACCGCGGTGTTGGCCGTCGAATGGCGCTAGCTGCGCAGCATTTGTGCACCGCCGCCGTCAGTGTCAGCCAGTTTGCCGTGGCATACGGAGCTCCATCGCAGTCTTTAACACTGGTAGCATGCCGCGACAGCGTGGACGTGAACCGTATGTGCAGTTGACGGAGATTGAGCGAGAGCGTGTAGTGGGCATGCGGGAGGCCGGGTGGACGTACCGCCGAATTGCTCAACACGTGGGGCGTGAGGTCTCCACAGTACATCGATGTTGTCGCCAGTGGTCGGCGGAAGGTGCACGTGCCCGTCGACCTGGGACCGGACCGCAGCGACGCACGGATGCACGCCAAGACCGTAGGATCCTACGCAGTGCCGTAGGGGACCGCACCGCCACTTCCCAGCAAATTAGGGACACTGTTGCTCCTGGGGTATCGGCGAGGACCATTCGCAACCGTCTCCATGAAGCTGGGCTACGGTCCCGCACACCGTTAGGCCGTCTTCCGCTCACGCCCCAACATCGTGCGGCCCGCCTCCAGTGGTGTCGCGACAGGCGTGAATGGAGGGACGAATGGAGACGTGTCGTCTTCAGCGATGAGAGTCGCTTCTGCCTTGGTGCCAATGATGGTCGTATGCGTGTTTGGCGCCGTGCAGGTGAGCGCCACAATCAGGACTGCATACGACCAAGGCACACAGGGCCAACACCCGGCATCATGGTGTGGGGAGCGATCTCCTACACTGGCCATACACCTCTGGTGATCGTCGAGGGGACACCGAATAGTGCACGGTACATCCAAACCGTCATCGAACCCATCGTTCTACCATTCCTAGACCGGCAAGGGAACTTGCTGTTCCAACAGGACAATGCACGTCCGCATGTATCCCGTGCCACCCAACGTGCTCTAGAAGGTGTAAGTCAACTACCCTGGCCAGCAAGATCTCCGGATCTGTCCCCCATTGAGCATGTTTGGGACTGGATGAAGCGTCGTCTCACGCGGTCTGCACGTTCAGCACGAACGCTGGTCCAACTGAGGCGCCAGGTGGAAATGGCATGGCAAGCCGTTCCACAGGACTACATCCAGCATCTCTACGATCGTCTCCATGGGAGAATGCAGCCTGCATTGCTGCGAAATGTGGATATACACTGTACTAGTGCCGACATTGTGCATGCTCTGTTGCCTGTGTCTATGTGCCTGTGGTTCTGTCAGTGTGATCATGTGATGTATCTGACCCCAGGAATGTGTCAATAAAGTTTCCCCTTCCTGGGACAATGAATTCACGGTGTTCTTATTTCAATTTCCAGGAGTGTATTATGAGCGAAAACACACACAACACTGGTGTCATATTTTACCATATTTATTACTTATTTCACAAACCGGTTTTCGGCTATTATGTCACCATCAGGTACGAAAATAAGTATATGATGCAGTGAAATTTTGTTGGATCAAATATTTTAAGCTAGTGCATCTACAGAATATCTCTTTTTCCAGAGATGAAAAATGTTAACATCAAGTTCAGGAATAAAACAAGAGGGATTATTTCAGTGTTAATTCAATGTAAGATTGTTTAAGTTATATAAAATATGTGACACATTAATTAATGAACCATAACAAATTACAACAGTTCCTCATCGAAGACAAATAAATTAGACAAACGTTCATGACATGTTTCAAAGATGTGGCTCAACAAAATAATCTTTTCTTTAATAAATCCTAAATTACAAACAGATAAGGTATACTAGTGACATTAAGCAGGCAAGTGAAGCAGCTGTGATTACACAAAGTAATTTTTTTTTAAAATAACAAGAGAAATTATAGTAACTGAAACAAAGGAAAATGGCACATGTTAGTAAGAGTGGTAATTTACAACACTGCCTGAGTGTGATTATGACTAGTTTCGGCAGGTACAAGTGGCGAGTAAGGGAATTTTGGCTGGCCATTCAGTACTCATCTTGGGCTGGTGGACATACTCGTATGTTTATTGATTTCCATATCAGCCCAGGCTTAGTAATGAATGACCAGACACTTGCATATGAGTTGCTTAACCGAAACTGCTTATGGGCTAAGGTGAGTAATTTATACATATACAAAGGATATTCAGACAAGACGCCTTCATTCAGTGGTTTTTTTTTATATTTTAGCAGAAAGTTTCGAAGCTAATTACGGTTACCTCTAAATACATATTTATAAATTGTGCTGCAGTAGAAATACCCATGTGTTGGTACTTCATTTGTTAAATAAGAATGTTGTGGACTAGCCGGCCGTTGTGGTCGAGCGGTTCTAGGCGTTTCAGTCCGGAACCGCGCTGCTGCTACGGTCGCAGATTCGAATCCTACCTCGGGCATGGATGTGTGTGATGTCCTTAGGTTAGTTGGGTTTAAGTAGTTCTAAGTTCTAGGGGACTGATGACCTCAGTTGTTAAGTCCCATAGTGATTAGAGTCATTTGAACCATTTTGTTGTGGACTCTTTAAGCTTGGTACATAAAATACTGTTCATTGCAGACTCATTACCACCTAAGTATTTGTGTCTTGCAAATTTTTCTGCTACAGCAAAAACTGATTGAAAGAAATATAACATTATTATTACGCAGACCGTGGACAGAATGTCCCAAGAGGAATGTTCAGTATTTGGGGATATGACAACTACTGTCATTCTAAGCAAAAACGTCTAGTAAACTTGGACTCTAAAAAACAATGACCTATGAGCACTTCTTTGGGCATTTTTCCTTGTTTTTGTTCATAATACCATCTCTATAAATATGTAAAACAAAGAGCTTGCAGTAGAAAAGATATGTTTCGCAGTATCTAAGTTGAAATAGTCTTCATATCTCTTAAAGCATGCATTTAGAGCGCACGTGTACTAGCCAGTTGCTTCGAATGATCGTTCCTGTCATATCCATGACTACTGAACATTCTTCCTGCCTGGGATACCGTGTATAATGTACTATGGTTCTGTCTGTGTGGTAAATGAGAGCTTATGAGATTAAAGTAGAAAGGAACCTTGCAGGTGGATAAGTTTTAATATGATCTTTTAAATATACCTCGCTGCTGCAGAAGTATTGTTCCTGTAATAATAAGTGCCATAGCTTCATTCTTTTGCGTTTTGTTAACGGAAACGTTGCCAGAATTTTCATGTTTCTCCGGCTGCTTCAATTTTTTCTTGTGAAAAAGATGTTTACCGATCTAATATTGAAAACTTATTTCTTCTGCTGTTGCTAAGGCTTTGAAATGTTCAATTTAAAATGCTTACTGGGACTAGATATTTGAACTCACGTAAGAGGGACTGCGAAATCACTCAGTGCCGCTGTCAGTAAATGGCATCAGCACCAAACCTTGTGTTTGTCCTTTTCACAGGAAATACTTTTCGACATAGTTCGCTTACATTTGCTGCTGCTCTGGATTCGAGGTGTTTAGTTACAAGATAGTGAACTATTCACATGTTACATGAGGTAGTCTACATATACTACAGAGGCCAATGTGCAGCAAGTAGCGCGATTGGATTTAAATGGCTACCGCGGTCTGGTTGGCCGTACTTTCTACGAAGCGAACTCCCCCCCCCCCCCCCCCCCCCTTCTTTCCTCCTCCTCTCAGGAGAACTGACGACTATAGCGACAGGATGGCATCTGTGCACGCCGTTAAAATAAAAATATGTTTGCCAAATCACAGACCAGCGAACTCTTACAATGGGACAGAATATTACGGCACAAAAACAACGTACAAAGTTATGTTCCGCCTAGAAGGTTACTGTAAATTAGCAATGTGGTGTCTGTTCTTTCGGACATGGCCGAACTTCCGCCGGGACCAGCCCCACAGTCCGTGACTGAAGCGCCTTGGACCGCTCGGCTAATCCCACGCCGCAACCTGTGTTCCCCTCCTTTTTTGCTTCTTATGTTCACGAAAATCACAAGAGTCTTCCAACCACCTATTTCTTTTCTGTTTGAAGAGTGCCTTACTTGTTAGCTTTCTGAAACGTTCAACAACTTTTATTCGGATTCACTGCTTTGAATTGATTGCACTACTTCGTGGACGCTGTTTTTCTGAGCTGATCTGCGTTGTCTCACGAGAGCTCTTTCATTATTTTGGTGGCAGAGGGCAAAAAGCCGGATATTGGAAATATCGATAAGATAAAAGACTGTGAATTAATTGGTTTGAGAAGTAAAGGAGTTTACAGCGGCATGATGATTATTCCGAAACCGAAATGGAGCTGAGTTAAAACACACAGCCTGCGATAGGGTGAAATATGAATTAAAGATATTCTTTGCTTGCTTTAAAAAAAAGACCCAACGTAAAATAAGTAGACGGCATTATGTGATAGGGAAAATTGAAGTATGAAAACAGGATGATACGTTTTAAAAACTGTTACTAATCATTAAATTAGTAACCTACGTTCAAAATAATTTATCATTTCTTGGCATTGCCAACAGTTTGTTCATCATCAGACGGTTGTTTTGCTTTTACAGGACGAGCCGTTAACGAACTGTTAGCGGTTTGCGTGCTGTGGTGCCAATGAAAGTATCCCAGCATTTATTTCGAGGAACTGCTGAAGTTAGTATAGCGAGAAATACGTCATTTATACACTGTCCTTCATAATGTTTGCTTGTGTCAGCAGAATCAGGAAATTATATCGAGCTAAAGTACAGAGGTGGTCACCATTTGCACTTGGACCCTCAGTATCTGTATCTCGCATTAACGTCATGTCTTCCAACATACATAGTGCATGTAAAATGTACATCCCGTGCAGAAAATCATGACCCTTCATTTGTCTAGTACTTTTCATTTCTATCACTATTTCCTAAAGCGCCTCAGACAAATTCCAGTGCCACTGTCATGACAGGGAAATTCTTCCTTCCTAATTTTGCAAAGAATATTTCGTTGTTTTAAGTTACTGTTGAGTCAATATTAATTACCAATCAGTAAACTTAAATACGTAACGTGATATACTGTATGAATTGGTATACCGTCAACATTTTCGAAGGAACTTTAAGCCGCTGACCAATGCTCCCATGCTTTCATATTTTCCCACTTTATATCTTCCACCGCATAAATGTTACTGATATCTTCTTTTACACGCAACAATGCTGAATGCGATCTGTCTGTCTCATTACAATTTTTAGTGTTCAGTTGTTCGTTACCTTAATGATAATAGTTATACTTAGTTAACAGAAGTAGTGTAAAATGTTAGGTTCGCTCGGTTTCCAAAATCCTGTAGTATAGATTGTTGATTCATGCCTTCAGCATGAGTGAACAATTCTGTTTCTCTGATCAGATATGAGATTGTTGAGGCTGAATTGAGAACTTCCTGTCTGAAACTCAGTAAATACCTCTCTCTATGAAGGTCCAGTATAGAACCAGACAACTTTCATTACAAATGAACTGTGCATATACTCTTATTAATCGCTTTGAGGTAACCACAAGTAAGTTAAATCTCGATGAACGGATGAGATTCTAAAATCACTTCTCCCAAACGAGAGCTCAGTACTTAATCAATGCGCCATTTCATACGGCGTCGTTGGAAGGACTGTGGCCAAAACATAGCTGACACTCTACGTGAAAGCTCTTGCAGCAAATCTTTCACGATGGAACCATGCAGGTAAAGAAACGAAATAAATTCAGTGTTTAACGACTCGTCAACTGCGTCGTAACAGACTGATTACAAATGCTGTATCGACCTCGGTGACCGAGTGGTTAAGACATTCACAATCCGATGGGACCGATGACTTCCCTGTTTTTGTACCCTCCCCAAATCAACCAATCAAACTGCAAATTCTGCATGTCAATTACTTATTTACACTCTCGTTACAAATAAAAACGCAAAATGGAAATGCGACGTTATGTGACTCGTTCCACCAAGGTTGTCCTGACTTTCCAAATGGGTATTCCCAGCCATCAGCTCCAGGTAATAATGAGGCAGTGAAAGTGGAGATTTATAAAGTTCCTGCGAATTACTGTCGTTGTGACGACGATAATGTTGCTTAATTTGTTGAACAAAACACGGAAAGACTCTTTATCTTGTAGGAGAGTAGTTAACCTACACCTACATACGTTTTTCAGTCACAAACAATTTGTTGGCAACTCTTTTCTTAATGAACTTCAAAGTAACACAGAAAATGCGTTATTCGCATTGTTTTTGCGTGCATAATTGAGTTCTGACAGTTCATACACAATTTGATATCTTTTTACAATTGCATAGGCTTCCGCGGCCAGAGTCAGTCAACATAAAAGTTTTCTGGATATGGTACCGCGTCATGATGTGCTGGAGAATAACCAACGTTTCGGCCACGGTTGCAGCGGCCTTCTTCTGGATCTACATTATAGATTATGACGGGGTACCATACCCAGAAAACTTTTATATCGTCTGATAGCTTTCTTTCCAATACCGCAGTACAACTTATGTTTATAATCATAATTGACCTAGTACCCAGATAACGCGGTTTCCCATTCCAGTATTGTTATAAAGAGGGTTAAAATTCCCTTCACTCCTGCTGCACTGAACGAAGTCTCCATTACGAAAAGTATTCATATTGTTTCATTCGTCGAACCATAACCGAGATTCAGTTTCATGGTGTATCTTATCAAATGTGAGACTGGCTTAGAAGGAGGCAACAACGGCATTTTTTATAGCGAAGGGTCGTCGGTAAATGGTAATAAAGGAATGCAGAACGTCTGAAGTAGTACTTCCACTTTTGTGAACGGATTGGCAGCTCTCTTTAAATTTTTTATAAATCTAAGACAAAACTGTAAAACATAACAAGGAAAAAGACTATTAGACGATTAACGGTAAACTCTTGGAGTCAATCAAACCATATAAACAACTGGTAGGAAGGCTGAGACGTGTTAGAGGATTAATGATTTAATGAAAACGTATGCAAAATTCTAGTGGGAACTGTCCAGTATTTAAAGTACTTGTCAACCAGGAGTCAATGCAGGCTCACTGAGGATTTAGAGACGTGTTGTTATAATCGTAGTGGCTCGGCATAACTTTATGAAGGCGTAACAGAGACGCTAAATTATCAATCCAAGCTGATGTCTTCCCCATATCGTCATGAGTAAATTTTGAGAAACTATAGACTGTCCAAAAATTGTAACCCCCTTCCCCCTCTTACGTCTCTCGTTGGGCTCGTGATATTGAGGCATAAAGCTTGTCAATATACCGTCCTACCACTCCGAAATGGAGTGGAATGGAAAAACGTTCATATCGGTAAAAAGTTCTCAACGATGAGCACTGCACCATGAGCTATGGAGTATTATGTAGAAACAGATGTTGAACTTTACGAACCATCATTACCCAGACAACATTCAAACTAGCCGTCACATGTTTAGTAGATGCGTTGTATATTTTCAAATGATTAGTGCATACTTATAATTGACATTGCTTACTGAAAATTACAATATGATAAACGTTATCCAAGACTGTACGGTCATACATTTTCAGTGCTGAGTGGCAATAGGGATCTCTCCAGGCGGAAGTGCTGGATCGTGGTCTAGTCAACCACATGACTACACGTAAAGAAGATTTTTAAGCAGTCGTATTGGCTTATGTTCGCGCTCAGTGACACCTTTCCTTAGCGAGGCGTGAAAGTTGTGTGTTTGAGTCTGTCTGTCTGTAATGATTGTGTTTGCAGCGTAGTGCCTTGTTTGTGTTTGATGGTGCTGAAGGAATTGAGAGGAGGGAACCCGGTAGCGGCACATAATCTGCTCTTTTATAACAGCACCAAAGAGACCGCTGAGCAGCACGTCCCCTTCTGGAGGGACGGGTCGCCCTCAGTTCATGAGATACTACGGAAGGTTTGGAATTTAAACGAGGACATTAACGAAAATTCTGGTGGTGGGGAGCTCTATATCATCAACCCCTCCCATTTGTCATGAAGGCAAGTAGAAAACTAGAAAGAGCGCGTGATGTACCCTGGAGGTTACTCATCCAGGCACCGGCGCACGACGGAGTTGCTTAACTTCGGTGATCTTACGAGAACCGATGTGCCCAACGGGGCACGTCGTTGACTATTTGTGTCGTGAAGTTTTCATTAGTCTAATAAATGTTTCCATGCTTAATTGTACTGGTCTGCTTCGGAATTGTTTACCTTACACTTCCGCAAAGTAAAATGGAATACCATGAGGGGAAGTCAAATTAAAACTAAACACCCACGACAACGGGACCATGGAATGGTTCCATTCAAAATTAACCACCACATGGTTGAGATATTTTTGAAAAAGAAAAAAATTTGTGTGCAAAGTTATGCTGCACATCCTGCCACTCGAAGGAAAACAACGACGCTGGGACGCTTGTGGCGATTCATTTGCAAAACTCGCACAGTTCGTTTTTGAAGAAAATTATCAGGTGTGACGATACTTAATGTTACCAGTACCACGAAGCGACATAGTCCTTAATTGGCCTCTGATGGTTCGACAAGACCGAAGAAGTTGCGCAAGTGACGCGTGAGTTGAACAATATCTTTTCTGGCAGTTTCACATTGTTATATGAACCTTGTGTGCGTTGTACAGAAGAGGGGAGGGGAGATATTAATAACACTACCATCTTAACTTTTCTCTGATTTTTCTTTATTAATGCAGCCTTTAAACTTTTGGAGTGCAGGAGTATAACCAATACACAGTCTGTGGATTATTTTGCATACTTATTTATTTCTCCAGGTCATTTGCCCCTGACTACTTTTCTTCTAGTAATTGTAAGCTCCTCACAAGGCAGCAAAGCAATTTGTTCCGAGAATCTGACATTTATAGCTTACAGGCATCCCTCTTGCAAAACAGGAACGAGGCGTGGTCGATGTGAAACGTCAAACATGAATAATGATCCACGAAGAAAAGCAGGTGGGGCATTTCAGCGCTCGGGATACCGCCATTCAAAGAACCAGAGACAACGGTCCATCTTTAAAAACACGACTTTCTTGTCCACTGCGCGCATTCTGACATGCAAGTACGGGTAAAGTTAGAAATTGAACCTTCTCGTTACTTGCGTACTAATGAGTGTAACTTATAACGTTGTCGTCCTACCAATGACAGACTATTATTTATATAAAAGTTACACTCATTTTTCAACCTAGCCTTCATTTAGTTCAATGCGCCATATCCAACATTTTCAGTGAGCATATTCTGTCTGTCAGTACCCGATCCACGATCTCAGCAAGATATCCTGCAACACAAGAATCAAACGTTTCAAATACGCATATTTCTGTACATGGAGGAATAGGCGGAAGACAAGGAGTATCAAATCTGATGAACAGGTTGGTCAGTTCGAGCTTCAAATACCTTCACTACCAAAGTGCCTGCGTGGTTAAGTGCATTGTCCTTTTTTATGCAGTCAGGGTCTCTCGTATATTTACATTCACTTGCTCCAGAAGACATGCGTATTGTTTTGTCAGTTACTGTTTTACACTTGACAGAGCGGATAATAACAAGATTCGCTTTTGCATCCCAGTAAACGCTGATCATAGACTTTTCATCGGATAAATTCTAATTCCTTTCCTTTGGATAAGTGATAAAGGCTTCGATCGCTGAATTATTTTTAGCGTGAAATGGTGTACTCGGGTCTCCACCACATTAACAAATCTGCACACAAAAGCAGTGGTATGTTTATTATAACGGTCCACACCCAGTTATTAATTTCTTTTTAGTATTTTTTTTTTTTTGTTAGCGCTCAAAGAACGAGTTAACTATCTTGAATAATTTTGTCCCGAAGATATTTCCCATGGAAGATTTCCCATGGGCTTTCATCAGAAATGCTTATGGAGTCATCTACTGCACATATCTTTAATCTCCTAAACCCAGTACCACCTTCTTAAATAGATATTTTTATCTGTGTTATTTGCATAACTACTGCAACCTACAGTTATTTGAAGCTGCTTACTGCATTCGAACGTTGGTAATTTTTATAGACGATGTTATTTATAATAAACCCCACTAAAGAGAAAGCAACAGAAGAGTTAGTAAATGACATTTTGCAAAGAATTATTAAGTTGTTCTCTTAAAATAAAATTTTCATTTTCCTAACTTTTTAAAAAAGACCACTACATTCAGTTCTCTACAGCAAATAGTCATACCAACAACTGATATAGCACGAGAGTAGGAGTCAGTAAGAGAGAATGCTCCAAATTTTTTGGGTGTACATCCTGGTGAACACTTGAACTGGAAGAAGCATATTACTGAGCTACTCAAACAATTAAGTTCAGCTACTTTTGTTCTTCATAAGAAATGTGTCAATATCCTGTCGTATGTTGCATATTTCCATTCAATAATGTCGTACGGAATAATCTACGGGGTAACTCATCACTTAGAAAGTATTGATTACATAAAAGCGAGCAGTAAGAATAACATGTGGTGTTCACCCACGAACGTCATGTAGGTACCTCTTCAAGGAATTTTAACCGCGCTGCCACAATACATATTTTCTCTAATTAAATTCGTCTTAAATTATCCATCACAATTTTCGAAGAGCGGTTATGTGCCTACCTACAACACTAGAGGCGAAAATGACCTTTATTACGAATTGTTAAAGCTTTCAGTGGCTCAGATATGCATCAATAAAAATTTTTGGTCATTTATACAATAATATAAAATGTCTGATCGTAGCGAAAACTTTTTTTAATCTAATTTAAAATCATTTCTCCTGTACAACTCCTTCTATTCCATCGATGAATTTCTACTTAAAACATAGCAGCCATTAAAAAATTAAATAGCAGTTGCATGAGTTGGAATAAAATGATAATTTGTTCATTAATTTAACACTGACCATGTATACAAATGATGTAAACTGACTCGTTCCACATTATTTCGATAAAGGAAACGCTCAAATGATCTGTATAACATGTAGCTAACTACCTAACTAACTCTAAAATCTCCCTCCCCCCCCCCCCTCCCATTTCCCTCAACACTCCCCTCAATACCAAGCTGACTATTCCTTGGTGCCTCTGGATATGCCCCATAACCTTGTTTCTCAGTTTGTTCAATTTGTGCCATAAATTTTTTTTCACCACAGTTCGATTCATTACCTCCTCATCAGTTGTACGATCTACCCATCTAAATTAAAGTCGCCTGCAGTAGCACAGTATTTCAAAACCTCCTGTACCTTTCTCGTCAGAAGTGTTCGGTTGGTCGATTCTGGAGAGCGGATCAAACAGCGTGGTTATCGGTCCCATCCGATTAGGGAAGGATGGGGAAGGAAATCGGCCGTGTCGTGTCAAAGGAATCATCCCGGCATTTGCCTAAGGTGATTTAGGGAAATCACGAAAAACCGAAATCAGGATGGCCAGACGCGGGTTTGGACCGTCGTCCTCCCGAATGCGATTCCAGTGTGCTAACCACTGCACCACTTCGCTGGGTCAGAACTGTTTATCAACAACGTTTCGCTTCCGTGTAAGTCTACATCCCAGACGAAGACTTTCAGAACAGACTTTCTGCCATTAAAATTTATTTTCAGAAATGAGTTTCTTGCTATTGAATCTCGGAATTTGTGCATCCTCTGTCCTTGGTCTATCTTTATTTACTTGGTTGCCAAAATAACAAATCTTATCTATTGCTTTTAATGTCTCATTTCGTAATCCAGTTGCCTCAGCATTCGACAACGTTCCATTAGTTTGTCTTACTTTTGTTGATGTTAATCTTATAACTTGTATTCAACACATTATCCATTCCTTTAAACTGTTCTTCCAAATTCTTTGAACCATGTGAAAGAATTACAGTGCCATTGGGGAAGTTTTAATTTCTACTCCATGAACTGTAATTAACTTTCCTAAATTCTTCTTTGTTCCCTTTAGAGTTTGTTGGATGTACAGACAGTATAACATTGGAGTTTACCTGCATCTCTGTCTCGTTCACTTCATCGCTGCTGCTTCCGCTTCCTGTCCTGGTCTTTGTAAAAGTTGTGGGAAGCCTTCCACTCTCTCTCTTTTATACCTTCAGAATTACAAATAGAAAATTTCAGTTCTTGTCTGTTGTTGCAGTTTTTTGACGCCCAAGGCCTAGATTATATGCGAATAGAATCGCGCTCTACAAAACTACGGTTCGGTAGTTTTGCTACACTAAATAAATGTCGTAGTGAATGGTAAGATTGCCAGTAGTATTGGTAGAATTGATAGAGACAGAAACATCAATGAATGTGTAAGAGAGAAACTCTGAGCCGAAGACCTGTCTTCGTTTTTTCGTTTGTTTCGCACATAAATAGTACTTAATATCATTCAGTGTTAGTCCACTAGCCGGTCGCGGTGGTCTCGCGGTTCTAGGAGCGCAGTCCGGAGCCGTGAGGCTGCTACGGTCGCAGGTTCGACTCCTGCCTCGGGCATGGATGTGTGTGATGTCCTTAGGTTAGTTAGGTTTAAGCAGTTCTAAGTTCTAGGGGACTAATGACCACAGCAGTTGAGTCCCATAGTGCTCAGAGCCATTTGAACCATTTTGTTAGTCCACTGTGTATTTTCTTTCCTTATCGAATATAAATTGCATTTCACATGTGACCAAAGTTAGTTGATCACGTAACTTCTGTACTTTTATGCAACCAAAGCAATACTTGTGATGCAATACAGTTTACATGTACAAACATAGAATACTAATACAATTATTTTTCTTATACTCAATAGAATGGTGTTGATCATGATCGAAGGCAAGAGTTTCTTGGTTTTTGCGATAAATGCGGAAGTTCTTTATGAACAACAGAAACATGTTTCATATAAGTTCGACGTAGTATTGAAGCGATATTTGATATTCTTTTTTGTTTTGCATTTTATGTTTTTGCTGAGGAAATTGTGTTTCCTACTGTAAGACGTCGTGGTCTCCTGACCTTCATTGTTTACATATTCCGCCCTCACAATAATATTCCGCACATCAAGACGCATCATTCGAACCCAAACTCGATAAGATAAAGTCAATGTTGTATGAATTCATGTAAACGATATGCAAATAACAAGTAAATCGCAATTGCGCACCGAGATTGAAATACACGAGACTGGCGAACACACAAACATTCAAGACAATACGGTCACAAAAGCTTTTAGTTCGGGAGAGGCGAACTGCAAGCCAGGAGGCCGGTCAATTCAGACAACGAGTCAACCTATCTACGTCGGTCGGCGACCGCCCGTAGAGCAGACAGCGTTTGCCTGAGTGAAAGGGAGAACGACCCTGTGTTCGGCTTAAAAGCAAATTCCCCTACATTGTGTGGGAGCGCCCAGCCTACACATTCTTTACAAAGATAGCACGCAGTTTCAGAGGTTTTTACAGGGAGACAGCAAATGCCAAACGCCGATGCTACAGATTTCCAGATTGGTCGCCTTAAATGAAACGTCATTCTCCCGTTTTAGAAGAGCAGTGCTGATTGGCAGACGATATTCCTGACACCTTTAGCTGAAGGAGTAATGGAAGAGACCGAAAGATATACCCCTTCATGTCTGGCGTGGAGAGGGGCCGTTCCGTTTCCGCTCTTGGAGCGAGAACACGTAATGAGAGCGTGTTCGCTCGTATGTGTACTCAAAGAGCGAGGAACAAGTCTCTCTTCAGTACTTCACTGGGAGAGCACCTCTGTCGAGAGCTAATCGGAATGCGACGCTGCATCAAGGCGTAGGGAGAGTTTGATTGTCGAAGTCAATCCAGATAGAACGAGAGCTATCTTATTTTTCAGAAGAGAGCGGCGCAGACAGCAGTCATAGCAGCTTACAGTATTGTGCGCTACAGCTCTTGCGAGCCCCATATTTCCTTCACAACAGTACACTTCACTGCATTTCACACGCAACAGCCTCGACCGTACCTTGCAACATTCTAACGGATAATTATTCAAGTTGAGTAGGCGCTGCTCTCAGCCATTCTGCCAAGTCTTAAACCTTGTATAGAAATTTCATTAGCGAATCCTATCCTTAAGAGGTAACTTCACATTCCGAAAAGTACCCGGAAATAACTTGTTCAGTTCATAACTAAAAGCGCCATTGTGATTTCTCAGAATTTTTGCAGAAAAAGAAATAATAATTTTCGTTAGTTTCATGTTTTTCTTACACTAACTAGCACTACTCCAGTACCCAAGTATCCCACTAGTTACGTAAGAAATTTTGTGAATTTTTTGTCATTTCCTTACAGTGGACGACTCCAGAAGTTATTTATTGCTGAAAGTTTTTTCAGGCATTTCTGTTTAGAACATTAGGAGCGTCTGTCTGACTTCTGTAGTAGTGTGGGGGTGGAAACTGCACCTTGCAGGAGCCGCAGGGTAAAGGGTACATCTCAGATTAATCCGTTGCGCCAAATGGAAGAATAGCACCCACACGTCGTTGGCACTACCGCTATATGATAAGTCTGTATTGTTTTCTCAGTTTTTTTATTACAACATCCCTGTAATTAACGCTACAAATCAATAATTTTCTAATAAAACGTAATTTAAATTTTGACAACTTCAGTTTTACTATAAATACTGCTTATTCTTATGTAAGAGACAAGAGGATGACTATATACAACAACGCTGTTCCGTATGTTGCACAGACGTTTATGTATCCTCACACAGGTTCTAGACGGTTCACTGTTCCCGGTATTTAGAGGAATCTAGTAAGGCACTGATCGCTTACGTAAAGAAAGAAATCGTTATGAGGTAACGGGCGATAGTGTGCAACACACCCAGTGTACAGGTAAGGCGGTGCGACCTTAACTGCCCAAAACTACTAGGAAAACTACCGTAATTTACTCTTACTTCGGTAGCCTACGGAAGTTTTACAACTCTATCTACGAACGTATGACCTCATTTGTACTCAGACGCCTATTTATTAAGAAGGGAAAGACTTCACATGACGTTTGGACAGTTCTGCTTGTCAACAAACCATCCACAAAAGTTTTATCATTGCACGATTTAGCACTTTATCCATTAGAAATAAACAATAAAATGTAGAATACTTCAGAAACTCATAGAAAAAAAAACTATTATGCAGACCACAGTAACACTTAATCTTTGTCATTGTGGAGTATGTACCATTTTAAGAAAAATAGAACTTCAGCATGTAGTACTATGCTCAAAAGTTCCCCCTTATTTTGTATGCAACCTACGTAACGATACTTTCTTGCACGTCCTCTGCTTTCTTTCTGGTTCAGTCGCTTTACTGTGCAATAGTGTTACTACCAAGGACCACTAGAGATAACTGCGGTGTATGGCTATCAGTAAAGATGAAAATTGATAACACGATAATGAAAATACCAGGAAAAATATTGTTAGAGATTACGCAGTCTTTAACGCTTGTAAACTATAATTTATCACAGCAAATGACATTTCGAAATGGAAGTTTCAACTAGAAATTAGGTGACGAAAATTTTTGTACTGGACTTGGGCCCTTGCCCATAATCCTGCAATATTGCCCCTGTTAAGTAACCATGAAAGATCTTGAATATGATTTCAATCACAAGTATCAAAGTACACGCATGTTTAAACTGTAAATGACATGGGGAAAGTGTTACGTCGGGCGGGCATCCGAACTCAACATCTAATCGGATTGTCAACTAAGCACAATCAGGCGTTATATTTTTTCCACAAGTAGCGAGGTGTTTGAAACTGAAACCACGAAACGACAAACTTTAGCCTTACTGGTATTCTAACCTGTCACCTATCATCGTTGTTTTCTAGCCACAAATAGACGTTATTCTTCTTAATGTATATTAATGCCTGCTACTCTATATTTCTGAAGTTGCAAAGCTAGTTCTTTTTGCTTATGATACGAGTGTAGTAATCACATCCAAAAAACTAGATATATCTGAGGAAATTTTATATAATGTCTTTCAGAAAATTATTAAGTGGTTCTCTGCAAATGGACTCTCACCATATTTTGAGAGACACGATATATACAATTCTGTACAGTAAATGGCATAACACCATTGATAAATATAGACTTTGAACAGAGGTCTGTTGCTGAGGCAGAATATTCAAAATTTCTGCCTGTGTGCATTGATGAGAAGCTGAATTGGAGGAAACACATTGATGATCTGCTGAAACGGTTAGGTTCAGCTTATTATGCTATCAGGGTTATGACAAATTTTGGTGATCAACACATCAGTAATTTAGCTTACTACGCCTGTTTTCATTTACCGCTTTCATATGGCATCATATTTTGCAGTAATTCATCATTATTAAAACAAGTATTTTTTGCACAAAAGCGTGTAATCAAAATAGTAGCTGGAGCCCACGCACGATTACCTTGCAGAAAGTCATTTAAGGAACTCGAGATATTCGCAGTACCTTCGCAATGCATACATTCATTTATGAAATTTGTTATTAATAACCTATCCCGATTCAAAACTTATAGCGAAGTGCATAGCTACAACACTTGAAGAATGGCTGATCTTCATTATTCTGGGTTAAATCTGACTTTGCCACAGGTAGGGGTGAATTATGCTGCTGCAAAACTCTTTGGTCACTTGCCAAATAACATTAAAAGTCTTACAGATAGCAACCAAACTTTAAAAACAAATTAAAAGCATTTCTGAATAACAACTCCTTCTACGCATTAGATGAATTTTTAGATATGAAGTTGTAACTGAGAAATATATACATATAATGAAAACTTACGTTAAGCTGACACGTTCCATGTCATTACGAAATGTTGTATTCGTGGTCTATGGAATAAGTATTAATGTAACATAAAATATCGGATGGTTTCAACACTACAGAGATGTGCACATATCCCGAACTGGATATAACGTGACGAAAAGTACTGTGCTGACTGGGAGTCTGGAAACGTGCGACTGCTACGGTCGCAGGTTCGAATCCTGCCTCGGGCATGGATGTGTGTGATGTCCTTAGGTTAGTTAGGTTTAAGTAGTTCTAAGTTCTAGGGGACTGATGACCACAGCAGTTGAGTCCCATAGTACTCAGAGCCATTTGAACCATTTGACTGGGAGTCGAACCTTCATATGTCATCGTAATAACTAGCCACAAAGAGCTCTTAGCTGTAGAATTATTCTTCACCAGTAACCAGGGGTGACTTGTTTGAACCTGAAGTTATATGATTAAAAGCTCCGTGCGTGCCAGATACCCGAAACTGGCACCAATCGTCACTATTGACAACAGTTCTGAAAGAAGTAAAAAATCATGTAATTGGGTCCGCACATGCTGCAGCTTGAAATGACACGATGATAATTATTATGCCCGACCAGGATTCGAACCCAGACATAAACCTTTCGTGGACACCTTTAGGAGTTTGGAATCTTGGATAAACAATGAAACGATTGAATTGCATCGTCCCAAGGGGTTAAATACAGCGAAAAGGATGATATGACTTCGAATCCCAGTCCAGCACCGATATTGTTTGGATCTCAAGTTCATGACAGAAGTGCCCTGGTCATTAAAAAATAAAATTTCTAGCGAAAAAAACTTACTGGTGGCTGCGCATTTGCTTCTCACTATTTCTACATCTGTCTTGGCCCAACCAACACTGAGTCTCCTCCAGTAGTAGCGAAGGGAAATCATCGTTAATGTGGATTTGGAACCACGGTGCAACACTATTCTGTTCAGTTCGTGCTACCGGGGGTGAAAGGGTGTGTTCGGCCTTGGTAGAAATGGTTGACTGGTGTGTAAATCAAAGCATACAAAGCTAGAAACATTCCAACAGACCACAAAACTACACACAGGAGTGGTTCATAATTTTCTCGTAACGAAGGATGCTCGACACGAGATGAGTATTCTAATTACAGCCTTTTCAAAACAGTCATTGAACGTCCGTCCTTACCAACATACAGTAGCGACCTCGGCTATTCATTGTGTACTTTCAAATTGATTTTGTCATCACTGAAATAAAATAACATAACGAGCAGCGAACGAGTAGGCGACATTGTACAATGCGGAAATTTCTGCGGGAAGTTTTGCTTTCCGTTTGAGGTTTTGTTGTGTTGTATGTATTTATGGTCTACTGCAGTGGAAACGCAGAGACCAGATATGGATCAGATTGTTCTTTTAATTTGCTTTTAAATTAGTTACGGAAGGGGTACTGATCTTTTCTCTTTCAGCATATGACTTGAAGAAAGCTGGAGCATGTAATCTACCAGGCCAAAATTTGCATGTTCTAACACAGGTTAAACTAAATAAATTTATCAGTCAAAAATTTTAATTTGATATTCTAAACCGTTCTTGCGGCGGTTTGTTGAATGTTGTATATTTGAGAGTTATGTGGATTATTGTTTACGCGTTAGAATACGGTGTGAGATGACAAAAAATCCAACATTTTTGACATTTCGTTCTCTCTGGATGTAACAGAGGGTTGCAGACAAGAGAGTCAGCAGGAAACATTTGTGACGACTAGAGGGTAAGTACGTCAGAAAATAGTTTCCTCGTTTCCAGTACGACCGCTTAGACGTGAAGTATCCACCACATTCAAAGAGATCAATGAGCTTTCCCGAACTGTGTTTTCCAAGTTTACCAATACAGTCCATCCGATTGCAGGCAAATGTGAGGAACTGCGACCATTTAAACTTCGTGATACACTTATGTTGAAAGGAAAATGCTGCGATAAAATAAGAAAGGAAGCGAAGGATGCAGGTCGCATGGGCTACGAGAATCGTTCGAGACGATACAGAAGCTGCAATTGGAAAGGATTCTGGAAGGCAATCCACTGTGCTGTTTCAAAGGAAAGATCTCAGCTTTATCCTTAAAGAAATAACAGATAAAATGAATCAGGATTATCAGACGGAGATCTGACCCAACGAGTGTTGACTTCATGAATAGAAAATCGTGTTGGGCCATAAGAAAAGAAAATAGGAAGCCAAAGCCAGAGCGAATCTTCAAAATTAAAGTTATGCATCTGGTGGCAAAGGAGGTGTTGTGTGTTAAGACTTGCACCGCGAGGGTGTGTCCATCGCAGTTGGCCTCTGTTACTAACAACTAAGACGTCTTGTGCTCTCAACAGCAGTAACGCGACCACGGTAACTACGTCAAGTGTTGTTGGTGAATAAGAACGCCAGTCTCTATACTGCTGATTTCACAAAAGAACCTATCCAGGGTTTGGCTGCAAAACAATACCTACCATACTTATTCTTCTGATCTAGCTCCCTCAGGCTTTTGCCTCTCTCACTTTTTCCTAACAGCCATCTAGAACATTCCTTATTGGACAAAACTATTGATTAAAATTGGACTGATGACACCCTAATCTCCAAAACTTTGTGAAGGTGTGGAGTCCAAAAACCATGTCTTGGGCATGGATGTGTGTGTTGTCCTAAGGTTAGTTAGGTTTAAGTAGTTCTAAGTTCTAGGGGACTGATGACCTCATATGTTAAGTCCCATAGTGCTTAGAGCCATTTGAACCATTTTTTGATATTAATATAAGGAGAAAATATAAGTTTTAAGATCGATGCAGTGTTGCAATTTCTTCAAATGTTTACCTTTATAACCAAGACGTACTAAATCGAGGTTGCAATAAGATTTAAGATGGAGAGGTTAAGATTTCCTTACAGAATTTCGATCTCCAAGCTTGTAGCAGGGCAACAGGAGAAATGAAAATCAAATAAATTGTCTAAATCTGCTCTGAGATTAGAACCCCTTCACAAAGTCGCCGTGTTATTACATATCTAGCAAGCCGATACTGCCTGTAGTACGTTGTCATTACCGTAGTGATTGATAACACAGATGATTCACAACGTGAAATAAAATATTAGTTATAAATTCGGTGTGGAATGACTTTCCTGAAATCAAGTAGTGTATTTGACAGTCCAGTGTTACACCATAAGTGCAAATCCTTCAGATTATTTTCAGGGAATGACAAGAAAATACGCCGGTCGAAGTGGCCGTGTGGTTCTGGGCGCTGCAGTCTGGAACCGCGAGACCGCTACGGTCGTAGGTTCGAATCTTGCCTCGGGCATCTATGTGTGTGATGTCCTTAGGTTAGTTAGGTTTAACTAGTTCTAAGTTCTAGGCGACTAATGACCTCAGAAGTTGAGTCCCATAGTGCTGAGAGCCATTTGAACAATTTTTTGACAAGAAAATACCAAATGAATTTAGCAAGACAGTACTGAATCGCTCCAAGGAGGAAATCGACGGCCACATGGCTGCGAAACATTTTGTGTTATGTTTCTGATTCTCCATTAGGCTAGCGACTGATAGAACGCACTTGCTCAGCCAACGCGCTGAGCAGCTTAACACATGGGAAGCTTGCATTTCGAAGTGGTTGTAGCACCGGCTGCCACCGATTGACTTGAGGCAGTAATACCTAAAGATAGTGATGCACCGACTGCAACTCGAACATCATAAATAAAGAGCTGGAAATACTTTCAGATGCTGCGTATTTTTTTTCCGTCGAACTAAGAAACTCCTTCATCAGACGTGATTCATTCTTTTTATTTTCCAGCTTCACCATTGCTTCTACTATAAATGTTATGGGGGGATAAAACGTTTTGTCCTTTTGACTATTATGAACTTCGAAACGATTTTTCTTGAGAATACTTTCATTGGCCTTATGATGAAATCTATGAATAACAAGAAAAAAAATCATATGAAGAATGTGAAGCGGGCTCAAAAACCTACAAAGAAATGAACCCAGCAGCTGTGTGCAATGCGAATTCGATTCCTGCTTCTGCCAACATGAAGAGAGAGCTGTTGTCATTAGTATGTGTAGAAAGGGACACAAAACACTGAGAGTGCTGTCTGGAATATGTTTTAATTAATCAAAACTACGATTCCGTCTGTCATTTGTCAATGAGAGATAAATGCGTCTAATAATCGGGTGTGTCAACCTGCAGTATACTTAGTGCGGGGGGAAAACCATAATATCAGAAAGAGGTGCAGCGACCTGAGCTTGGGAAGGATTTCCCATGCGGTACCTCACAGTTGACGATGTTTACTGTTGAATTAGTTTCTCATTGTTTCATACTAGCGTAGCCTCTAGGCGATCAGAAATTTCATCTGAGAATTATGGAAGTGTAATTGTTAAAATGGACTGCTACTTTAATGGAGTCTGCTTGTAGTTGAATATAACTCTGTCGGTGACGCTGATTTTAATTTTATTTCATTAGGTGACGACGTGCGGAATGAGTTCCAGACTGCTCTGAAAGTAGTGTTGTCTGCATTATGAAAGTCGGCCAGACTGTGTCGTACAGACTAAAAACTAGAACTGCTTGCAGTCATGCGCAAAGCTCTCCATTGTTGTACGGAATTATCTCTTCTTAGCAGCTTGTCGCTCACTGCTATTATTCGTTGCCTTCTAAAGTTATTACATTAACTCTACAGATAATCTACAGAACAAATTTTATCTTTTTTATACACAAGTGAACTGACTGCAACTGCAGATCTATACGTTATTGTTCGATGAATATACAGTTCACTGCCACGTACCTTTCACTGTTCAGAATCTTATTGAATGTTAGTAAGTCCTGCCTGAAATTTCCCAGGCGTTTTTAGGCTCATTCCTGTCTACATCTCACTTTTGATGCACATCCTCGGCTTCACAAGATAGGGCCTGTTCGAAAAATTTTAAAACAACCGCCGAAAGCCGAGATGCTGACTGCTCCTGAACGTTCATCATACTAAAGAAATGCCTGAGGTATTCTATCCATGTCACCGTTAATAAAATATTCTGCTCTGTTACGCCGCGGTCGAATAGATTTTCCATTAAAACCCAACGTTTCTTCCCCATCTACGGAGGACGTTTTCACGGGGTTTCGTAGCTTCCTTGGATGTCCTGTTCACACCATGGCTCGCTACTGACTGCAGCAAAATTCCGTTTGCGCGTTCACCCGCGCAGTGGCGTGACGTCACATGCTTTGAATACCCGAGCGCAATTGGTGGACGCCGGCAACCGACAACGGCCAATTGCGCCCGGGTATTCAAAGCACGTGATGTCACGTCACTGAACGGAAGCATGCGTAAACGGAATTTTGTTGCAGTCAGTAACAAGCCAGCGTGTGAACTGGACATTTCAGTGAAGCTACGATCACACTTGAAAATATCTTTCGCATATGGGGACGAAATGTTCGATTTTAATGGTAAATCCAACCGACCACGTCATAATAGTCCGGAATATTAACTGAGACAATTATATTATAATTTGATAACCGGAAAGGAAGAGAGCCGTTTCCTTTGAGATGAAAATGAAAATATATGGTAAGGTAAGAAATGAGGAAGTTCGCTGCAAAATCGATGATGCACTACATGGAAAATGTTAACAACTGAAAACGTTTTAAGAAATCAGTAAGGAACATCCATGGTACTAGAGAAGTCGCAGAGGCCAAAAGCACTAGGAGAAGCCAGATATTGTAATACATGCATCATTAAGATGAAAATTTTAGTGCAGGTGAAGAGGTTGGAAGAAGAGAGGAAGTCGTGAGGGGCTGCATCAAATCATTCATAAAATCTGAGGAAAAAAGATCTTCATTAGGGAATTATGCCTGTGTTGTTGCTGGTGTAGTTACTGTGATCTTCAGTCCCCAGATTGGTTTGGCGCAGCTCTCTACGCTAATCTAACATTTGCATTATCTGCACATAATTACTGTAGTCTACCTCCACGTGGACCTTCCTACCATATTCAAACACCGTTTTTTCTCATCTGCCCCGCCTCTACACACATCGCCATCCATTACCAAGCCACAACTCCTTGATACCTCGGGATGTGCCCTATCCAACGATCCCTACTTTTAGTCGAGTTATGATAAATCTATTTTTTCCCACATTCCAATTCTGAAGGTTGCAGGGGTTAAATACACAGAGGGAAAGGCTATTTACAATTTATACTGAAACCAGATGGCAGTTATAAGATTCGAGGGGAATGAAAGGGAAGCAGTGGTTGGGAAGGGAATGAAACATGGTTTCAGCCTATCCCAGATGTTATTCAATCTGTATATTGAGCGCAGTAAAGGAAACAAAAGGAAAATTCGGAGTAGGTATTAAAATCCATGGAGAAGAAATAAAAACTTTGAGGTTTGCCGATGACATCGTAATTCTGTCAGAGACAGCAAAGGATCTGGAAGAGCAGTTGAACGGAATGGACAGTGCCTTGAAAGGAGGATATAAGATGAATATCAACAAAAGAAAAACGAGGATAATGGAATGTAGTCGAATTAAATCGTGTGATGCTGAGGGAATTAGATTAGGAAATGAGACACTTACAGTAGTAGATGACTTTTGCTATTTGGGGGGCAAAATAACTGATGATGATCGAAGTAGAGAGGATATAAAATGTAGTCCGGAAATGGCAAGGAAAGCGTTACTCAAGAAAAGAAATTTGTTAACATCGAGTATAGATTTAAGTGCCAGGAAGTCGTTTTTTAAAGTATTTGTATGGAGTGTAGGCTTGTACGAAAGTGAAACGTGAACGATAAAGAGTTTATACAAGAAGATAATAGAAGCTTTCGAAATGTGGTGGTACAGAAGAATGCTGAACATCAGATGGGTAGATCACATAAGTAATGAGGAGATACTGAATAGAATTGAGGAGAAGAGGAGTTTGTGGCACAACTTGACTAGAAGAAGGGATTGACTGGTAGAACACATTGTGAGGCATCAAGGGATCACCAGTTTAGTATTGGAGGGCCGTGTGGAGGTTAAAAATCGTAGAGTGAGACCAAGACCAAGAGATGAATATACTAAGCAGATTCAGAACGATGTAGGTTGCAGTAGGTACTGGGAGATGAAGAAGCTTTCACAGGATAGAGTAGCATGGAGAGCTCCATCAAACTAGTCTCTGGACTGAAGATCAGTACAACAACAACAGCATCATCATCCGATTTACCTTTCTAATCTTCATGTTCTTCTGAAGCACCACAATTTATAAGCTTCTATTTTCTCCTTCACTCCTGAAAAAAATCTTCAAAAAATTCTTTCTAACACTGGAATATGTTGTGGGTGTAAACTAGTTTTTTCTTTTTCTGGTTTGATTTTCTTACTATTCCACCTTGCGTCTTCTGTCCTTTCTACTTCGTTCATCCTTAGTTATTTTGGTGCCTAAATAACAAAACTCATAATCCGTCTAACCATCGTAACAAAACATAAAACTATATAATTCAGTCACGTAATAACCGTAAAATCTATACAGCTAAAATGATGTCTGTCCTTATATTATGACTTAAAGGACTCTGTACAAGAAAGCTACACCACAGTTCTTAAAAATATGGGATAAGAATATCCTTGTTGTCAAAATGAAAAGTTTTTGAAGTAATGGCTCATCCTCGTGAAACATTCGTAGGGAAGTTAGTTTATAATTTAAATAAAATAATATCTACTTACTTAATAAGATGTTGTTACTTTAAACGACAACATTAATCAAAACTACAAGTTTAATCGAAAATTTATTTTCACTAATCGTTAATCCGTTACTAAAAAAGTTATCTCCGTTAAACGTTAAAACGTTATTTTACAGGACATTTACCAGAAATTGAAGTTAATAGTTAATCGTTAATTCGTAGTAGTAGACGTCATGTTGTGGGTTTAGTGAGATGAACAGGTGAACTAAACGTATTAGTGTTACTTAAATAAAAATGTTCAGTTGGAGAATGCTCAAGTAGGACATGGAAGACAAGTAAAAGAAACAATTTAATCATTTAGTTTTATTATTAGTTAATTATCTATGTTAAATCGTGTAGGAATCTACATACAGGAGAATTAGACAGTACCTGACATAAGATGCATATTTCCCTACATCAACATCAACATGTTAAAGCTTTCATCGGAGGGGGAGGCTCTTTAGGATAAAAAATGTTTTTGCCCAGAGGGAAACGTCGTTCGACTGCAGCACTCGAGGGTATAGGGGTATTGTATTTAACAAATAAATTTGGTAAAACCTGTTTCCCAAGTGTAAAGGTGAGATAGATGGGCTGTCTGGGTGTGGGCTGGGTTCTCTGTGGAAGATGGGAGATGTGGACACCAGCAGAGAAGTGTCTTGGCGAAGATACAATAACATTTTAGTAGAAAAAATACATACAAAATCATACAAATCGGAGATTCTTCTGATTATGTTCCATTCTCTGGCACGGTCCTGTGTTCCATCGTAATATTCCAGCGCCGTAGTTGTATCCGTTGACGCCTGACGGGCGGTGTGCACACGCTCTTCGGGACTCAGCACGATGAGCTGGTGTCTCGGGATGCGATGCGAGCGGCAGGATGCGACTGTTCTGTGATCACGAACGGCCACCTGGTCATTTCTAACGATGAAGGTCGCGTCGTTCCAGAGGCACGACGATGGCGGTGCCCGGAGTAGAAGCCTAGACCGACGATAAGGAGCAGAGGCGCGCTCGCCAAACAGGCAGAGGTCCCTCCTTCGCGGACCGGTGGCGGCAGAGTTCACAGCGAGGATTCCCGGCTGACACACAGCTGGCGCCCGTTGTGTCGTACACGTCCGGACCAGCGTTCAAATGCTGGTTCCCGGCGCTGAATTCGCGGAAGGGCTGCGTTTGCGGGCCATGGCGAACCATCTTGAACAGGGCAATGACCGGGGTCTGGCGTAATCTTCTATGACGAGGAAGTCATTCGCGACGGAGTGGTTTCTCGAAGGCTGTCCCAAGGCATTGATACCAGGGACGGTGTCACGGAAATCTAACTGCTGCTGACGGACGCTGATCAACCAGGAGCGACAGCCGACTGTTGCCGATGTCCGTGGCTTGTGACCTGATTTCGGCACTCGTGGTCTGACGACACGGCAGCCGATCACGCAGTTCAGTGACCAGCATCTGCTGTCTGGCTGTGAGCTCGTTGCAGTTCTTGGCACTGACTTCAGCTTCAAGTTCTGCTGTAGTGGCGGTGCGGTTCTAGGCGCTACAGTCTGGAAGCGCGTAACCGCTACGGTCGCATGTTCGAATCCTGCCTCGGGCATGGATGTGTGTGATGTCGTAAGGTTAGTTAGGTTTAAGTAGTTCAAAGTTCTATGGGACTGATAACCACAGGAGTTAAGTCCGATAGTGCTCAGAGCCATTTGAAACATTTTTTGTAGTTTTGTCCCGTTCCAATCTCCTCTCGTCTGTGAAGAAAATTCACCCTCGAATTTTGCTGAAATAAAAACACTAGATAATTTACACTTTCACAATTTTTATTTGCTTCTCCGGTCACGCTATCACACCGTACACTATTTTTCTGCCTCCACTAGCAACTAAGTGCACTTTCTCACAACCACTGAGTCCATGTGTTCTCATTTTCACATTGTTTACGTTAGTTCACTTTCAGTCCTGTTAGCAGCTATTTCATTCCTCTCGTGGAGGTATTACAGGAATCAGGAACGCAATCCAACCTTCTTATTTTATGCATGCTGAAATAGCGTCTCCCAAATTCACGTATTAGTTACACCACATTGAGCTATAGCACAAGGTACATAAACAATATGACCCACTAGCGGGCGCCAACATCACAAAAACTACACACTTCGAAACCTGCCCATTTCTGTTTCCTTTAATCTATACTGTTGCTCTATCACTGTGATGTAGCAAATAATGAAGTCTCACATAGGTGGTACAGAAATGACGTATGCAAACATAATGAGTTTTCCACCGTCCTATTGCCTAGCGGTACTGGCCTGTGTGAACTCTCTCTTTGCACACTGTCTTTTTGCTCAACATTCTTATACACTAGCAACTTCTAAAAATGTATTTACAACAGAAGGGGATCCATGGTAACAATGCTTTGGTTGTGGTGACCCGGGAATCTAACCCAACTTACATTCTCACAATACATCATTGAAGGTACGTAATACTCCATGATACCTCATAATTCTGACATTTTATTTCTACAATAAATCTCCAATACTTCACAATAAACCTCAATAGTTCCACAAGCAGATATCTCTTATTCCGAGAGAAAAGAAGTAATAAAGTGGCTTCGCTACAAGAATTCTGCGATACCACTAACCCATCAACAGGCGGCGTAACAGGTTCACCTGTGCTGTACACAAACTTCACATTTTCTCAGCCACAGGCGCTATATCAGCTCCACCTGTGTCGTACAATACAAAAATGACTATAATTCCCTTACATGCACGTTTCTTCCAACATCTGACAAATTTTCCCACTATGTCACATCTTTCACTTGGTGGACTATTGCTGGCGGTTTGCCGTTATCATGAACGTTACTTCTCAAGGGAACAGGAGCGTTTTAACTGACGACTTCACAGCCAATGAGGCGTATCGCAACCGTGTGGTATCTCGGCGCTTTGGCAGTTTTGAGACAAGTCCGCATGATGTGAAGACTGTGAAACCCAAGCAAACAGTACCGTGGGAACTCTTTAATCTAGTTCTAGGCACTGTAACACATCCTAAACCTATCTTAACGAACTAATTAGTACCTGATAACTGGTTTCCTTGGGCGTCACATTCTCCTTATTACATCCCATAATTAAAAAATGGCTCTAAGCACTATGGGACTTAACATTTGAGGTCATCAGGCTGTAGACTTACAACTACTTAAATGTAACTAACCTAAGGACATCACATACATCCATGCCGGAGGCAGGATTCGAACATGCGACCGTAGCAGCAGCACGGTTCCTAGAACCGCTCTGCCACAGCGGGCAGCATCCCATAATTAGCCATGATCCTCAATCCTACATTGTGCCTATCTCTAATTACTCATATACATGTTAGTCCTACCGTCCTTCCTCATCCTTCAACATTTTCTCTATACAACTCTATATGTACAGCAATAATTGTTATGTCCCTTCTGGCTTAACATTAAAAAATCACGGAAGTTTACGGCGTAGTTCCCTGGTAAATTATTCTGGGTGCATGTTACTGCGGTTAATGATTCGGATCTCTGTCCCTTACCGAACAATACAGCGGTACCTAACTCCGACATTACGGAAAAAGTAATGAAAGGTCAAAGCAAAGAATGTAGGGAATCCGAGGAGTGAAAGTAAAAAGTTTAATGCTGCTACTTATATATCTTGTTGTCTCACGTACTTCAGATCTCTGTCCTCCGTCTATCGACTTCCCTTTCCCCTTCGTATAGCTGCTGCTATGGAACCATGACGCTGAGTGATAACTTCCATTTTCCCCATCTTCAACACTCTGCCTGACACCAATGTTGAGGTGAGTGAGATAGGCTATTTGGGAGTGGGTTGGGTTCTCTGTGGAAGATGAGGGATGTGTACAACAGTAGAAGCGAGTCCTGGTGAAGATACAACAACTATTTATTAGATCTTTACTAATTCATACAGTTCAGACATTTGTCTGATTGTGCTCTATTCTCTGGCGCGGTAGCTGCAGCCGTTGACGTAGGGCGAGCGCATGCACGCGCTACTCGTAAGACTGCGCTCTGAGCTGGCCTCTCCAGTATGCGATTCAAACTACTGTAAAACGGCAGGATGCCATCACTCGACGGTCACGGACGGCCACCAAGTCTTCTCTCATGCGGAAAGTCGCGTCGTTCCAGTGGCAAGGCGATGGCGGTGCTCGGAGTCGAAGTCTGGACAGGCGGTGAGGAGCAGGGGCGAGTGGATGGCGTGGTGCTGTCTGCCCGGGCTGCGCAAATAGGCAGAGATCCTTCCTTCTCGGACAGGCGGCGGCAGAGTTCACAGTGAGGATTCCCGGCTGACACAGAACAGGCGCTGGTTGTGGCCCTGGTGTGCCCGAATGTGTCTTACTTGGCTGGACCAACGTTTAAATGCTGGTTCCCGACGCTCAATTCGTGGAAGGGCTGCGTTTGTGGACCACCGTGAACCATCTGGAACAGTGCAATGAGTGGGTCTGGCGTAATCGTCGATGAAGCGGAAGTCAGCCGAGTCGGAGTGGCTTCTCGAAGGCTGTCTCAGCGCATTGACTCGTGGGACGATGTCGCGGAAGTCTTGGTTCTGCTGAGAGACGCTGATCGAGTAGGAGCAAGGGCCGATTGCTCTTCCGATACCTGTGGCTTGTGGTCTGACGACACTGCGTGCATTCTGGCTCTTGTCAGGGCCTAACCTCTAAACAGTCATTCACAAATGACTTTCTTTATGAGCTGACGATCAGTCATCCTTAGTATCCAGCCAATCGATTTTGCAAAGTAAACTGAAATAAACTATATTCATTAAACCATCTCGTGATCGTGAGAGCTGTAAAGACTCGAGACGTAGGAAATATAAAATATTACACTTTATAATCCGTACAACGATCGTAACAAAACCTAAAACTATATAATTAAGTCACGTAATAATTGTAAAATCTATACAGCTAAAATGATGTTTGTCTTTATATTAAGATTTAAAGGACGTGTAAAAGAAAGCTACACCACAGTTCATAAAAATAATCTATAAGAATATCTTCGTTGTCAAAATGAAAATTTTTTGAAGTAATTGTTCATACTCCTCAAATATTCGTAGGAAAGTTAGTTTATAATTTCATTGAAATTTTATCTACTTACTTAATAAGATGATGTTACTTTAAACGAGTATGCACAGCAACGATGTTTCTGCCCAGTGTTTTCATCGAAACTGAAATTTTGCTGTGGTTTAAAGCTTTTATCAGCTTCTCGGACGACTTTGTGACAAAAATGTTTACCACGCATTAGTCCTCACTAGCTTGAGACCAACCGCTGCCAATTGCTGCAATGACAAAAGAGTCTCCAATGCTTCTCTGTCGTATTATTTTAACTGGATTACTGCTTTTGGCTCCGCTGTTGATATCTCAACACCCAAGACTGATTTTTCTCTTTGGCTTTCCTCGACTGGACCCTGCCTTCACTGATTCTTCAAACTGTACATAGCTCGATTCAAGTGCTCCCCCTACGTGTTGTTTCAAATTGCTAAGGCTCGAAGTGTGAGCCCTAATAGCCGAGTTTTTCAGGCAAACACAATTTAGAACCGAAAAGTATTTTTTTATCCCTTATATGGATAAAAAATCAACGTAATTACCTAAATGCGTCCACGCATTTTTATCAGTTGTATAGCTACAATCCGTTTCTATGTTACAGCTTTCTCAGTCAATCCACTAACAAAAGGTATTACTTAACGTGAACTATGTAAGCAACAATAAACAGCCAACACTTAGTTATTCTCGCTAACACTAGGGTCTTGTTTGGGAGGCTCTACTTCCTTTGTATCTAAGCTTTCTTGGTAATTTCTTTTCTGTTAGTGCTTAATACAGGTTCAACAGAACTCATGTTGTCACTGCGCAGAAAAGCCGATACCTGCACAGTAAACAACCAACTCCAAACACAAAATGCCATTTGCGGTAATTATTAAATTCAAATGGTACTCTCTACCCACAACGTCACTTGACTGGAATACAAATGAGGAGCTAAAAGCCGTAAGAGTCAAAAGCACAGCGTATTTGACCTCCCCATATTTAAGTTAATATCAGAGAAACCAGGGAGGCAGCTTATCGTGAATATTCAGATATACGTACAATGTGGTCCTACTGTACAGATAAACCTGACCACAATAAGATCAACAGCTGTCAGAAGCGTGAATAAATGATACAGTCTCGGAATCTACGATTATTATTGAGTGATAAAATTCAAAACTTAACATACTATGTCTCATAAAGAGTCCCACAAAATAGATTTTCCTATCAGTGTAACAGTAGCTAGGTAAGACCAATAGAGGATATAGAGAAAACACAAATAAGAGCAACGCGTTTCTTCGTGGGTCCGTTTAGTAAACGTAAAAGCGTCGCGGAGATGCTCATCCATCCTCAGCTGCTAGCACTACAAGAGAAGCTTTGGGCATCAGGATGCAATTTACCTTCCCTAGATGCCCGATCTAATTTTATTATATGGCAAGTGAACTGGCATATCTGTGCAGTGCTACCACCTAGCGGGATTTACGCCAAGCGAATGTGGATGAAAGTCTGTTGCGGTGAGCTACCATCTGGTGGTGCTGATGTAAACTTGCAATTGAGTGGTAAGGATTAGCAGTGCTAGCCATGAACCGTGCACATTATTTATCAAATCCGCAAGTATTTGACTCATAAGGCAATTACGTCACGCCATTTAAGCATGCGCAGAAGCACCTCAAAACGCGCGTAAGGAATGTGTGCTCGAGAACCTGATGCCAAGTTTCACCGAGTCTAGGTCAGCGCAACAGATTAAGAGCAATGTATTTCAGATTACCACATCTACATTACGTTTAACAGCATTCAAACAAAAATAACCGATAAATCCGCAAGGTGTCAAAAGTTAGTGTCCACGTGCTCTTGTGCTCTTACACAACATCCGCCACTGAGTTCCAGTCTTTCCTATAACAATAGAATGCTCAGGAAACTCAACCGCGATTTTCTCCAAGTTTTCTCTAACTTGTTCAAATGACTCTGAGCACTATGGGACTTAACATCTGTGGTCATCAGTCCCCTAGAACTTAGAACTACTTAAAACTAACTAACCTAAGGACACAAAATTGTCAAGGCTTTCGTGGCCACTTGTTGACAAACTGCCTAATGGCTTCTGTCCCGTGTTCTTCGGCCGACGTTCATCTAATGATTTTTCTGACGTTTCGCCAGCACGAGTGGCTGGCATTGTCAAAGCTTCAGCCTCCATTGCCGGTGGTGAACTGGAGCTGAGCTCGCGGCCGCAGACTACACTCCTGGAAATGGAAAAAAGAACACATTGACACCGGTGTGTCAGACCCACCATACTTGCTCCGGACACTGCGAGAGGGCTGTACAAGCAATGATCACACGCACGGCACAGCGGACACACCAGGAACCGCGGTGTTGGCCTTCGAATGGCGCTAGCTGCGCAGCATTTGTGCACCGCCGCCGTCAATGTCAGCAAGTTGGCCGTGGCATACGGAGCTCCATCGCAGTCTTTAACACTGGTAGCATGCCGCGACAGCGTGGACGTGAACCGTATGTGCAGTGACGGACTTTGAGCGAGGGCGTATAGTGGGCATGCGGGAGGCCGGGTGGACGTACCGCCGAATTGCTCAACACGTGGGGCGTGAGGTCTCCACAGTACATCGATGTTGTCGCCAGTGGTCGGCGGAAGGTGCACGTGCCCGTCGACGTGGGACCGGACCGCAGCGACGCACGGATGCACGCCAAGACCGTATAATCCTACGCAGTGCCGTAGGGGACCGCACCGCCACTTCCCAGCAAATTAGGGACACTGTTGCTCCTGGGGTATCGGCGAGGACCATTCGCAACCGTCTCCACGAAGCTGGGCTACTGTCCCGCACACCGTTAGGCCGTCTTCCGCTCACGCCCCAACATCGTGCAGCCCGCCTCCAGTGGTCTCGCGACAGGCGTGAATGGAGGGACGAACGGAGGCGTGTCGTCTTCAGCGATGAGAGTCGCTTCTGCCTTGGTGCCAATGATGGTCGTATGCGTGTTTGGCGCCGTGCAGGTGAGCGCCACAATCAGGACTGCATACGACCGAGGCACACAGGGAACTTGCTGTTCCAACAGGACAATGCACTTCCGCATGTATCCCGTGCCACCCAACGTGCTCTAGAAGGTGTAACTCAACTACCCTGGCCAGCAAGATCTCCGGATCTGTCCCTCATTGAGCATGTTTGGGACTGGATGAAACGTCGTCCCACGCGGTCTGCACGTCCAGCACAAACGCTGGTCCAACTGAGGCGCCAGGTGGAAATGGCATGGCAAGCCATTCCACAGGACTACATCCAGCATCTCTACGATCGTCTCCATGGGAGAATAGCAGCCTGCATTGCTGCGAAAGGTGGATATACACTGTACTAGTGCCGACATTGTGCATGCTCTGTTGCCTGTGTCTATGTGCCTGTGGTTCTGTCAGTGTGATCATGTGATGTATCTGACCCCGGGAATGCGTCAATAAAGTTTTCCCTTCCTGGGACAATGAATTCACGGTGTTCTTATTTCAATTTCCAGGAGTGTATATGTACCTGGCGCGCCAACGTTCGAGGGCTTCTCCGCGGTCATTTCCGGTGCGGTTCTCCTGTTGCTACCTGGGACGGTCGTTCGCTGCAGTACGGGAAGCCAGGAACCGTTTACCTTAAGGCTTTCCTCTTTCTTGTTCAAACTGTTCGCGTGTTTTTGTATTTCTACAGCTTCTCTGAACAAGCTCGTGTGATAGTGCTTCTCTACAGCCAGAACTTCCGCGTCGGCGAATTTTATTACGTGGTCGGTCTCATTCAGTGCCTGCTCTGCCACGACCGATTTCTCCACCTGCCCCAACCTGCAATGTCGCTTATGCTCTTCTATCCTGGTGTTAACGGATCGTCCAGTCATTCTGACATAAACTTTTCCGCATGTGCATGGTATACGGTATATTCCCGACATTGAAAGTGGGTCTCTTTTCTCCTTCGCCGATCTAAGACACTCTTTGATCTTCCTTGTCGGTTTGAAAATCGTCTTTACGCCATGTTTGCGCAATATACGGCCGATTCTGTCCGTCACTCTGGGAATGTATGGCATAAAGGCCGTACCCGAATTTCTTTTTCTGGTTTCTTACTTCGCCGAGTATTTGGCTCCGTTACACTTCTAATATAATTTTTGGAGTACCCGTTGCTCCTCAGGACAGTTTCCAGGTGTTGCATTTCTCGTTTGAGGTGTTGCGGCTCACATATTCGTCCAGCTCTCGTTACGAGCGTACTAATCATGCCTCTTTTCTGGCTCGGGTGGTGGTTTGACAGTTTGTGCAGGTATCGGTCCGTGTGTGGCGGTTTTCGATTCACGCTGTGTCCCAGGTTTTCGCCGTCCCTCGTGACCAGCACATCTAGAAATGGCAGTTTCTTGTCCTTTTCTGCTTCCATGGTAAATGTTATGTTGGCATGGAGGCTGTTCAAGTGTCATAGGAAGTCACGGAGCTGTTCTTCACCATGGCTCCATACCACGAAAGTATCATCGACGTACCTAACCACACCTTAGGTTTGCAAGTCGCCGAGTCCAGTGCCTGTGCTTCGAATTGTTCCATGAAGAAGTTGGCCACCACTGGACTGAGAGGACTACCCATGGCGACGACTTCCAGCAGTTCGTAGAAATCGCCATTCCACGTGAAATAGCTCGTGGTGAGACATGCACGGAAGAGCTTTCTGATGTCTTGAGGGAAAATGGAACCGAGGTGGTTCAGAGCGTCACTGAGTGGCACTTTCGTAAATAACGAAACAACATCAAAGCAGACCAGGATGTCGTTTGGCGCAAGTTTTGTAAGTAGGCTGTTTAGTTTTTTTTTATTGGTAACGCCGCCGCCACGTAGCGCTCTGTATGAAAATCACTGGCTGTGCCGTGTACAGTCTGTGGCTGGTTGGCATTGTTGTAATACTCGCCATTGTAGTGTCGGGCAGCGGCAGCTGGATGCTAACAGCGCGTAGCGTTGCGCAGTGGGAGGTGAGCCGCCACCAGTGGTGGACGTGGGTAGAGAGATGGCGGAGTTTTGAAATTTGTAAGAATTGGTGTCACAAACTGATATATATATTATGACTATTAAGGTAAATACATTGTTTGTTCTGTATTAAAATATTTCATTTACTAACTATGCCTATCAGTAGTTAGTGCCTTCAGTAGCTTGAATCTTTTATTTAGCTGGCAGTAGTGGTTCTCGCTGTATTGCAGTAGCTTGAGTAACGAAGATTTTTGTGAGGTAAGTGATTTGTGAAACGTATAGGTTAATGTTAGTCAGGGCCATTCTTTCGTAGGGATTTTTGAAAATCAGATTGCGTTGCGCCAAAAATATTGTGTGTCAGCTTAAGCACAGTCGTGTATAAATTTTTCTAAGGGGACGTTTCAGTTTCAGTTTCTTCAGCTTCTCAATGAAATGTCCTGAGTCCTTAATGTATGTGTCGGTGTTCCCCACGTATGGCTGGAGCAGAGAGGCCAAGTGTTTTGCCAGTTTATATGTCGGTGAGCCAGGAGCGCTAACGTTCGGTCTCAGTGGAACGTTGTTCTTATGGATCTTGGGTAATCCATACAGCCGAGGTGGTAGGGCTTCTGTGTTGCGCAGGTTTCAATGTCTGTCCGCCGGCAGAGAAGACGCCTTGATTAATCGATTCGTATTCCGTGTGATACGCTGCGTCGGATCTGCGCTTAGTTTTCGGTACGTCGTCGGATCTTATAGGTATCGGATCTTTTGTTCATAATCTTTGGTCTTGATTACGACGGTCGCATTCCCCTTATCGGCAGGCAGTACCAATATACTCTTGCCGGCGTTGAGATTCTTAATGGCTTGTACCTCTTCTTTCTTCAGGTTGCAAGCTGGTGGTTTTGCTCGGCGCAATATCCTGTCTGTTTCAGTGCGTATTTCCTCTGCCCTTTCACATGGAAGGGTCCGAATGGCTGCTTCGGTGTTGGCAATGATGTCCTCCAGTTTGAATAAGAAAGAGGAAAGCCTTAAGGTAAACGGTTCCTGGCTTCCCGTACTGCAGCGAAAGACCATCGCAGGTAGCAAGAAGAGAACCGCACCGGAAATGATCGCGTAGAAGCCCTCGAACGTTGGCGCGCCAGGTACATATAGTCTGCGGCCGCGACCTCAGCTCCAGTTCACCACCGGCAATGGAGGGTGAAGCTTTGACAATGCCAGCCACTCGTGCTGGCGAAACGTCAGAAATATCATTAGATGAACGTCGGCCGAAGAACCAGAGACAGAAGCCAATAGGCAGTTTGTTAACCTAAGGACATCACACACATCCATGCCCGAGGCAGGATTCAAACCCGCGACCGTAGCAGTCACGCGGTTCCGGACTGAAGCGCCTAGAACCGCATGACCACCGCGGTCGGCTCCAACTTGTTCAACCACTATTTCTCCTGATGCTAGTTATGAATAAAAGTATCCGATTCCAATATTTTACATATTTTTGCTGTTTAACTTAGAAAAACTGATGTGACATTCTGATTCCGTACTAACATCACTATATTCTAGTAGGTGCGTTATGGCAATACATACACAGCCACCATTTGCATCTAGCCTTCCAATCAATGTATCCTCCAACCTGTAATTTGAGTTTTTCTTTATTTCCTTCCAATTTCAACCAACTTTCCGCTTCAAATGCTTTCTGCGCATTATTATCTTTAATTGGCGACCCTGTAAGCAATTCTGGGACCGTATTATGGATACGGCCGCAAATTTCTAATACCACATTAAGGTGACTTTTACTGGTAAACAGAGCAGGGTTGGGGGATACAGCCTCTAGTCATCACACGGTGAACCAACACTTTTGATAAAATCTTCACAGTCACTTATGAATCCTACTGAACAATCTCTTTAGTATTTCAGAGGTATTGATTATGTGTCACTATCAGATTCCACACATTTAATATTTTCTAATAATCCATAATCTCATACTTCACTGTAAAATCACTCACAACAGTAATCCTCACAAATGGTTAGACGTTTGAAAAATCACCCCTAGCTCAGCGGAAGGCTATGAACCCATTCTGCCCCCAGCCCTGCCTTCCACTTTGAGAGAGAAAATTCTAAATTTCTTTCATTTATGAGAAATACATCTAAGAGGGCTGGTCTGCCGAGTACTGAAATAAAACATCTCCCATAGATGAGTTTATCCGTTCACGTAATTAAAATTTTTCGCTTAGTTTTAAGTTCTTTGTTCATCACATCTTCATCAAACACGATTATAGAACACCAACACAAACGCAAGAGAAGTCGGTGTCTGGTAGTCATTATGTCTGTCTGAGTGCCATTAACATAAACTTGTGCACGATGGAGTCATCGTCACAATCGTTTTTTGCACTAATATCTGTCTAAAAAACACGCCACGCCTACATTAGACACGTAAGTGTCAAATATAATGGTGTTATTCTACCATGCGAATAGGAAAGACATTTTGTGTTTAAAATTATAAAATTTTGTGCAAAATGATTTTCTGATTCTTGTGTGATGTCTAGGCAGTAAGAAATAAATCTTTATTAGTTTATTACATTTAAAAGTCCAAAATTAGAATTATGGTTTCAAGTTACATGAGAACCCGGCTTCGACTAATGCTTGGGTATTGCGCCTCAGTCTGTATCCCCTACTAGTTGGGACTAATAGAGTATATAGAGGAAATACAACTAAGAGCAACGCGTTTCTTCGCGGGTTCGTTTAGTTAACGTGAAAGCGTCGTGGATACGCTCATCCAATTCCAGCTGCAAGCGCTACAAAAGAGGCCTTGGGCATCACAATGCAGTTTACCTTCCCTAGAAGAATCACCCAACGATTGTTTCGTCTTACTTAAATCTCGAGGAAAGAAAATGAACTTGAAACTGGAGAAATTAGAACTCATACGGAGGCTCACCAAAGTCGTTCTTTCCGCGCACGGAAGAGGAAAGGGAAAAAGTGACAGTAGAACACGAAGTACGTAGCACCACACATCCTAAGTCTAGCTGCGCATTACACATGTTGACGTTGAAAAATGGAATCAGACGTATTCATTTCAAATCATCAGATACATAATAAAAGTGCAGTAAAATGAATATATATATGAAGGGCTTATTTCAATAATGGTACAAGTACATTTTTGTTCATATTGAGATACAGAGTCCTAATGTTCAATGAGCGCTGAAAAATCTGCAGTTGAGTTACCCCAAATATTCAAGCATATGGCTTCTTGCTAGATATGAACCTTTCTTTCTGTTTGTTTGGCTCATTAATTTCAGAAGCATTATCGACAGAAAACTGGAGCTAATGGACTTGGACCACTATTGAAATAAGCTCTTCATATGTGGTTGTAATTTAATGTTCCAGTTTCAAAACGTTGAAAAAAAGAGCCACTGCTCCGAATGAAGTCAAAGTTGAACGGAACGGAATATAATTGAAAAAAAAATTAGGAAAATTTTCCCAGTAGATGGCCATAACGTAAATGGCTTCAGCTAGAAATGACAGACGAATCGCAATAAGACGGCTATGGTGTGAGTTACACATTAAATCAACCGTACTGTGCAATATGCATGACCACAGAAGTTAGCACTGTTAATTAGGTATGCATATCCAACACGGCAAGATCGTATTACATCCGAAGAGGAAAATCGGTTTTTAACTATCCCGACACCAAAAACCGCGTAGAAAACAACAGCGAAAGCTGTTTTCAAAGTAGTTCAGTACGCTGTCCACCGATTTCTGCCACAAGATGAAATCCAAGAACAGCGTGTTACACACCAGATCGAAATGTCTCAGGGGTCACGTTCAGAATGCGTGGCGCTATGCATGCTTGCAGTTCACCTGTTTGTAATCGGAGCACTAAACACATTTCTGATAACTCGACAGCCAGAAATCACTCGTATTAAGAACAGGTGATCTGGAGGGGCGGGATGTAGGGAAATGACAGTTGATAATTCTAGCATTTCCAAAATGCTACTGCAGCAGCTGAGTGAGGAATTTGTAAAGTAGCGCTATCTTGCGTAAAAATGATCCTGCCCATACCTTCACGGCGGTGAAAAGTTGGTACGACGTTGGCGTGCAAAAGACTTTCGTTGCGTTCATCAGTGACGATAGAGGTAACAGGACCCGCAGGAGTCATCTCCTCGAAAAAATATGGCCCTGCGATAAAACGATGCGTCAACCCTCACAGATACCACAGCAAAATGAAGCGGTAGTGGTTGATTTGTTAGCGGATTTTCCGTTGCCCATATTGTGCAATTCTGTAAAAAATAAATTTGTGGTACGATCTTATGGGACCAAACTGCTGAGGTCATCGGTCCCTAAGATTACACACTACTTAATCTAAGTTGAACTAGCTTACGCTAAAGACAACACACAATCATGTCCAGGGGAGGACTCGAACCTCCGACGGAGGGAAGCGCGCGGACCGTGACAAGGCGCCCAAGACCGTGCGGCTACCCCGCGCGGCTCCCCCATGCGGCTGCAATTCTGTGTACTGACATGTGCTTGCAGATAGAAATGGGCTGCGTCTGTCCACAGAATGTTCCATCGCCATCCATTGCCTCCTTCGACGCGAGCAAGAAGTTTTAGAGCAAACGTTTATTTCACCGGCAGGTCAGCATGAGGTAACGCCTGAACATGGTTAATTTTGTATGGATAGCAATGCAGGATGTTTAGCAGAATTTTATGCATTGTGCTCATAGGCAAGTCCAAACCACGGGCAGTTTACCGTGCACAGCGTGTTTTTATGTTACCGCGAGATCCCTCTTCCAGCGCTGTGGCCACATCTTTTACTGATGTCGGAGCAATTGCTTTCTCCATCTGCCACATTACACTTCCGAAGAATCTGTCTGTTCGAATTTTGTAATCATTTTCTCCAGACAACTGGCAGATATCGGGCAAATATCTTCTCTCATACACTTGAGTGCCCGGAACTTCTGCAGAGCTACTGGCGCAAAGTCAGCGTTCTTGGGAAACAGCTCTACCAGCGATCTTGTATTGAGAGAGTCATGCTGAGCATTTCAGACGCAAACTGAGGAGCAGCCGCCTACCACACGTCTGTTATCGTGCATGTTCTACGATTTACCGAGCCATCCAGTGCTAAAATTTTCGTTAAATTTCATTTTGTTTCCACTACTTTTCCTCCTCCTTTGATAATATTCCATTCAAATTTGATGTCATTCTGAACATCGGTTACTTTTTACAGCGTTTTGAAAGTGGAACTTTAATTATAATCACCCTGTAGAACATAATGAAACAATCAGGAAATTCTGCTTCGCTTGGGTGTAGCTTTCACGTTTGAGTGTATCTGGGGTTCTGTATCATGTTATTTTCCAATCTTCCAATCCATATGTGGCATACAGCAAACCAGTGCTTAACAGTATTAGTTAAAAACAGTCTTGGTTGCAATTTTATTTTTTTATTTTTCAACGACGCGTTTCGTCTTATTTAGGCATCTTCACGTTATCCTTATGCTTTCTACCTGAGCCCCTATCTTACTCTGTTACTCGTTCCTGTGAACGGGAACGCGTTACGCAGATCTTGGCGCCTTTCGAGTCCATCTAGGAAAGATAACCTGAACATGTCTAAATAAAGCGAAACGCGTCGTTGAAGGATAAAAAACTAAAATTGCAACCAATACTGTTTTCACCCAATACTTCCTTTCCAATTTTAGTGACCTATGGACTTAAGGCGACATTTCTTATTTCTTGTTTCTTGTACCTCACTTACAGACGCTGTACTCTTTGAAGTTATTTCGTATGGGCGCAGTATCTCACAAATAATTTTGTTTGTCTGGAACACTCATACACTTGGAAGTACACGATACTAGAAGCAAAAACTGTCGCATAAACATGGGCTCTAAACCGCATACCTCAAAAGCTACGAACACTAGTTCACCTTCACTACTGTGGAACATATATCTTCTACTGAACAAATGCTCCATAGCTCTTAAGGTATGTACTTTAGAGCCCACGTTTACTAGGAATTTTTTCTTGTATTGGTCCATACTACCTCCTTCCAAAACATTTAAAGCAAAGAGCTTACAGTAGAAGATATTTGTTTCACAGTATCGAAAATGAAGTGCTCATAGCTCTTGAAAGATGCATCGAAGAGCCCGTGTTTAATAGGAATTTTTCCTTGTTTTGGTCCGTACTGCTTCCTCCTGAAATATAGACAGCGAAGAGCTAGCAGTAGAGGAGAGTTTTAGTCGAATGTGTGCTTCTACTATCATGTACTTTCAGCTGTATGCGTTTACGCCTTTAATTATGGCACATCCTCTCTGTAAGCATATTGAAAATTTCTCTGCAACTATCTGTGAACTATTCGGTTTCGTTTTGTTCAGACACAAGGGGCATTGTTCCTGTGGCATTGATTTTGGAAATAATTGTTCTCGTTGAGGCAATATTTTATAGGTTCCTGAGGCGCAGTACATTTTAGTACGAAATGGTGCAAATGGCTCTGAGCACTATGGGACTCTACAGCTGAGGTCATCAGTCCCCTATAACTTAGAACTAATTAAACCTAACTAACCTAAGGACGCCAGACATCCATGCCCGAGGCAGGATTCGAACCTGCCACCGTAGCGGTCGCGCGGTTCCAGACTGAAGCGCCTAGAACCGCTCGGCCACTTCGGCCGGCCATTTTAGTACGGTGGAGTAAAGCAGAATGTTACCGGCAGAAGAGGTAACAGATAAATCTGTGTTGATCGAATCTACCCATCAGACTTCGGTTCGTTGGTCGGATGCACGTAAAATGCGATCTGTTTACTGAGAAGAATGCTTACAAAACACTCGCGCGTCCCATCCTAGAATATTGATCAAGTGTGTCGTACACGTACGAAATAAGAATGACAGGGGATATGGAACATATACAAAGAAGAACAGCACGAATGTCGCAGGTTTGTTTGACCCATAGGAGAGCGTCACGGAGATACTGAATGAAAAATCCTTAAATAGCATACGCTCGAAGACAGGCGATAACTATGCCATAGAAGCTAATTTACAAAATTTCAGTAACGAGTATTATGTGAGGAACATAGTGCAACCCCCCGTGTATCGTCTGAACTAGAAATTTTGAAGTGAATGTTAGACAAATTACAGTTCGCACAGACACGTTTAAGCAGTCATTCTCTCCATACGTGAATGAGAGTAGAAGAGGCCCTAAGGACTGGTACTTTGAGATGTACCCTCTGCCATGCATTTTATAGTTGGTTTCTTGCTACAGATGTGGCTGTAGAGTAGATGTGGCTTAAGGAGAAACTTATAGAAAAAAAGCGTGAATAACGTGTCATGTTTGCGACTCACTTTGCTTCTGCGATGTAAGACGGAGAGGAATAAACAGTGAAAACATTGCTTTGCAGGTGTGGTCTGCATTGTTAGGTATCACGTTCACGAATTATATGAATAAATTCGCTAAATTTCATATGTGAATGTGCGGTAAGGTGGCCACCGCGGGAAAAGTGACCGGTTCGTATTCATTGCCCTGAACAATGCTGCTGCCTTCGGTGAAGTGACCAAACTAGTTGTAACATAGACCATCATTCTCGTCAGTCAGTTTGTCAGAGGATGAGTGTTCCGTTATTTTTTACTAAGAATGTCTCTGATTTTCATTCGTTAGATGTAAGGTAACTCATTTCAATTACCCTCGCTTACACGTGGTGTAATACTTTCTCACAATTCAAACGTTTGAACTACGATTTTTGGCCTACCAACATTGTTCTTGACGTTTCTTTCGCTTTGGTAGTTTAATGTGTGAACCACTAATGCCGACAGGGCCTCCGATCGTGGAAAGTCGCCCCACTGCTTGTCGGAAAAAATAGCCAAGTTGTTTACCCCAATAGGAGTTAGTTACTTCCATTTATCACGCATAATAATACAGATCAAATTGACTTCTAAACCCTTTTATATGAAATGTTGTCATTTGTCATTCCGTTTCTTTGTGAAGATTTTGAATTAAATAATTTTTATTATTTGAAACAGTCTCTCTTCTGTTATATTTTCCATTATATATAAATCCGATTGAAAACGGTTTGGTGCCACCACTTGGTATTATTTCAGGTGCTAGGGCATGATGATACCTCGAAAATCTGGCTAGAAATCAGAACAACAAACATAGCAAAGTTCCTGTATATTATTCCGTGGAATACCTTATAATGTTTAGTTTCAATATGTGAAAGCGGAAAGTTTTGTGTAAATAACATGGTAAGGTGAAAATCCAATTTCCCCTAGAGTGGCTACCTTACCCCATACTCCTTTATTAATATTTATGTGCAGTTATCTTACTTAACAGATGAAAATCACGATAACATAATCATTGTTCAGAGTCATATTTGGTATTTCATAACTGCTTTTGGTTCACATGAATTTTCGGTTCCATCCCATTCAATGACGAGAAGATGGGTCTCTTAAATCAACGCTTATAATGCGCCGAAGCTACTGCAGGGGCTTGTAATTTAGCAGCGCTTATTCCATAGCCTCATTATGCTGCTGAATCATTAACACGTAAAGAAGCTCTCTTTAATAATGAGGCAATTCTTTACAGAGTACCCCTCATGTTCGGCAAAAGCAGCTCGTCTGGCTGAAACGAAGGGATGGAAGCACGCGCTTAGCCCAGAAGCATCTCCACAATTTTGATGAGCGTGAAACAATAGCTTAAATCAGGGAACTGATACTCTGGACAAAATTAAATCGCTAATGAAGCTGTGAAAGAAGTGGACTCTTACTGTATAATATATATCCTCAACGATATTGAAAATTCCCTTGTGATGCTGTAGACCTACACAGTTATTACTTTATCCTCTCCCCTCACCCTCTCTCCCTATCATTGTATTTTATCTCAGTAACTACTATCTACGACAATCCAGTTTCTAAGATGGGCAAGGATAGACGATCCTTAATTGTGATATAAAAAATCCAGACATTACAGTGTGATTCACTGAAAGTATGAACTAGAAGACATCATATAAGAGACAACATATGGAAATTTCCCAATTTCCGTGTTGTTCTTGCGTTATTTCTCTCTTCTGTCTAAAATGCAGATTAGTGTTTCTCATTTAAGCACATCATTGTCAGTGGTACATTGTCCCCAAAAAAGCAATATAGATTATGTTTCTTCTGGTTAGAACAGTTAGAAACTATGAAATGTGGATATATTTCCACAAATACATTTTAAGTGTTGAAGTTAACACCACACATAAATGATCATTTTTACAATGATCACCAATAGTAAACTACTATGTATGTTACGTTGAGCGAAGTGTAGGACATAACCGTTAGACACGGCAGTTACTCAGGCTGTCGCAATGCTAACGAAATAACACTTTTGTGAAGAGGTCACTAACATCAAGAACAAGTAATTTGGCTTATATGGACTTTAAACATATGTTACGTACATAATAATACAGAAATGATTATATTCACACAACTGTGCATGCTATCTGACCTTGGCATTTAATAGAGTGTGTAGCCTCCATATGCTGCAGTTTGAGTGCCGTTACAAGTAATATCTCAGGTCAGATTACGTCCATGGAGAATCTTCCTCAAAGTAGTTTTCGTGTGAACGCGAGGACTAACCATCTGCCGTTCGATCATATCGCTGACGTGTTTGAGGAGAGACAGGACGAGCCAGTGAAGCGGTTGTACCTGTGGGTCTTCGAGGAGGACTTTTGTCTCCCTTGGTACATGTAGCGAGGCTTTCCCCTGATGGAATTCAACGCATAGCGTTAAGTGAACAGCACTTCCAAAATTTTCCGGATTCTCTTTATTCAGATTTTTCTCGACAATAGGTGTACGAGACGGTTCTGTTTTCTGACTCTACTATTATAATTTCGGAAGTTACGGCTGTCTCGCGTAATTTCTTCTCTGTCTGCCCTTTCGTTACTAAATTTCTTAATACTCGACGTAATGACCCTAGAATCCTAGTGAATCATCTCGCATGCGTGTCACTGATCATCCTAAATATCCATAATTGTAGCAATTGCCGAATACAATCGTTATTTTTTTCTCTGTGTGGCTTTACCAAAATATGACTGCCCTGTCACACCGCAGCTTGCATCGTAACATACCGCTTTTATTTACCGTGATTTCATTTACATATCCAACATTTTTGTTCAGTTATTCGATTAGTGAGGTAAGTTATCACTCCATCGATTTAAATACCACAGTTCGTTTTGCAACAACTCTGACTGTTGGCTTCGGTTACGATTTCGTGTCTTCAGTGTCTCTCTGTAACCTTCCATTGTTGTGGCATGATCATATGAAGGCTGAAGACGGGAAAGAGCTTTCTTGCAGCAACTGAAACCATTAAATCATCGCCTTTCTCTCACCCAATAGAACCGTCGCGAAACAAGGCAACTGGAACTTTAACCAAAACGTAAAGGATTAGCCCGCTACTGGTTTCCGTCTGTTCTACCAGATGTGGAAGACTTTGAACAGACTGCAAACTGGAGCGACGCGGTGTCAATAAAATATCAAGCGGTGGGGCTACGTTACTAGAAATGTAACTTGCAAATGTGGAGAACTTCAAAGTGCTGGACACCCCTTATTCTGCCCGAAGTTGCCTGAAGCCTGCACCGTTTAAGACTTAGCTTCAGATAATGTTCCAGCAATCAAGACGGCCGAATTTTGGTCCACAAATAAAGTTGGTATGTACGAAGTCTTGTGTATATATTGCAGATCAGTGTTGAGTTTGTAAGTAACTGTACTGTACCGTCCTAGAGACGAAGATAAAGATAATGATAATGTTAAGGCATTTGGACAGAAATGTATAGTTTTTAAAAAGAAGTTATTCGCAGTCGCACCTTTCAAGGACATTTATCTGTAAAGCTCTGCACTGTTGTACACTTTATGTTTGAAAAATAAAGAACCTAGAGACTGTAGAACCAGAAGAAACAACATTGTGTAACCGTTAATTATGATCAGAAGATTCTTAGAGTCATAAATGAGCTATTCTTTAATGAATATTCAATCTGCAGTGCAGTTTGCACAGGTTTGAAACTTCCTGGCAGTTTAAAGTTGAATGCCGAACCAGGAATAGAACCTGAGACCTTCGCTTTTTGCGGGCAGGTGCTCTACCGACTCCAAATCTGCCTTCGGAACTATACGCTATCTGATACAAACCACCCAGACACTTATTAGTGGACGTTAATTTAAGACGTGTCCACCCTTCTCCTTTACGATGGGTTGAACTCTGCTGAGGACACTTTCAATAATGTCAGTGGAGGAATGGCGGCGCATTCTGCCTCAAGAACCGGAAGCAGAGAAGTTAGGGAGCGGATTTGGCGTTCTAATTCATCACACAGAGGTTCCATTTGGATCAGATCGCGACTTCGGGTAAGCCAGTCCATTTCAAGAATGTCTCGCAAATTTTTCATAACATCTGCGAAATTCTGAAGGTAGGCGGTGAGGTAGTGTCGGAAGTAAAGTTGTGAGGACGGATCATGTTTCGTGCTTGGATAGCACAGTTGGTAGAACATACGCCCGCGAAAGGAGGAGTCTCGATCCGGCACGCAGTTTTAATGTACCAGGAAGTTACAGGTATGTTATTGTTCACAAGCCGTTGCCTCATAGATACCGATTTATTACAGATGATAACTTATGGCAAGTAGTGTTTTCCAGCCATCAGCCAAGCTCTAAACCTTCTATCCGACTGCCGCTGAGAACAGCATGATTCACACTGCAAATCACTCGTTTCCATTCATCCACTGTCCATGAGTGTATATCCACCACATTAAGTGTCGCTTACCATTGACTACGGAAATATAGCTGCTCGGCCCCTCTAATCTGTTCTTTTTAACTCACTAGTTACACTAGTTGCTCCAGTTTGACTGCAGATAGCACTTTCCAATTAACGAGTGATTTGTTTCGCAGAATTTATGCAATTTTTACACCCACCCTCCGGAATCTTCGATGTTCGCTCTCCAGCAGTACATGAGGTCTATCTAGTCAAGGTTTCGTTGTGCTTGTTCCTTCGCATTGCCACTTCACAGCCACATCATCAAAATTTGACTCTGGATGCCGTATAAGGGTTGAAATGTCCCTTAATAAGTGGTAACTGATGTGGCGTCCTACGACTAGTGCACGTTTGAAGTCACTAAGCGATCCTGACCGACCCATTCTACGTTCCTGTTTCTTTGCTGACAACACAGTAACCCCCGCCACATCCGGGCACGCCTTTCGTGATATCTAGTCGTCAGTTTCGCATCACAAAGGTATCCGGATACTTTTCAAGATTCATATTTCCAAAAATTGAACTTTCCCGGTATTTTTGTGCTGTATACTTATTCCACATCGAGCTGCAGATGTATAGTTTCAGTGAAATGGTCAAGTCAGAGCGGAATGGAACATTATGCATACTTGACAAGGACACCATATGCACATACTAATTCATATCAAATACGTAAATAGACGAGGGCTAGTAGAAATCCTTGGGTAACTCAAGAAATATTGAATTTAATTGATGAAAGGAGAAAATATAAAAATGCAGTAAATGAAGCAGGCAAAAAGGAATACAAACGTCTCAAAAATGAGATCGACAGGAAGCACAAAATGGCTAAGCAGGGATGGCTAGAGGACAAATGTAAGGATGTAGAAGCTTATCTCTTTAGGGGTAAGATAGATACTGCCTACAGGAAAATTAAAGAGACCTTTGGAGATAAGAGAACAACTTGTATGAATATCAAGAGCTCAGATGGCAACCCAGTTCTAAGCAAAGAAGGGAAAGCAGAAAGGTGGAAGGAGTATATAGAGGGTTTATACAAGGGCGATGTACTTGAGGACAATATTATAGAAATGGAAGAGGATGTAGGTGAAGACGAAATGGGAGTTAAGATACTGCGTGAAGAGTTTGACGGAGCACTGAAAGACCTGAGTCGAAACAAGGCCCCGGGAGTAGACAACATTCCATTAGAACTACTGGTGGCCTTGGGAGAGCCAGTCATGACAAAACTCTACCAGCTGGTGAGCAAGATGTATGAGACAGACGAAATACCCTCAGACTTCAAGAAGAATATAATAACTCCCATCCCAAAGAAAGCAGGTGCCGACAGATGTTAAAATTACCGAACTATTCGTTTAATAAGTCACAGCTGCAAAATACTAAGGCGAATTCTTTACAGAAGAATGGAAAAACTGGTAGATGCGGACCTCGGAGAGGATCAGTTTGGATTCCGTAGAAATGTTGGAACACGTGAGACAATACTGACCTTACGACTTATCTTAGAAGAAAGATCAAGAAAAGGAAGACCTACGTTTCTAGCATTTGTAGTCTTGGAGAAAGCATTTGACAATGTTGACTGGAATACTCTCTTTCAAATTCTGAAGATGGCAGGGGTAAAATACAGGGAGCGAAAGGCTATTTACAATCTGTACAGAGACCAGATGGCAGTCATAAGAGTCGAGGGGCGTGAAAGGGAAGCAGTTGTTGGGAAAGGAGTGAGACAGGTTTGTAGCCTATCCCCGATGTTATTCAATCTGTATATTGAGCAAGCAGTAAAGGAAACAAAAGAAAAATTCAGAGTAGGTATTAAAATCCATGGAGAAGAAGTAAAAACTTTGAGGTTCGCCGTTGACATTGTAATTCTGTCAGAGACAGCAAAGGGCCTGGAAGAGCAGTTGAACGGAATGGACAGTATCTTGAAAGGAGGATATAAAATGAACATCAACAAAAGCAAAACGAGGATAATGGAATGTAGTCGAATTAAGTCGGGTGATGCTGAGGGAATTAGATTAGTAAATGAGACACTTAAAGTAGTAAAGGAGTTTTGCTATTTATAAAGTAAAATAACTGATGATGGTCGAAGTAGAGAGGATATAAAATGTAGACTGGCAATGGCAAGGAAAGCGTTTCTGAAGAAGAGAAATTTGTTAACATCGAGTATAGATTTATGGATCAGGAAGTCGTTTCTGAAAGTATTTGTATGGAGTGTAGCCATGTGAAACATGGACGATAACTAGTTTGCACAAGAAGAGAATACAAGCTTTCGAAATGTGGTGCTACAGAAGAATGCTGAAGATAAGGTGGATAGATCACGTAACTAATGAGGAGGTATTGAATAGGATTGGGGAGAAGAGAAGTTTGTGGCACAACTTGACTAGAAGAAGGGATCGGGTGGTAGGACATGTTTTGATGCATCAAGGGATCACAAATTTAGGATTGGAGGGCAGCGTGAAGAGTAAAAACCGTAGGGAAATCTGGCACGATAATTTTTTGTAATGAATGAATGCTATGAAATGAAAATCAAAGACATTATAAATTCAACAGGCAATGACTCCAGCACGCATATTTCATTTCATCACTTCAACCGGCATCGCAAGTCAGATATTTCCTTTTTCAAAATGTTCGTCTGATCATTTTCAGTCTCCAGTTTCATTTAATTGCATACAAATAATGATAATGTCTACAATAGTTATGTTCGTCTTGTAAACTAGAAATGAAACTTTTGATAGTATGAGAACAAAACTTCGAACAGGTATTTATTTTGGGGTATAGAAACAAGAAGACTATTTATGTTATACTCAGAAAAAGACATTAACGTGTTGCAACGTTGCAGCTAAATTTGGAATTAGGTAAACACCAGAAGTGATAGTAAATCTGTTTGCGAGTTTCGTCAACCTCTCAGGAGGCGCAACTGACTCGGAGCAAACTTGACGTGCTACACGTGCGTGACATCGCATGCAAATACAAATCCATAGTCGGAAGCATACGAAATAAGACTGAGTGCTACGTGCTCTCTTGTAAGACGGCTTAGGAGTACAGAGTACGACACCTTTCTGCGCCACGAATTGTACAGCTAGCGCGCGAGGTTGTAGCAACCACGTTCTGCTGTCCGTGCGTATATGTGTGGCTGAATGGTTCGCACAAACGAATCGACATTACTGAGCCGTTTCTCGACGTTCTCCGCACGAAGGTATGTGGCAAAGTGCCTGAACGTGTTCTTCGAGGTACACAACTTAATCTGTCATGTCGCTCTATTTGTGATGTCTTTATTAGAATTTCAAAGAGAAGGATGGAATGTACTGATTTCGAAAGTGACGGGATCCCACAAAGCGGAATCGAGTGAAGTAGTGTACGTTAAAAGAGCAGAACGCGGAGTTCGTGCCACAAAATTTTTGAAGCTAGAATAAAGCGCGAATATGGCTTAGCTTTGCGACTGCAAATATGTGTCTTCAACAGTCAGGAATGCTTTTCAAAAGCATTAAAATATCTTGAAATTCATGAGATAATGATAGTTCTGCTTTGGGCGTGGTGGTCAACTGGTCAAACGTATGCCTGCAGACCGAGAAGTCGCTGTATCGAATCCCGAACAGCCCACGGTGATTGTCAGTCTGGCTTTAATTCGCCTTTCATCTCTTAACTATGTGAGAGTTGCCTAGGTACGACAATTGCTTAGAATTGGAAGTTTAACTGTCGGTCCCGTTTCCCTGGTAGGATAACTGGGTTTGCTTAGGGGCATATAAGTCACCCAAGTGGCGACCAGTTGAAAGACTTGCATCCCATTATAGAGCCACAGGAGATTACTAGCAAATTGTAAACGTACGGCAAACAGTGCAATAATTATATCTATTATGTTAGTTGTTCCACCTGTTATTTCTTCTGATTTTATAAAGTGGGACACAATGCGTCTCAGTTACCATCATAACATAATTTGGAAATTTTGGAAATTTGTAAAATTCCTATGGGACCAAACTGTTGAGGTCACCGGTCCCTAGGCTTACACGCTACTTAATGTAACTTAAAAAACTTATGCTAAGGACAACACACACACCCATGCCTGAGGGAGGACTCGAACCTCCGATAGCGGGAGCCACACGAACCGTAGCAAGGCGCATAAGACCACGCGGCCAACATAATTTATACCGTGCTATGTCACAAACTGATAAGCTTGGGAATGGCGTAATGTAAAAACTGCAGTGGCACGTAATAAGATAGAGAGTGCCATAGTCGAATATTGTCTTTCAAACAATTTTTACGGGTCGTGGATCTGTTCTATAAGTAGTTACGAATACTCAGTAACCTATAAAATGTCTAAAGTCTGTTGATCACGGTAGGTTGAAAAAGAACGGACATCATAGCATACCAGCATTATTTCTGTCGTTAATTTAGCATTATTATAATATCTATAAAGATTCGGAGAAATTCGGAATATTATAACATCCCTTTTGAGCAGGTCAAACGGTTCCTTTCAGGAAAAGGGTCATAGCATGTACTTTCCAGTATAATGTTACATAGAGAATAAAATACTCTTCCTGCATCGTTGAACCAAATTATTAAATTATTATGATATATATTTCATTCTACATTAAATGGAAATGCACAAATACTGTCCTTATTAGGTCAGTATCGGCGATTTACAGCAGTTAGATCTGTAGCTGTCGAATCAGTGCCCTCACTGTAGGAATTAAAAATTACTGCTTCGGTTTTAGAACTTCCCTGTCGTGGATTTTCGTATTGTCGTCAACCAGTACAGACTCAGACAGCATCTACATAATACACACAATTTTAATGTAGAATACTCGCTGCACGTCTTTTGTCTCACGTGTGCTTCTGTCTCCCATGAGTGCCCGAGAACGAAGCTAGGAGACAAGGTACCCACGGAAGAACAGCTGTGAGGATCGGTTGTGAGTCATGGTCTGGTAGCTCAGTTGGCAGAGCGCATGCCTGCGACAGGCAAAGGTCCCAGGTACGAGTAGCGGTCCTGCACACAGTCCTGATCTGCCAAGAACTTTCATAAAAACACACATTTCGTTGCAGAGTGAAAATTAATTCAGATTTCAAGCTGTTTATTTGCATAAGATAAAGTGGTTGTCGCATTAAACAGACTTATCCACCAACAAGGGTACAAGTCTCCATACAGCGGAAGATCGAGAACCGAGACAGTGGGAATAAGAACTTGTGTCTATTCCAGAGTAATGAAACAGAGTTCCATTTTTATTTATTTTATATGGTATATTCCGTAGGATCAAATAGAGGAGCAAGTCTCCATGGTCATGGAACGAGTCAATGCATAAAATTGAAACAGAAGAGTAATAATCGATAAAATGAAACGAATATGAAACCTATGGAGATGACAAGCCATAAGTTTAAATAAACATAATGAAAAAATTAACACAGGGATTAGCTTAATATTTTTTTTTCAAGAATTCCTCGACGGAATAGAAGGAGTGAGCTATGAGGAAACTCTTCAGGTTAGACTGGAAAGTGCATGGATTACTGATAAGATTTTTTGATTATGTTGCCAGGTTACTGAAAATGGATGCAGCAGAATACGGCACGCCTTTGCACACAGCAGTCAAGGAGGAGCATTCTAAATGTTGATTCGATTTCTGCATAGTTTTAACTGATTGGTAGCTTCTCACGCTTCGGAATGAGCTGGTACCGTAAACGACAAACGACATTGAAGAAAATATGTCTTGAGAGGCCAATGTCAGAATTTCCAAACTATTGAACAGGTGTTGACAAGTGATTCGTGAACTTACACCCTCGAACCTCCCGTTTCTTGCCAAAAAGTACCCTTATTAGATCATAAGAGTTGCCCTAAAAAATAACACCATACTTCATAAGTGAATGAAAGTAAGAAAAATAGAGTACTTCTGGTATTGAACTATCACTTATTTCGCCTATGGGCTTGAACGTAACATTTCCATGACATTAACACACATTGTGATTATATTAATATAGTTTTTAAATTAGATTGTACTAAGCTGATTAGCACTGCAGGTCGTTATTTGGTTCAGGTATCATCGGTGGCAAAGGTGGAGTGCAGAGGATATAGCACTGAACTGACCAAGTTAATATAACAGCTCTAACGCCACCGATTCAAGGGGTACAAATTCACAGCGGGTATCTACTGTCCGCTGGAGGATGTTATGACAAGTTAGACCAAGCATGAACTTCTTCACTTCAACCAGTAAGTCATTTTATTATTCAAGTCAGGTTCCCATGCAGACCAGTTAAGAAGCTGGATTTCAAGATACTCAGAAAACAAAGCGACAAACCGTATGCTGGTGTAGCTGACCGAATCTTTACATTGAAACTGAATAGTCGAAAACAATAGGAACCCTTAAAACAAGGACGAAGCATGACCATCTGTCTCTCCTCCCTTCTGAAATGCAACCGCTTCCACACATTAATTGAATCAAAATTTTCAAGATTAATACAGATGGCGTTGTCTGCCTTCTGTTGAACAAAAATTTTAATCAACATAACGATTCTTAGTTTACCTTTAGTAAATGATACTAAATCAATAAGAGTAGTTTATCTATGGCGCTCCGATCCAGTATAGAATGCACTGAATGCAATCTCATGACGTCCCAAGGTTCACCCTCCTTATCAGTGACGTCGCCGCTCTTATAAGGGAGGTGACCAGCCGTATCAGTGAAGTCATCATTATTACCTGCAAAGCAACGCCTCCTCCTCTCTCCCTTTCCCCCATTTCCATATTCCCCGTCAAGAAATTTAGTGTGTATTCAAATAACCAGTCAAACGGAATGCTTTTGTGTAATAACACAAGCTTAATCTAAATTGCGACAAAGTACGCAGATGTGCAGTACCTTTGAAAAAAAATTACTAAATATCGCTTGAATTGGCCTCGTGTTTAATGCTGTTTTCGTATAATGGCATCATTTTAAATGATGTTGGGTCTGAATTGCGCGCACACACACACACACACACACACACACACACACACACAAACAACGGTTAATATCGTGGACTTACAGGTTAAGGTTCAAATGGCCCTGAGCACTATGGGACTCAACTTCTGAGGTCATCAGTCCACTAGAACTTAGAACTACTTATACCTAACTAACCTAAGGACATCACACACATCCATACCCGAGGCAGGATTCGAACCTGCGACCGTAGTGATCTCGAGGTTCCAGACTGTAGCGCACAGGACCGCACGGCCACTCCGGCCGGCTACAGGTTAAGCTGCAATATTGAACGTTAAAATACCATCTGTGTATTATACTTGGCGTAACGCGCAAGAGAGCTTCAAATGTAATATTTTGTACATCTACATTATTCTGTAATGCTTTTGTGTTGTCACAATGTTACTTCGACAGCTAAATGTCTGCAAAAATACATCAGCAACGTAAAAATTGCAATGATTTTGTCGGGTATCGTAAGATGGTGCTGGAAGGAGACAGAGATGAAAAGTCGCCAAAGAGTATGGTGTAATAATACAGATATGGAAAATCGATATCACCAAAACAAAATCTTTGTCACCAAAATAAAATTATTAACGGTTTATTGAGTACAAAGCAAATGCAAATTGCTTATCTTAATGCAGGTCTCTGATTCCAAACGAAATTTCGAATTGTGCACCAAAAGAAAATTGTGTTATTTATAAAAACATGTAAGATATCAAGCACAAAATACAAACGCCACTATTGTGGTGAATTAATTGTTCTGTAAGGTTTTGAAAAATTATACGTTAGTAAATGAACGTAGTTAGTTCCTAACAGCACGTATTAGATTTATAAAAAACGTAAATATTGTAACATAACATTGAAAATCACTTATGAGCACATACCGGATTTAACTTACAGGTGAAATGCAATTGTTGACGAAAAGCAGCAAAGTGAAATATGTTACTAATTCACAATATCTTCTTCTTGCACAATGTAGTGTCAGGCAGTTTATCATTCATCCATACATATACCCCTGTTCTGAATGCATTTAGCATAGGGATATCAGAATGTCTAGCATCAGAAAATGATTTTTATTGATACACAAATGGCGTTGGTCCAACAGAAGCTTCTGGGTAGGGGGAGGTGTTTGGGAGACCCCTGCAAACCGGTGGGATCTTGAGTAGTCATTTCACGTGAGATATTCCAGGAAATCCCGCCCCCTACCAGTAGCTGATTCTGCAGGAACTGACATGACTTACGAAATTTCAATCAATCCTCTCCAAACCACTTGCTGACTGCTGGCCGGAGTGGCCGTGCGGTTCTAGGCGCTACAGTCTGGAACCGAACGACCTCTACGGTCGCAGGTTCGAATCCTGCCTCGGGCATGGATGTGTGTGATGTCCTTAGGTTAGTTAGGTTTAATTAGTTCTAAGTTCTAGGCGACTGATGACCTCAGAAGTTAAGTCGCATAGTGCTCAGAGCCATTTGAACCATTTTTTGAACTTGCTGACTCAGTTGGCAAATCATCCTGAGTAATGTTACGTATAATACTTCCACATCTACATCATCATCATCATCATCATCATCACAGAAAATTTAATATCTGATTTATAGTATTATAATAAATTAAAGAGGGAATCGCATGAACACAGGTTTCCCTAGAAGCTGATATCCCTAGAAGCTGATATCATCTCTCTAATTTATAAACCTCTGCAAATTTCGTATCTGCCTGTCTCTCTCTCTTCCTATATCTTTGTAATGCTTACTTTAATGAGGCAACAACATTACAGTACAGTTCTGACGGCATGGAAGACTGTAATGCTTACTTTAGTAAGGTAGCAAAATTATAATATATTACAGAGAGAATGAAAGGAATGCAGTGTCTGCCCCCTCCACTACTCCCAATGTTTGCACTGTGTAACAGCAGAAGATGTCACCGTTTTGGACTACTACATGAAGTCGCAATACTGTTTGACATGCTTTGATACTGGAATAGCATTGTCTACTTTGCTAATTCTCATCGACAACTGCACTTTAGGCCGTAAGTTAGACCAGCAGTAGTGCTCAAATAGGCTTTGAAATGTTATCGAACCTATTTTTATATATTTAGATGAATTTAATGTATGGTATTCAAAAGAGTAATGGTTGCTACCCAAACTAAAATTTAGTTCAGTGTTGTCAATAAGCGAGCTACGTTTATTTTATACATTAATTAGATGTGGAAATATTTACTTTGAAGATCCGTTGTGGTTGCAAAGTGTGGCATAGACACAAAATTTCAGTTTTAGAGACGAATTTTTGACGTGGGAATAACATTGTTTAATTTGCTAATCGTAGTAGATAAATGTACTTTAAGCTACAACTTACATCAGACGTGGAGCACATGTGTGTTTTGCATTGTTATGAAACCAATCTTTATGTATGTTGATGAATTTTATGCGTCGTGTTAAGAAAAAACTACGCTTACTGAACAACTTACAATTCATTTCATTAGTGGGCGTAAGTGAGCTTTGTGCATTGTAATAAGTCATACAGACAATTTATATGAGGAAACGCTTAATCTGAAGATCTATTATGCTTGCAAAACACAGCACTCAAACATTGGCAAGAAACAAGTGCTGCTTATGCTAAAAATTCTATCACTAGTGCCAGTCTGCAAATCATGTGTATTTTTTTAATCTCCTAGAACACTCAGTTTTTGAGGAATATTGACGTGTGTTTTGTGCGTGAAATCTTACATATTTTGTGAGGTAATATATGTTATACTGTTGCAAATTTCGAATTTATTTTGTGACCAGAGATTTGAAATTATACTTCCATATTATGATAAGCCAACTTCATGTGTTTTGTACTAAATAAAAAGTTTTATTTCAGTAGCATCATTTTACTGTCGAGATACCGATTTACATCTCTGTTTCGTTGCACCATCAACTTTGGCGATAGTTTATCTCTGGCTTCTCCCACTTTTCTGTTGTATTTTGATGTATGTAAACACAGATCAACTTCTCCTTGTGTATTACGGACATATGTAGTTTAAGTGATACACCATGAAAAATCTTGTCAAGACTCCTTCTTCCTTTCTTCTTAATATGCTTGCGCATCGTTTGTGCTGACGTATTTTAGATGTGAAAATACTGCAAAATTTTCCACTTGCATGATTTCAGTTTTTAGGATAAACTCTCTTAACACGGCAGAAAATTCATATCATTGCCTTAGTTTTGACCACAGCAAAGATATTTGATATGGGGCTACCTTGTGAAGGGCTATTTCAATTTAATTTCTGCTAACATACTACACTATAGTTTATTATTTCGTTTTAATGAGGACTAGAGGGGAGGTGTGGGGATGTAAATGGGAGTGGGGCACTGCTTGTCATCTGATGATGATATCACTGTTAAGGCTAATGACCTCATTGACAAGGATGGCAGGCGTTGGGCTATCAAGTGATTGCATTCCTTGCCTTCCAAAGTGGATCACAGACACCATAGAGTATACGATATATTTCATTTGTTTTGGAGAGATCGGTTGGGAGGGGTTCTTTCTGAGACAACCTACCCTCCTTCTACTGGTTCTGTACAGTGTCACATGACCCATAAGAACGTGTCAGATCTCTGTATAGTGTTCCTCCTGCGCTTTTCACGTTAGTAAAATATTTTCACACCTCCAGAAACATGTTCGAAATTTCTGCTTGGAGTATTCTTTAGTCATTATCCAAAACCGTGTGACATACATCTGTAGCATACTGAATGTCTCAGTAATTCGACACAACAGATACCAGGTTGTCGATGCCACCCATTGCTCTCTTGCAATACAGCCTGATCGTGATTCAGAATACCCATCAGAAGAAACTGAGCACTGACGATGTGCTGGTGGCATTACAGACTTGAACACTTCAAGGGTCATAAAAAGACTAATTATTTCCAAAAGCCATGTCGGTACCCGTTTATGGTACTCCATGTACGCTATGTGACCAAAAGTATCCGGACACCTGGCTGAAAATGACTTACAAGTTCGTGGCGCCCTCTATCGGTAATTCCGGAATTCATTATGGTGTTGGCTCACCCTTAGCCGTGATGATAGCTCCACTCTCGCAGGCATAAGTTCAATCAAGCGCTGGAAGATTTCTTGGGGAATGGCAGCCCATTCTTCACAGAGTGTTGCATTGAGGAGAGGTGTGGGTGTCGCTCGGTGAGGCCTGGCACGAAGTCGGAGTTCCGAAACACCCCAAAGGTGTTCTATAGGATTCATGTCAGGACTCTGTGTGTGCAGGCCAGTCCACTACAGGGGTGTTATTGTCGTGTAATCACTCTGCCACAGGCCGTCCATCATGAAAAGTTACTCGATCGTGTTGAAAGATGCAATCGCCATCTTTGCTTCAACAGTGGGAAGTAAGAAGGTACTTAAAACATCAATGAAGACATGTGCTGTGATACTTTTCTCACTTCCCGCCTAACTGTCGTAGTACTTGCAGTGGATCCTGATACAGTTTAGAATTCCGGTGTGATGGTCTGGATAGATGTCTGCCAATTACACATTACGACCTTCTTGAACTGTCGGCGGCCTCTGTCAGTCAACAGACGAGGTCGGCCTGTACGCTTTTGTGCTTTACGTGTCCCTTCACGTTTCCATTTCACTATCACATCGGAAACAGTGGCCCTAGGGATGTTTAGGAGTGTGGAAATTTCGCGTACAGACATATGACGCAAGTGACACCCTATCACCTGACCACGTTCGAAGTCCGTGAGTTCCGTGGAGCGCCCCATTCTGCTCTCTCACGATGTCTTATGACTACTGAGGTCGGTGATGTGGAATACCTGGCAGGAGGTGACAGCACAATGCACCTGATATGAAAAACGTATGTTTTTGGGGGTGTCCGGATATTTTTGATCACATAGTGTATCTACACTCCTGGAAATGGAAAAAAGAACACATTGACACCGGTGTGTCAGACCCACCATACTTGCTCCGGACACTGCAAGAGGGCTGTACAAGTAATGATCACACGCACGGCACAGCGGACACACCAGGAACCGCGGTGTTGGCCGTCGAATGGCGCTAGCTACGCAGCATTTGTGCACCGCCGCCGTCAGTCTCAGCCAGTTTGCCGTGGCATACGGAGCTCCATCGCAGTCTTTAACACTGGTAGCATGCCGCGACAGCGTGGACGTGAACCGTATGTGCAGTTGACGGACTTTGAGCGAGGGCGTACAGTGGGCATGCGGGAGGCCGGGTAGACGTACCGCCGAATTGCTCAACACGTGGGGCGTGAGGTCTCCACAGTACATCGATGTTGTCGCCAGTGGTCGGCGGAAGGTGCACGTGCCCGTCGACCTGGGACCTGACCGCAGCGACGCACGGATGCACGCCAAGACCGTAGGATCCTACGCAGTGCCGTAGGGGACCGCACCGCCACTTCCCAGCAAATTAGGGACACGGTTGCTCCTGGGGTATCGGCGAGGACCATTCGCAACCGTCTCCATGAAGCTGGGCTACGGTCCCGCACACCGTTAGGCCGTCTTCCGCTCACGCCCCAACATCGTGCAGCCCGCCTCCAGTGGTGTCGCGACAGGCGTGAATGGAGGGACAAATGGAGACGTGTCGTCTTCAGCGATGAGAGTCGCTTCTGCCTTGGTGCCAATGATGGTCGTATGCGTGTTTGGCGCCGTGCAGGTGAGCGCCACAATCAGGACTGCATACGACCGAGGCACACAGGGCCAACACCCGGCATCATGGTGTGGGGAGCGATCTGCTACACTGGCCGTACACCTCTGGTGATCGTCGAGGGGACACTGAATAGTGCACGGTACATCCAAACCGTCATCGAACCCATCGTTCTACCATTCCTAGACCGGCAAGGGAACTTGCTGTTCCATCAGTACAATGCACGTCCGCATGTATCCCGTGCCACCCAACATGCTCTAGAAGGTGTAAGTCAACTACCCTGGCCAGCAAGATCTCCGGATCTGTCCCCCATTGAGCATGTTTGCGACTGGATGAAGCGTCGTCTCACGCGGTCTGCACGTCCAGCACGAACGCTGGTCCAACTGAGGCGCCAGGTGGAAATGGCATGGCAAGCCGTTCCACAGGACTACATCCAGCATCTCTACGATCGTCTCCATGGGAGAATAGCAGCCTGCATTGCTGCGAAAGGTGGATATATACTGTACTAGTACCGACATTGTGCATGCTCTGTTGCCTGTGTCTATGTGCCTGTGGTTATGTCAGTGTGATCATGTGATGTATGTGACCCCAGGAATGTGTCAATAAAGTTTCCCCTTCCTGGGACAATGAATTCACGGTGTTCTTATTTCAATTTCCAGGAGTGTATCTTACATTCCAAAGTTTTATTGTTCAACTCCGTACTTAATTAGAAGTATTCCAACTTTTCTTCACCACCCGGTGTGAAAGTATTGTTGGTCATAATCGGCGCCTGATGTTTTATCTGTTGCGGTCGTACGATGTTGATATTCTGCTGCACATTAGCCACATGCCCTTTAACCTCCTCTCGTAATTTAGTCTGTTCCACTTTTATAGGTTCAATCCTTTCCTCGATCTTTGTACATTTTGGGTCTTGGTTTAGTCTTGAATTCTTGCCTCACTTGAAGGATAAAAGGTTGGAGCTGATCATCTGAGCTCCTTGCTTTTACTAGTAAGCTTCTTCCCCGTTTTGCTGCATTCCTTCATGCATCTTTCTACCCCAACACTTTGCAAATATTGCGCCCAAATTTCAACTACCCTCCACCTTCTAATGGACTTCCCTATTTTTAACCATTTACGTTCCAGCTTGGGTTTGTCATCTGATTTATTAGCCGGTTTAGCGAATGACGCGTGGGCTGTCGACTGCGTTTTACTTTTTATCCGCCGAGGCAATATGGCGAAGTCCATTCAGTTTTTAGTTTTGGACCTTCGTTTCTGTATGGTGTCTTTTTTAGCCCTTTTTACTCGTGCCTGTTTTTAGCTATCTTCTCTCTCTGTCAATTGGGACTGACGTATTGTCATTTAACTACTCTCTGTCTTCGTGTTCTATTGTTCTGACTTGGGCGCGTATGATCCCAGTTGTTTTTTACGCCCTAAAGCAAAACAAATCAAATAAAATCTTGCAGTTTATAAAGCTCGTTTACGTTTTCGCACTGATGTTTAACTTGTTCATATAGTGTTTTGTTCAAGTTTTCAGTTGGAGTGTTTTCTTCATCTATTTTGTCTTTTAAATCTTTATTTTATCAACTTAATTTTATATTTATTTCTTCGTTCTGAGACTCTGTGTTACTAATTGGCTGCATGAACAGCTTCAGGCCCATAGATCTATTACCCTGCCTTTAGTTCTCAGATTTCTGCGTATTAGTAGAGTCTGATTTTTGCCTCTGTCGTACAATCTATATCCATGCCTGTACAGTCGCTGGGCATTTCGCCTTCCCCAGTAACAGTGACAGTAGTTTACCTACCAGACACCGAAACGGTTTCCTATACGCTATTTCCTCCCCCCCCCCCCCCCCCCCCCCCATGAATCATGGACATTGCCCATTGCCGTTGGTGGTGAGGCTTACGTGTCTCAGCGATACAGGTAGCCGTACCGTAGGTGCAACCACAACGGAAGGGTATCTGTTGAGAGGCCAGACAAACGTGTGGTTCCTGAAGAGGGACAGGAGCCTTTTCAGTAGTTTCAGGGGCTACAGTTTTGATGATTGACTGATCTGGCCTTGTAACAATAACCAAAACGGCCTTTCTGTGCTGGTACTGCGAACGGCTGAAAGCAAGGGGAAACTACAGCCGTAATTTTTCCCGAGGGAAACTGTATGGTTAAATGATGATGGGCCTCCTCTTGGGTAAAATGATCCGGAGGTAAAATAGTCCCCCATTCGGATCTCCGGGCGGGGACTACTCAAGCGGATGGGATTATCAGGAGAAAGTAAACTGGCGTTCTACGGGTCGGAGCGTGGAATGTCAGATCCCTTAATCGGGCACGTAGGTTAGAAAATTTAAAAAGGGAAATGGATAGGTTAAAGTTAGATATAGTGGGAATTAGTGAAGTTCGGTGGCAGGAGGAACAAGACTACTGGTCAGGTGACTACAGTGTTATAAACACAAAATCAAATAAGGGTAATGCAGGAGTAAGTTTAATAATGAATAGGAAAATAGGAATGCGGGTAAGCTACTACAAACAGCATTGTGAACGTATTATTGTGGCCAAGATAGATACGAAGCCCACACCTACTACAGTAGTACAAGTTTATATGCCGACTAGCTCTGCAGATGATGAAGAAATTGAAGAAATGTACGATGAAATAAAAGAAATTATTCAGATAGTGAAGGGAGACGAAAATGTAATAGTCATGGGTGACTGGAATTCATCAGTAGGAAAATGGAGAGAAGGAAACTTAATAGGTGAATGTGGATTGGGGCTAAGAAATGAAAGACGAATTTTGCACAGAGCATAATTTAATCATACCTAACACTTGGTTCAAGAATCATAAAAGAAGGTTGTATACATAGAAGAAGCCTGGAGATACTGACAGTTTCCAGATAGATTATATAATGGTAAGACAGAGATTTAGGAACCAGGTTTTAAATTGTAATACACTTCCAGGGGCAGATGTGGACTCTGACCACAATCTATTGTTTATGAACTGTAGATTAAAACTGAGGAAACTGCAAAAAGGAGGTAATTTAAGGAGATGGGACCTGGACAAACTCACTAAAGCAGAGGTTGTACAGAGTTTCAGGGAGAGCTTAAGGGAACAATTGACAAGGAGGGGGAAAAGAAATACAGTAGAAGAAGAATGTGTAGCTTTGAGGGATGAAGTAGTGAAGGCAGCAGAGGTATCAAGTAGGTAAAAATACGAGGGCTAGTAGAAATCCTTGGATAACAGAATAAATATTGAATTTAATTGATGAAAGGAGAAAATATAAAAATGCAGTAAATAAGCAGGCAAAAACGAATACAAACGTCTCAAAAATGAGGTCAACAGAAAGTGCAAAATGGCTAAGCAGGGATGGCTAGAGGACAAATGTATGAATGTAGAGGCTTATCTCACTAGGGGTAAAATAGGTACTGCCTACAGGAAAATTAAAGAGACCTTTGGAGAAAAGGGAACCACTTGTATGAATGTCAAGAGCTCAGATGGAAACCCAGTTCTAAGCAAAGAAGCGAAAGCAGAAAGGTGGAAGGAGTATATAGAGGGTCTATACAAGGGCGATGTACTTGAGGACAATATTATGGAAATGGAAGAGGATGTAGATGAAGATGAAATGGGAGATACGATACTGCGTGAAGAGTCTGACAGAGCACTGAAAGACCTGAGTCGAAACAAGGCCCCAGGAGTAGACAACATTCAATTAGAACTACTGACAGCCTTGGGAAAGCCAGTCCTGACTCTACCATCTGGTGAGCAAGATGTATGATACAGGCGAAATACCGCCGGACTTCAAGAAGAAAATAATAATGCCAATCCCAAAGAAAGCAGGTGTTGACAGATGTGAAAGTTACCGAACTATTAGTTTATTAAGTCACAGCTGCAAAATACTAACGCGAATTATTTACAGATGAATAGAAAAACTAGTAGAAGCCGAGACCGGGTAAGATCAGTTTGGATTCCGTAGAAACGTTGGAGCACGTGAGGCAATACTGACCATACGACGTATCTTAGAAACTAGATTAAGGAAAGACATACCTACGTTTCTAGCATTTGCAGACTCAGAGAAAGCTTTTGACAATATTAACTGGAATACTCTCTTTCAAATTCTGAAGATGGCAGGGGTGAGAGGGTGAGACAGGGTTGTAGCCTCTCCCCGATGTTATTCAATCTCTATATTGAGCAAGCAGTGAAGGAAACAAAAGAAAAATTCGGAGTAGGTATTAAAATCCATGGAGAATAAATAATAACTTTGAGGTTCGCCGATGACATTGTAATTCTGTCAGAGACAGCAGAGGACTTGGAAGACATGGAGTCGAGGGACATGAAAGGGGAGCAGTGGTTGGGATGGGAGTGAGACAGGGTTGTAGCCTCTACCCGATGTTTTTCAATCTCGATATTGAGCAAGCAGTGAAGGAAACAAAAGAAAAATTCGGAATAGGTACTAAAATCCATGGAGAAGAAATAATAACTTTGAGGTTCACCGATGACATTGTAATTCTGTCAGAGACAGCAAAGGACTTGGAAGAGCAGTTGAACGGAATGGACAGTGTCTTGAAAGGAGGGTATAAGATGAACACCAACAAAAGGAAAATAAGGATAATGGAATGTAGTCGAATTAAGTCGGGTGATGCTGAGGGAATTAGATTAGGAAATGAGACACTTAAAGTAGTTAAGGATTTTTGCTATTTGGGGAGCAAAATAACTGATGATGGTCGAAGTAGAGATGATATAAAATGTAGACTGGCAATGGCAAGGAAAGCGTTTCTGAAGAAGAGATATTTGTTAACATCGAGTATAGATTTAAGTGCCAGGAAGTCGTTTCTGAAGGTATTTGTATGGAGTGTAGCCATGTATGGAAGTGAAACATGGACAATAAATAGTTTGGACAAGAAGAAAATAGAAGCTTACGAAATGTTGTGCTACAGAAGAATGCTTAAGATTAGATGGGTAGATTACATACCTAGTGAGAAAGTACTGAATAGGATTGGGGAAGAGAAGTTTGTGGCACAACTTAACTAGAAGAAGGGATCGGTTGGTAGGACATGTTCTGAGGCATCAAGGGATCACCAATTTAGTATCAGAGGGCAGCGTGGATGGTAAAAATCGTAGAGGGAGACCAAGAGATGAATACACTAAGCAGATTCAGAAGGATGTAGGTTGCAGCAGGTACTAGGAGATGAAGAAGCTTGCACAGGACAGAGTAGCATGGAGGGCTGCATCAAAGCAGTCTCAGGACTGAAGACCACAACTAAACATGATGAACGTTTTCATTGTTCTTCTTCTTCTTCCTCCGAATGGGCCAGCTAAGGACCACGATATTCAACTTTTCAGCCTGGAAAGGGACTTAATATTTGTCCAGTAATCCCGCACTCTCTGGCTATTTTCTCCTTTCTCCTTTGTCCAAAGGGCGCCGGTCTTATTACGGGGTAATCTGTCATGAATCCTCTTTTCTTTTAGTATCCTTCTGAGAAGTGCTCGGTTTCTAATGTCACTTCCAGTTACTTTCAGTTCCCGGATGTCTTTCTTGACTTCTATCAGCCATGGTGTCATGGTCTTCCTGCTCTTCCAGTAGTTGAGAAGTCCGTTGCTTAGTCTTGTTTGGTCCATCCTTATGATATGTCCGTAGAAAGCGAGACGTCTCTTCTTGCCTACATTGTAATTTTCTGAGTATGATTGTATAGCTCCTGGTTTGATGGTCTTCTGTACTCACCATCTGTTCTGATCGGTCACAAAATTTTTCTCAGGATTTTCCAGTCCTGAATCTCTGGTTTATCTGTCAAGCTTTCCCTGTTCACATTCAAGCATTCTGAGGCATATAGGGCCTCAGCGCGGGTAATTGTTTGGTAGTGTTTCAGTTTGGTATTGCGAGATAGGCATATCTTATTATAGATGTTCTTGGTTAATCGATATGCTACTTTTAACTTATTAATCGGAGTTGTAAATGCTGTTCCTTCTTATAGATTGGGTTCCAACCATTCTCCAAGATACCTGAATCTGTCAACTTTCACAATTCGCTGTAGTTCACTGGTAGTATCACTGATGTTGGTGAGGTATTTTGTCTTTTCTAGAGACAATAGAAGTTCTACCTTGGCAGCCTGGAGTTTGAGCATATTGAGCTGCTTTACTGCTTCTTCCACTGAGCTTACTGTAAGTGCCAGATCATCTGCGAGAGCTAAAAAGTGTGCTACTAGTCCATTCCGTTTGTTTCGCAGATAAATACCGCTCGGTATATTTTGTACTTCCATTTCTTTTCACCACTCTCTGATCACCTTGTTCAGTGCGCAGTTGAAGAGAAGAGATTAAAGTCCATCCTCCTGTCTAGCTCCTGTCTTTATCTCAAAGCTTTCTGAAAGTGTTCCCCTGAACTTTACTCGTGATCCAGTGCTACTCAGTGTCTTTTGGGTAATGTTGTGGGTTTTCTGGTCCGGACCCATTTCCTGCAAAATTATTATAAGAGTATGTCTGCCGATTGAAACGTATGCTTTCTTGAAGTCAACGAAAGTAAGTACGTAGTGTTTATTCGCTAGTTTAATTTGACTTTATGAATCTTCATTCCTAAATAACAATAAATACATAAAGTATTAAACTGTCTCAGTTACAAGTAAGCACGTATGTTATAGATCGGCAAGGTACTGAAAATCACAATGTGGAAGAGACGTTACTTCCAGAGATACCGACTGAATCGGCCTCAAATGATGTGGCAGAAATAATTCCATTACCCGTGGCTACGGAGCGTTACCGAGCTGCTCCAAAAACAACAATGGAGACGTTACAAGAGAAGCGTTGTGCTTCACAGATGGATTTACTGTTCGAGACAGCACTTTTCGGGAACATTTGTACAATATATTACTTCCACTCACAAACAACATGCGTAATGTCCACGACGAGAAGATTGAAGAAATTAGAACGAGTACAGAGGCTTACCGACAATCATTCTTCCCACATGCCATTAGTGAGTAGAACAGGGTAGGGGGCCCTAATTAGTGGTACCAGAAGTACGCCCCGCCCCCCCCCTGCATACACCATTAGGCGGCTTGCTGAGTACAATGTAGATATAGATGTAAGAAGAGGTTAGCATGCACTAGAGTTAATACATACGCCAGGCAATTTAAGAAGCAAGTGGCGGTAACTCGAGGTCCACTGTAACGAACGTAGAGTCCCAAATCGCGAATAACTGGAACTATAAAATCAAAACCATGACTACGGCTATGAGACGACTCTATCTCGATCGAAATGTTCCTAATCTTCACACGATGCCAATCTCCACTAAATCCCAATTCTGCAGCAAGAACACTCACTATTCTGTCTAAGAAATCTTTTAAAAGTTAAACTGATTCTTATTTTATTGTTGATTGCGGTTACTTAAACTTATGGACTGACTTTTTTCGAGTTCCTAAACATTAATTTTTATCCGTTATTACTTTTATGTTGTAATTTCTTGTACTGACGCGTTCCTTGACCTTCGAGATTTGCTCCTCTCAAAAAAAAAAAAAAAAAAAAAAAAAAAAAAAAAAAAAAAAAAAAAAAAACTTCGTCAAAAATTACACTTCAGCCTACCAAGGCTCGTGATTATTTGTTTCACCTATCGGAGAGAGAAAATTTTCCACACTACTGCCCTCCTCTCGTCTTACGAGCGCCTCAGCAAGATCCACCCTTTTGCGGCGTTTCAGAGCCCTAGTCTTGATATTATCCTATGAGACATGAGAAAACGTTGGTTCATCTCTCCCCCTCCCCCCCCCCCCCCCCCCCCGCTCCAAATGTTTTCAATATTTCTCAAAAGCTCCTTAACTATTTTTATGATTCTGGTAAACATTTATGGCATCAGTACATCTTCCAAGAGCATAATTTCCTACTTAATCAGAAGACTATCTGCTTTCGATTGGCGCCAGTATGTCGTCATGGGGCACCAACTATCATCAGTTTCTGAGCTGTCTTTTCTTGGGTGGAGCCACTGTGACTGCAAGAGGCATAGCTCCACTGTTAATCAGCGAATTTTACTCCCTGGTGCATACCGTCGAGAATGGACTATGACTAACCCCTAACAGGCTTGTAAACCGACTGCCCTGGCAGCGGCTCTTTTGCGAGCTCTCTATAGTCCACAAGACGCAACAGGCTGCCTTGACGGAACAAGCACGCGAATCATGTATCCAACTCGGGCAGCCGACGAATTATCTCATATGAACGAAAAACTGTTATTTGTCTTTGTGTCAGGATTGGCGAGGAAGGGAAAGCAGTAGGCATCTGTTGAGGTGATGAAGTTAAACATTTTATGACAGACATGATGGTTTACCTGTATTTCAGTAAAAAGTGGTTGAATGCAGGCTTAGAGAAGCCGCCGAAACTGAATGAGCTGCTGCCCAAGAGAGTGGGAGGGGAGAGCGTCTAACCGGGTCGGAATCTGCCAGCAGAAGAGAACGGACGGCGCGTCTGCTCCTGGGGGCTGGCAGCGGCTCCACTCCCACGTGACCACCTCCAAACCTCCCTATACGACAGCCAAATTGTAGACGCGAGGTTCGGTAGCGTTACCTTGTCAGCAACACGTGAGTTTAGCTGCTGATGCTTCAACAAGTGAGTTTCGAAGTGATTCTGTCCGGTATAATGCAACGTGACGTACGAGCTGAAACTAGCCGCCAGGCAGAAGTCACTGGCAAACATCAATTGAAATACAAAAAATTAAATTTTTATAATATTACATTCATTCAGTAACGGCCCCCACTGTGCACCCTTCTCCCCTGCGCAGGAGTGAAGCATGGGCAGGCAAACTGGCAGTTCCTATGGGGATCCTGCGATGGACAGCCTTACATAATTTTTTACAATACATTTTTGATATTTTTTTTAAATTTACATTTTTACTTAGGAAAAGTATTGAAAGATTGACAATATTTTTTGTATTAATATCTTGCGTGAAAAAATTTGGACGACGGCGGATGGTGCAACGGTGCTGCGAGGCGCTGCGAATGGCAGCGTAAGGTGCGGCGATCAGCTGTTGGCACTGGCTGCGGCGAAGGCCGATGACATCGGCGGGCAGCAGCGGTCTGTGGCGCACCGCAACTTCCGCCGGACCGCATTAGTGGAGAGTTCCGGAAGGGGCGAAGCACAGATCAGAAAGGGGAGATGGGGATTAACACTTTTGCATTACTTCACACGCATACGGTGATTCACTTTGTTGCTTATACCTATAGGAGGGCCATGCCTTTTCCTTTTGGAGATATTTCATTTATTTATTATTCCTCTTCTACTTACATGGTACTCAGACCATGGCAATTTTCTACTAGACTACTAAAGTATGAGACAACAAGGAAAACTCCAGTTCCCATTACAAAAACTTAAGCGTGATATTCCCCAGGAGGGTGCTTTTCAGGGACAGGAGGGAGGGGCGACCGAAGTCGCGCAATAAGGATAATTTTTAGAAGTGTACATACAGAACTGGGAATGACTATACGACTGAGATACTGGTGGCTGTGCCAATCCGTAATATGGGCGGTGGCACGGTCTAGCGTGGTCTGCCCTGACCCTTTGTTTACGAGGTCGGTTAAAGATTGGATCAACTGGGAATGTGACTGGGGAGAGATGGCCAGTTGTCAGGCGACGGTAGTACCATCGGTTGCTCTGGTAAATACCATATGAGAGGGGGGGGGGGGGGGAGAGTCGCACGTTATGTGTATAAGATAAGCGTTCAAACACTTCCTCGGTGAGGGTAGTGTGATCGCAGTGAGAGCTATTAAATAATAAACCGCTACCGTTGAGTAGCACACGGTACGGCTGGGTTGCTCGAAGGTACTCGTAACACACGATACTGGCTGTTACTGAGTGGGGTACGGTGTATAAAATACTGTTGCCTATAATACCGAACTGGGGTTCAATTATTGGTACAAGTTCTCTGGTGGCTTGTGGGCCATACAGTAAAATCAGTCGCGAACCACGTGCACCAGCTGGTTTGGAGGTGGAGCATCTCGTTGCTCAGGACTATGAAAGTCGCATAGTAAGAAGTGTTAGTGTGGAAGGACAGTGTCAAACATTCCGGCTAATAATGTGTGAATGTATGTTCGTGTTGTTGGGTGCAAAACAGCTCTGCTTAACCCTCACTCGCCGGCCGGTGTGGCCGTGCGGTTAAAGGCGCTTCAGTCTGGAACCACGTGACCGTTAAGGTCGCTGGTTCGAATCCTGCCTCCTGCATGGATGTGTGTGATGTCTTTAGGATAGTTAGGTTTAAGTAGTTCTAAGTTCTAGGGGACTGATGACATCAGAAGTTAAGTCCCATGGTGCTCAGAGCCATTTGAGCCATTTTAACCCTGACGCCAGGACAAAAGAGGATTCAAATGGGTCTGAGCACTATGGGACTTAACATCTGAGGTCATCAGTCCCCTAGAACTTGGAACTACTTAAACCTAACTAACCTAAGGACATCACACACATCCATGCCCGAGGCAGGATTCGAACCTGCGTCCGTAGCAGTCGCCCGGTTCCGGACTGAAGTGTCTAGAACCGCTCGGCCACAGCGGCCGGCTAAAGAAGAGGGAAACAGGCAGTTTCTCCGCTAGACAGAACGCCAGACCTGAGGAGGCAAGAGTGGCTGCATTCATCTCTTCAGTAAATAAATCGATCACAAGAGGGTACGAGCGAAGGAGAAATATAAAAGGTTTTTCCTTCCCCCTCCCGCTTGGGGGAATAGCATTGGCTACCGACCAGGGTGCAAACGAAGGCGAGCCTCGTCGTGATGTGTCAATGATGCATAGATGAAAGAGATATGTAGGCGATATGAAAGCGAAAACTGAAAGAATCACCCGATCAGCTAGTTACTCTGCAGGCGCTAACCGCACCATGTAAGGCACACGGCCCTGGAGGAGGGAGGTACAAGGTAACGGTTGAGGTTGCAATGAACAGACGAGCGATTCAGAGAAATGGTAGTTACCCAGTGCAGTGCATGGGCGAGGGAGGAACTGTGCTCTGTCTCCAAAGGGGCCAATTCGTCTTATTATGTGATGTCATCCCCCAAGCGCAGTAATGCGTCATCTGGTTGGAAATATAGTTGGCAAGAGACTTCTACCCTAATGAATAAAAGTTTTCGTTGTACAATGTCGCAGTAGTTCGCACCTCCCTTTTTTTGTAGTTCACCCTGTTACTTCATGGATTTTGGGAATATTGTAGTAGTTATACCAAAGACCGTACATGGGGTGCGAACTACAAGTCTTCACATACTTGGGTGAAACGTATTTAGTTTTATCGTATCACAAAATCTATTTCGCTTACCGATTTACAGCAAAAGGGAAGCGCACTTCTTCTCAACTTCAGAAGCGCATTTGACTCTTCTCAATTCCATTGAGTATCTTAGATAACTTGGGTGCTTCCTTTGCTCTAAACATGCCAGTCCAGCTCTGGGCATGAACATGGTGCATAATAGGATTCCGGAATACCTAACTCACAAAATCGTGTATCACAACTGAAGGGGATCCTACATAATGGGAGTCTGCTATAGTGCAACATATCGATACAGTTCCCCACAGGCGTTTAATGAACAAAGTAAGAACATATGGACTATCAGACCAATTGTGTGATTGGGTTGAAGAGTTCCTAGATAACAGAACGCAGCATGTCATTCTCAGCGGAGAGAAGTCTTCCGAAGTAAGAGTGATTTCAGGTGTGCCGCGGGGGAGTGTCGTAGGACCGTTGCTGTTCACAATATACATAAATGACCTTGGGGATAACATCCGAAGTTCACTGGGGCTTTTTGTGGATGATTCTGTAGTATATCGAGAGGTCTTAACAATGGAAAATTGTACTGAAATGCAGGAGGATCTGCAACGAATTGACGCATGGTGCAGGGAATGACAATTGAATCTGAATGTAGACAAGTGTAATGTGATGCGAATACATAGAAAGAAATATCCTTTATCATTTAGCTACAATATAGTGGGTCAGCAACTGGAAGCAGCTAATTCCATAAATTATCTGACTGATTTAAAATTGAATGATCATATAAAGTTGATCGTCGGTAAAGCAGATGCGAGACAGATTTATTGGAGGAATCCTAAGGAAATGCAATCCTAAAACAAAGGAAGTAGGTTACAGTACACTTGTTCGTCCGCTGCTTGAATACTGCTCACCAGTGTGGGATCCGTACCAGATAGGGTTGATAGAAGTGATAGAGAATATCCAACGGAGAGCAGCGCGCTTCGTTACAGGATCATTTAGTAATCGCGAAAGCGTTACGGAGATGATAGTTAAACTCCAGTGGAAGACTGCAGAAGAGACGCTCAGCAGCTCGGTACGGGCTTTTGTTGAAGTTTCGAGAACATACCTTCACCGAGGAGTCAAGCAGTATATTTCTCCCTCCTACGTATATCTCGCGAAGAGATCATGAGAATAAAATCAGAGAGATTAGAGCCGACACAGAGACATACGGACAATCTAAAAAAAAAACCCTCCGCCACACACCATCAGGTGGCTTGCGGACTATAGATGTAGATGTAGATCTAGAATCCAGGGATGTGGTGGGCCTTTACATACTGGGTCATAGATATAAAATATAAGTGCATGTTGTACAAAACAAATGGCATAAATTATAAAAATACATGCACAGTATAACGTATAGGGTATAGCAAGGGCTTTGCTAGCAGCAAAATGGCTGTGAAATGCTTAAACGTAACACAAAATCATAATGGGAAAGAAATACATGTTATTATTAACCAGCTAGCAACTGACAACACATTGTGGATCCGACATTGTTCAACACCGCTAATTATATAAAATGCGCGTAATACTGAGCCTTCTGATATATATCTTGGTGGGGAAGAAGAGGTTACGCCCCGTTTACTGGTGGGGTGTACCTATTTTTGCGCTCTGGTGGTGTTTCATGTTGCAGTGATGTGATGGACTTACCTGTACTTATTTTTTTTCTTGTCGGCTGTGGCCGAGGCTCAAAGCCTGGTTCCCTTGGGTCGTGTGCTCTCCCCTAATATCTATAAAGCTGTCGGGAGTATAAAGGGGACAATTCGATAGTCGATTTTTATAAGTCCTATGTTCGAGGTGTGGGGTATAGTGAATAGGTATGTAATATTTAATTCGCGGCATTAATTCTTAAATTTGTCTGTATGGGGGTTTTCTTATTGGTGGAAATGCGTGTATGGTAAGAATTTTTAGGGTGCTGCCAAAACTGAGTGTTAAAACAATTTATCAAATTCGGTACATGGTGAAGCAGGAAGCGTTATAAAACCGGTAAGATGCACAAACAGACGTGCTGCGACGGAGGCTGGTTTCAGGTTAATGAGGAGATAGCGGAGTAGGTGCGCGGCCCATGTGGTGCGCCATGGCAACAGCTCTGATGTGTTCTATGTGAAAAATTTTCACAACTCCTTGGAATGTTTGAATTGGCCATTTATAAAATGCATTTCACGTAAATTAATAATATTAGAATGGGATTTGTGACTGTTGCGAGCAGTACTCTAACTCCTTTCTCAAACAAATCGATTTGTGTGGCTTTATTGGGGAAAATTACTATAGCTCATTTATAAAGAATTTTTTTTTTTTACTTTTGTGGTGGCAAAAGTGAATAGGCTGCGGTGGGCACGTAATGGTGAAACCATTTAAGGATTTGGATCGGGAGTAGGTAGTCGGATCTTAAGATGCGTCAGACTAGACGGAAGGTGGTATGGTGGTACTACTTCAAAGGAGGTCAGGAAATGCAGAGCGCCATCAAGTTAAATGGCAATGCACAGGAAGACATCCCATAACAGCGGCTTCATTATTGCGATGCTTTTCCACTTCGCAATTCATCAGCTGGAGGTTGCTTGCTTCAAAACTCCCCTCGGAGTTATACTCTGGTCAGCGGGCATGTTAAGGGCTTAGGTATGCAAGTAAATTTACGGTTGGGTTTTCAAGTTGTTAAAGTTACCCGAGGAAATCACGTTTGAAATATGTATAACATAAGAAGGTGATACCTTTCTGTATTAAATTGGTTGATAGTCAAAATAGTACGTTCTAATATGTGTAAGGTCTATTTAACAGTGGGAGTCAGGCACACGGATGGCACGTGGAGAGATGGGAAAGGCGGCGACAGCCATCGTGGGCTAGTGGGACAGCGCGGGTTGTGGAGGGGCGGGGAGGTAATAGCAGTGCCATTATGTTTGAAGTGGAGTGACTCCGCCCTTCACATTATGGCTGCCACACGTTTGACTTCTTGATGATGGGTTCACCTGATTCTGACAGGCGGAGCGCACGTGTTCACAACTTTGCAGTACTGCCGAGCGGCTTCTGAGTTAACCTGAAAAGAATGGGAGTCCATGAGGTACGATAGGGGGAATTTAGGAGTGTCATTGTTGTGTGTAAGCCACGAGGCCGCGGTACACGGATAATCACTGAGTTATCTAACATTTCTTTTGGTGTCAAAGGGACACGTTATGTATCTTCGTTAGGAGCAAATTGCTCAGTTAGTTGGATTGGGTTGATTTGGGGAGAAGAGACCAAACAGCGAGGTCATCGGTCTCGTCGGGTTAGGGAAGGATGGAGAAGGAAGTCGGCAGTGCCCTATCAAAGGAACCATCTCAGTATTTGCCTGAAGCGATTTAGGGAAATCATGAAAAACCCAAATCAGGATGGCCGGACTCGGGATTGAACCGTTGTCCTCCTGAATGCGAGTCCAGTGTGCTAGCCACTGCGCCACCTCGCTCGGTTTTCTCAGTTAGTACTGCGTGTTATTAATTATCACTCTTGATGTTCAAATGGGAAAATTACTTATTGAAACATGGAGCCATTTTAGGGAGAAAGTCTATGGAATGAAAAGGTAGAGACTTACGGCATTCATTACTTCATACAATATCCTCATACTGATCCATAACTTCTTCATATGATACTTTTATTTAGAGTTAAATATATTGGAATTAAAAATAGAGTTGTTGTCTGACCTGTAGGCGTCTCATGGGAACATAATAAAAATACTGGTCAACACTAGGGATTAACTAGGCTAGGTCAGTCTTGCAGAATAGGTAGAGCGTGTAAAGCTCTGATAACCTCTTTCAGAGAGGGAGGCTAGTGTGACATCTTGGTTACCATAGCATGGGAGCATAAAATTGCAAAGGAAAATAACAAGGCGGTTGCTTAATCCTGGTTCCCTTTTTCTTTTGATTGATATAACTGGGAATTTCCTAAGTAAGAAGCAGTACCTTGGTGTCTAATCCCTGGATCTAAGGGCATATGGGTGTTTAGATCTCAGAGCATATGTAGGGCGAGCTGGGGGTGGTGGAACTTCCCTTTACCTCCGCTTCACAGGGGGGGCAGAACCTGCTGAAGGTCCGTTGCTTGTCTCAGAAGGCGCTGGTAGAGGCATAGTTCCTGAATAGGGGTTTAGTCTATCAAAATGGACGACCACGTTATGACCAGGCTGTTGTAATTCTGCATTGACAGGGGAAGAGAGCCGAATGATTGAATATGGTCCATATACAGAGGGGTAAGTTTCTTCACTCTTCCTTTCCTTATACTATTTTTTTTTTAGCAAAATCAAATCACCATGTTTATAGGGATGGGGGAGGGGGGAGCATGGCATTTTTGTTACTTCTTTCCGTCTGTTTCCTGGTTGCTTTGCAGTTGTTACTTTGCACCTTCTTCCAAATGGCCTTAAGGTAGCGGGATAGCCCCATAACGGCTGTCTGATCGATTTCCAGAGGTAATTTATCGGTCTAAAAAGAAAGATTCCATAGGGTGGCCAAACACTATCTCGTAAGGGGTATGTTCAGTGGCTTTATGGAAATGGCTATTGTACGCACTTGCCATGTATGGAATATTTCTTTGCCAGTCACTGTGGGCTGAATTGCTGAAACAGGAAAGAATTTGTTTCACAGTGCGATGGACACGCTCAATGCGGCCATTTGCCTGGGGGTGAAAAGGGGTGGTTCTCCATCTTCTAATTCTCAGCAATTTGCAAATTTGGACAAATAAGGCAGACATAAAATTGGTTCCTTGATCTGTTTTCTATTTTTAGGCTTAAATTTGCACTTCTTAGTCTAGACAAAACATTTCGTAATCTGGTAACATATTCATCTATGGTTCTGGTAATGACAGTGTATCATCTAGATAAACTAGGCACGTTGTGGGTTTCAGTCCTCTTAAAACTAAGTCAGCAAAGCGTCGGAAGGTTGCTGGGGCGTTCAGCAGCCCAAATGGCATTCTCAAAAATTCATATAGACTGGAGGGAACTACAAACTCTGTTTTTGGCCTGTCCTGTGGTGCAATCGGTATTTGGTGGTACCCACTCTTCGTATCAATGGTAGTGAAGTATTTGCAATTTCCTAGCCTGTCCAGTGTTTCGTCGATACTTGGGAGATGGTAAGTATCAGGAGTGCTTACATTATTTACAGCTCTCATATCGACACAAAGACTGTACGTCTTCTCTCGATTGCTGGACGATGTGGCCTAGTGGTTCTAGGCTCTTCAGTCCGGAACCGCGATGCTGCTACGGTCGCAGGTTCGAATCCTACCTCGGGCATGTATGTGTGTGATGTCCTTAGGTTAGTTAGGTTTAAGTAGTTCTAAGTCTAGGGGACTGATGACCTCAGATGTTAAGTCCCATAGTACTTAGAGTCATTTGAACCACTTTTTCTTCTCTCGATTGATTGATTTCTTTCGGACGATGACGATTGAAGACGACCAGTGGCTGGCGGAGGGTTTTATTATCCCTGCCTCCAGCTGGTGTTGGATAGTTTCCTCCACAACAGGCTGGAGGTGATACGGTAGTCTATATGGTTTCAGCACAATGGGCCTTGCATCTCCAGTGGGAATTTCATGTAAAGCAAGGTCAGTAGCTGGCAAATAACGCCTTTCCTCGAATAACCAGGAGTGTTCCTCGAAGAAAGAGTACAATTTGCTTTGGTCAGCCGTAGGCAGATGAGCTAACATCTTTAAATTTGTCTCGGAGCACGGGAGCAATATCACATATGCTGCGTCCCGGAAGCCATTGTTTTGGGTTAGGTTTTAACTTCTCTTGTACGGGGTGGTTTTCTTCAATTTCGTGGCTGCTAGTTATAATCGTACCACTAGGAATTTCTACCTCTTTCATTCAGAAATTGTCCAAACAGACGGGAACATAAAATTTCTTTCCCTGTACTTCTGCTGTCGTGAAGCTACGTTTAACATGTATCTATAATCTTTTGAGGGCATCGTTTTGACAGAGAGGGTACCCCAATACGGTTGCTCTCGGCAGTTCGTGGTATTTGACCCCAAGCCAGAGAATGCGTCCCGTGTCGCCACTGATTCTGACGCAGGTAGTTGTATGTAATGCCCACGATTGCGCTGAGGGAACCTGTGGAAGGCGCCACGTTTCACAAGCACCTAATGGCAGCATGGCGTGGAGGCCGCCAAAACGGTGGCTTTCCTCTCTGAGATGAACAGTCTGCGTCCTATAATCTACTACATGCTGATAGTGCTGGAGTAAATCATTCCCCTGGATGACGTCAAAATCTCGCCTTCGTTTTCCGATTACATTCATGTCAAAAGGGTAGTAGCTCGCTCTGATTTTCAATTTAACTAGGCAGTACCCAGCAGGTATGATTATTTCTTCACTCAGACCGGTAATGTGGTAAGGGGGTGGTTTTAACACTCGTCTACCCCCATGTCCTATGAATAGAACGCTGGTTTGCGCTCCAGTGTCGATAAGCAATCTTAAATTTTTTCCTCGAACTTTGCCATTGATGAGGATATTCGCCACATCATTTACGACACCATGGCGGACTAGGGGCGTGAATTTTACAAGGGGTGCGGTCGCGCAGCGTGACTTGCCACCCTACTGTTTTTCGGCTGATTTTGGGGTTATGGTGAATTGTTGGTACCTTGTTTGCTCTGCTGATGGTGCGAGGGGTTTCCCGGGTTCTGCGGGCAGTTTCTGCTCATATGCCGTATGGTTCCACACCGAGAAAAATAAGGTGCCCGGCACTCAAAACTGGCACAAATGGCTCTGAGCACTATTGGACTTAACTGCTGGTGTCATCAGTCCCCTAGAACTTAGAACTACTTAAACCTAACTAACCTAAGGACATCACACACACCCATGCCCGAAGCAGGATTCGAATCTGCGACCGTTGTGGTCTCGTGGTTTCAGACTATACCGCCTAGAACCGCTCGGCCACTGCCCGGCACTGCATGGCAGCATGGCCTGCCTTTCGGCAGCGTTGACATGCCACCTCGTATTTAAAAAGTAGAAACCATTGTTAGTTCTGACACATCGAACTGGCAGTAAAATGCCCTACCTCCTCTCGTATCATCGCAAGTCGTCCGGCATCATGCAATGAGGTGGGTGATGCTATTTTAACCTCCAACATACGGGACGGTTCCATGTATAAATACGTCAATTGAGCGGGCTTCTGCTTGCCCTCGTTACGGGCAAAATCCGAACCCAGCGTGTATTTGCGGCAAGCCACAGCGCGGATTCGGTCAGCAAATGTCTCTACATCCTCCCCTTGCTTCTGGCAGAGGGTGGACAACTCGTATCTGTAATAGCTGGCGTCACACCTGTCCGAATACCTCTCTTTCAACGCAGCCTGTAACGTGGCAAAAGAGGTGGTGTCCCTAAGGGTGAGAACTGATCTAATATATGTATGGGCGTCACCTGACAATTTAAGCAGGAGTACATTTATTAGGAAATCGTTTGGCCAAGCGCAAGCACGGCCTACATCTCAGACAGTTTGTAGAAAGGAGTTTATTTGTTCATTAGGTTTCTCGGAAAACGTTGGAATGAAACTGACAGCAGGGAAGTTGTTGGCCAAAGTTACAATGGATGGCTGGGGTACTGTCCTATTTAAGATGCTTGCAGCCATCATTTGCGGCGCAGCAGGGTGTGTTTCTGATGCACTTACATCGGCAGACTGGGTTTTAGCCAATTTTTGGCATTCTTCCGTCAATTTTATCTTTCTCAACAGTAACCTATCGACTTCCATTTGAAGGGCAGCTACTGGGTCTGGTTTTTCCGTAGGTGGGGAGTTCCCTTGACCAGTGGTGGTACTACGGGTTTGAGGCACGGTTGCAGTATTAGGACACCTAGTGCTCGCCAACAACTTTACAATTAGAGCGCAAAAGAGGGTCTACACTCGACCAGATGACGGCGTAGCTGGCGGCAAGGAGGCGGCGGCAAAGAAGAATTGATAGATGAACTTACAAAGCTGTAGTTGCTGCGGTGATGGGTCATCGACTGCTGCATCCCGTTGGACTAGGGTTGCAGGAAAGAGCGGCAATGATGATGTCGGCGGTGTCGAGGGCTGTGCAACATGCCTCAGCTCGTCGGCCGGAACATTCGCGTATCCTGGATGGCGGCACGTGGCGGGAACATGTCACCATGCTGTATCGGAGTAGCGCGGAAGGCGGCTACCCGCAGCGTGGCGAACCTCGGGGCTGCCTGGGAGTGACAGGGGCGGCGACTGGCTGTGTGGCGCGGCGAGGAGCCTGACCAGGCAAGCGGCCTGGCGTTCGCTGCAGCAGCTGTGAGGAGAGAACGCCGAGACGGCGGAAGGCTGCGTGACGAACCACGAATGCGTGTTCTTGGTACTGCGCGTCGTATCTGGCGCGTCAAGCGCGAAGTGCTACTGGCAGCCTCATTGCGTACGGCTTTTTGAGAAGGAAGATAAGACGGGCGTAACGGTGAGCTATCCCACTTCTGACGCCAGATGTTAATGTGTCAGGATTGGCGAGGAAGGGGAAGCAGTAGGCACCTGTTGAGGTAACAAAGTTAAAGATTTTATGATAGACATGATGGTTTATTTCAGGAAAAAGTGGTTGAAGGCGGGCCTAGAGAATTCGACGAAACTGAATGGGCTCCTGCCCAAGAGAGCGGCAGAGGAGAGCGTCTAACCGGTTCGAAAGCTGCCAGCAGAAAAGAACGGATTGCGTGTCCGCTCCCGGCTTCTGGTCGTGGCTCCACCCCCAAGTGACCGCCTCCAAACCTCCCTATCGGACAGCCAAATTGTAGACGCGAGGTTCGGTAGCGTTACCTTGTCAGCAACACGTGAGTTTAGCTGCTGATGCTTCAACACGTGAGTTTCGAAGTGGTTCTGTCCCGTATAATGTAATGCGACATACGAGCTCAAACTATCCGCCAGGCAGAAGGCACTGGGGAATATCAATTGAAACATAAAAAATTAAATTTTTATAATATTACGTCCACTCACTAACGGCCCCCACTGTACATATTTCAATAAGATCTAGCTTCTTTGTTCCTTGATCTGTTAAGACGAGTATAAAATTCCCTGTCTAAATTCTACTAAAAGGAGCTAATTACAAGGGCAAATGGACTTGTTTCTGCTCTGCTTCAGTACACACTGAAATTACTGGTGGAAATCAGTCGTAACATACTTTTAATCACAGGAGGAGGACCTCGTCGTCGAAGTGCAAATAGTGACACGCACACCAACATCTTCCCAGGTCCCTTTTTTTTAAAAAATGCTTCTTCATCACATTTTTGTCAGATTAGATTTTCATATTTTTTGTATCAGACAGGATTTTCATATTTTTTGGATTAGAAAATAAGTCAGCAGTATGGACCCGGATGATGATTTACTGAACGTGCAAAACTGAACAATACAGTGGCACACTTAATTCTGAGAGGGGCCGGCCGCGGTGGCCGTGCGGTTCTAGCGCTGCAGTCCGAAACCGCGGGGCTGCTACGATCGCAGGTTCGAATCCTTCCTCGGGCATGGATGTGTGTGATGTCCATAGGTTAGTTAGGTTTAAGTAGTTCTAAGTTCTAGGTGACTGATTACCTAAGATGTTAAGTCCCATAGTGCTCTGAGCCATTTGAACCATTTGAACCAATTCTGAGAGGTATGTTATATTTTCGAACGTTTAGCAAATAGAAAACTCCAGTGAACATATGAGAAAGGCAAAAAGAAGTGAGCGAGATCTGACAGATCTTTCTCAACTTTTTGGAAATGAGACTACAGGTATAAAACCTAATTCCGTGATACCAGAATGTAGTCGAGAACTCTGAGCTGTGACTGACAAAATTCAAATACTAGAGAGCTCTTTTCGAAATATCTCCTGCCTTCTCTGCATCAAAATTCGTTCACTGGTATTGTAATTAGTTATTATCCTACACACGGTTCTAGTATCACCATCTCTCACAGTGTCGTTGGTGTACCCTTCATTCGGAAGACTGGTATGGTCCAACAGTCCTCGCTAGTCTATCCACAGCAGGTCTCTACATCTCTGTATTATTACTGCTTACTACATGCCAATCCACATCCATACTCCATAAGACGCCTCACGATGTGTGGTGTAGGGTGTGTCTACTACAACCATCTTTTTCCCTCCTTTTCTGTTCCATCTGTAAAAGCATGTGGAAGGAATGATAGCCAGTACACATCCGTGTGAACTATACCTTCTCTAATTTTCTCGTTGTGATCATTTGGCGAGAAGTGTGGCAGTAAGTAGAAAATTGGCTGATTCTTGCCGAAAGTAATCTGTCGGAAGGATGGGGTAACTTATCTATTATAAAGAAATTAAAGGCATCTACATAGACTGACATCTAGAAAGAGCTTTATCAAAACGTCAGACATACTCAAAACTACAGGTGAAATACGTTTGTATACAGGTATGTGGTGTCTGTTCTTTTGGACATGTCTGAAAGAATAAACACCACACATAGAATTGTATAGATACACGTCAACGGGCATAGATCTATTTCAGTGCAAATTCATACCACCATTCTTCCCTTGAAGTAATACAGTTAAGCTGCTAGCAATGGGGAAAATGAACGGGGTCACATCATCAGTGGCTAACAGCACTTATGAACTTGGGTTTGGGTCGGACATGAAGCGTTTTCAGATGGCGAATTCGGTTAACACAACCGTTTTAGTGAAGCGGAGCATCCAGGTTCGAGTCGGTTCGGCAAAATTTTCAACTGCAGTTGCTAAATTAATTAAACCCCCAAGGCAGACTCGTCATACCGTTTTTCAGTTATAGATGAAATAGCCCGATTACAATTCTCCCTGTCAGGAAAATAGTATCTGAAATTTTCCCACCTGCTTATGACAAGGGGTGACTGACATGGAAGGCCCTGCACCGTTTGAAATCAGGAGTAGACAGATCTATGGCCGATGTGGCAAGATGGGATTATGGAGCTACGACAATGAAGACAATGTAAACTGTGACTGTGCATAAGGTCAGACAGTTACTTATCTGCTTCAGCCTCAAATGTGTCCAATCTGACTTGTATCGAGCCTCGAGGAATGTTCCAGATATGGCCAAGTTTAGGTCAGTTTTAAATAATGTAATACTTGGTAAATGTGTCAGTATGTGTTTTCCTGACAAGAGAATAACAATAACAGTGTTTTGGTATTTCTTTGATAAACCTTTCCGTGATGCACAACGTCCCTGTAGTAGTGTCTGTCAACGAAGTTTGTTGAGCGTCCCTCTAACGCTCTCGTGCTGATTAAACGATTCTGTGATGAAACGCGTAGCATCACGTTGTATCTTCTACATTTCTTCTGGTAATCCAACATTCTGAGAACCAAACTGAGAGCAGGACTTAATAATATCTCTGACAAGTGTGTTGCAGGCCATTTCTTTTATGGATGAATTACTTTCTCGTGAGGTTCTTCGAGTGAATCTCAGCCTGGTATTTGATTTCCCTATAATCTACTTAGCCATTTCAATGTGAATCACTCCGGATGGTTAATTCAAAAAATGTATGTTAATGCAGATGAGTAGTAAAAGGAACACAGCAACGTTTGAGTACAATATTAGTGGTGTGCTATCTAACACAGTCATGCCTATAAAATATCTAGGGGTACCGTTGCAATGCGATATGAAATAGAAAGAGCAGGTGAGGTCGGTAGTAGTAAAGGAAAATGTTCGACGTCATTTTATAGGGACAATTCTGGGAATGTGTAACTCATTGACAAATCAGATTGCGAATGGAACACTGGTACGACACGTTCTTGATTACCGCTCGAATATTTAGTATCCCCCCGAGGTCGGATTATAGACATCGAAGCGATTCTCTGCTGCCAGGATTGTTATCGGTATGTTCGATCAACACATAAGCGTCACGCAGATGCTTCGTGGCTCAAATAGAAATCCCTGGAGAGGAGATGACGTTCTTTTCGCAAGACAGTGTTGAAATAAATTAGAGAACTGTCTTTTACGGCTGACTAGTACGCTTCTACTACCGCCCACGTACGTTTCGCGTAAGGTCCGCGAAGAGAATGTAAGGGAATAGTGGCTTGTACAGTGGCATATATAAGCAGTCGTTTCTCCCTGCTCCATTTGCTAGTGGAACAAGAAAGGGAATGACTAATAGTGGTACAAGGTACTTCCCATGCACCATGCTTTCGGAACATGTATGTACATGTAGATATAGACATAGGTAGATGTGGACTGTTACGGTAGATACTCTTTCTGATGATTTTCCACTGACAGTGTAATGGACCAGTTGCGAATTTCTCCGCCTGTGTACGTGCAATATATTATGTTTATGTATATTCCGATGCTCTGCAAGTCTTCCTCCAATCCACTACAGGCCTCTGGTGTTGCTACAGTCCTACAGGAAACTACATCGTCTGCGAAAAGCGTCATGGAGCTTCTGGTGTTACCCACTACATAACAAACGGCTCTGCCGTATTTCCTGAAAAAGTCTTTACATCTTACCCCATACATTTGTTCTGTCGAGAGCGATGTATTGAGTTCTGTCCGCATGGGAGTACTGAATGCAATCATAAATCAGATTCAGTACTCGATAAGCCTGTACTTTTTTTTTAAATAAGGAACAACGCGGTACTGTATAAAATGCCATCCTGAAGTCAAGCAATACAGCATCAAATAGGACGCCTTTTCGCACTGCTCTCGTGAACGAACGAAGTGACCTGAGTTTCGCAAGATCTCTCCTTGCGGAGTCCGTGTTTATTTTTATTGAGCAGACTTTCTGCTTATTGTAGTTAAGCTTCGATCTCATTCTACAGTTTTTACCTCCGACTATTTCTTGATAGCTCGTGATACAGAACATGGACGAAAAAAAAAAGGAAAACCGCGAGAAGTGCATGCTTGAACATAAATACAGATGCTAGCCAAGCCGTCAGGCTGCAATGTTGTTAATACGTGTCAAGTGTCAGCCGGATCACAACGGTGTTCAATGTAGTTGTGAGTGAATTATGTCGGAGGTCAGTGCATTCGGATGTGGGCACATTGTTTGTGCTCTTGTGGTGGATGCTTCAGTAACCAAGGTACTCGAAGTGTGTGGTGTATCAAGAAAACATTATCGAAATTTAACACCACATACAGGGAAAGTGAAACATCATAATCCGGTAAGTTGAGCAACCGCGACGGAGGGTCATTGAAGAGGATTGTGGCAAGAAATAATGGGACGCCAGCTGCAAATGTCGCTGTAGAACTCAATGTCACACTCGCGAACCCTGTCATTACCAAAACAGCACGAAGGGAGCTCCATAAGCAAGTAATTGCAGTGCAAGCAGGGATTTCAAAACCACACATCACAGATGGAAATGTCAGTGACAGGAAAACGTTGTGCCGAAGCTATAAAACGAGGTTTATGGAGCAATGGAAGAAAGTAATTTGGACGGACGAGTCTTGTTGCACACTATTTACAACCTCTGGCCGAGTTTGTCACGAGAGTAAAACGTGGCAGGGGTTCGGTGATGATTAAGGTAGCCATTTCGGGATATACCATGGTCCCCATGGGTACACTGCAATGATTCTGTGACAGATTTTGCTGATCAAATCCATCCCGTGGCACAGTGTTTGTTCCCCAGAGGTAATGGCGTGTTCCAAGAAAAAAAAAAGATTCCAAAGGCTCTGAGCACTATGGGACTCAACATCTGAGGTCATCAGTCCCCTAGAACTTAGAAGTACTTAAACCTAACTAACCTAAGGACATCACACACATCCATGTCCGAGGCAGGATTCGAACCTGCGACCGTAGCGGTCACGCGGTTCCAGACTGAAGCGCCTAGAACCGCTTGGCCACACCGGCCGGCCGTGTTCCTAGAAGACAGGGCCCCTGTTCATATAGCTCGAATCATCCAAGATCGGTTATGAGAGCACGAGGATGAATTGTCACATGCCTCATGGCCGCCACACTCACCAGATCTCAGCATTTAATCATTTCTTGCCATCTACTTTGAAGAGAGGGGTGCGTGATTGCAATCCACTTGCACCACCGTTACATGATCATGCCCCCATTTTTGCAGGAAGAAGATACAAGATTCCCTTGAAAACTATACCGGACCCGCATTTATCCGCTTCTATAGAACTGGAGGCTGTTTCTAACAACCCTACCACAAGAAAGGTCAACATTTTAATTACGATTGTGGTATTGCTCATGCTGCTAAATACTGCATTTTCGGACAACAACAGTCATATTATGTGGCAGGTGTAACTACAGCACAGTTAATACTCAGCCGGCCGGAGTGGTCTCGCGGTTCTAGGCGCTGCAGTCTGGAACCGCGAGACCGCTACGGTCGCAGGTTCGAATCCTGCTTCGGACATGGATGTGTGTGATGTCCTTCGGTTAGTTACGTTTAAGTAGTTCTAAGTTCTAGGGGACTGATGACCTCAGAAGTTGAGTCCCATAGTGCTCAGAGCCAGCCAGTTAATAGTCATTTCATGTAATAATGAAACAAACTAGGCACTCATCTTTTTGCGTTTCCCACGCAGTTCTCGTCGTAAAATCATGGCTCAATCGTTGAAAACTAGGTGATTATGATTCCAAGCTCGGATGCAAAAGGCCTAGGTTTTATCCTGCTATATTTAAAAGTTTTGTAGATGCGCTTCACAAACCATTCTTGGAGATTACACTTTTGCTGGACAATGGTGATGTAAAAAAATAATCAGCCCTCCGAAATTAAGTTACACTTCCTTTTAATTGCTTTTATTGCAATATCACGCGACACACTAAACATCACTTCACAATACAAAACACACTTGAAAAAATCTCTCTCACAGTCTCTGTTAAAGTTCACATTTTATAAGCTGACGACAATATTCGTCTTTCCAACATGACGTCCAACACTTGACTTTCTCAAGGTCCGACTCTTCAACAACTTAACAACTAACTAACTATCGCTTACGCACTCAAAAATCAGAGTTACAAGTACGTCAAAGATCATAGTGACAAAAGAAAGAATACACATAAGAATAAAATCATTGCAATATAAACATATCGATGTATCAAAAATGAAATCAAATCTGAATCTTGTCTCAGAAATATGTTAAGTAGTTAACAGAAATACAGTAGAATATTACTGGTATCGAGAGGTTCAGGTGAGGTACCATAATGTTTACGTAATTCAAGTACCATTATATGTTTTGAAGGCCAACGGTTTTCCAACGCCTTATTAGGTGTGGAAATGCGTTGCGTTTTTGATGTCTTTATATATTTTCCCGTCCCCTCCCCCACTTATTTTGTGTAAGTGCGTTCAAAAAGAAATGAGCCAGAGGTATAATTACTGAAACCAGTACCTATATGTTAGAAGTATTGACCCTGGCAGTTGAGACACTTGTTCCACTGTGACACGAGACAGTGAATGGCTGTCTCATATAATTCTCTGGGCTGCGATGTGAACCAGTTCCGCACGTACAGATGGACGTCGTCGTCCATTTGAGTGCAGGAAACGTTATGCTGACGTTCTTCTTTGACCAAGATAACCCCCTTCTGATTCCCTTATTGCAGCGCGGGACAACAGTGAATGTCCACCGTTACTTGCAAACCTCTACCACCCTTCGCCAAGCATTCAAATCAAAATGTCTTGGTAATCTCACCCGTGAGGTCATTCTGCTCCACGGCAATGCAAAGCCTCATACGGCCAACATAGTCGCGGCACTCCTGCAGAAATTCAAATGGGAGGTTCTCGCCACGCGGGATTAGTCGAGCGGTCTCAGGCGCTGCCGTTATGGACTGTGCGACTGCTCCCGGCAGAGGTTCGAGTCCTCCCTCGGGCATGGGTGTGTGTGTTTGTCTTTAGGATAATTTAGGTTAACTAGTGTGTAAGCTTAGGGACTGATGACCTTAGCAGTCCCATAAGGTTTCACACACATTTGAACATTTTTTTGGAGGTTCTCGGCCACCCTCCATATGGTGCGGACCTCTCTCCCTGAGATTACGCCATTTTTGGTCCCCTTAAAAAGGCTCTGAGGAGCAAACGATTTCCATTGGATTACAACGTCCAACTGGTTCACACTGCATTCCCGGGAATTTGATGATACAGCCATTCACCGCCTTGTGTAACAGAGGGACAGGCGTCTCAACAGCCAGGGTCGATACTTCTAATATACAGGTACTGGTTTCTGTAATTATGCCTCCGGCTCGCTTCTTTTCGAACGCCCTTAAATTAACCTGTCCCTTATTGTAGTGAAGTTGTGTAATAAGAGTCTTTGAACTCTATTTGGATTTTTTAAATCTCTGTTTACATGCTGTGCATTTTCATTAATTTTCAGATCTACCCATATAACATTCAGCATTCTTCAGTAATACCCCATTTCGAGAGCTTCTATTCTCTCTCTCTCTTTAATGTCTATCGTCAGTGTTACTCTTCTATGCGTATTCAGTTATGAATAATTATTAGTTTGACTAATGCATTGACAGCTAGGGGCCATGTACATATAACGAAAATTTTAAAAAATCTTGGGTTTTGTATTGATAGTCCAGAAAGCCTCTTATCCCGAGAAGTTTCCAGCTGCTGGAAATACGCCGCATGGTGGCTGCTGTCATTTGAGATGGTACATCCCCAAAATACCTAGGATAAACTTTAACAAAAGACGCGGCCGCCCGCTCGTGACCTGTTGTCACGTTAGCAGCTCTATCGGCGAATGTTATGAAAGCCAAGACAGCGTGTTTTTACAGCTGATGGGACCATGTCACACCGGACGAGCTTTGCGGCTCTGTCAATAGATGGCGGCACCTTTAACGCGCGATAGTTGACGGCTCTCAAAGTGTGGAAACCTGACTATCACCCCGCTCACATGGGGCTCCCGAAACCGGATTTCGTAAACCGATTTCTCAATACCGCATCTAGGTTGTCATGTAAACACTTCAAAATCGGTTCTGGAAATCCGCTTCGAGTTGCCGGTTTTCCAATACCGAAGTTGATTTTCGCTCCCATGTAAACGAAACCGGTTTTGAACCGTGCATGAGCTGTCAGGTTTCGTTTTGTTTTTACAAATTTTCGGCTAAAGTGGACAGAGTGGCTTTTTGTGCAGTAAAGAATCAGTTGAAATATTACAGTGAACCAGTATACGCCTCGTCTGATTGAAGAGAAATAGCGATTGTGCAAACTAAATCAGAAACTCTAACAGCTGTTTAGTAGGCGCCATATTTAACTGGGCTAGCAAATCCGCTTCAGACGTTAACATGTAAATATGACAATAAAAAACGGTTTATGAAATTCGGTTTCCGTCTTTCGTAAGATGTGTCGCATGTGAACGTAGCGCATGTCAGCTATGTGGAGATAAATACATGCCGCGTAATGGAAAGAATCCAGCCGTTTAAATGAACTGGGAAGGGTAGCCCCCATTGTGATACTAAATGAATACGAAATAACGAAAACACTAAGTAAAAACTAAACCAAACCGGTAGAGATTGAAAAATATCGCTTCAGCTCTTCTGCTGTAAGGTTTATTATTATTATTGTTATTATTATTATTATTATTATTATTATTATTATTATTATTTATTAAAGTGCGCGTCATTTATGACGGCGGCCGAGTTTAGGTTCGTTCTGCGTATCTGACGTCACGAAACACAGTCAGCCAATGAACAGAGAACGACGTTGACAGAGTTCGACTGCAGTGCAGAGCACGGACGAGTGTCTTCAGTTTTAGAAACGTTCAGTTATAAATAAAGTAATTGAACAAAAGCAATGTCTTGATAGCAGACTTTCTTTTATAGAAAGTTTGGAAAAAGCATTCTTTATACCAATTGCTTCATATTCTATTAAACCAAACAAGCAATAAGCCTCCTAATTCAGGCGATAGCAGGGAAAGGTGTTTCTATCATTTTGACTAACCGCTTTTTCGCAATAAAGAACAGCGGTAATTGGTTATTTCCTACTGTACTCAGACGAAACGTGAGTAATTCATAATCATACCAACAGTGTTTGTCGGTATTTTGCGTGATGTTTTAAAGTCCTCCGGGAGATATATCAAACAGCGACCTGCGTTAGCCTAATGCTTTTTTTATTTCTATTTTTATTTTAAATCTCATTTTGTTCGCCTTTGTTCGTTGCATCTGCTCGGAGCGGACGTGGTAAGACATCCGTTTTGAGTTCGTTGTTGATCGCTTAACTCAGTTTTTTTTATTACAGAGGGCAGCTGACCCTCTGACCGAACACGCTGAGCTACCGTGCGGCGTGAACAAAAGCTAACAAAATGAGATTTAAAAAGAAATGGTTAAAGTGTATGACTGCTACACTCTGAGTTCAAACGTTGATCGGTGCCTAATATTTTCTTTATTTAAAAACAATATCAAGGTGTTTTTCTTCATGAATTTTATTCGTTTGAATGTAATTTTTTGAAATTTCTAGTGGCAGCTAAAATCGACAATACGGAAAGTATACGCTATGGACTTTTACCCCTGCAAACTCTTCAAAATTTCGAGCAATGGTTTACTAAATCTAATGCTGCACAATAACTGAGTTGAACATCGAAACAAAATTAAGTCATTTATGGGGAGGAAGGTATCAGTCAAGAAGATGTGTAAAAATCAAATTTTTGGGCCAAATAGTTTATGTGAAGTAGAATGATAAAGTGTGTCAAAGCAGTCGAAACACCATGTGTCTGCACAGGCGAGCAGTTCAATGTTTACAAAATCGCGCACATCGCGGAATGCGGGGAGCGCGTCTCTGTAGCAACGAAAGGGTTAATTACTTCATAAATTGCGCGCTCTCCCTAAAACGTAAGTTTGCGAACTATACTATGGCGCTGCTTCTCTTGGTGCGTACAACTGGCAACGCAGCAATCTCCCGCGTTTGGGTGTGCATGCGCGAGCCACAAAGATAAAAGAATTGAACTTTAGTTTCCTGTGCTTAGACCACAACTGGTTTCGGGCATGTCTAAAAGAACAGACATCACGCATTCGTGTAATTGATTCGCCTCAATAGGCAATGAGTCCACAATCTTAACTGCGGATGCACATTTACGTTCGACCTCTAGCGGGAATCTAAAATTAGCGGGCGTGGAGGACATGGATGGGGACACTGCCTCTGGATCACGGGGTCCCGGGTTCATTTTCCGGCCGGCTTTGGAATTTTGCTCCGTCCAGGGATTATGTGTTTGTGTTGTCCTCATCATTTCATCATCATCATCATTCGTGGCAGTGGCTCGATTGGATTGCGTGAAAAATTGGGCTGTGTAAAAATTGGGACTTCGTACGGACGCTGATAACCGCGCCCCACAAACCAAACATGGATGGGGACTGTGGATAGGTGGCCTAGATAGGGATGCGAGTTGGTCGGGGGGAGGGGGGGGGGTGTCCTGAGATAATCCGCGCACTTGCGACAAACACTGTGTATGGATGTCATAGAGGTTAAGGCAACTGCCTAGTAAGCAAGAGATCCCAGGTTTGAGTCTCGGTCCAGCACACATTTTCACACGTAACTGAAGATTCCATATGATGTCCCGATGCAGCTGATATCATTAGTTCCTTCCCTTTCTTTTCTTTCTCCCCCTTCCACCTTCAATTTACATCATGTGTACCTCTGCTGCAGATTTCGCGTGATGTCTGTTGTTTTGGACATGCCTAAAAGAACAGACACCACGCATTCGTACAGTTTTCAGTGTTAAAAGTTTTGGATACGAAATGATCTTTAAAAAGTAATAACTCAATAACGCCTTAAGCAATTCATGCAGACGAAGTGTCAGTTGATAGGTGTCAGCGAGTACTATCTATCTGTTTAAATCGATTTTCTGTTAATGTTACTTTCTTAAATTACAAATTTGAATGTACTAGTGGATCTAATTAAAGTGCAGCTACTCACAGAGATCCAGCGGAGGCTGTAATTATCGTCTGCCAGCAAAAGTTGGTGTATATTCTGACTTGTTAATGAGGAATGTATTTATGCTGGAAAAAATTTATTCTAATTTTGGCGACCACAGCCAAATCTGGCACTGTAAGTACAAGAAAGATGTATAGAAATGCGTCCATATGTAACGGAGTAGGAATAAGACTTGTACATAAAAGATCAAACAAGTGAGAAAAGCATTATTTTGATTTCGTTACACAGTTAGTTCAATATGAGCACCGGAGATGTTCAAAAATGAGGGTGAAATCCTATGGGACTTAACTCCTAAGGTCATCAGTCCCTAAGCTTACACACTACTTAACCTAAATTATCCTACGGACAAACACACACACACCCATGCCCGAGGAGGACTCGAACCTCCTCCGTGATCAGCCGCACAGTCCATGACAGCAGCGCCTTAGACCGCTTTTTTTCTTAAATCTCATTTTGTTCGTTTTCGTTCGTTGCATCTGCTCGGGGCGGATGTAGCACGACACCCGTTTCAGTTCGTCGTTGATCCATTAACTCAGTTTTTTTTTATTACAGAGGGCAGCTACCCCTCTGACCGAACACGCTGAGCTATCATGCCGGCTTACCGCTCTGCTAATCCCGCGCGGCAGCACCGGAGGCCTCAACAAAATGCTGCATCCGTAAAACGATGTTACCGACAGTTTATGATAGCAGCTCCGATGGAATCTGACCGACCTGTTCATGTATACCGTCCCTCAGATAAGGCAGAGACCGAACATGTCCCTGGTAAACGCGTTGTTTTAGACATTCCCAAAGCGTAAAATCACATGGATTTAGATCAGGTGATCTTGCAGGCCTTGTATCTGGAAATAAAATGTTCATGGCAGGTTGCGTCAAGTAGGTCTTTCACTTGGCGAGTGACATGAGATGTAGCCCCGTCTTGCGTGAAAACAGTGCTTTCCACACAGTTGCGCTTTTCCAAACCAGGCTTTACATGCTGTGCAAGCTGGTTTCGATAACAGGCAGACGTCGCGGTATGGTAGATGGGGAAATGGTAGTCACTTAAGGAGAAGTCAAAATTGTAATATCAAAAACTTGGGTGCTTAATTAGTGAATGGCTTGCTTATATTTAAAGAAATATATAAATTTATAAACAATATTGTTTTGCACTATTATGTAACAGCTCTCGTGTACAAAATGGATGAGAAGAGAATCTTGGTTTGACAAACAATAACCGCAGATCGGGTTAATAACGGTCAAAGAAACATTTTATTTAATTAAGTTGAAGGAATAAATGTTACATGTTCACGAAAAAAGGAAAAAGACAAATATAACATTTTAATGGAGGAAATCAACTCCCAAATCATGAATGATGCTTATGGAATCACATTTAATCTCCATTTATGTGATGTAAGGGACATGAAATTCATAAAAATAATAGCTGGGCGAAATTTGAGTAAGTGAACGTTTCCTTCTTAGTTTGCAGTTGTGTTTTCACAAAAATCACAATTACAGTGGCGTGATTCATACCACCCTGAACAATACGAATTTATCCCAAAACCATATCTTACATCCGTGCCGTATTTCTCTATCCTTTCCATAGTCTGCACAAACTAGGCACTTTTCCCCGACAGTTTCAATGTCGTCCGATTTACCATCACACAGTACCATCAAATGCACCAGTTAAACTCATATCGGGACCCACAATTTTCTTCTGAAGGATTTTTTTCCTCTTCTACGAAGCATTCTATTTCCCTTAGTATACCTTTCCCGCCTTTTTTGGCCTTTTATCTTAAAGACTTTTTTTCATGGAGGACTCAGCTACATAATAAATCACGGTTTCTGCCCTTGTCTATTTTTCGGGGCGTTGCTACGATCTGGAATTGGGTATATCTCGGGAAATGAATTTCTTTTGCTGCACCAAATTGCACGCTGAATGTCATTTGAGTTAATGCATCTTTCAGACAAAGGATCATAGATTGTAAATACTTCTTTCTTATTGAAGCTTCGAATCCAGGTCACACTAACTGTTTCTTGCTTCCTTACACAAGTGCTGGGATTCCTCTTCATACAAATCTCTAACGAAACTCTACCAGCTATACGTGCAACAGAGGTGAAATTGTGCCCTTCTGCCAATTAATATGCAGTTCTTCTAAGATCCAGAGGACCGGTGCCACAAAAATTTTTGCTAGCGTCTTGGTACGTTCTGCAATTTCTTTCTCCTGCTGAACGGTGAACACCAATTTGCGAACCATTCCAGGAGACATGTCCAATCCCTTCTTTATTCTCTCGTAGAGGGTGCTATAAGGAATTCCTTTTTCTTTTTCCACTGACATTATAGATTTACCATATTTGTAAGCACTGATAGCACCTTGCAGCTGCTCTTGTGTCCATGTGGCCTTGTTCGAAATTTTCTTACGATTTTTCACCGTGTAAATGAGAGTAAAATCGAAAATACTATTATGTTGGGAAGTGTCGATCGTGGATGTAATGTCAGTCATGCTTACCGCCACCTACAAGTCATTAAATATTATACAAATTCGTTGAAACATCGCATTTCAGGTTATAGATCAAACCTTCACACTGATATCTTATATGTAACCGAGACATAAAAAAAACAGGTATTCTCCAAAACTAATACGAATACTCAGACATACCAGGGTTAAATCACACAAGTAGAATTACAAGAAAACTGATAACATCTTTAAGATGTTTCTTGCTTCAAATATTACAAACAAAGGCTGACAGATTCATGGTGCTTCCTAATGTTATTCTGTAAATGGCAGCACCAAACAGAGCACTTCAGAGCAATTTTTTTACTACAGTGTCAAGTGACCGACATTGTCTGCATGACTAGGATTCCCTCCCATCTCCACTACACCTCACAGACTCTCTGCGTGTATTCTCTTCAAAGAAGAATGATCGAGAATAAAGGTGCTTGTTTATCTACATCATACAGTTACCTACGGTGAGTGCAATGGCTCTTCATGCAGATCACGCGTTTCAACAATGCCACAAATACGGCAGTTTTGTGAATTCACTGCCCCCTGTAATGTAAAGTGTTCGATGTCACTCCATAGGATATTACCTGGTCACGTGTCATCAACTTCGATCCTTACCACAAACCGAACCTGCATCTTATAAGGGTACTGGTGTAATATAGACCTCAAAACTTTCCGCGCTGTTGACCATGGGATGTAAATTTCTTGTGACACTGCACAAGCACTAGCTCTATCTGGAGCACGTGCTTCATGGTCATTTACATCAGGAGCAACCTCGTCAATAACTTCTACTGGGACAGAACGCGATACTTTTCCAGGTGCCACACTAGCTCTCCCGTTTTTTCACATTTCATTATCATCTTCTTTAAACCATTGAATGACATGGAGACTCTGCTCAGATCTTGCAGTCGGCGATACTCTCTCAATTCAGCACTGTAAACATTGCCATTCACATAAAACGGTTTCACTGACAGTGCATCGTCTCTTTTCTTGATAGCCATGCCGGCCGTTTGGCCGAGCGGTTCAAGGCGCTACAGTCTGGAATCGCGCAACCGCTACGGCAGCAGGTTCGAATCCTTAGCTAGGTTTAAGTAGTTCTAAGTTCTAGGGGACTGATGACCTCAGACGTTAAGTCCCATAGTGCTCAGCGCCATTCAACCATGTTTCTTTGCCATACTATTTACTCACATTATGGCCTTATGGCCTGTCAAATGACAGTGTTAATGACATATCCTAAGAATTCTGACCATGAGTGGTGTAAGTTCGGGAACGCATATATTCTTGTCAACAATATCAGCTTATTCACAAAAATTAGGAGCTTTAACTCAGTTAATACTCGGCAGAAATCCAATCTGCATTTCGGTCGCACTTTCTTAACTCTCGTGCAGAAAGGTGTGCAGTATACTGCTGCATACATTTTCAATAATCCGTCACACGAATTCAAAATTATTGGCAGTAATCGACGCGCTTTCAAATCCAAACTGAAGAGGTAGGTTTAAATGGTTCAAATGGTTCTGAGTACTATGGGACTTAACTTCTGAGGTCATCAGTCCCCTAGAACTTAGAACTACTTAAGCCTAACTAACCTAAGGACACCACACACATCCATGCCCGAGGCAGGATTCCAACCTGCGACCGTAGCGGTGGCGCGGTTCCAGACTGTAGCGCCTAGAACCGTTCGGCCACGCTGGCAGGCCCGTGAGTAGCTGCACTTTCATTATACCAACGTGGTATATTACACGTGTGAAAAAGTGAATTTCATAGTAAATAAAACATGAGATAGAGAAAGCAGTGGCGAAATGAATAAGTAGAGATAATTAGTGGTATATAACCGTAATTAGTTTAATTATTTAATACACTGATGAGCCAAAAGAACTGGTACACCTGCCTAATATCGTGTAGGGCCCCCGCGAGCAAGCAAAAGTGCCGCAACACGACGTGTCATGGACTCTGCTAATATCTCAAGTAGTGCTGGAGGGAACTGACACCATGAATCCTGCACGGCTGTCCATAAATCCTAAGAGTAAGAGGGGTGGGTATCTCTTCTGAACAGACCGTTGCAAGGCATCCCAGATATGGTCAATAACGTTAATGGCTGGGAAGTTTGATAGCCAGCGGAAGTGTTTCAACTCAGAAGAGTGTTCCTAGAGCCACTCTGTGGCAATTCTGGAAGTGTGAGGTGTCGCATTGTCCTGCTGGATTTGCTGAAGTCCATCCGAAATTCGTCGGAATGCACAATTGACATGAATGGATACAGGTGATCAGATAGGATGCTTAGGTACGTGTCATCTGCCAAAGTCGTATTTTGACGTATAATGGGTCCCATGTCACTCCTATTGCATACGCCCTACACCATTGCGGAGTCTCCATCAGCTTGAACAGTCCCCTGTAGACATGCAGGGTCCATGGATTCAAGTGGTTATCTTCTTACCCGTACCCTTACACATCCATCCTCTCGATACAATTTGATACAGACTCGTCCGACCAGGCAACATGTTTCCTGTCATCAACAGTCCAATGTCAGTGTTGACGGGCCAATGCGAGGCGTAAAGCTTTGTGTCGTACAGCCCTCAAGAGTACACGAGTGGGCGTTCGGCTCCGAAAGCCCATGTCGACGATGTTTCGTTGAGTGGTTCGCACACTGACACTTGTTGATGGCCCATCATTGAAATCTGCAGCAATTTGCTGAAGGGTTGTACTTCAGTCACAGTTAACGATTCTCTTCAGCCTTCGTTGGTCCCATTCTTGCAGGATCATTTCCGGCCGCATCGATGTCGTAGATTTGATGTTTACCGGGTTCCTGATATTCACGGTACCCATGTGAAATGGTCATAAAAGTCACCACTTGATCGCTACCTCGGCGATGTTGTGTCCCATCGCTCGTTCACCGACTGTAACACCATGTTCAAACTCACTCAGGTTTTGATAACCCGCTATTGTAGCAGAAGTAACCGATCTAACAACTGCGCCAGACACGTATTGGCTTATATAGGCGTTGCTGACCGCAGCACAGTATTCTGCCTGTTTACACACCCCTGTATTTGAACACGCATACCTATATCAGTTTGTTTGGCGGTTCAGTGTATTTATGTGTTATATAAATTGAGTCCATATATAGACACACTATTTGTGAGAAAACCATTAAACCCATATGAAAAGCTACAAGCAGCCTTGAAAAGCTGATGAAATTTGCGTCCATATCCATGTGTAGTTTGTGTATCTATCATTAAATTTATAGTTTGTGAATGCTTTTAGAATTCATAAATATGTAATCTTGATTTCCATCAGTCCAAGTGTAAAAGTAATGGCGTTCATTTTCTTGCAGAAGTTAAGCTTCGGCAGTCAGCTGAAGTGGAGTCCGCAGCTCGTGGTCTGCCTCTGCATCACGGGGTCCCAGGTTCGATTCCTGGCCGGGTTGGGGCTTTTCTCTGCTTGGGGACTGTGTGTTTGTGTTGTCCTAATCATTTCATCACCATCATTTGTGACAGTGGCTAGACTGGGCTGTGTAAAAAAAAATTGATTGTGTCAAAATTTGGACTTTTTTACGGGCACTGATGACCGCGCAGTTGAGCGTCCCACAAACCAAACATCATCATCAGTTGGGGTGGAGTTAATGAACAGATATGACGTATATGCGGCTGGACGCCGCCTCGTGTGTGCGTTAGAAATATTATCAAAGGTCTTAGACGTGGACTTGTAAAAATTTCGTGAGTGACGATTAAGAGGAACTCTGAAATATATCTAGCTCGTGTAAATTTAGAAAAATTCACATCGTGTGTAGTGGTCGGTTTGGACTTTCGGCGTGTGTCGATCGCGAAGTCTTTGAAACATTTTTTATCTCGAGGACTCTCAATTATTTCGAGTTCAGTGACCTATTCTAAAATTCTTTGAACTGCTCTGCAGTTAACTTTGATTGTGATTAACTGTTAAAATATCGTTACAGCCGTGCCATGCCTGTCATCTCGACTGCTAGTGATACGAGGCCGTTGGGATCCAGCACGGCGTTCAATACTACCCTCCTGAACCCACCGATTCCATATTCTGCAAACAGTCATTGAATCTTGACCAACGCGAGAAGCAATGTCGCGATACGATAAACCGCAATCGCGATAGGCTACAATCCAACCTTTGTCAAAGTCGGGAACGTGATGGTACGCATTTCTCCTCCTTACATGAGGCGTCATAACAACGTTTCAGCAGGCAACTCGGTCAACTGCTGTTTGTGTATGAGAAATCGATTGGAAACTTTCGTCGTGTCAGCGCGTTGTAGGTGTCGCCACCGGCGCGAACCTTGTGTGAATGCTCTGAAAAGCTAATCATTTGCATATCACAGCCTCTTCTTCCTGTCGGTTAAATTTCGCGTCTGTAACACGTCATCTTCATGGAGTAGCAATTTTAATGGCCAATAGTGTATTATGTTAACAATAATCTGTTGTTAAAAGTGTGAATGGATATTTCGTTTGTTTTTTCCTGAAATAATCTTAATTTGTAAAAAGATTAAGTCGGTGTGAGAAGTGAACCTTATTCCACCGAAAATTCCTGCGTACATATATATTAAATTTGTGAAAGACTTCATTTTCAGTAAATGTGACGGTTGCGTTAGTTGCCCCCTGTATAGTCATGTTGACAATATTTATATTTCTAACCAGCATAAAGAGGTACTATGAAGAATGTTTTTCTTGCTTTATTTATCTTTTATTCGTGGATGGCGCTGTTCTTTTCAGATGCGTAAGGAACTACTCTCAGCAAATGACAGACAATCCGAACTCGAAATAATATAATTTCCCGGTGTCTCGTCAAATATTTTCTCACACATTTAGGGCAATGACAAAATAGCGATCAATCTCACGATTTTTCAGTACTGTTCATTACGTGAATCTACGAAATCTGTGTGCGTAGCAGATAACATGATGTGCCCGCTCTTCTCCTATATACTTTCGGCACCATTTAATGGTTGGAAACACCACAGTCTAGCTTCAAAATCTAAGACACGAGACTGTTTACTACATAGATTAGCGATTCAGGTGCTTTAATTTGTACGGCAGTAGAGTCATTAAGTAGTTTGGAATTTGGTGTATCTGCAAATTGATAATTCCTATGGAACAGCTTTTCTAATGCTAATGAATATATGAACCATTGCAGAGAATATTTAGCAGTTTAAATATTGTCACAACTGAACCAGATGCCCCCGATGTCGAAGAAGTGCGTACCTCTATCCCTGTTCGTATTCTGCTGTCAGTCCCATGGAATGTTGGCCGGCCGGAGTAGCCGTGCGGTTCTAGGCGCTACAGTCTGGAACCGAGCGACCGCTACGGTCGCAAGTTCGAATCCTGCCTCGGGCATAGATGTGTGTGATGTCCTCAGGCTAGTTAGGTTTAATTATTTCTAAGTTCTAGGCGACTGATGACCTCAGACGTTAAGTCGCATAGTGCTCAGAGCCATTTGAACCATTTTTGAACCCATGGAATGTTGTTTTTTTCTAATATTCTGATGTTACATTTCTTATAACTTTAGATCAGGCCCTCAACTTTCTTTGTGGACTGAAGTTGCATCTTAAACTGATATGCTAGGTATTCCTGACTTTGCGATGTAATCCACAGTTAGCAGGTGCCGTTCTACAATGCTTCTGCCAGCTGTTACTCGTGTTTCACAAGGGTACGAAAGGTTCGTCGAAATGGTCACATGATGGAACCGCGCTGAACGCTTGCCAAGTCGGTGATTTAGGTCCACAAGTGCGTTGAGACGCTAGACATTGGATGAGTTTTCACAATAAGTTCTTGTGTTGTGAGTAGCTCAGTCGTAACAAGACTTTTTGAGGAGTGGTTTGACATTCAGCTGACAGTGGAGTGTGATGTTGTGTAATTATTCTCCAGCTTCTCTTGTAATAACACTGCACATCTTAGCTGTTTTAAGCTCGCTTGTTTTACTCTTATTTCGGTGAATGATCGTGATTTTCTGTACGCACGCATTTGAAAGAATATTTACGAGACGTCGGACGTGCAGAGTGACTGTTTTCAGCCGTTAGTCCTGAGTGACGCTGTCAACAACATAAAGTGTGCTCATCTCTACTCCCTGCAGTTTCACGATTTCTAGTGTGTACGCAAGCTGTCAGTTTTACGGGATTTAGCATACTGTGCATCAGTCATTGCTACGATGCCCCATTTCCCCAGTCTTACACTAAATCAACTCATATTTTTAAAAGATACTTAACTCTGTAAAATTTGATATCTCAGCCTCGAAGGTCTCACTTAACTAGTTTTGGTACATTCTAAGGCATGCTGTCACGTATATATATTTGTTTCGTATGTCTATTAAGGTCATAGGATTTATTAGCTGTTTTTGCATGTGCCGGCGAAATGAATGTATCAATATGAGACATCATCATATATTATAATACCGTTTGATCTGTGCCGTCCATTAATACCTTGATGTGCCGCATTACCCCATAGTAACTTTTTCAAGGCTATTATTAATCTTTTAGAGTCATCATATTTATTATTAACTTATTGTTACTCTATAACGAATTTCTAAGAATTGAGCGCAGTGACGAAATTTTAGCGTCAAATTTCCTATCCTATGACATATTTGGATTATGCGTGCTTCTATTAGGTCTATCAGTCCATTTTAACTGTAATACAGTTTTTCAATGATTTTGTGCCAGTTTTGGCCGTTCAGTTAAAGTAGCCATATCAGTCATACAATATGGCAGCTAAGATTATGCACTGAAGAGCCAAAGAAACTATTACACCTGCCTAATATAGTGTAGGGCCCCCGCGAGCATGTCGAAGTGCCACAACACGACATGACATGAACTGGACTAATGTCTGAAGTAGTGCTGGAGGGAACTGACACTATAGCTCCTGCAGGGCTGTCCTTAAATCTGTAAGATTACGAGGGGGTGGAGACCTCTTCTGAACAGCACGTTGCAAGGCATCCCAGATACACTCAATAATGTCTGTATGTGGGGAGTTTCGTAGCCAGCTTATGTGTTTAAACTCGGACGAGTGTTCCTGGAGCCATTCTACGGCCATTCTGGACATGTGGGGTGTTGTATTGTCGTGCTGGAATTTCTCAAGTTCATCGGAATGCACAATGGACAGACAGGTGACCAGACATGATACTTACGTACGTATCACCTGTCAGAGTCATATCTAGCCCTATCAGGAGGCCCATATGACTCTAACTGCACGGGCGCATGTGAGGCGTAAAGCTTCGTGTCGTGCAGTCATCACTGGAACACGAGTGGGCGTTCGGCTCCGAAAGCCCATATCGATAATGTTTCGTTGAATGGTTCAAATGGTTCAAATGGCTCTGAGCATTATGGGACTTAACATCTGTGGTCATCAGTCCCCTAGAACTTAGAACTACTTAAACCTAACTAACCTAAGGACATCACACACATCCATGCCCGAGGCAGGATTCGAACCTGCGACCGCAGCAGTCGCGCGGTTCCGGACTGAGCGCCTTAACCGCTAGACCACAGCGGCCGGCTCGTTGAATGGTTCGCACGCTGAAACATGTTGAAGGCCCAGCAATGATATCTCCAACAATGTGCGGAAGGATTGTCCTTTTGTCACGTTGAACGACTCTTTTCAGTCGTCGTTGCTCCCATTCTTGCAGGGTCTTTATCCGGCTGCAGAGATGTCGGAGATTTGATGTTTTTCCGGATTCCTTATATTCACGGTATACTTGTGAAACGGTCCTACAGGAGAATCCCCACTTCATCATTACCTCAGAGATGCCGTATCCCATATCTCGTGCGCCGACTATAACACCACGTGAACTCACTTAAGTGTTGATAACCCGCCATTGTAGCAGCAGTAACCGATCTAACAACTGCGCCAGACAGTTGTCTTATATAGGCGTTACCAAAAAATGGCTCTAAGCACTATGGGACTTAACATCTGAGGTCATCAGTCCCCTACACTTAGAACTACTTAAACCTAACTAACCTAAGGACATCACACCCATACATGTCGGAGGAAGGATTTTAACCTGCAGCGCGGTTCCGGACTGAAGCGCCTAGAACCGCTCGGTCACAACGGCCGGCTTAGGCGTTGCCGACCGCAGCGCGGTATTCTGCCAGTTTAAATATCTCTGTATTTGAATACGTATGCCTATACCAGTTTCCTTGACGCTTCAGTATATTAACAGCGTTGGTCGAACTACATGGCTTCTTGACATGACTTCTCACTAAATACTTGCACATTTCCCAGCCCTGTCAATAAAGCCAAGAAAAGATGGAGCAGTGGTTGGAGAGTGTTCCAGAACAACGTACTAAAAATTATAATAAGTGACCGTATGGGATCTGGGTGGGGGGCATTATTTTTTTTTACTGACTCGAAATCCGCGGCATCTAGCGAAAGTGTTCCCCAGTACAGAATTAAACTACATTAATTTTACCACAAAAGAGATTTTATTCATTTTTTCTACGATTAGTATATTTCGCGTGGCAGGAAATAGAAAAGTCGCAGATGAATAAGAATAATTTGTTAATGGTTTAAAACTGAAGTTTATTGTTAAATGAAATGACTTAGGAAAAAGTATAAAACGTGTATATCACATTTAGGTGCAGTAGAACGGCATTAGAGGATAAGTTTTTTGGGTTCTGGAGTTCGACGCTCCCGAGACTGGTTTTGTGGGGTGGGAGCAGTTATGGATAAACGCGCGACGCAAGGCAGGCCGCCGTGGTCATGATCTTCTCGTTTTTGCACGTGTGTCAATTTGCGGGCGAGCAAAGCAGTCCCCACTCGCTGTACCCCACTATGTCACAAGATGCAACTGCAGTGTGGTTCACGTAGTCACACCGACCCCTCCGCAGCTCAGCCTATGAATCTGTCTGTGGAGTGCGCGGACACACACTGGCTGGAATGGGAATTAATTTCCACTCCATGCGTGAACGCTTCATGGAACACAATTATGAGTTAATTATAATACAAACGCATGAAACGCATATGAATTGATTTCATGTAAATCTCCGCACACTATTCAACACTTACGGGAGAAACGACTTCCTCCACCGCGAGCACTGCTCGCTTTTTGGTTTTCATACAGCCTGTTCCCTAACCTGTTCTCTTATATGAGCAGACTAGATTACTTAACTGAGCTGGCATTTACACCGTGGAGTTACCTTCAGTTTATTATGTGCGTACTTATTCCACAGTTGCGAAGTGAGATTTTATATAAAATACGTTCCCGTAAACAATGACAGTGTCCTTTTCCATATGGCCGTGTACCTAAAGTGCCTAATATGTGAGAGAACGGCATCTACTGCGAAGAATATTGCAAACCCGAGAGAAATAGATGAAGTTATAACCGAATCGCCACTGCTCAGTATTTGAGCAATGACGATTAGACACAAAGTTCGGTTAACTTTATAAATTTTTATTACGTAAACTATTTCTTCATTAGGGCAGTTAGTTGAACATTTGGGAAAAAGGTTTTCAAAGTGTGTCATTAATGAAAAGAGCCAACGGTTTCCACTTCCTCACCTGAAGAAGAATAATGAAATTGGAATTGAACTTTATACTCGTAAGCAATCTTACGTAAGATTAGTTATTGGTGTCATAACGTAGGAACAGTACCAAACGCACACTTTCAAGTACTTCACACCACACATGTCACAGTAATCAAATAATAATCAAATAGCCAACACATGCAACATGTTATACTAATTTTCAAAGATCAATGAAAGTAAGATTGTTTACTGACTGAACAGAATTTTTTTTTCGTTACCCACCGTAATACTGACTGTCGTAACCATAGCAAGCACAAAGATTGTTTGAATTTACTCATTGGTAAGGACTGTCATTTACCTAGCTCCTACTCAGATATTCCTTTATGATAAGAGTTATAAATTATGTCACAAGCTATAAATTATAGCTCTGCTTTGACAGCGAAATTCAGTTTCCAAGTTACGTAAAGTTCCACTATCAATTATTTAATATGAAAGTTCCTCTATTTTTAGCAAACGAATTAATACTGGCTTTTGCATTATCCTATTTCTGACATCATTCACACTACAGCCAAAAATTTCATTGTTACGTAACTGTCCTAAAGTTGGAAAAATTATGTTTTGGTAACCTAAGAAATTAATGTTCACTTCATTTTCAGTTAATTTTCTGATTATCTCGGTTCATACAAAGGTATAGGCTGAATACTAATCGGATAATGACTTAGGAAAATTATTAACATGACAATATGCACGAAAACAATGTTACTTAAGCAATAAAATTCCAACTATTGTGGTCAGCCTATTACGCTCCTAGTTACAGAAAGTCTACATCTTACTTCACTTAACGATGCCTTTGGTTAGTCGAGTGGTTTCATTTAGCGATCTTGATTCAAATGGCTCTGAGCACTATGGGACTTAACTTCTGAGGTCATCAGTCCCCTAGAACTTAGAGCTACTTAAACCTAACTAACCTAAGGACATCAAACACAACCATGCACGAGACAGTATTCGAACCTGCGACAGTAGCGGTCTAGCGGTTCCAGACTGTAGCGCCTAGAACCGCTCGGCCACTCCGGCCGGCACAGTTTGATCTTCTTACCATACCATAGGCAATAACAAGAGCCCACAGTACTCTTGATGTTATGCGAATTACTCCTGCTGCATTTGTACTGTGTCTAGTAAATGCTATGCCCATTGTTTTCCCGTATTAAACATCCGCCAAACAACGATCTCAGTTTTCACTGCTCCGCACTTTTGCACAGCCGCACCGACGGACAGACACAACCAACGACACCAACCGTGTCCTCGCGACTCCGAAATACGACTTTTTTGGCGCGCTGGCACGCCCAGCGATAATTCATTTACAATTTATTACAAACTTTGACAATATCTTTTGCCTGACTAGGCCAGAGCGTCTACTAACAAAATGCTAACATTCCATGCGTATTTCCTTTCTTAAATAACAAATAGCATTTATCACTTGACAACATATTTCAAGAATGATATTCAGCGCAACTAATAATACAAACTTCGTAAAACACACAGAAAATGTATGATCACTCACAGAGTAGTGGTGTTATAAAGTCTCTTACTTGAAAATATGCAGTGTTTACAGCAACATTGGAACTATCAATATTTAATTATGGTTTCACTTGAAATTTTTTTATTTGGAACTTGAAACAGGTATTCTGTACAAAAATAAGAAAATACCCATCATATAGCACAAGAAAATTAAACTTCTTGAAAAAAAAACCAGATAAAGTTAGAAAAAGCAATATAAAAAAGTATGAAACACTGCTTCAATACTTCGTCGAGCTTATATGAAACATATTTCTCTTATATATAAACAAATTTCACACTTATTAATAACAACAGGAAATTCTTGCCTTTGATCATGGTGAGGTACGTTTTATTGAATACAAAATAACATCAGTAAGTTACATAGATTTTTCCTGTTTGTACATGTAACCTGTACTTGCATCAGAAGTAATTCCTTTGGCTACATAAAAGTGCAGAAGCAGCGCCATGAACGAATTTTAATTACATAAAAAATGTTTTGCAAGGACATGAAGTACACAATGGATAAACAAATAATGAAAAAACAAACATCAGTCGTCAGCTCCCATTTTCTCTCTCACACAATCAATTATGTTTCTTTCCTACAAATGCTACCAATTCTACCGATAATCCTCCCATTTACTACGTCATTTATGTCCTGTACCGAAACTATCGAACCGTAATTTTGGTAGAGCGCAACACTAGCTTCCACACAGGGCATTATTAAAGAAATAATTAACAACTAGAAAGCATTGATGACTCATGATGAAAGTATCATGATGGGTTCACTGATTGATTTCATGCGGAGAACATGATGATCTGGCGCTGGTTCGCGTTAAATCTATGTTATAACTTAACCCTATATTGAATCTGGCTGTGTAGTTTTATGATAGATAGCTAGAGTGCAAGGCTACGGTCCAATAGACTGTCTGTCTAGATAGGGCTTAACGCTCACTTATTGTTAAACTTTGTTCTCAATTTATGTGGTTGCATTCAAAAGCTAACTTCCGTGTTATTGGAGATATCACAGATATCAGGATTTCAATAGAATCGTTATGACTGCTTGTTTGGTGTACTCAGATTAGTTCTACAATGAGCGGTTCAATTACTATTGAGTCTTTAATATTTAGATATTCCTTTTCTTTTAAAAGTAACAGAAGTTTCAGTTCTTAGACCTGACAAAGCATCCTGTCCGCCGCTGTTCCCTTAACGAGCATAGAACTGCCCGCCTTGTATCTGGGCTGATCAGTCCTTCGTATCAACTCAGTAACCGCCGCTGAATTACGAACTTCTCGGTGCTGCTCGAGCTGGTGGCTGAAACATCTCCGCTGCGCCCGAACAGTACTTTCGTGCTCTCAAGACTTTAAGATCTGCGCCTTCTCCAGCATATGCGTTATGTTACATACTGACGATATCGTTTAATACTGGTGTGATTATTTCCCTCAATGTACACTACTGGCCATTAAAATGGCTACACCGCGAAGATGACGTGCTGCAGACGAGACATTTAACCAACAGGAAGAAGATGCTGCGATACGCAAATGATTAGCTTATCAGAGCATTCAGACAAGGTTGGTGCCGGTGGCGTCACCTACAACGTGCTGACATGAGGAAAGTTTCCAACCGATTTCCCATACACTAAAACAGTTGACCGGCGTTGCCTGGTGAAACGTTGTTGTGATGTCTCGTGTAAGGAGGAGAAATGCGTACCATCAGGTTTCCGACTTTGATAAAGGTCGGATTGTAGTCTATCACGATTGCGATTTATCGTATCGCGACATTGCTACTCACGTTGGTCGAGATCCAGTGACTGTTAGCAGAATACGGAATCGGTGGGTTCAGGAGGGTAATATGGAACGCCGTGTGGATCCCAACGGCCTCGTATCAGTAGCAGTCTAGATGACAGGCATCTTATCCGCATGGCTATAACGGATCGTGCAGCCACGTCTCGATCCCTGAGTCAACAGATGGGTCGTTTACAAGACAACAACCATCTGCACGAACAGTTCGACCACGTTTGCGGCAGCATGGACTATCATCTCGGAGACCATGGCTGCGGTTACCCCTAACGCTGCATCACAGACAGGAGCGCCTGCGATGGTGTACTCAATCACGAACCTGGGTGCAAGAATGGCAAAACGTCATTTTTTTCGGATGAATAGAGGTTCTGTTTACAGCATCATAATGGTCGCGTCCGTGTTTGGCGACATGGCGGTGAACTCACGTTGAAAGCCTGTATTCGTCGTTACCATACTGGCGTATCACCCGGCGTGATGGTATGGGGTGCCATTTGTTTCACGTCTCGGTCATCTCTTGTTCACATTGACGGCACTTCGAACAGTGGACGTTACATTTCAGATGTGTTACGACCCGTGGCTCTACCCTTCATTCGATCACTACGAAACCCCACATATCAGCAGGATAATGCACGTCTGCATGTTGCAGGTCCTGTACGGGCCTTTCTGGATACAGAAAATGTTCGACTGCTGCCCTGCCCAGCACATTCTCCAGGTCTCTCACTAGCTGAAAACGTCTTGTCAATGGTGACCAAGCAACTGGCTCGTCACAATACGCCAGTCACTACTCTTGATGAACTGTGGTATCGTGTTGAAGCTGCATGGGAAGCTGTACCTGTACACGCCATCCAAGCTCTGTTTGACTCAATGCCCAACCTTTGGCTCGCCTTCTCCACAATATTATCTATATGGTCTTTCCAACTGAAGTTGTTCGTAATTTTAACACCCAGGTACTTAGTTGATTTGACATCCTTGAGAATTGTACTATTTATCGAGTAATAGAATTCCAACGGATTTCTTTTGGATCTCATGTGGATAACCTCACACTTTTCGTTATTTAGCGTCAACTGCCACCTGACACACCATACAGCAATCTTTTCTAAATCGCTTTGCAACTGATACTGGTCTTCGCATGACCTTACTAGACGGCAAATTACAGCATCATCTGCGAAAAACCTAAGAGAACTGCTCAGATTGTCACCCAAGTCATTTATATAGATCAGGAACAGCAGAGGTCCCAGGACGCTTCTCTGGGGAACACCTGATATCACTTCAGTTTTACTCGATGATTTGCTGTCTATTACTACGAACTGCGACCTTCATGACAGGAAATCACGTATCCAGTCGCACAACTGAGACGATACCCCATAGGCCCTCAGCTTGATTAGAAGTCGCTTGTGAGGAACGGTGTCAAAAGCTTTCCGGAAATCTAGAAATACGGAATCAGCCTGAGATCCCCTGCCGATAGCGGCCATTACTTCATGTGAATAAAGAGCTAGCTGCGTTGCACAAGAACGATGTTTTCTGAAACCATGCTGATTACGTATCAATAGATCGTTCCATTCGAGGTGATTCATAATGTTCGAATACAGTATATGTTCCAAAACCCTACTGCATACCGACGTCAATGATATAGGTCTGTAGTTCGATGGATTACTCCTACTACCCTTCTTGAACACTGGTGCGACCTGCGCAATTTTCCAAACTGTAGGTACAGATGACCTTCGCGTCGTGTGACACATCTACGGTGCCATTGGGCAAAGTTTCGGTGAAATTTGGTGGCAGCGTGACATCATTTACCAGCCTTACATCTCATGTGAACCACTGAGCCCTGGTCTTCGTTTCGCATGCGTCGACTTTCTGTTTGAATCGTTACCGAGACCGAGGGTAACTTTGCCGGCTCCATGCTTTTGCACCATTACAGAGGAAGCTTGTAGGCACCTTTGGGATTAATTTCAAACTTATGCGTCGAATGGGAGACAATTAGGTTTTTTTCGTGGAAGTGATCCTTTAATTCTGTTGTGCAGTGTAGTTGTTACGTGAAAGAGTGAGAGCAGCCCTGTTGTCGCGTTATACTTGGACGTGTCATGTGACTAGGTTCTACTTCAGACTGTCGGCGTATCAGTCTAGTGCAATGTAGAGAAGATGCGGGATTTCAGCGCTTCCACGTCATTTGTGTCCCGCGCAGGGGATGCAGACTTCAAGATTGGCTTTTGACGCGCAACCGAGTCAAGGAACTTCTGTGCGCACCACGGTTAGGGTAAAACCCCATCTTTAAGAGCCGTGGTTAGGAACGTGTAGGTGACATGATTCCCGGCTGACTATAGGAGAATGCATTAGTGGGAAGCTGCACCACTGTGCATCAGATCTTTTATCAGTTTATTACTGGATAACAAGAGTCGGTGATGAGCTATGTCGTCCAGAAGCACCTCCCCGTCATGCCGCACAGATTGCTCTACATCACAGGTGTAGGCCTGATAGCTGCACAGAGGTGAGAATAGCTGTAGAATCACTACCGTTAGACGCACTGAACGTGAAAAAATTTGGCCTATATTGATGTCGTTTGGTAAACATAGGCACACATGAATGGTATGGTACAATTAGATAAGGATGCATCTCAAGTAGTCCATCCCACTTGCTGACAAGTCACCGTTCAGCTGGATGACAGTGGTAGGCTGGTGTGGGGTACATTTATACAGGATATCATTAAGCCCCTGATTTCTCTGTTGTAGTCTCTCGCCGGTGAACATATTGGAACCTACTGTGCTTCCACGTGTTTGTCTACACCAGCCTCCAGTATTCCTGTACCTTCAGTGAAATAAATCACCACCATGCAGCTCCAAAATACTGTTCAAAGAGCTCGAGAACCACTCCATTCACATAAGGATGCTTGGGTGGGATGCCAGATAACTTGACCTTAATGCTATTGAGCAAATCTGATACTGTAGCAGGCATGATGTGTTGGCCTGCATCTCTGCTCCTACGGTTGTCCGTTGCGTGTGTGTGGTGGTAGTGGTGTCACGGGTCATATCGCTTTCGGTGAAGGTGCAAAGACGCGTCGCTGAAGCCTTATAGCAAAATGGTATGCCGTACTTTACTAGGTAGTTGTCTCTAATTTAGTGCTTGCGAGTGTCAAACATCAAGGTTCCTGTTCTGTGATAAACCGTTTCAGCAACTCTGAACGTATGTTCCTTCCACCCTGAAATGCTCCGTTTTATGCCCGTGATACTTTGAGAATGAAGTCATAATGCTGCAGAAGTGTGCACTCGACGGCTTTACGCATGCCGGTAGTGACAGAAATGCTGCGTGTTACACAGGTAGCACGTCAGAAGAGGCGCAGTTCGGTGACCCAGTTTACGGCTATAAGAAACAGAAGTTGATAACAGAGAAAATACACTCCTGGAAATGGAAAAAAGAACACATTGACACCGGTGTGTCAGACCCACCATACTTGCTCCGGACACTGCGAGAGGGCTATACAAGCAATGATCACACGCACGGCACAGCGGACACACCAGGAACCGCGGTGTTGGCCGTCGAATGGCGCTAGCTGCGCAGCATTTGTGCACCGCCGCCGTCAGTGTCAGCCAGTTTGCCGTGGCATACGGAGCTCCATCGCAGTCTTTAACACTGGTAGCATGCCGCGACAGCGTGGACGTGAACCGTATGGGCAGTTGACGGACTTTGAGCGAGGGCGTATAGTGGGCATGCGGGAGGCCAGGTGGACGTACCGCCGAATTGCTCAACACGTGGGGCGTAAGATCTCCACAGTACATCGATGTTGTCGCCAGTGGTCGGCGGAAGGTGCACGTGCCCGTCGACCTGGGACCGGACCGCAGCGACGCACGGATGCACGCCAAGACCGTAGGATCCTACGCAGTGCCGTAGGGGACCGCACCACCACTTCCCAGCAAATTAGGGACACTGTTGCTCCTGGGGTATCGGCGAGGACCATTCACAACCGTCTCCATGAAGCTGGGCTACGGTCCCGCACACCGTTAGGCCGTCTTCCGCTCACGCCCCAACATCGCGCAGCCCGCCTCCAGTGGTGTCGCGACAGGCGTGAATGGAGGGACGAATGGAGACGTGTCGTCTTCAGCGATGAGAGTCGCTTCTGACTTGGTGCCAATGATGGTCGTATGCGTGTTTGGCGTCGTGTGGGTGAGCGCCACAATCAGGACTGCATACGACCGAGGCACACAGGGCCAACACCCGACATCATGGTGTGGGGAGAGATCTCCTACACTGGCTGTACACCTCTGGTGATCGTTGAGGGGACACTGAATAGTGCACGGTACATCCAAACCGTCATCGAACCCATCGTTCTACCATTCCTAGACCGGCAAGGGAACTTGCTGTTCCAACCGGGCAATGCACGTCCGCATGTATCTCGTGCCACCCAACGTGCTCTAGAAGGTGTAAGTCAACTACCCTGGCCAGCGAGATCTCCGGATCTGTCCCCCATTGAGCATGTTTGGGACTGGATGAAGCGTCGTCTCACGTGGTCTGCACGTCCAGCACGAACGCTGGTCTAACTGAGGCGCCAGGTGGAAATGGCATGGCAAGCCGTTCCACAGGACTACATCCAGAATCTCTACGATCGTCTCCATGGGAGAATAGCAGCCTGCATTGCTGCGAAACGTGGATATACACTGTACTACTGCCGACATTGTGCATGCTCTGTTGCCTGTGTATATGTGCCTGTGGTTCTGTCAGTGTGATCATGTGATGTATCTGACCCAAGGAATGTGTCAATAAAGTTTCCCCTTCCTGGGACAATGAATTCACGGTGTTCTTATTTCAAATTCCAGGAGTGTACATCTCTGTAGGCTGCTGTTTTATACGAGGAACCACGAAAACGTTCGTTACACTTTATTATGGCATGCCAAGTAACTTTCATTGAATGCAGCACGAGACTTCTCATAGACACAGAGACATGACACTATCTTTCAACGTAGTCACCAAGTCTCAGGCAGTGGAGACATTCAGTTCCTCGATGATGGAAACGCGGTCCTTGGTTACTGAGCCATTTTAGAGCCTCTGTGTGAACGTCCTCATTGTTGGAAAATCTCAGCGATTGCTACGAATCATTTCCTCTACTACCTGTACATTGATGTCGGCGATCGATGTCGTAGGCCTCCCTTCCGGCTCAGCCGCTGGGCCAACTGGATGCAATAGTGCATTTGGTCCATATACCGCCAGAATGTAATGGTGAATCCATGTGCAATTTTCATCCTTTGGTAACAAGCATCGTACTGCCCCGCGTACTTCAACTTCGGATTACGGTTATAATTGCCACGTTTTTGGCGCAACCACAACGATGCATCTGTTATCCGTACCGCAGCAGAACTGCCTCTGCAGGAAACCCGGAACATGTTGTCTCTTCTGACAATCGTCATTCATGTTGTGCAGTGGTCTTAGGATGAGACGACATGTGTAACTTACTTCGTGTAGTCCCTACGCATAGGGACCATACAGCCAGCATCGACCTCCTGATTTTGTGCTTCGAACTAGTCTTTACATGATATTTCGACTCACAGTGTTCTTGTTGACAAGATATGCATACTGTCGCACAGTAGACTTAACTGTTTATAATGCAGTCTTTTTTGGTTCAAGTTACAACAACCCCATGCGATATGAACGCTAGGTACTCTCGCTCAGAGGAACGAGCCCTGTATCGTGCCAAATAAATTGCATTACAGCCATTCCTCTGCACACTCAGTACACTGAAGGAGTACAGACTCTACTAACGTAGTTGTTAAGACACTGTAGTATTCACCCACTATCTTTGACTCCAAATTCGGGTCATTTCATCACGGACTAAGTTTCTTGCGTCTTCGTTAAAGCATTTCAGGGAAGTGCAAAAGGTTTCTCTTGAACACTCTTGTGAATCAACATTCCAAACGCTCCCGTATAATGGAGGTGTCCTCAGTCTTTAATGATCAAAATCATATTTCCTTCGAAAGAAACGTTCGGTGCCCTTGAAGAGTGTTTACTGTTTTCGAACGCACATTTGATGTTACTTTGGGACAGTAGAAAAGAGTGAAAATACTAAGTATTATATGGTAGACTAATAAACGAGTTATTACCCGTAAACTAACCATTACTTTTCCTCTTCTTAGGTAACTGTCTGCCGCAACAGGAAGGGCATCCGGCCCCATTGTGTACAGTTGAGCCTATGCTAGACGGGATGAACGCTAATGAAAAAAAGGAGAAGAAAAATTGAATGTGACAAAGTTTCAGTCCCGGCCCAGTACAGGGCATAAATTTCTGTGGAAAGTTCAAAACAGTGTACTGTCATCTGCAGAATCACAGTTTCATTTTGGAGACAGCCTGTAGATCACGGCTAAGTCTTTATAGCGTACATGTTGCTGCACTGTGAAATTTCCATTCATAAACATAAGCCATTGATCGTCAATTTTTGTATTCCCTATTCACTTAAGTCATGATTAATTCCCGCATGTTTCTGCTGATTTATGAATACAATTTCAAAGTGAACAGTTGGCCTGCAAATAGTCATAAGAAGATAACTAGCATTGATAATATTATATCAGAAAAAAGAATGAAAGAACAGAAAGAGATACAAAATCACACGATGGTTCAAATACGCGTCCGCCATCCAGATTTTGGTTTTCCATGATATCTGTAAATCATCCCTGACAGATGCTGTGCCATTGAAAAGGCGCGGCCGTTTCGTTCCTCATATTGATACCACTTGAGCTTGATCTCCTTCCCAATGACGTCTTTGCCGACGGGACATTAAATCCTAACCTTCCTCCCTCCCTTACTTCCTCCCTTCCCATCACTAAAAAGATTTTTCTTTCTGCCAGGGATTATCCTTCTATTCATTTCTTCGTGTAATAAATATATCTGCATTCTGACGAAATTAGAGGGGAAATTTCGAAATTAATCAAGGAGTACTAAGCAGTATTTATATCCCTTGTCTCAGTTTCCCACGAAATTCTAGTATACTGCTCCGTTAACTGTGTTACCACTCTAAAATGATTTTCGACGCCTGATGTAAAAGGGTAAAAAGGAGTCAAGCCGCTGTTATAACTTTTTTAACGGAAATTTCTTACCAGCTAAAGCACTTTTAGCTCCAGGAAGTAGCAGAAGTGGAGGGAGCCAAACCGGATGAATAAGAGGCGTGTGCAACAACTTCAGCCCAAGTTAGTAAAGTTTGGCCGGTGTCGGTGCAGCGTACAGGAAGACTCTGCTTTATAACTGAGTAACGCATGCGTCCATTCCATACACTCTCTTGTAATCTTTCTATTATAACTGCATTTATAGTAAGGTTTTGGGTGACGATCGCAGTGATGGGCTTTTCTAGAGGCTGATAGATAGCGTCACAGCATTAGCAGTTGAGAAAACCATGGGAAACAGATTACTAGAGTGAACTATACGAGTTATGACTATGCTAACTGCCACATGTCAACTGATCGTAAAAGATGCATTATTTCGTAACAGTGGGTCGTAATGGGAAACTGTAACGGTTCGTATAGATTTGCATATAAGTGAAAATTAGTTTTTGCTTTTCATTCACTGTCGCACAGCGCAAGCGAAGTGCAGTCTGTAGTAATAAGACCTTCTCATTACATAAAATAAAATAGTTAGCAAGGCCGTGGGAAACGAACTTTGTCTACTGGTACTAAAAATTCTTTTTATTGGTTATAATCATAAAGTTCACTAAACCAATCTTTAAACAGTACTTCAGTATGGTCGCACAGTTGTGTTACTCTTTAAAATCATGTAGTGTGAGAATACTGTAACGAAAAAGAAACGAATACAAAAGGCATTAATTTAATTATTACTAACTTCATCTTCTTTACTTAAATGAGGAGACGTTGGAAGGTTTCAGATTGATTATATAATGATAAGACAGAGATTACGGAACCAGGTTGTAAATTGTAAAACATTTCCAGGAGTAGATGTAGACTCTGACCACAATTTATTGGTAATGAACTGCAGGTTAAAGCTGAAGAAACTGCAAAAAGGTGGGAATTTAAGGAGATGGGACCTGGATAAACTGAAAGAACCAGAGGTTGTGGAGAGTTTCAGAGATAGCATTAAGGACAGATTGACAAGAGCGGAGGAAAGAAATACAGTAGATGAAGAATGGGTAGCTCTGAGAGATGAAATAGTGAAGGCAGCAGAAGATCAAGTAGGTAAAAAGACGAAAGCTAGTAGAAATCCTTGGGTAACAGAAGATAAATTGAATTTAATTGATGAAAGGAGAAAATATAAAAATGCAGTAAATGAGACAGCCGAAAGGGAATACAAAGGTGTAAAAAATGAAATCGACAGGAAGGGCTAAATGGCTAAGCAGGAATGGCTTGAGGACAAATGTATGGCTGTAGAAGCATATATTACTACGGGTAAGATAGATAATGCCTACACGAAAATTAAAGAGACCTTTGAAGAAAAGAGAACCACCAGTATGAATATCAAGATCTCAGTTGGAAAACCAGTCCTAAGCAAAGAAGGGAAAGTAGAAAGGTAGAAGTAGTATATAGGAGGTCTATACAGAGGAGATGTACTTAAGGGCAATATTATGGAAATGGAAGAGAACATAGATGAAGATGAGAACGGAGATGTGATACTGCGTGTTGAATTAGACAAAGCACTGAAAGACCTAAGTCGAAACACGGCCCTAGGAGTAGACAACATACTGTTAGAGCTTCTGATAGCCCTGGGAAGTCCACCCATGACAAAATTCCTCTACCAGTTGAGCAAGATGTGTGAGACAGGTGACGTACCCGCAGAATTAAAGAAGAATACAGTTATTCCAATTACAAAGAAAGCAGGTGCTGAGAGATGTGAAAAAACTATCAGTTTAGTAAGCCAGGATGGCAAAATACTACTACTAATCCCTTACAGAAGAACGGTAAGGTTGATAGATGCTGACGTCGGGGATGATCAGGTTGGATTCCGGAGAAATGTAAGAACACGCGAGGCAATACTGACCCTACGGCTTGTCATACAAGAAAGGTTAAGGATAGATAAACCCAGGTTTATAGCACATTTAGACTTAGAGAAAACTTTTGACAAAGTTGACTGGAATACTTTCTTTCAAATTCTAAAGGTTGCAGAGGTAAAATACAGGGAGTGAAAGGTCATTCACAATTTATACAGAAACCAGAAGACAGTTAGAAGAGTCGAGAGGCGCGAAAGGGAAGAAGTGGTCGAGAAGAAAGTGAGACAGGACTGTAGCTTATCCTCGATGTTATTCTGTCTGTATATTGAGCAAGTCGCAAAGAAAACAAAAGAAAAATTCGGAGCAGGAATTAAAGCCCAAGGAGAAGAATTAAAAACTTTGAGGTTTGCCTATGACACTGTAATTATGTCAGAGACAGCAAAGAACTTTGAAGAGCAGTTGAATGGAATGGACAGTGTCTTGAAAGGAGGATATAAGGTGAGCACCAACAAAAGCAAAACGAGGATAATAGAATGTAGTCGAATTAAATCAGGTGATGCTGAGATTTGGATATGAAACACTTTAAGTAGTAGATGAGTTTTACTATTTGGGAAGCAAAGTAACTGTTGATGGTCGAAGTAGGGAGAACATAAAATGTAGTCTGACAGTGGCAAGAAAAACGTTTCCGAAGAAGAGAAATTTGTTAACATCGAGTACAGACTTAAGTGTGAGGAAGTACTTTCTCAAAGTACACTCCTGGAAATTGAAATAAGAACACCGTGAATTCATTGTCCCAGGAAGGGGAAACTTTATTGACACATTCCTGGGGTCAGATACATCACATGATCACACTGACAGAACCACAGGCACATAGACACAGGCAACAGAGCATGCACAATGTCGGCACTAGTACAGTGTATATCCACCTTTCGCAGCAATGCAGGCTGCTATTCTCCCTTGGAGACGATCGTAGAGATGCTGGATGTAGTCCTGTGGAACGGCTTGCCATGCCATTTCCACCTGGAGCCTCAGTTGGACCAGCGTTCGTGCTGGACGTGCAGACCGCGTGAGACGACGCTTCATCCAGTCCCAAACATGCTCAATGGGGGACAGATCCGGAGATCTTGCTGGCCAGGGTAGTTGACTTACACCTTCTAGAGCACGTTGGGTGGCGCGGGATACATGCGGACGTGCATTGTCCTGTTGGAACAGCAAGTTCCCTTGCCGGTCTAGGAATGGTAGAACGATGGGTTCGATGACGGTTTGGATGCACCGTGCACTATTCAGTGTCCCCTCGACGATCACCAGAGGTGTACGGCCAGTGTAGGAGATCGCTCCCCACACCATGATGCCGGGTGTTGGCCCTGTGTGCCTCGGTCGTATGCAGTCCTGATTGTGGCGCTCACCTGCACAGCGCCAAACACGCATACGACCATCATTGGCACCAAGGCAGAAGCGACTCTCATCGCTGAAGACGACACGTCTCCATTCGTCCCTCCATTCACGCCTGTCGCGACACCACTGAAGGCGGGCTGCACGATGTTGGGGCGTGAGCGGAAGACGGCCTAACGGTGTGCGGGACCGTAGCCCAGCTTCATGGAGACGGTTGCGAATGGTCCTCGCCGATACCCGAGGAGCAACAGTGTCCCTAATTTGCTGGGAAGTTTCGGTGCGGTCCCCTACGGCACTGCGTAGGATCCTACGGTCTTGGCGTGCATCCGTGCGTCGCTGCGGTCCGGTCCCAGGTCGACGGGCACGTGCACCTTCCGCCGACCACTGGCGACAACATCGATGTACTGTGGAGACCTCACGCCCCACGTGTTGAGCAATTCGGCGGTAAGTCCACCCGGCCTCCCGCATGCCCACTATACGCCCTCGCTCAAAGTCCGTCAACTGCACATACGGTTCACGTCCACGCTGTCGCGGCATGCTACCAGTGTTAAAGACTGCGATGGAGCTCCGTATGTCACGGCAAACTGGCTGACACTGACGGCGGCGGTGCACAAATGCTGCGCAGCTAGCGCCATTCGACGGCCAACACCGCGGTTCCTGGTGTGTCCGCTGTGCCGTGCGTGTGATCATTGCTTGTACAGCCCTCTCGCAGTGTCCGGAGCAAGTATGGTGGGTCTGACACACCGGTGTCAATGTGTTCTTTTTTCCATTTCCAGGAGTGTATTTATGTGGGGTGTAGCCGTGCACGGAAGGTAAACATGGACGGTAGGCAGTTTAGACAAGAAGAGAATAGAAGATTTTGAAGTGCGGTGCTACAGAAGAATGCTGAAGATTAGATTGGTAGATCACGTAACTAATGAGGAGATACTGAATAGAATTGGGAAAAGAGATATTTGTGGTGCAACTTGACTAGAAGAAGGGATCTGTTGGTAGGACACATTCTGAGGCATCAAGGGATTACAAATTTAGTACCGGAGGGAAGTTTGGGGGTAGAAATCGTGGAAGGACACATTGAGATGAATACCGTAAGCAGATTCAGAAAGATTTCGGTTGCAGTAGTTATTCGGAGCTGAAGAACTTGCCCAGGCTAGAGTAGCATTTAGAACTGCAACAAACCAACCATTCGACTGAAGATCACAACAACAACATGTATTATACTTGTAGGGTCCAAATGGTAACAGATGAAATGTAATATTAAGCACTCCTTTAGTACCTATGGTAATTTCTACACTGCGCAACAAAATTAAACGATCACTTGTTTCGGAAACCCATAATTGTCTCCCACTGCGACGCATACATTTGAATGTAATGGTGCAAAAACGTGCCACTCTGAAACCTCACCTTTCGGCTAGCCAAAGTTTCAAACAGTAAGGTGTCGATATAAGCGAAAGTACCATATGAGCTGTAAGATCGATTAATGATGTTACATTGGTACCACCATTTACTACAAATCTGCTCAAAGCCACAGTGGATCTGTCACACGAGGGGAATGTAGACACCCTCTCTTACCCTCATGTTAAGCCTTAATTTGACGCCTCAGCGACGGAGGTCAGGACCGCAACACACAGCGTTGAAATCACGTGGTTTTCGTATGGGCTGCCGAGGAAACATTTCAGATCCACCGACGCTCGGAAAGGAGACTAAAAAGTCTCAGGAGGTGACAAAAAATGTGTCAATGAAACCGCCTATTCACTTCGGGCGTTGATTCCCACAAATTTCGCGGTCTAAGACGACAGTTCGCAGAGCGATAGGCAACGGAGCGCCATTCTTGACAAATTTGGCTACTGCATCCACTGCCTTTTTGTTTCAGGCCTACTATGTGGACACTGCGGGGTTGCAACATCCTTTAGAGTACAGCGTGACAGCATATTTCGCTGTGCCGTAGACGGTGGAGCCACCAGGGATCGTTCAAAGCCATTTGACGAAATTTAAACTTAATGTGAAGCAGAGAAGTGTTTTTACAGTTTTTTATAGTTTTCCATCTCTCCTGTTTCGTGGCCTCTTGTGGCGTGCCCATGGGGTTTCGCCATTGACTCACTCGTGAATAAAATCACAGAGTGCCCCTCTGACATCACCCAGTTGGGCAATATCCCTGTTGACACCTTGGCATCTTTGTTAAACACGTTGGCAATCTATCGACAACAGTTCAGTCTCGTGGCTTGTATAGCGCATGAAGCAGGCATTTGCAGGTGTCGAAGAGGCTGCCTAGCCCCCAGGCGCGAGACTGAATTCGTGTCGAAGTTTTCGCGAAGGTTCCGGAGGTAGGCATTAAATATCATCCGAAATTGTGCTAAACGTATGCTCTGAAAATTATTTCGAGCAGTTAGTTCATGAGCCCACGCGAATAGTAAACGGTTGTGAAAACACACTTGACCTCTTAGCATCAAAACCGATTCAGGGATTAGTCAACACAGGGCTGTCGTAGCAAGATTGAATATTGTAATCCCAAAATACACGAAAAATAAGCGAAAAATATGCCTGTTCAAAAAAGCAGATAAAAATTCACTTGATGCTTCCTGAGAGACAATCTCCACTCATTCCAAATTAATAATGTAAGTGTAGACCAGATGTGGCTTAAGTTAAAGGAAATAGTACTGGCAGCAATTGAGAGATTTATACCAAATAAATTAACAAACGATGGAGCTGATTCTCCTTGGTGCACACAACGGGTTAGAACACTTTTGCAGAAACAACGAAACAAATATACCAAATTTAAACAGATGCAAAATCCCCAAGATTGGCGATCTTTTACAGAAGCGCCGGCCGCGGTGGTCTCGCGGTTAAGGCGCTCAGTCCGGAACCGCGTGACTGCTACGTTCGCAGGTTCGAATCCTGCCTCGGGCATGGCTGTGTGTGTTGTCATTAGGTTAGTTAGGTTTAAGTAGTTCTAAGTTCTAGGGGACTGATGACCATAGTGCTCAGAGCCATTTGAACCATTTTTACAGAAGCTCGAAATTTAGCGCGGGATGCCAATAACAATTTCCACAACGAAACTTTGTCTCGAAATCTGACAGTTACTAAACAGAGCCTTCCGAAATGCCTTCACAAAATAAGACGAGGTAAATATTCCAGCATTCGAATCGAGAACATCTCCCAACATTAGTAAAGTAGAAGTAACTATCCTCGGAATAGTGAAAAAACTTAAGTCACTTAATAGAAGCAAGTCTTCTGGTCCAGAGAGTATACCAATTAGGTTCCTTTCGGAGTATGCTGATGCATTAGGTCCATACTTAACAATCATATACAACCGTTCGCTCGACAAAAGATACGTACACAAAGACTGAAAAGTTCCACAGGTCACACCAATATTCAAGGAAGGTAGTAGGAGTAATCCACTAAATAACAGGTCCATATCGTTGACGTCGATATGCAGCAGTATTTTAGAACATATATTGTGTTCGAACACAATGAATTACCTCGAAGAAAACGGTCTGTTGACACACAGTCAACATGGGTTTAGAGAACATCATTCTTGTGAAACACAACTCGCTGTTTATTCGCATGAAGTGCTGAGTGCTATTAACAAGGGATTTCAGATCGATTCCGTATTTCTGGATTTCCGGAAGGCTTTTGACACTGTACCACACAAGCGGCTCGTAGTGAAATTGCGTGGTTATGGAATATCGGTTCAGTTATCTGACTGGATCTATGATTTCCTGTCAGAGAGGTCACAGTTCGTATTAACTGACGGAAAGTCATAGAGTAAAACAGAAATGATTTCAGGCGTTCCCCAAGGTAATGTTATAGGCCCTTTGGTGTTCCTTACCTATATAAACGATTTGGGAGACAATATGAGCAGCCGTCTTCGGTTGTTTGCAGATGACGCTGTCGTTTATCGACTAATAAAGTCATCAGAAGATCAAAACAAACTGCAAAACGATTTTAAAAAATATCGGAATGGTGCGAAAAGTGACAGGTGAATTTAAATGACGATAAGTGTGAGGTCACCCACATGAGTGCTGAAAGGAACTCGTTAAACTTCGGTTACACGATAAATCAGTCTAATCTAAAAGCCGTAAATTCAGCTAAATACCTAGGTATTACAATTACGAAGAACTTACATTGGAAGGAACACATAGAAAATGTTGTGGGGAAGGCTAAGCAAAGATCGCGTTTTATTGGCAGCACACTTACAATATGTAACAGGTCTACTAAGGAGACTGCCTACACTACGCTTGTCCGTCCTGTTTTAGAACACTGCTGCGCATTGTGGGATCCTTATCAGATAGGACTGACGGAGTACATCGAAAAAGTTCAAAGAAAGGCAGCACGTTTTGTATTATCTCGAAATATGGAAGACAGTGTCACAGAAATGATACAGGATTTGGGATGGACATCATTAAGAGAAAGGCGTTTTTCGTTGCGACGGAATCCTCTCACGAACTTCCAATCACCAACTTTCTCGTCCGAATGCGAATATATTTTGTTGACACCGACTTACATAGGGGAGAACGATCACCAAAATAAAATAAGGGAAATCAGAGCTCGTACGGAAAGATGTAGGTGTTCATTCTTTCCGCGCGCTATACGAGATTGGAATAACGTGGTTTGCAGAGTATCCATGTAGATGTTGATGAACTTTTCTAACGTACTCAAGAAAGGTGCGTGTGCTGCACCGAGGATATTTCCGAACAGGCTGACTTTAGACGGACGCTTTGCCGTTTTATTGATGCGTAAGTGAATGTCGAACCCTCCCATGATCACGCCACTGGGCGGTACGGGAAAGGAGGCCTGAAAAAGCATGAAGCACATTATAGCTTCGGATCACCTTCGAATGATTTTCGATGGTCCCAAGTGGTTCCACCTAGTGTGGCATAGCAAAAGTTTCGATGAGGCTACACTCCAAAGTGGTGGTGCCACTTATAATGGTATAGCAGAGTAGAGCTCGGTTGTAATGCCCAGGGAGTGGTAGCTGTGGCCAAATTCGTCAAGAATGTCGTCCTGTTATCCACCACACTGCAAACTGTCGATTTCTACCACGAAATGTGTGGGAATCAAAGCGGCAAACGAAGTGTGGTTTCATTGAAGACATTAATACCAGTCCCCGAGACATTTTCGTGTCTGCTCTGATCGGGGGGGGGGGGGGGGGGGGGTGTCTGAAATGTTTTTTTCGGCCACCCATACGGAAATCACGTGATTTCAACGGTGGGTGTCGCGGACCTGACTTCCATTGCAGAGGCATCTAAATGAGGAGTGAAATGAGGATGCAAGGGCGTCTGACGACCTTCCAATAGCGTGACAGTTCCACAGTGGCGTTGAAGAAAATCGTGGTGACATTTTGGTGCCAATGTAACATCATTAACCCACTTTACAGGTCACAAGAATTTGTGAAGTACGGCTTTTTTTCCGACATCTTGCTGCTTGCAGTGGCGCCGAGCTGTAGTTTGACACCACAGAGCACTGGTCTTCTACACCATTACACGTAAGTTTGTAGGCGCTGTTGACCATATTTCTAACTTATGCGTTGGAGTGAGAGAAAATTATGGGGTTTCGAAGAAAAGGATCCTATAATTTTGATGAGTAGTATATGACACTGGGGCAGTTTGTTTGGTTCAAATGGCTCTCAGCACTAAGAGACTTAACTGCCGAGGTAATCAGTCCCTTAGAACTTAGAACATCTAAAACCTAAGTAACCTAAAGACATCACACACATCCATACACGAGGCAGGATTCGAACCTGCGACCGTAGCGGTCACGCGGTTCCAGACTGTAGCGCCTAGAACCGCTTGGCCACCCTGGCCGGCGCAGTTTATTTGACTTCGTCGTCGGAATTTGGAGCTATGCTTCTACCAGCCGTATCCTATCTGCTATAGCTGAAAGTAGAATCTAACGACACAACTTTAGAATAAGTCTTGTCAATTAGATGCATGTGTAACAGCCCTTCCCTCTACTTAACTTTCCATTCGGAACCAGTAGACTGTGCTCTATAAAATTAAAAAAAAAAAAAGATTAAAAATAATTTCATCACAGGATAATGAGTCTGTACAATGTCAGTTACTAACAAAGCTGATAAATGGTTGAGATTTTTGCCGTCGATCTGTATGACATTTAGCACATTCGGCTTTTTTCTGAATAAAATATTTATTCTCATTGATAAAAGGAATGGAACTTAAAAAAATTTTCTGTAGACAGTAAATACACTCCTGGAAATGGAAAAAAGAACACATTGACACCGGTGTGTCAGACCCACCATACTTGCTCCGGACACTGCGAGAGGGCTGTACAAGCAATGATCACACGCACGGCACAGCGGACACACCAGGAACCGCGGTGTTGGCCGTCGAATGGCGCTAGCTGCGCAGCATTTGTGCACCGCCGCCGTCAGTGTCAGCCAGTTTGCCGTGGCAGACGGAGCTCCATCGCAGTCTTTAACACTGGTAGCATGCCGCGACAGCGTGGACGTGTACCGTATGTGCAGTTGACGGACTTTGAGCGAGGGCGTATAGTGGGCATGCGGGAGGGCGGGTGGACGTACCGCCGAATTGCTCAACACGTGGGGCGTGAGGTCTCCACAGTACATCGATGTTGTCGCCAGTGGTCGGCGGAAGGTGCACGTGCCCGTCCACCTGGGACCGGACCGCAGCGACGCACGGATGCACGTCAAGACCGTAGGATCCTACGCAGTGCCGTAGGGGACCGCACCGCCACTTCCCAGCAAATTAGGGACGCTGTTGCTCCTGGGGTATCGGCGAGGACATTTCGCAACCGTCTCCATGAAGCTGGGCTACGGTCCCGCACACCGTTAGGCCGTCTTCCGCTCACGCCCCAACATCGTGCAGCCCGCCTCCAGTGGTGTCGCGACAGGAGTGAATGGAGGGACGAATGGAGACGTGTCGTCTTCAGCGATGAGAGTCGCTTCTGCCTTGGTGCCAATGATGGTCGTATGCGTGTTTGGCGCCGTGCAGGTGAGCGCCACAATCAGGACTGCATACGACCGAGGCACACAGGGCCAACACCTGGCATCATGGTGTGGGGAGCGATCTCCTACACTGGCCGTACACCTCTGGTGATCGTCGAGGGGACAATGAATAGTGCACGGTACATCCAAACCGTCATCGAACCCATCGTTCTACCATTCCTAGACCGGCAAGGGAACTTGCTGTTCCAACAGGACAATGCACGTCCGCATGTATCCCGTGCCACCCAACGTGCTCTAGAAGGTGTAAGTCAACTACCCTGGCCAGCAAGATCTCCGGATCTGTCCCCCATTGAGCATGTTTGGGACTGGATGAAGCGTCGTCTCACGCGGTCTGCACGTCCAGCACGAATGCTGGTCCAACTGAGGCGCCAGGTGGAAATGGCATGGCAAGCCGTTCCACAGGACTACATCCAGCATCTCTACGATCGTCTCCATGAGAGAATAGCAGCCTGCATTGCTGCGAAAGGTGGGTATACACTGAACTAGTGCCGACATTGTGCATGCTCTGTTGCCTGTGTCTATGTGCCTGTGGTTCTGTCAGTGTGATCATGTGATGTATCTGACCCCAGGAATGTGTCAATAAAGTTTCCCCTTCCTGGTACAATGAATTCACGGTGTTCTTATTTCAATTTCCAGGAGTGTAAAAGGTAATGTTGAGGGATTTTCATCAATTTTTTTTGTCAGACCAAAAGAAAATTGAGTAACTCACAGTCAGTCTTTTGGTACTTAGCCAGTAATTGATACCCACTCTACAAATATGGATACATTTTGAGATCACTTGTTGATATTACTCACGAGACTAGAGGGACAGTTTTGTTGCATAAGAAGAACATTTTCTGAATCTGTGCTGACTAAGCGTCAGTTGATCATTTTCTTCAGTGTAATTCACTGTCTCTGAACACAGGATATGTTAAAAACTTCTACTGCAAATCGACTTCGGTGAAATGTTTCATCTAAATATTCCAGCCTGTTACTTTCCCTTTCAACTATCGTATGTAACATGTGAGCATCTATGGCAATTCATACATCAATTTCTTTCTGTTCAATGACTATCAGTGAATTGTTGTATGAAATTCTTCACACAATTCCTCATTCCATCATCTTGTCTATTTCTTTCTGCATTTCAGCTATTTTAGACATTGCTGCAGGCTACGAACCAACAGAAAATGATTTATTTTAAATTATGTACAGTTGATGTTCATAAACTTTAACAAATCCTGGTTTGTCTGATGACACTTTCCTCTTTGCCCATAGAACTTCATGTAATTCTGACTTTTGCCTCGAGTGCATCACCAGTAATTGTCTGATAATGTCTTTGAAGTCATCTTCCCCACATTCTATTTCTATACTTCTCACATGACAGTCTTCTGAACAATTTCTAATATAATTTTTTGTTGAGGCCAAAATTAAACTCAATAACTCCAACTGCTTAATTTCCTCTTTGTCCGTTTCTTTAAATCCTGTTTGGAATGTTCACTATCCACTTCGATACTTAATTACTGTTTTATTGCGGGCAATAATTATTTGTTCCTTAATCAACCCATCAGTGCCAAACATTATTCCTTCACTTAATTTGGGCACAACTAGATGCGTGTGAGTAAACTTTATTCTCTTAATTATAAAATCCATTGGTATTTTGTTTTCAATTGCTTCGTTCATCTAGCGTTTTGCCACTGCTACCTTTGCTGCTGTTACAGGCATGCTAGTAATTTGGGCTGATCTGCAGTCACCGCAAAAAGACATCTGACACCACGCTCACTTCCTTTTCGGTATCTAAAAGTACATACAAATTGTTCTGGTACATGTTGACAGCATTAGTTATCTGCATTCTTATTTTACTACCTTCGTTCTCATCTCTTTCCCAGAGCAAGTCTTTTTCTATAAACATGTCATCCCACGTTATCCATCATCCTGAAACTCTATACAATGGCTTTTTGCTCCTTTGGATTATGTTGTCATTAATTCCCTTCGGTTGCTTTTGCACATTTACTTTTTCTTGCCTTGTTTCAGTATTTTCATCTTCAGCACTACTTCCAGCTCATGTTCCACTAAAAATATTTCTACATCTTCTTGCATAACCATGTTGAGGTTGAAGCTCTCCAGTCCATGTTTGTTTACAAGTAGACTTGTTCTTGGAGGGAGTCCACCTTGATCAAAACTGATGTTTTGTTTTTCTTTCTATTCCCCAGATATGTTTCGCTGAAGTTTCAGCGTCATCAGTGGCTTTTTTTGCTGTCTTCTATAGAACAAGAAAAATGCTGTTTAATACCTGTACACATACAAATTTGAGTTTTTAAGACAGCATTTACATATTTGAAAAAAAAGGAAAAATTTTGCATATATACCTTGTCGCCACATGCTTTGGGTTTCGTGGATTTAATGTAACTCCATGAAGTTGTTTCGTTTCACATTCTGTCATCTACAACCATATTGTAGAACGGTTATTTACTTCGAAAATTTACGACTGGGCAGGTTATGGTTATGCCTAACAGTAACTAATACTATGTGTATTATTGTGTGTGTGTGTTTGCAATATGTTTCACTTACTTTCGCTGGCTTATCCATTGTCTTCATTGTCTTCACTGTGAAGGCCTTCACTAAATAACTGTTCGTATCGCTGTTTGCAAACTACAGAAATAAGATGGCGGAAGCTGAACAGTTGGATGCTTTCTGGCCAGGAGATTTGAATCTATGGGTATTTGTAATTTCGTGACACACACACACACACACACAAAATCTACCAAATAGGATTAGTTAATGGTAGACATGGCCATAAAATTCTCAATCGTAAATTTTCGAAGTAAATAACTCTTTTACTTAAAGTTCCATGCGGTTGCAGATAGACACCTGTCAAACTACACTCCGTTAAATACCACAAAATCCAAGGAACGCACAGCATGTGGTAACAAGATATATATACATAATTTTTGGTTTTTCAGATACGTAAATAGTGTCTCAAAAACTCTGACACGAGTACAAGCAGTATGCCTTAAAAACATTTTGCTCCTCTTAGAGGAGGTAGCAAAAAAACCATTGATCATTCTCAAACTTCAGCATACCATGTCTGCGGAATAAAAAGAAAAACCAAAATAGTGTTTTGCTGAAGACTAAGTCTCTCAAAAAACAAATTCCTTCTTGCATAGTTTCAGGCACACATGATCTAGAACTTATCATCCTCTTACTAACTTCTTCATCAGAATGTAAATGGTTTCCTAATTATTCATTTCTGCATCTTCTAATGGAACCTCAGTGCACTAATTAGCCACATTATTTTCTATTTCAGACAGATATCCTAGATTCAGGTCAGTCACTTCAGTCTCCATTTTTACTTTGTGCACATTGTAATCGTCACTTCTTTCTATTAATTCGACGTCATACTAATGCTCGCGTTTGCTAAATTCACTCTCCTGAACTTTTAGAATGCTGAATTGTATTTGATTATTTATTTATTTTACACAGCTAGTTCCGAAAGACCAAATTGAGGATCAAATTGTGTGAATATGGGAAATTACAACATAAAAGTAATAACAGATAAAATAAAATGTTCATGAACGGAAAAAAAGACAGGCCATATATTCCTTTATTTTTTATTCACACGTCACTTTCCGTAGGACCAAATTGAAAAGCAAATCTCCAAGGTCATGGAACGTGTCAGAACACGAAATTACAATATAAAAGTAATAACAGATCAAAATTAATGTTTATTAACCTGAAAAAGGTCAGTCCATTAGTTTCAGTACACACAATCAACAATACAATAAGAATCATCTTAATTTTTAAAATAACGTCTCGACAGAATAGAAGCAGTGACCCATGAAGAAACTCTTCAGTTTCTATTTGAAAGCGTGTGGATTACTGCTAAGTTTTTAGAATTCGAGTGGTAACATTGAAAATAGATGCAGCAGTATACTGCACTCTTTTTTGCACAAGAGTTAAGGAAGTCCGATCCAAATGCTGGTTTGATTTCTGCCGACTATTAACCGAATGAAAGCTGCTTATTCTCTGGCATAACCTAATATTGTTAACAAAAATGATAGTAAGGAATATATATATTGAGAGGCCAATGTCAAAATATTCAGACTCGTGAACGGGGGTCGACAAGAGGTTCGTGAATTTACACCACTTGTTTCTTGAACCTCCCGTTTCTGAACCAAAAATATCCTTTTAGAATGGGAAGAGTTACCCAAAAATATAATACCATACGACATAAGCGAATGAAAATAAGCAAAGTAGACCAATTTTCGTGTCGATCGATCTCTCACTTCTGGTACCGTTCGGATAGTAAAAATGGCAATATTAAGTGTCTGAACAAGATCCTGAACGTGGGCTTTCCACGACGGCTTACTATCTATCTCAACACCTAGAAATTTGAATTGTTCAGTTTCATTAATCATATGCCCGTTCCGTGAAATTAAATCGCCAGGATTTTTTGAATTGTGTGTTAGAAACTGTAAAAACTGAGACTTACTGTGATTTACTCTTAGATTATTTTCTACAAGTCATGAACTTAGGTCATGTACTGCACTATTGGAAACCGATCCAATGTTGCACACAACATCCTTTACTGCCTAGGTAATGTCATCGACAATCATAAACATTTTAGAATTACCTGTAATAATACAGAGCATATAATTTATATAAATATGGAAAAGAGAATATAGCATTTTCAGTTGTTAAACGACTTCTAAAGCGTAACTGTACATTTGATTGCAAATCGTGTGTGATAAAATGATCTATAATACTTCCATACACAGCCTTTTCGATAACTTTTGCAAACTCTGATGGTATAGAAATAGGTCTAAAATTTTCCACATTATCCCATTCTCCCTTTTTATAAAGCTACTTTACTACTGAGTACTTTACTCTTTCAGGAAACTGACCATTCCCAAAGGAAAAATTACAAATATGGCTAAATACAGTGCTAACATATGCAGCGCACTACTTTAATATTCCGCTAGACACTCCATCATAACCATGAGAGCCCTTAGTCTTCAGTGATTTAATTATTGACTCAATCTCCTTCTTGTCTTTATCACAGAGGAGTGTTTCAGTCATCAGTCTCGGAAAGGCATTTGCCAAGAATGATATGATTTCCTGTTGAAACTAAATGTTTATTTAATTCACCAGAAAAGCTCATAAAATGATAGATAAATATTGTACATATATCTGATTTATCAGTAACAGAAATATTTTTACTGCGAACTAACTTTACATCGTCGACCTTGTGCTGTTAACCAGACGCTTGCTTCATAATTGACCATATGGTTTTAATTTTCAGCTGTGAATTAGCTATTCTATTTCCATGCCACATGCTCTTTACCTTCATAATAACATTTTAAACACCTTACAGTACTGTCTGTAATGGGCTACTGTAGCTTGATGGTAACTACTTTTAACATTTTGATATAATTCAAGCTTTGTTCTTCAAGCTATCGTTATCCCACTATTACTGCTAGTACCCTGTTTAGAACGTTCTAATGGAAAGTAACTCTCAAAGAGCATGAGAAATGTTTTAAGGAAAGAAATGTATTTATCATCTATGTTATTGGCACTATAAACATCCTGCCACTCTTGTTCCTTGACAAGGTTTAAAAAACTCTCTACTGCTGTTGGATTGAGAAATGTTTTAAGGAAAGCATTGTATTTATCATCTATGTTATTGGCACTATAAACATCCTGCCACTCTTGTTCCTTGACAAGGTTGAAAAAACTCTCTACTGCTGTTGGATTAACTTTCCTACATATTTTGTAATTAAATGTAACATTTGTTTGAGTACTACAGGCTTTTAGTGTTAAAATATGAGCATCATGGTCTAAAAGGTCATTCACCCTTTCACTAACAGAATGCCATCTAGTAATGAAGAGTGAATAAAATATTGTCTATGGATGTGCTATTGTTCCCCTGCACCCTATTTGGAAAAAAACACAATCTTCATAAGATTATATGAATTTATGAGATCTACCGACATCCTTTTTCTTGTACATCATATACAAAATTTATATTGAAGCCACCACATATAACTAATTTCTGGTAATTCCTACAAAGTGAATCAAGAGACCTCTCTGGTTTGAGCAGAAATGCTCTGAAGTCAGAGTTAGGGGACGTCTAAACAACAACAATAAGAAGTTTAGCTTCACTAATTTCAACTGCCCCAGCACAACATTCAAATATCTGATCAGTGCAGTGCCGTGATACGTCTATGGATTCAAATGGAATACTGTTTTTTACTCCCCCAACCCTCAAGAAACTCCTTGAAAAATAGCCAGCTAATCTGTAGCCCGGTAAAGGAAGCCTCTGAATTTTCAAATATTTAAGTGGTGCTCTGATATACCATTAATTTCAGAGTCAACATTTATAAGCAGTTCACTAACTTTATCTCCAATACCTCTTATATTTTGAAGAAATATGATAATTCCTTCTCTACTTGGAAACTTTACATCCTCAGAAGGTGAGCCCTTAGTTAGAGGGACTTCATTTAAGCAGGTATACCTATCAGCTGACTTCAATCTAAAAAAGGTGCACCTCCAACACCAACTACTAAAGGAATGATCCCACCACCACCACCCACTACACTGTCACCTTTGCCAGCCTCCCCTGTCCATACCTGTGGAGGTGTAGGCCATGCCTAGTGAATCCTGATCTATTCATAGACCCAACTCGCACCACTGAGATGTGACCCGTGCCCTCTGCCATCAACACCCTCTCCAGCCCCATGTTAACGCGCCTAACAGCCGAATTAAGATGAGGCCGATCATGACGCTGAAACAGTTGCACGCAATGCACATTAGTGCCACCAGTTTGAGTAACTCCCCTATGATTTCATTCACTTGAGCCAACCCTGCACTAGGCTTAACAATGCTGGTGTCTTGGTACTCATTCACCAACACTTCCTACAAGTGCTGGCCCACACCACTACCATGCGAACTACCTAGCAGCAGAACCCTCTTCTTCCTGTTAGACTTTGCAACTGACCTAGGCCTCCTATCTGCTGAGGACTGCTGCATGTTCCCAACATCTACAGGTAGACGATGCTCCTCTCCACTCAACTCTGACAGTTGGTCAAATCTGTTGCATACACGCAAAGTATAACTGTCAGAATACCTCTTCTTCCTAGCTGCCTTCTTGCCAACTGCCAGTTCCCATTCCCCACCACCCTTTACCCTCCTCAACCTATCTACACATCAACTACAACTACTAGTTTTCCTGAAATATCCTTAACAAAATTTTACGTTTTTAGATGGGTCATGGTCACCTACCTTTTTTACTGTCAAACGAATGAGAGTATGTTTTCTGAAGAAATAATTGATAACATAACATTGGTATTTAAATGTACTATCCACATATGTGCCCATAGAAACTCAGACCTGAAACATGTTATTTCTATATATATATATATATCTGTGTCTCTCCACCTAATGTTCTTTACAGAGTAATTCGCTAACACATTACGACAATTCATTAGACGTAACTTCTTTAAAGTATTTATTATCTTCTTGCCGGGCAAATAAGAGTTACCTTTCTGATGCTAAATTACTTAAATATGAAGTCCATGTTCAGTAAACAATATCTCAATGAACCCCGCCTCGCAAATTCTCCGACACAGTAACTCAACACATTCTAGAGAATGAGTACGCTTCCAACTGTTTGCTGTAAACTACTTTCCCCGTTACCCGGTTATCAATTGGAACGCTGGTTCATTCATAATGTTCTGATACTTAGCACTTCCATTCCACTTCCATAGTTGCTCAAATACGCGCCTGAGAATGGCATTTTGATGCGTCTTGTAAGGATAGCCCCTTCACCAGTGATGAATTCATTTCGACTACCTATTCTTACAACTGAATCATAACTTACAAATTATTGGAACTAAGGTAAGTTCACTCTTCTTCGACAACCTTTATTAATTTCGATTTCGTGGAATGCATGTTACGAGAGCAGCACACACTTTACTCGTACACCCTCACAAGCAAAGTACAAACAGAAGGTGAGTACTAGCCACAGACTGCATCATATCTGTGGCAATTTTAAAAAGAAAAATTTGTTGTTTATTTTTGTTGCGCGTTGAATTCTCTATTTACTATTCAACTATCTAATCAGTACGATGCTGTTGCAAAATACACTGAAAATGGTCACTTAATGTACCCATTGAGCTTAACGAAGAAGAACTCAGGATCATTTTGAGACACTATAAGGAATACGTTTTACACGTACAATGCCTCAGAAGTGGCATGTTGGTCACTGCTCAAAATTCTTTCTTACTAAACTTTTGCACTAGATGCTTTCTCAAGTAATATCTTAACGAGCCTAACGTTCATTTCTGGTATGGCAGGGTTGTTGTAAAATCTCTTGGGAGGTACAAACCAGTTACGATAAGCTGGGTATTACTTGTTAGCATGCCTATCTCCACATTACAGTAATACTCTTTTCTCTCTTGTTTCAGATTTGATATGGAAACACGAGACGGGAGAACACTGCTACGTACAATGTCCTTCATTTCGTCTCGTGCACGAGCTCTGCGTCAGCGATTTGGATCTTCACAGCCGTCTCTCACGGACAACTGGGACACCGGATGCAATCAGGAGTACATCGACGATGATCCACGAGTTCCATCGCCTGATATCGGTGGATCAATGCTGTCACTACTAAACGAACCAGAGGCTACATGGCAAGAAGGAGAGGAAAAATCCCCGGTTTTCCGAGCACAACGGTCAAAATCTCTCGACTCTCTCACTGCTATTTCAGTTGCTCCATTAAGTCCTCCTGCTAACTTACAACTACGTTCAGAGGTATTTGCAGCCACTTCACCGTCATCAAAAATACCACGTCCGCAGCCACCAAAACTCATGGAACCATCTGTTCCAGCTTTCTCTGGACCTTTAATCCACGATTTTCCAGAGTCGCTGTCTCCAGGTTCCATTATCCCAAGAATCCCCGGACCTCCTCCATCACCTCAAAAATCACCATCGACACTTTCAGCTCCAACTACTCCTCGATATGGTGAACCGTACTCTCCATTAACACCGAAATTTCCAGAAGCCCCAGTTATTCCAAAAATACCTGGTCCTCCTCCATCTCCTAAAGTTTCCAGACCGTCGACTCCTAAAGCAAAAGAACCACCTTCCCCAAAATTTTCTGAAGCTTCTATAATTCCAAAGATTCCAGGCCCGCCTGTTTCGCCCAAACACTCCCGTCCGACTACTCCAAAACAGAACGAAGGGATACTTGTGGACACGTCTAAACCTTCAGTACTGCAGCTGTCACAGAGTCATTTTCGCCCAGCATCACCACTCTTGAACGAGTTGTCCACGAAAGAAATAACAAAGAGTCCAAAATTAAGAGATCCACCAGCTTCACCGAGATCACCACAAAGAAGCGTGAAAAAGCCACCGGATGAATCAGTGCCCATTGATGAAGAACTTAACATAGTCATTCCGCCTACAGTAGCTGAGCATCCGCAGCCACCAAATCAGCTGTCTGTCGTATGCGACATATATGAGTCACCCAAGAGTTCTCCAGTTCGTAAGCCTTCAGTGAAACGACCACTCCAGCGGTGTTTGACTCTTCCGACCAAAGAGCGCGATGACTCAGAGTCGCTCCTAGCAACAATGCCAGAAAAAATTGTAGAAGATCCTGGTAAGATACCAGAAAGTGAGTCCTTCGATCAAGAGGAGAATAGAGACACAGTTGCTGATGGTTGTCTGCCTACACGACCGACCCTGTTCGACCTGCGACCGCGACCGAAGTTAAAGACCCAATGGTCGATGGACGACAGCCGGTCAAACAGAGTACCTGCAGGCGTCCCCTCAATGAAGCCAGCGGAGAAGCGCCGTCGATTTTTCATGCGTAAGCAGACCAACTCTGCTCCTGACTCTTTCGAGGGTCCCGGCCATCTCAGTATTAAGCCGAAAGAGCATCACTCAGTCAGCTTCTGTTTGGGCAGCGTGAGGAAGTGTAGAGGATCTGACAGCTCCATTCAGCCGCCTACACTTCCAACAATAAGTAAGTATGCTTTACAGTTTCTATCCGATATTAATACTGTGTTTGTCCAGTGATTCATAAGGCAGTATCTGCTTCATGTTCCCTTCCTGAAGATTTGAATTATACTGACATACTGACTGAATAATAGTTTTTCATTGTCAATACGTGTTCATTCACTAGTACCATAAGAAGTCTTATATAATTTTGCGACTTATTTAAATATTGTGCTCCATGATTAGGTTATAAGTTTAGAGAATAACTTGTGAACGCCTCAAATTATTTTCTTCGCCTTCTTCTAACTGCTAAAGAATGTAATTTATCAGTAATTGTAATTTTATACGAGTATGCTGAGTGCTTGTTAGGTATAGTGCAATATCTTTGTTACGATGATTCAGTTACAAAATTAAACGAAGTCGATGAAAAGTTGTATCGACATCCGCCACACACGGTAACGTAGCTTGTTTGCTGTAGATGTAGATTATTCCTGTCAATTGCCACTAAAGAACGTCAGTTACCTATTATGTCATCATTTGCTTAAGTTCCATAAACACTGCAGAGACATGTGGGATTTACTTTGGAACTCCGGTACACAGACTGAAGATGATGAAAAGTAATGTACCATTCTATGACACTGCCAAGCGTCAGTGTTAAAAACGCTTTCCGTTATTAGGGTTTCCAGCGCTGGTCCTTATGAAATGCTGACTGTGAAACACAGCGTATACTGCAGATGTCTGTCAAGTTAGAAAGCAAAAATGTAATAACTTCATGTAAACCACTGAATGAATTGCCGGTTTAATGTTGTTGATTCACTGACATGCCGTTCTCCGTCCTGACCCTCTCATGATATTGCGTGCCACATTTTCATGGACAGTGATTTTCAAAGCTCATATTTGGTTTTCGGGCTGTTCAAATATTTACGTGGCCAGTCACGATAGAAATGAAGTACACAGTGCAGAGTGCTTATAAATCAGCCTTTAATAGTGAAATGGCAAATAAGTTGCAGAAATTTTTGATACCGCACTGAATGCAGTATATGTTCTAGTTTTATTAATAAATGTTCAATATGGCTACCTATAGTAACACGACTATGTCTCATCTGTAATCAAAAAACATTTACCTTAGACGAGTCCCGAACATGTTCGATTACGTGACGTGGCTTCGGCTCACCACATACCCGAGCATTATACGGGCTCACATTATCGCAGGTATGTACGGTAGCTTCGTCACTGAAAACTATTTTATTTAGAAAATCATTTTCAGTCTGCATTTCTTACACATTTCTACACAAAACTTAGCACGCGTTTCTTTGTCGCTTTCTAATAAAGCTTGCAACAGTTCGAATTTGTTTGGTTTGAATCACAGGCGTTCCCGTAATACCTTCCACACTGAAACACTAGGCATATTCAGTTCAAAGCTGTCACACCTCTTTGATTTACCGAGAATACGAATGTAAGACTTCCGAACGTGGTCAACTACTTCGACGGAGACGGCTGACCGACCCTGGTCCGACTTGCTATGTGATACACAGCCAGTTTCGGTGAGACGATTGCACCGGTTAATAACAGTGTCAGTTGGTGGCTTGCGATATTTAGTCCTGAATTGTCTCTGAGAAGTAGTGGCGGATTTGGCTTCATGAAACTATAAACAACACGTCGCATTGTGTAGACCGTTATAGTACACTGTCACTGCCACAGTGACAGTGGCAGTGGCAACTCAATATATAGTGTTTGCCAATGATGGAGATGATTAAAAATGTAAAAGTGGTTGCAGATGACACAGTGAAAAAAACAGTCTCTGTAGAAACACAACACATCTGAAAAACCACACCAGAATCTTCTTTGTTAAATTGACTTCTTCATTCTTTCTGAGGGTACAACACGGCTATGTTAGGACAGAATGAGTACATTTCCTCATTTGGTCTCAAAACCCAATTGTCCTCATTGTTCTTGATGGAGCTAATATTCTTCAAAAGAGCCTTCTTTCTTTCTTTTACAAATCGTCTGACCCCATTTTAACAACCATATACGAGCGTAAGTAGTATTTCTGACCAATAGAAAACTTTCGGTCTTACAATTTTATTTTAATGCCTTAATTTAAAATCTATTAAAGAATTGTTTTCTATTCTACAGATTTCTCACGTTCATTGATGTTGTTTTCAGTTTTTCCGTTCTGATTTTTTACTGTGCAGATTTTTCACGTTCATGTTTAGGGAGCGATCAAAGCGTTTCCGACGGATGGGGTTGCTGAAGCGTATATGAAACGTAGCTGATATATAAGCACCGATACGTAGGCAAGGGATTTGTATCGTATTTGTGATTCGTGTCTTTCCGACGTCCGTGCGCTAAATTTGGAAACGTGAACGATCGGGGAGTGGAGAATGTGTGTGTGTGTGTGTGTGTGTGTGTGTGTGTGTGTGTGTGTAAGTGTTTTCTGTGGAGGGAGGAGGCGGGGAGGGGGGGGGGGGGGTCGGAGAGGCATCATGTCTGTCGAAAATATCCTTTGTGGAAGACGACGACAAGGGGTGCTGTTGCTTGATGATAACGTATTTCCCCATATGGCAAATGTCGTTACTCCGAATTTACGCCAATTAAAATGGAAGACACCCGATGAATAACCCTATAGTCCTGATCTCTCCCCAAGTGACTATCCCTTGAATGTTCTGTGATCTCAGTCAGACGAGGACGTGTAGCAGGCAGTTACAGACTTCTTCACGCACCAGTACAATACGTTTTACCAAACCTTCAACCTGGTGCGTCGCTGGGTTCATTGTCGCAATGCTGCTGGTGATTCTGCCTGATCAGCATACACATTCTGAACTGCACAGCCTTCGAACGGATCAAGGATCAAGGAACAGTCGGAATTATAGTTGTAAATTGTTGTAGTTGCGCGGGAAAAGTCCCTGAGCTTCAAGCGCTAATAGAAAGCACAGAAGCTGATATCGTTATAGGTACAGAAAGCTGGCTAAAGCCTGAAATAAGTTCTGCAGAAATTTTTACGAAGTCTCAGACGGTGTTCAGGAAAGATAGATTAGGCAGAATTGGTGGTGGAGTGTTTGTGTCTGTCAGTAGTGGTTTATCTTGTAGTGAAGTCGAAGTAGATACTCTGTGCGAATTGGTGTGGGTGGAGGTTATACTTAACAGCCGAATTAAGTTGATAATTGGCTCCTTCTACCGACCCCCAGACTCCGATGATACAGTTGCGGAACAGTTCAGAGAAAGTTTGAGTCTCGTAACAAATAAATACCCCACTCATACGGTTATAGTTGGTGGGAACTTCAACCTACCCTCGGTATGTTGGCAAAAATACTTGTTCAAAACCGGTGGTAGGCAGAAAACGTCTTCCGAGATTGTCCTAAATGCATTCTCCGAAAATTATTTCTAGCAGTTAGTCCACGAACCCACGCGAATTGTAAATGGTTGCGAAAACACAACTACCAGTTATCTGGCCACAAACAGTCCAGAGATGATAGAGAGCATCATGACTGATACAGGGATTAGTGATCACAAGGTCATTGTAGCTAGGCTCAAAACCATTTCTTCCAAATCCATCAGAAACAAACGCAAAATCATTTTATTTAAAAAAGCGGATAAAGTGCCACTAGAAGCCTTCCTAAAAGACAATTTCCATTCCTTCCGAACTGACTATGCGAATGTAGACTAGATGTGGTTCAAATTCAAAGATATAGTAGCAACAGCAATTGAGATATTCATACCTCATAAATTGGTAAGAGATGGAACGGATCCCTCGTGGTACACAAAAAAGGTCCGAACGCTGTTGCAGAGGCAACGGAAAAAGCATGCGAAGTTCAGAAGAACGCGAAATCCTGAAGATGGGCTAAAATTTACAGACGCGCGAAATTTGGCACATACTTCGATGCGAGATGCCTTTAATAGGTTCCACAACGAAACATTGTCTCGAAATTTGGTAGAAAATCCGAAGAAATTCTGGTCGTATGTAAAGTACACAAGCGGCAAGACGCAGTCAATACCTTCGCTGCGCTGTGCCGATGGTACTGTTATCGACGACTGTGCCGCTAAAGCGGAGTTATTGAACGCAGTTTTCCGAAATTCCTTCACCAGGGAAGACGAATGGAATATTCCAGAATTTGAAAAACGAACATCTGCTAGCATGACTTTCTTAGAAGTAGATACCTTAGGGGTTGCGAAGCAACTCAAATTGCTTGATACGGGCAAGTCTTCAGGTCCAGACTGTATATCGATTAGGTTCCTTTCAGATTACGCTGATACTATAGCTCCCTACTTAGCACTCATATACAACCGCTCGCTCACCGACAGATCTGTACCTACAGATTGGAAAATTGCGCAGGTCGCACCAGTGTTCAAGAAGGGTAGTAGGAGTAATCCATTTAACTACAGACCTATATCATTGACGTCGGTCTGCAGTGGGGTTTTGGAGCATATACTGTATTCAAACATTATGAATCACCTCGAAGGGAACGATCTATTGACGTGTAATCAGCATGGCTTCAGAAAACATCGCTCTTGTGCAATGCAGCTAGCTCTTTATTCGCACGAACTAATGGCCCCTATCGACAGGGGATCTCAAGTTGATTCCGTATTTCTAGATTTCCGGAAATCTTTTGACACCGTTCCTCACAAGCGACTTCTAATCAAGCTGCGGAGCTATGGGGTATCGTCTCAGTTGTGCGACTGGATTCGTGATTTCCTGTCAGGAAGGTCGCAGTTCGTAGTAATAGACGGCAAATCATCGAGTAAAACTGAAGTGATATCAGGTGTTCCCCAGGGAAGCGTCCTGGGACCTCTACTGTTCCTGATCTATATTAATGACCTGGGTGACAATCTGAGCAGTTCTCTTAGGTTGTTCGCAGATGATGCTGTAATTTACCGTCTAGTAAGGTCATCCGAAGACCAGTATCAGCTGCAAAGCGATTTAGAAAAGATTGCTGTATGGTGTGTCAGGTGGCAGTTGACGCTAAATAACGAAAAGTGTGAGATGATCCACATGAGTTCCAAAAGAAATCCATTGGAATTCGATTACTCGATAAATAGTACAATTCTCAAGGCTGTCAATTCAACTATGTACTTGGGTGTTAAAATTACGAACAACTTCAGTTGGAAGGACCACATAGATAATATTGTCGGGAAGGCGAGCCAAAGGTTGCGTTTCATTGGCAGGACACTTAGAAGATGCAACAAGCCCACTAAAGAGACAGCTTACACTACACTCGTTCGTCCTCTGTTAGAATATTGCTGCGCGTTGTGGGATCCTTACCAGGTAGGATTGACGGAGGACATCGAAAGGGTGCAAAAAAGGGCAGCTCGTTTTGTATTATCGCGTTATAGGGGAGAGAGTGTGGCAGATATGATACACGAGTTGGGATGGAAGTCATTACAGCATAGACGTTTTTCGTCGCGGCGAGACCTTTTTACGAAATTTCAGTCACCAACTTTCTCTTCCGAATGCGAAAATATTTTGTTGAGCCCAACCTACATAGGTAGGAATGATCATCAAAATAAATTAAGAGAAATCCGAGCTCGAACAGAAAGATTTAGGTGTTCGTTTTTCCCGCTCGCTGTTCGGGAGTGGAATAGTAGAGAGATAGTATGATTGTGGTTCGATGAACCCTCTGCCAAGCACTTAAATGTGAATTGCAGAGTAGTCATGTAGATGTAGATGTAGATTTGATCACCCTTATATATTGTTTTCATTCTTCCAGTTCTGATTTTAATCGAACATTTCACACTGTATATCGTTATTTTCTAACCCAGTAATTTAACACTGTATGTTTTCTGGATGTTGCCATAATTGATTTTTAAAGTTTCTTTTGAGCTACTTTCGTTGCTTACTCAATTTGTCCTTTCAAACGATATTTGTAGACCTCTCTCTTCAGTTCTCTCCTGCAGTAGGTGCAGTCTTCTCTTTGCTTTCATCAAAGTTCCATCTATTATTGCGAGATAGCTTACAACGGCCCAACAGTTTGTTGATTCTTTCCATCTACCGAAATTTATGTACAGGAGGTGGAGAAATATTTGGAAACACCAAAAACACAAACATTACGGTGCCTAATACAGTGTAGGAAAACCGCTGACATTTAAAACAGCTTCCAATCGTCCCGGTATCGATAAATACATATCGTTTATGGTTTTCAAGGGAATATTATACTATTCCTAACGCAAAAAATGTGGTACGATCAAATAACGATGATGGAGGTGGACAGCGTTCAAGCACACTTCTCTTCAAAGCAGACCACAAATGACAATAATATTGAGATCTGGTGATTGTGGCGACCAGGGCAGATGTGAAAATTCACCTTTCTGCTCACTTAACAGATCTTGGACGATGCAAGGGACCCTGTCGTATTGGAACACAGCATCACCAATGGGGATATGGTCGCAGGTCGAATCCTGCCTCGGACATGGATGTTTGTGATGTCCTTAGGTTAGGTTTAAGTAGTTCTAACTTCTAGAAGACTGATGACCTCAGAAGTTAATTCCCATAGTCCACAGAGCCATCTGAACCATTTGAACCAATGGGGAACAAACATTGCACTATGGGATGGGCCTGATCAACCAAAATGGTTACATAATCCTTGGCAGTAATGCTCCTATTTTCCTATTCAGTATTAAACCTACTCCTGCATTACCCCTATTTGATTTTGTGTTTATAACCCTGTAGTCACCTGACCAAAAGTCTTGTTCCTCCTGCCACCGCATTTCACTAATTCCCACTATATCTAACTTTAACCTATCCATTTCCCTTTTTAAATTTTCTAACTTACCTGCCCGATTAAGGGATCTGACATTCCATGCTCCGATCCGTAGAGCGCCAGTTTTCTTTCTCCTGATAACGACATGCTCTTGAGTACTCACCTCCCGGAGATCCGAATGGGGAACTATTTTACCTCCGGAACATTTTACCCGAGAGGACGCCCATCATCATTTAACCATACAGTGAAGCTGCATTCCCTCGGGAAAAATTACGGCTGTAGTTTCCCCTTGCTTTCCGTCGTTCGCAGTACCAGCACAGCAAGGCTGTTTTGGTTAGTGTTACAAGGCCAGATCAGTCAATCATCCAGACTGTTGCCCCTGCAACTACTGAAAAGGCTGCTGCCCCTCTTCAGGAACCACACGTTTGTGTGGCCTCTCAACAGATACCCCTCCGTTGTGGTTGCACCTACGGTACGGCTATCTGTATCGGTGAGGCACGCAAGCCTCCCCACTAGCGGCAAGGTCCATGGTTCATGGGGGAAGGAGAAGATAGTAAAATATATGAAAAGTATCCGCAATTGCGGATACAGTCAGCAGTCAGCTGTATGATATGTATTACCGAGAATCGAACCCAGATTTGCAAAATTGCTGATCCATGTTTTAGACCTCTTTTTTATATAGTTTTTTTTTAAAGGGGGAGAGGGGTTTTATGTGCTTGGTGGAGAAAAAATAATTACTTACTTTTTTTGTACGTCTTGTATACAGAAACAGAACAGAAAATAAAAAACAAACCCATCACACGGGTATCGAACCCGGTCCGCGTACTACGGTTTTTTTTAAGAGCACAGTCAGTGGCAGGCTGGAGGAGGCAAGGCGGGCTGTGGCAGCACAATTTTTTGTTCTGATATAATAAGCAACAAAAACAAGGGGCCAATCGCCAAAAATTATGACGATAATGTGAACTAAAAAGGGCCATCTTACCCGCTGGGATCACTTTATCGAAGCGAGCGGCATGTAAGAAGCGGTTGTCATTACATCTCTTTGGCTGTCCATACAAAAGTTACGCCTAGCCCCACACTTACGTATGTGGTCGTTCCTGCGCTACAACCTGTACCCGTAGACACATTATGCAGTTCCCGTACAGCAAAGTCGGTGACTGGTATCGGGGGATAAATAGAATATCGCAGTGCCTGTGTTGTTAAGATCGACTCCGAAGGAACATAGCGTCGGACTTCTTGACAACTCAGGCACTGCAGTATCGTAGCTAGACAAGTATTTCTTTCAATTATTTCATTTCTTGTGCTTTCTACATATCCACCCCAAAAGAATTCTTCTTTCGTTTCTAAGACTTTGAAAGAGTAATTTATGTCGATAATCCACAAATATGTCTAGACGGTGGTGGAATTGTCCCAGCTATAGGCTCTTTACGTGCACCCGAATGACGAGCAGTTGAGTAAGAGGTAACTGTAATGCTTGGCAGCCAGTCTCTTGGCACGTCGCCGAATACTTTGCGTGGCTCGTCACGTGACCATGACGTTGTCAGACACTATGTTGGCCATCTGTGCGCCAGTCGCACACTGGATGTGAGATCACAGCGCATTCGGTCACGGCCGTATGACCATAAAACCGTACGGCAGAGTCACAGAATCCGTGCTGGCTCTATTTTTTTAATTTAATTATTGTTATGTCTAGCACTTCCAGCGAGGTCAACTGTCATGGTTATCATGCTGGTGACAGTCAGCTGCTGCTACTGTATAACACACGAGAGGCTGTTCAGAAATCGCCTAGGACTGAAGTCTGGAAATAACAGTATTAATGCCGTATACAGGATAACAATCGTAAATGTGGGACAATAGAGTAATCGCCAACGGAACTTACTAGACGATTTCCTAAGGCTGTACTTTCACCACCATTGACCATATAAGTATAATGGGAAGAACAGTTCAGTAAGTGACGTTGATAGTTCTTACATCCACCTTTCAGAAGCACGCTATGTGGTCTTTGTGTAACACGACAGGCATAAAGACCATACTCTCATCCTCATAAAGCGTCTCTACTGGATCTTCCGGATCTTATGCGACGTCCTTGGTGGCTTTGCTAACTCTAGCGTCACTGAAAGTAGAGACGTGTAAGCTGAACTTCGGCTTGGCGAAACGCTGACGAAGAAAATAATACACTGAAATATCCAGTTACCGGGTTGGTTATGTGAAGCAGCTAAATACTCCCTGCTAATATGTGACCAGCGTATTGTTTTAGCATACTGCCACAGATTTATGTACTCCTGGGGGTTCGTATATCATCTATGGAGGACTAGCCTTCTTGAACAAAGAAGCCCAGTTCCTCCTCGCACTCCAGTGCTAACTGTAGGTCTGACCAACGTTGAAACATATGTAGGTTCTGGCATTTCGGCCCAGCTTAAGTTCGTAGAACTAACACATGCTTGTTCTGTGAATATGTTTGACGTTGCGACAGCACCTGTTACATGTTGATTTCTACGCTTTCCAACACATTATCCAATCGCTCTCAGGCTAGTACGTAAGACACACTTTAAATAATTACAAATAAATCGATTATAAAAACGTATTATATTACACTAGTTGACGCTCATTACTTCGTTAAAATTGGAAAATCTCTTACTCAGTGTTTATAATATTGTTCATAAGTACTAAATGTTCACAGTTTCACATAGCATTTACTTACACACATGGCAAAAAAAAGCAACTGGGGAGGAATTCCACAAAATGCATGAAGTCTACCTGCATACAAGTACACAAAAAAAGGAGAGAAGAAGGAGACACTACTTATGCGGATCATGCTTAGCTATGTGTCTGTCTTCACACACATACACAAACAAGGATCCAACAAGACGACATATTCGGCTACACGAATTTTGCATGTTACAGTGATGGCACAATAGTGTGAAGGTAATGTAGGAGTCATTACAAAGCAGTAGCATGCAATGCTAAACACCAAATTTTGGTTTCCTTTAATGAACCGGTATTCAGCCAACATGTCGTTTTCCTACAGTTTGTGAAACATTTTTTATTCATATGACAAATGTCTCACAGGTTTCATGACCATTGGAAGTAGTTGTATTGGTTTTGCTCCAACATTTCTGCTGTGGATTTTTTGTTGTTTGTTCTATATAAAAATTCCTTTTCCTATTATGCCATTTGTAATCTGTTTTCTGCTTTTTTGTCATTATGGCTAAAAACATATACAGCTAATGCAAGGACTATGCTTTTCAACCGGTAGCAACCATTTCTGCTACAACTTATTTAATAGATCCAGTGATTTAATCACTTTTAACCACATACTTCATCAATGATGCTCGAAAATGTCGCTGCAGTTCAGATTTTATAATAAGAATTGAACATCAGAGTACACGCATCCATACATATCACAAAATCTGATGTACGTATGTATGTATGCATGTGAATACGTTCCACAAGATGAGATTTAAATAAAAGTTGGTAGAGCACGTGCTCGCGAAAGGTAAAGGTCCCTAGTTCGAGTCTCGGTCCGGCACACAGTTTTAATCTGCAGAGTGAAAATCTCACTCTGGGAACTTTAAACATAATGTCAAATCTTTTAGAAACTTTTTCTCGCTGATGACCCCCACAAAATGATGAAAGCATAAAAGTTTATAGTCTTTTACCTTTTCGTTGTCCACGCAGTAAAACACCGGCATGAGCTATTACATATTAATTTATTACATCTATACTACTATCTGTATTCGTGACACATTTTTCAGATAGTGTTCAAATATATCACTGAATGTATCAGAAAAATTATATCACTATATGAAACATAGTTCAGAAGATACTCGTATGACGTAATAAACACTGAGATGTGCGAAAACCTGCCGCACTATAACACCATAGACTGCGAATTTTACTGTTGGCAATACACACTTTGGCAGATGACGTTCATCGGGCATTAGCCATAAACAAACCCTGCCATCAGATCGCCACATTGTGTACCGTGATCCGTCACTTCGCACAACGCATTTCCACTTTTCAGTCGTCCAATGTTTAGACTCCTTCCACCATGCGAGGCGTCGTTTGGCATTTACCGGCGTGATACGTGGCTTAAGAGAAGCCACTGGACCATGAAATCCAAGTTTTCTCCCCTCGCGCCTAACTGTCATAGTACTTGCAGTGGATTCTGATGCAGTTTAAAATTCCTGTCGGCATAGATCTCTGCCTATTACATATCACGACCCACTTCAACTGTCGATGGTCGCTGTCAGTCAACAGACGAGATCTGCCTGTACGCTTTTGTACTGTACATGTCCCTTCACGGGCCGGCCATGGTGGCCGAGCGGTTCTAGGCGCATCAGCCCGGAACCGCGCGACTGCTACGGTCGCAGGTTCGAATCCCGCCTCTGGCATTGATGTGTGTGATGTCCTTACGTTAGTTAGGTTTAAGTAGTTGTAAGTTCTAGGGGACTGATGACCTCAGATGTTAAGTCCCATAGTGCTCAGAGCCATTTGAACCATTTTTTTGTCCCTTCACGTTTCGATTTCACTATCACATCGAAAACAGTGGACCTAGGGGTATTTTGGAGTGTGGAAATCTCGATTACAGACGTATGACACAAGTGACACCCAGTCACCTATCTACGTTCTAAGTCCGTGAGTTCCGCGGAGCGCCCCATTCTGCACCCTCACGATGTCTAACGACTACTGAGGTCGGTGATATGGAGCACGCAGTAGATGGCAGCAGAATGCACCTACTGTGAAAAACGTATGTTTTTGGTGGTGTCCGCATATTTTTGGTCACATAGTGTTGTGTACAAATACTTATGAAATATGATAATGTATCTGAAATATATGTGATATTTGCATACACAAGCAAAGCCACTGGTAAAAAGTTTATCCGAAACAAATGGAAAGATTTCAACCATATTCGGTAGACATCGTCTGTGAGTTACAATCTGGAAAGAAATATTGTGGGGGTAAGAACTACCAGCCTCATATTGGTATGAGTATGATAACGTGGACAGAGAAGGAAGGGGAGGGAGAAGGACAGACAGAGAGGGGGATGGAGGAAATAGGCACAGATAGGGGGCAGGAGAACATGGACAGACAAATGGTGAGAAAATGGACAAAGAGAAGGGAGAGGAGGAGATGGACAGCGAAAGTAAAGGAGATAGACAGAACAGGAGGAGGAAGAGATAGGGAGAGAGAGAGAAGAGGGGGAAATGAAGAGAGAAAGGAAAGAGGAGATGAGAAGGGTAAGGGAGAGGAGGAGATGGACAGATAGGGGGAAAGACGAGATGGACAAAGAAACGGGGTAGAAGGAGGTGGAATTAACGAAGGTTAGACGAGATGGACAGAGAGGGTTGAGGGAGTAGATTGACGGGGAGGGAGGAAGAGGAGGTGGACAGAGAGAGAGAGGCAGGAGAAGACGGAGAGAAAGGGGATGAAGAAGGACATGGACAGAGAGAGGGGGAAAGAGGAGATGGACTATTAGAAAATTGAAATTAATACGTACCCAGGCCGCGCCGGCTACTCAGATAGTAAACATACTCGTAAAAAAGGGCCGGTCATAAAGTTTACATATACATCTATACATTTCGAATCATTGTCACGTGAGTGGGTGATGGTATGTCTTGTAGTACCACGTATTAGGATTTGTCTCTGTTATATTCACGGGTGGATCAGCAGCAGATCGACTGCTTGCACAACACTGTGCAAGTTTTTACTTACCTCATTCTACCTCCACGATCTTTGATACGGAAAGAGCTAAATACCATACGTGATTTGAGATCTGAAAAGCAATTCTTTAAGTTTCTTAAGTAAATTCTGGTGAGAAATTGTGGCGTCTTTCTTCGTTTGTTTGCGAGTTAATAAGCTCAGTATTTCTGTTACACTCCTTCGCCATCAAACAAGCATTGTGACCATTTGCCCCACCTTGCGTTGCATACGGACTATGTCTTCTGTTAGTCTCAGCTAATAAGAGTCCTATACACATCAGCAGTAGACTGATGACCTTAGCAGTTAAGTCCCATAAGATTTCACACTTTACAGGTAGTAAATTTTAAATTTTCCAAATGCTATCTTACAGCAAATATGCAGCTACAAGTGAACAACGGGCATACGTAAATGTTGTGATGAGATGTAATACAAAAGGTCTTTATACGAATTTAGACTTTCTCGGCGTATGTCGATGAGGAATTCTTGTCGAGTTATCAGCCGAGTCAAGGCATCGTCCTACGACAACGTTTCAACAAGTTTCCTACATTCAATAACATTTTTCTGGGTTTGTGACCGCATTGTCGATATACATAAAACTACCGACGTTTAGGTCCCTATTGCAAGCGATCTTCTTCATGGTGTTTCTGTCAGTAAACAAAAACACCATGAAGAAGGCCGCTTGCAATAGGAACCGAAACGTCGGTACTTTTATATATATTATCAGTGCGGTCACAAACTCAAACTTTTTATTAAATGTGACAATGGCTGCGGAATCCTACGTTTATAAGTTTCCTACCTGTCAATAAGTTTCCTACTTGCCGTCTTCAGGCCTGAAGACGGCAAGTAGGAAACTTATTGAGACATTGTCGCAGAACGACGCCTTGACACGGCTGATAACGCTAGAAGACTTCGTTAGAAATAGTCTTAACCTAAACCATCAAGACAGGGAGAACAATGGAGTTTACTGCTTGTGGTCATTACAAACATAGTCCTGGATCAGTTAAGGGTTGATATCTACAACCAGTTACGTACTCTATAGGCCGCTAAAATGGAGTGACACTTTTACCGATAGGTTTGCCTTGTTTGCTGTTTAGAGGCGTAATTTTTCTGGTGCACTTATAAGTAAAACAAACTCTGTTAACATTTTACATTTTCAAACTTCATGTGTACATATTTATTCCTCTACATAGTTACCCTGGTGACGATCACATTTCTCGCAACGAGAGACCAGTTTGTTGATACCGTCACTCTAGAATGTTTGACTCTGTTGACGGAGCCACAACCTCACGTCTGCTCACCGCTTCATCACTATGAAAGTGAAGTTCTCGATGGTGTTCTTTAAATTTAGGAAACACTTCGATCTCCACCACACAAGTTGAGATTAGCACCATCCTTTCCTTCATTATGAGCAGGAACAACGCAACGTCGCACACTGCTGATTTCGATACAATCAACACCGTAAACAGCTTTTCATTCTTCTACGGATTTCAATTGGGGACACGTTTTCTGCGGTTAAAAACTAGATTACAGCACGCTCTTTCTCATACACGGACATAGTTACGTTCAATACTGGCATTTTACAGATTACAATTCTGAGGCCTCTAGCGGTAGCGAAGGAGGAAAAGTCGAGCAAGTAATATGCATGGCATTAAGTACCTCAACCGATACTGAGAACAGGATTAAAAATTCGGATGTATTACTCTTCAGCATGTTCTCGTAGTTCAGCTCACGGAAGTGGTAGAAAATTAGTAAGCATGTCTCTTATGGAAATAGTAGATTTAGCACAAGGGATGCTCTCGCGCCGGCCGGTGTGACCGAGCGGTTCTAGGCGCTTCAGTCTGGAACCGCGCGACCGCTACGGTCACCGGTTCGAATCCTGCCTCGGGCATGGATGTGTGTGATGTCCTTAGGTTACTTAGTTAGGTTTAAGTAGTTCTAAGTTCTAGGGGACTGATGACCTCAGATGTTAAGTCCCATAATGCTCAGAGCCATTTGATGTGCTCCCTCCGTTACTTTTCCTATGCAGTGCCTTCGTGTGGCGGAAGTATTCTTTCGCAACCTGCGTTCTGAGAGCTGCCACACGATGCTTCCATATCATTCCATACATCCCCGTTATATTAGATTTCTCCAGAACTTATTTGTAAATAAATAAACAAACAAGCAATAAAATCTCTTATTACGATGACATTCTTTTTTCTGTCGCGGTATTTGAGTTTAACCGTGATTAAATTTTTGAACATGGTGTGTAGGCCATAGCATACATTATCAGTTAGCATTCATTATTAAACTGAAATGTAGTCTGATTATCAGTTATATGAACGACTCATTACAGAGGAGCACTTTGAGAATGTGGACATTACTTGCATAACAATAACCACTTCAGAGACATCATCAATCTGTGACGAATCCCGCTTGTAATAGTGCCTGAAATGATGGTTTTTCATTTCACAATACGACCCAGTATGCAATCCAAAATAAAGTTGTGGATATCTAATAGTTTGTTATATCAAAATAGAGTTTTTTGTATAGTGTAATTTTATTTATACATTTGTTAAAATTAGCTTCACATTGTCCATTTCTTGTAGATTACATGAGTTCAGGACAAGCCTGTTTTGGCATATGAGCCATAAAGTGTTCGTCTACTCTAGATGGAGTGATGTCGAGAAATCATTTATGGGCGTCACTTTGTCTAGAAAAACACTTGATAATTGCACACATGTCGAAACCATCTTGTCGTGAACTTACTCAATCAACAAGAAAAACGTTTTGCAGCGAATTTTGTCTAAAGTTTAAAGAAGATTTATTATTGTGACTTTATGCAAACTGCAGGTCCAGCAGAGAAGAAGTTGTTTTAATATAATGTAGTGCTTTTATTATTTATGTGAACATCTTGAGAGAACTTTATTTTTTTCTTATACACTATTATCTGCTGCGGTATTTATGTGAGTACTGTCATTTAGCTTTTGAGTGGACAAATTTACACTGAAACTAATTGTCTTCGATATCTAAGCTGATTGTATAGTCCTTCACTTCAGGTGAAAGGGAACTATTGTATGCCAGAGGGATGATGTAATCGATCACTGCGTTCAAAGGTGATGTGCAAGCGAGGCGGCCAACCACATGTGTGTAGCTTTCCGCTCCCCGCTCATCGCAGAAAGGAGAGTTTACAGTGTCCACGCCAACGTGTACATTGAACTGCATATCATTAGAGGGCCTTTCTCGTCGAAGATTAGTTTGCAGAGTGACTGCAGACATGTTCACATTTGACCAGAAGCCGCATGCACTATGCAACGCCAGGAAAGTACACTGCAATGACACCACGCCTTCCGCCGCTAACCAGCTACCATCGGCCCGTCGCCTAACCAACCACAAGCAACCAGTCGCGTATATATGAGCTGGTGCAAAAACGACCAACAGGTCCTGTCGTGCCTGCATGCTTCCATTCTCACCTACCTTCAGCCATCGATCTTTCGAAACTGCGAATTTGTGATTACAAACTTTGCCACTCGTTGACGTCCGTGCTTCTTACCGAGTGGTACCGACCGAACAGTGCAATTCAGTTCACTCTCGTCGCGTCACTAATCCCCTTATTTTTTATTGGGCATATATTGAATTCCGTAAAGCGCGTGGCATATGATTGATGACTTAATTGGTGGAGCTACACTTGGAGCAACACCATCAACATGTACTCCTTCGCCGGCCGCGGTGGTCTCGCGGTTCTAGGCGTACCATCCGGAACCGCGCGACTGCTACGGTAGCAGGTTCGAATCCTGCCTCGAGCATGGCTGTGTGTGATGTCCTTAGGTTAGTTAGATTTAAGTAGTTCTAAGTTCTAGGGGACTGATGACCACAGCTGTTAAGTCCCATAGTGCTCAGAGCCATTTTTTGAGCCACGTACTCCTTCTAGGATCAGACTGTACATTAATGAAGAGCGTTTTCACATTTTAATAGTTTCACATACTGAGAGACATCAGACGCATAGGGTGTGCGATATTCCTACAGAAATTGATCCAGGATCCCACTAATTCAGAAGAATATACCGCGGGAGTAAACAAAATTCCATTAGAACTACTGACAGCATTGGGAGAGCCAGTTCTGACAAAACTCTACCATCTGGTGAGCAAAATGTATGAGACAGGCGAAATACCCTCAGACTTTAAGAAGAATATAATTCCAATCCCAAAGGAAGCAGGTGTTGACAGATGTGAAAATTTCCGAACTATCACGTTAATAGGTCACGGCTGCAAAATACTAACGCGAATTCTTTGAACACGAATGGAAAAACTGGTAGAAGCCGACCTCGGGCAAGATCAGCTTGGATCCCGTAGAAATATTGGAACACATGAGGCAATACTGACCCTACATCGTATCTTAGAAGAAAGATTAAGGAAAGGCAAACCTACGTTTCTAGCAGTTGTAGACTTTGAGAAAGCTTTTGACCTTGGTGACTGGAATATTCTCTTTCAAATTCTAAAGGTGGCAGGGGTAAAATACAGGGAGCGAAAGGCTATTTAAATTTGTACAGAAACCAGATGGCAGTTATAAGAGTAGAGGGACATGAAACGGAAGCAGTGGTTGGGAAGGGAGTGAGACAGGGTTGTAGCCTACCCGCGATGTTATTCAATCTATATACTGAGCAAGCAGTAAAGGAAACAAAAGAAAAATTCGGAATAGGTATTAAAATCCAGGGTGAAGAAATAAAAACTTTTAGGCTCACCGATGACATTGTAATTCTGTCAGAGACAGCAAAGGACTTAGAAAAGCAGTTGAACGCAATGGACGGTGTCTTGAAAGGAGTATATAAGATGAACATCAACAAAAGCAAAACGAGGATAATGGAATGTAGTCGAGTTAATTCGGGCGATTCTGAGGGAATTAGATTAGGAAATGAGACACTTAAAGTAGTAAATGAGTTTTGTAATTTGGGGAGCAAAATAACTGATGATAGTCGAAGTAGAGAGGACGTAAAATGTAGACTGGCAATGGCAAGGAAAGCATTTCTGAAGAAGAAAAAAATGGTTCAAATGGCTCTGAGCACTATAGGACTTATCTTCTAAGGTCATCAGTATCCTAGAACTTAGAACTACACCTAACTAACCTAAGGACATCACACACATCCATGCCCGAGGCAGGATTTGAACCTGCGATCGTAGCAGTCGCGCGGTTCCGGACTGAAGCGCCTAGAACCGCTCGGCCACCGCTGCCGGCTTTCTGAAGAAGAGAAATTTTTTAACATCGAGTATGGATTTAAGTGTATAGAGCGTAGCCATGTATGGAAGTGAAACATGGACGATAAATAGTTTGGACAAGAAAAGAACAGAAGCTTTCGTAATGTGGTGCTACAGAAGAATGCTCAAGATTAGATGGGTAGATCACATAACTAATGAGGAGGTTATTGAATAGAATTGGGGAGAAGAGGAGTTTGTGGCACAACTTGACTAGAGGAAGGGCTCGGTTGGTAGGATATTTTCATGAGGCATCAAGTGATCACCAATTTTGTATTGGAGGGTAGCGTAGAGGGTAAAAATCATAGAGGGAGACCAAGATACGAATACACTAAGCAGATTCAGAAGGATGTAGGCTGCAGTACGTACTGAGAGATGAAGTAGCTCGCACAGGATAGAGTAGCATGGAGAGTTGCATCAAACCAATCTCAGGACAGAAGACCACAACAACAACATACCGCTGCTAATCGTCCCACACAAAAGTGAAATGTGGGAATTACTACAGATAAGCCTACCCCCATGAACCATGGACCTTGCCGTTGGTGGGGAGGCTTGCGTGCCTCAGCGATACAGATGGCCGTACCGTAGGTGCAACCACAACGGAGGGGTGTCTGTTGAGAGGCCAGACAAACGTGTGGTTCCTGAAGAGGGGCAGCAGCCTTTTCAGTAGTTGCAGGGGCAACAGCCTGGATGATTGACTGATCTGGCCTTGCAACATTAACCAAAACGGCCTTGCTGTGCTGGTACTGCGAACGGCTGAAAGCAAGGGGAAACTACAGCCGTAATTTTTCCCGAGGACATGCAGCTTTACTGTATGATTAAATGATGATGGCATCCTCTTGGGTAAAATATTCCTGAGGTAAAATAGTCCCCCATTCGGATCTCCGGGCGGGGACTACTCAGGAGGATGTCGTTATCAGGAGAAAGAAAACTGGCGTTCTACGGATCAGAGCGTGGAATGTCAGATCCCTTAATCGGGCAGGTAGGTTAGAAAATTTAAAAAGGGAAATGGATAGGTTAAAGTTAGATATAGTGGGAATTAGTGAAGTTCGGTGGCAGGAGGAACAAGACTTCTGGTCAGGTGACTACAGGGTTATAAACACAAAATCAAATAGGGGTAATGCAGGAGTAGGTTTAATAATGAATAGGAAAATAGGAATGCGGGTAAGCTACTACAAACAGCATAGTGAACGCATTATTGTGGCCAAGATAGATACGAAGCCCACACCTACTACAGTAGTACAAGTTTATATGCCAACTTGCTCTGGAGATGATGAAGAAATTGAAGAAATGTACGATGAAATAAAAGAAATTATTCAGATAGTGAAGGGAGACGAAAATTTAATAGTAATGGGTGACTGGAATTCGAGTGTAGGAAAAGGGAGAGAAGGAAACATAGTAGGTGAATATGGATTGGGGCTAAGAAATGAAAGAGGAAGCCGCCTAGTAGAATTTTGCACAGAGCACAACTTAATCATAGCTAACACTTGGTTCAAGAATCATAAAAGAAGGTTGTATACGTGGAAGAACCCTGGAGATACTAAAAGGTATCAGATAGATTATATAATGGTAAGACAGAGATTTAGGAACCAGGTTTTAAGTTGTAAGACATTTCCAGCGGCAGATGTGGACTCTGACCACAATCTATGGTTATGACCTGTAGATTAAAACTGAAGAAACTGCAAAAATGTGGGAAATTAAGGAGATGGGACCTGGATAAACTGAAAGAACCAGAAGTTGTACAGAGTTTCAGGGAGAGCATAATGGAACAATTGACAGGAATAGGGGAAAGAAATACAGTAGAAGAAGAATGGGTAGCTCTGAGGGATGTAGTAGTGAAGGCAGCAGAGGATAAAGTAGGTACAAAGACGAGGGCTGCTAGAAATCCTTGGGTAACAGAAGAAATATTGAATTTAATTGATGAAAGGAGAAAATATAAAAATGCAGTAAATGAAGCAGGCAAAAAGGAATACAAACGTCTCAAAAATGAGATCGACAGGAAGTGCAAAATGGCTAAACAGGGATGGCTAGAGGACAAATGTAAAGATGTAGAAGCTTATCTCACTAGGGGTAAGATAGATACTGCCTACAGGAAAATTAAAGAGACCTTTGGAGAGAAGAGAACCACGTGTATGAATATCAAGAGCTCAGATGGCAGCCCAGTTCTAAGCAAAGAAGGGAAGGCAGAAAGGTGGAAGGAGTATATAGAAGGTTTATACAAGGGCGATGTACTTGAGGACAATATTATGGAAATAGAAGAGGATGTAGATGAAGACGAAATAGGAGATACGATACTGCGTGAAGAGTTTGACAGAGCACTGAAAGACCTGAGTCGAAACAAGGCCCCCGGAGTAGACAACATTCCATTAGAACTACTGACGGCCTTGGGAGAGCCAGTCATGACAAAACTCTACCAGCTGGTGAGCAAGATGTATGAGACAGGCGAAATACCCTCAGACTTCAATAAGAATATAATAATTCTAATCCCAAAGAAAGCAGGTGCTGACAGATGTGAAAATTACCGAACTATCAGTTTAATAAGCCACGGCTGCAAAATACTAACGCGAATTCTTTACAGACGAATGGAAAAACTGGTAGATGCAGACCTCGGGGAGGATCAGTTTGTATTCCGTAGAAATGTTGGAACACGTGAGGCAATACTGACGTTACGATTATCTTAGAAGAAAGATTAAGGAAAGGCAAACCTACGTTTCTAGCATTTGTAGACTTAGAGAAAGCTTTTGACAATGTGGACTGGAATACTCTTTTTCAAATTCTAAAGGTGGCAGGGGTAAAATACAGGGAGCGAAAGGCTATTTATAATTTGTACAGAAACCAGATGGCAGTAATAAGAGTCGAGGGGCACGAAAGGGAAGCAGTGGTTGGGAAAGGAGTGAGACAGGGTTGTAGCCTCTCCCCGATGTTATTCAATCTGTATATTGAGCAAGCAGTAAAGGAAACAAAAGAAAAATTCGGAGTAGGTATTAAAATTCATGGAGACGAAGTAAAAACTTTGAGGTTCGCCGATGACATTGTAATTCTGTCAGAGACGGCAAAGGACTTGGAAGAGCAGTTGAACGGAATGGACAGTGTCTTGAAAGGAGGATATAAGATGAACATTAACAAAAGCAAAACGAGGATAATGGAATGTAGTCAAATTAAATCGGGTGATGCTGAGGGAATTAGATTAGGAAATGAGACACTTAAAGTAGTAAAGGAGTTTTGCTATTTAGGAAGTAAAATAACTGATGATGGTCGAAGTAGAGAGGATATAAAATGTAGACTGGCAATGGCAAGGAAAGCGTTTCTGAAGAAGAGAAATTTGTTAACATCGAATATAGATTTATGTATCAGGAAGTCGTTTTTGAAAGTATTTGTTTGGAGTGTAGCCATGTATGGAAGTGAAACATGGACGATAACTAGTTTGGATAAGAAGAGAATAGAAGCTTTCGAAATGTGGTGCTACAGAAGAATACTGAAGATAAGGTGGATAGATCACGTAACTAATGAGGAGGTATTGAATAGGATTGGGGAGAAGAGAAGTTTGTGGCACAACTTGACTAGAAGAAGGGATCGGTTGGTAGGACATGTTTTGAGGCACCAAGGGATCACAAATTTAGCATTGGAGGGCAGCGTGGAGGGTAAAAATCGTAGAGGGAGACCGAGAGATGAGTACACTAAGCAGATTCAGAAGGATGTAGGTTGCAGTAGGTACTGGGAGATGAAGCAGCTTGCACAGGATAGAGTAGCATGGAGAGCTGCATCAAACCAGTCTCAGGACTGAAGACAACAACAACAACAACTTTAAAAAGGACCCTGTTAACAGCTGAGTTGATCTCACGATTTTTTCCACTACATACATGTAGCTAATGTGCTTGTGACGAGACTGCGTAGTTTAGGGTTCAGTTTATTCCGTTTTATCTTCGTAGGGAATATTTTCATATAACATTATTTCGTAACACGAAAGTATTTTTCTTTTGTTTATGTTTTTATTGATTGGTAATAATTTAAAAACCTTTTATGTAGCAATAAAGACATGTAAAAAAGCTCTGTCTTCCGCTTATTGCGATATTTAAAGAAATTTGTAGCTGAAAAGATTTTGAATCTACTTGAAGAGATTTCGTTGCCGTCGATTGTTATTATCCAGATCTCCACTGTCTTACTCCAAAGATGTAATAATTTCAATGTGAAATCGTGGATAAAATGAGGAAACGTGGGAAAATATAAAAATTCAAAGAGAAACTGCATTTCAAATCTTGGGGCCAGAAATCTTCACCTCTACCCTCTATTCAGCAGATTTATGTTTTCCTAGCTATCGCTTTGTTGTGAAGCTTCCTCAGTTAATGCAGATTAGTGTTTTTGAGACATTCAAAGTACATGTTATTAGTTGTAGCCTTCCAAAACAAGCAACATCAGAAGACATTGCCGTTATTACAGTCTTCTTCATCTAGTTCCTTGTTTTGTTCACCTATACGTCAGTTTTCTATTGCCAGAACTCGGCATTCTTTTAGGTGTGTAGTGTGGCTCATTTACACTGTCCAGTAACATTAATGTGACCACCACTCGAAAGCCTGAATAACCAACTTTTGCACCACGGACCGCTTCGATACGTGCAGGAAGAGAGACATTGACGTAGATACGGACAGCGGTGTGGAGCCTTGCCGACTCCAGTGCCGTGGTCAGCTGCACTGGGTTTCTCGGTTGAGGATCCACTGCACGAACTGCCCGATCGAGGTGGTTTCACATATTCTAGATTGGGTTTAAATCCTGGGTAGTTTGGTGGCCACGGGAGTACGGTAAACTCGCCGGCCGGAGTGGCCGTGCGGTTCTAGGCGCTTCAATCTGGCACCGAGCGACCGCTACGGTCGCAGGTTCGAATTCTGCCTAGGGCATGGAAGTGTGTGATGTCCTTAGGTTAGTTATGTTTAATTAGTTCTAAGTTCTAGGTGACTGATGACCTTAGAAGTTAAGTCGCATAGAGCCATTTAGTACGGTAAACTCACCCTGATGCTCTTCGAACCACACATGTGCACTGCGAGCTGCTTGACAATGATGCGTCTCTTTGGATCGAAACTATGCAAAATGCAGCGCAAGTGGCTATGGAGTGGAAGGCTGGAACAGAAAAATATGCAAGGGCAGTTATATACTGTATTTTAAATCAGATTACAATTAACAAACAATCTTTCCAGTTGATTAGAAAGCAGATTTAAAAGTAAAAATTTTTTTTTCTGTCTTCAAGACAGTAAAATTTCGACTACAGACATCGAACCTTAAAATAATTAATAACAAGCTACTCAGACAGTCAGACCTTTCAAATAGTCAAAGGTTATCTCCATAGTGTCCTAGAACAATAAATGACTAACCTTGTTCACAACCGTAGGTCTTAAATACAATAGTTAAAAAAATTATCCCAGAACAATAACTATTCGTACGATAAGGCTGCAACTAAACTGTGCGGTTCAAATAATTTCTAATCTTACCCCATGCATTATTAATGGCAAAACTTGTGCAAAATTAGTTTATAAATAACTAGACACTTTTTATTCTAGAATGATAATAATAACAATAATAAAGCTGAACTTGAACGGCAGGGGCTCAAACAATCAATAACGACACCCCACACGATGAAAGTTTAGGTAAATCAGTCTTTAAAGAGAAACAAAAATCCTAGGACAATAATAATAACAAATCTGGTCTTAAATAGGAGGCCTCAAATAATTCATGCTCTCGCGCCATACAGTAATGATGGCAGAAGCTTATGCAAAATCAGTTTTTAAATAGTTGGAAACTGAAATAGAATGCCAGCTGATCACGTCGTCTCCAGACAAGATACGCATCACAGCGCCACTAAACAGGCTCTGGCAGGATATCCCAAACAGAACCACATCTATAACACTCTAGGTTTGACCATGAGCGACCGATAATGGAACAGGTATAATTCAAACATATATGTACATATACAGAACATAGCATCAAGTACTTACCTTTCCCTTCTTTCTTTTTTGTTTAGGCGTTGGTTGGAAACAGGTAAGGTGCCGGACACAAGAGTCAGCGAGAGCGGCCAAGTCACAAACAAACATACTAACAATTAGGTTGATAATAATAACAGTAGTGCTGGCGGTACAATACGAGGGCGTCAATACTCCAAACAGACTGGTATTAACATGTTCCCAAAAGAAACAAATACATATAGAGCTGTCAACAAGCTAACGCATGTACCCGACCCACCCCAAGAAAACTCGTAATTTACGGCAAGAATGAGGTCAGCACACTCTAGGCGAAATTTAGGTTTCAAGACAACACTATAAAAATGGTTCAAATGGCTGTGAGCACTATGGGACTTAACTTCTGAGGTCATCAGTCCCCTAGAACTGCTTAAATCTAACTAACCTAAGGACATCACGAACATCCACGCCCGAGGCAGGATCCGAACCTGCGACCGTAGCGGTCACGCGGTTCCAGGCTATAGCGCCTAGAATCGCTCGCCCACTCCGGCCGGCCGACAACACTATAACATATTAATGAAGCACTAGCCAAAAAAATGTTACCTTGCAAGAGTGAAACTTAAAACACCAATCAGAAATAACTGCTCTTAAATTCACACAAGGTAATTGAATCCCCAGTGATAAAGAACAATAAAACTAGCTTCGCATTAATTCAAGTTATTACGATGGAAGATATAACCAATAGCCACAACAACCAGGAGTCACCAGGGAAACAACTATTTCACGCAATGAATGCAGCTAGCCCACCACCAGTGCTTCGCACGCTCAGTTCTCATTACAGTAGGGAACCTAATCAGCAAACGGCCGGACGTCCACGGAACAGACAAAGCGACTAGGCCGCGCAAGAGCCCCACTTCGGCTCTATTTGTCCCCGCCGCAAAGCTGTACAGAATCGACACCGTGCGCCGTCCAGTAGAAGGAAGCGTCCGCTGCTCTTCGGTAATTCCAGCTTTCGTCATCAATTAACGGCAATCAGCAGGGATGCATGAGCCAGGCACCAGCTGTGGAGGCCCATACGTAGCAACGTTCGCTGAACCGTCATTGAGGGAGCACTGTTGGTAGACCTTTCGTTCTACTGTTACTCAACAGTTGCACATCTATTTGCCCATACACATCTTCGCAAATGCCGTTCTTCCCCTCATCTATGGCCTGTGGTTCACCACGGCTGCCTCGGCACCTGTTTGGATAGCGCCATTTTGCCATGCATAGTATACGTTAACCACGGTGGCATGAAAACAGTTTACTAAATTATATGAAGAGGGTATCTGTTCTTTCGGACATGTCCGAAGAATGAAATTACAATGAAATCCAGGCCATTAACTGCTTACAGGCGTAGGTAAATACACTACTGGCCATAAAAATTTTTACACCAATAAGGAATGCAGACGATAAACGGGTATTCAGTGGACAAATATATTATACAGGAACCGATATGTGACTACATTTTCACGCAATTTGGGTACATAGATCCTGAGAAAACACTACCCAGAACAACCACTTCTGGCAGTAATAACGGTCTTCATACGCCTAGGCATTGAGTCAAACAGAGCTTAGATGGTGTGTACAGGTACAGCTGCCCCTGCACCTTCAACACGATACCACAGTTCATCAAGAGAAGTGAATGGCGTATTGTGACGAGCCACTTGCTCGGCCACCATTGACCAGACGTTTTCAATTGGTGAGAGATCTGGAGAATGTGCTGGCCAGGGCAGCAGTCGAACATTTTCTGTATCCAGAAAGGCCCGTACAGAACCTTGCGACATGTGGTCGTGCATTATCCTGCTGAAATGTAGGGTTTCGCAGGGATCGAATGAGGGGTAGAGCCACGGGTTGTAACACATCTGAAATGTAACGTCCACTGTTCAAAGTGCCGTCATTGCTAACAAGAGGTGACCGAGACGTGTAACCAATGGCACCCCATACCATCACGCCGGGTGATACGCCAGTATGGTGATTACGAATACACGCTTCCAATGTGCTTTCTCCGAGATGTCGCCAACACGAAAGGGACCATCATGATGTTGTAAACAGAACCTGGATTCATCAGAGAAAATTGATGTTTTGCCATTCGTGCTGCCAGGTTCGTCGTTGAGTACACCATCGCTGGCGCTCCTGTGTGTGATGCAGCGTGAAGGGTAACCGCAGCCATGGTCTCCGAGCTGATAGTACATGCTGCTGCAAACGTCGTCGAACTGTTCATGCAGATGGTTGTTGTCTTTCAAACGTCCCTATCTGCTGACTCAGGGATCGAGACGTGGTTGCACGAGCCGTTACAGCCGTGCGGATAAGATGCCTGTCATCTCGACTGCTAGTCATACGAGGCCGTTGGGATCCAGTACGGAAATCGGTTGGAAAGTTTCCTCATGTCAGCACGTTGTAGGTATCGCCAACGGCGCCAACCTTGTGTGGATGCTCTGGAAAGCTAATCGTTTGCATATCACAGCATCTTCTTCCTGTCGTTTATATTTCACGTCTGTAGCACGTCATCTTCGTGGTGTAGCGTATCTACGGGGACAATTCAGAATGTGTGCCCCGACAGGGACTCGAACCCGGGATCTTCTTCAGTGCGGGTACACTGACATTGCTAAAACTCTTACGGGAATCGGTAGACTGACTGCCGCGAGTAATGAGTATAGTGGGCAGGGGCACTACAAATGTAATGTGTGGACAGTAAGTGGGAAATGTAGGTCTCACGAGGAGCTTGTCAGAGATAAATCTCTGCAGTCGCAATATCCTCTGTGTCCACGGTGGCTCAGTGGGATAGAGCGTCTGACATGTCCCCGTTGATATTTACCAACACCTGTAAGCAGCTAATGGTCTGGATTTCATTGTAATTTCGGTTTACAAAATTTGCCGTTTCGTAAATGCTTCAACCCTAGCTCTGAAAGCCAATGATCATGTCCTTTCGGACGTTAGATAAATCGCTCCGATTACACATTACGACAACGACTCCACTGTTTCCTGCGTCCTCCCAACGCGATTTATATAATCACCATTGCTGGTGCTGTCATCTGCCTTCTGTGAGTGGTTCCTGTACAGTGGTGTCGTAACATTGACTGTCGTCACATTTGTGTCAGTGGACCGTGTTTAAATCGTTCCTAAACATTCGATTGATTCTGGTCCAACAGTTGAGATCTTTCCGTGTTTTCTTTTCAATATTCATGCACATTATCCACGGCGAATGTAATACACTCCTGGAAATGGAAAAAAGAACACATTGACACCGGTGTGTCAGACCCACCATACTTCCTCCGGACACTGCGAGAGGGCTGTACAAGCAATGATCACACGCACGGTACAGCGGACACACCAGGAACCGCGGTGTTGGCCTTCGAATGGCGCTAGCTGCGCAGCATTTGTGCATCACCGCCGTCAGTGTCAGCCAGTTTGCCGTGGCATACGGAGCTCCATCGCAGTCTTTAACACTGGAAGCATGACGCGACAGCGTGGACGTGAACCGTATGTGCAGTTGACGGACTTTGAACGAGGGCATATAGTGGGCATGCGGGAGGCCGGGTGGACGTACAGCCGAATTGCTCAACAAGTGGGGCGTGAGGTCTCCACAGTACATCGATGTTGTCGCCAGTGGTCGGCGGAAGGTGCACGTGCCCGTCGACCTGGGACCGGACCGCAGCAACGCAAGGATGCACGCCAAGACTGTAGGATCCTACACAGTGCCGTAGGGGACCGCACCGCCACTTCCCAGCAAATTAGGGACACTGTTGCTCCTGGGGTATCGGCGAGGACCATTCGCAACCATTTCCATGAAGCTGGGCTACAGTCCCGCACACCGTTAGGCCGTCTTCCGCTCACGCCCCAACATCGTGCAGCCCGCCTACAGTGGTGTCGCGACAGGCGTGAATGGAGGGACGAATGGAGATGTGTCGTCTTCAGCGATGAGAGTTGCTTCTGCCTTGGTGTCAATGATGGTCGTATGCGTGTTTGGGGCCGTGCAGGTGAGCGCCACAACCAGCACTGCATACGACCGAGGCACACAGGGCCAACACCCAGCATCATGGTGTGGGGAGCGATCTCCTCCACTGATCGTACACCTCTGGTGATCGTTGAGGGGACACTGAATAGTGCACGGTACATACAAACCGTCATCGAACCTATCGTTCTACCATTCCTAGACCGGCAAGGGAACTTGCTGTTCCAACAGGACAATGGACGTCCACATGTATCCCGTTACACTCAACGTGCTCTAGAAGGTGTAAGTCAACTACCCTGGCCAGCAAGATCTCCGGATCTGTCCCCCATTGAGCATGTTTGGTACTGGATGAAGCGTCGTCTCACGCGGTCTGCACGTCCAGCACGAACGCTGGTCCAACTGAGGCGCCAGGTGGAAATGGCATGGCAAGCCGTTCCACAGGACTACATCCAGCATCTCTACGATCGTCTCCATGGGAGAATAGCAGCCTGCATTGCTGCGAAAGGTGGATATACACTGTACTAGTGCCGACATTGTGCATGCTCTGTTGCCTGTGTCTATGTGCCTGTGGTTCTGTCAGTGTGATCATGTGATGTATCTGACCCCAGGAATGTGTCAATGAAGTTTCCCCTTCCTGGGACAATGAGTTCACGGTGTTCTTATTTCAATTTCCAGGAGTGTAGTTCGAAGTAGCATGTGAATGGTTAATCGTCCTACCTTCTGGTAGCTGTAGGCATGACAGTCGAGCACAGGAGACGGAAGATGGCCGATAATCGCGCATAAAATCGCTACGAGATATCGGTCACACGACGAATGGGAAATCGTGAATACTTTTATCAGGGAAAAGCACAGCCACCAGAGTCAAGTGTCGTGGACAACTGGAACGTCATGACTCGTGATCAAAAACTGCAGGTTGTAAAAGCGGATAGAGAAGCTACAGCACAGGAAATCTGTCCTTAAATAAATGCTGGACAACAAATTCGCTGAGCAACAGTGTGATCCAGCACTAGGTCCTCTCTATGCGGAATAACAGATGCAGCTCTGCTCGACATTTGTTGAATGGAGCAAAAATTTGCGTGGGCAGCGGAAAGCTGGCATTTAAGTTCTAATCGCGGAAAATGGCACTTGCAGAATACCTGTGGTGTAAGGAAAACAATGGTCCGTGTCATCGTTCCCAAATAGTATAAGGTACACTCCATGGACACAAAGGCAATTGCGTGGCCGCCTATATCATCGTAACTTCGTTCAGTCTAACACAACTGACTCGCCACCGAGAAAATTGTGCGCGACATGGAACTAATCCATTTGAATTTCCGGAGGCAGTTGAGAAGTCATGGCTCAAGGTCGCTCCCAGAAATTTTCGATGACTTGTAGAGTCCATGCTACTATTTGGCTCATCCGTCATCACAGAAAAATAAGTTCTGCAAGCTACTAGGTGAGTATCTGTAACACAGCTTCTCAAAAGCACATGACCTTGGCTGCATCTATTTTTTACATTGCTTCATTTTAAAATCATCAATTAAAAAGTTAATAAGAAAAATTGAGCAACAGCAGACAGTGCAGCAATTGATAGTGTCGTAACCCACATTTCGTTAAGGATTATCGGGATAGCAACGAGTGTAACATAAAGGAGGAATAATTGATGAGCCTGATGCCTTCGTATTCCTCCAGAATGAGTCGTGTAAACGATCAAGTAGCACTCGGCGTAGCATACGTATCACTGCCTGGCCCATACGAAAAATGAGGAAGATATACTGATAAAACAACGTATAGAGCAGATGTAAGAGGTTAACGAAAGTGATAAGGTCTGACGGAATTGTGGAGCAATGCCGATAGTTCTCGTGTCTTAGTTACCAGAAACGCCGATCCTTCTACACATTGCATCACCTATGAACACTGCCGAAAAATCTACTATCAGGAAGTCTCTGGTTAATTTCTTTATGAACAGTCTGACACAATAAGCACGATAACACATCGTGCTATGTAGGACGTTCGCTGTGTTTGACATCAAATTTCAAATATCTGACTCAGATTTTTCGTGGTCGTCATGAACCACATCAATCGAGTATAAGGATTGCCCGAATGATTTATTGTTCCACTTCCAGTTACCACGATTCAACTTGGATTAAATACTTCACTCCTTTCCTTCTGTAGCCTAATCTTCGGGAAGAGCAAAGCTTAAATTCATATCCGGACGCTGTCACTAAGGTTGTAAGTGGATTTCCTAAATGACTTCAGATATATTACAGTGAGGTTCAAGAGAATAATCCGCAGCCCATCGTTATCTAAAAACAATCCGGAAATGCAGTGACCACGCCGCCGATGGTCCATATAACTCTAAAACCTCCTGTCTTTCTTGTTTTCATTCCTTATTTATTAACCGCTCGACAGCGAGGGACTCGTTGATGACCTTTGTATAAGAGTTCGACCTGTTGTGAAAAGCCCTTCGTGCAGAAAGCTATCCGTTCCCAGAAGACAATTAGTAAGCTGGGAATGCCTTTAAGATATAAGTTAAGAATTTTAATATTCGCTATTTTAATGGATAACGCTGTTTCTAATGCCCTAATTATGCATCATAAAATGGAGTTCTACACTAAACTTTATATTAATATGAATGAAAGGTATCTAAGAGGAGGAGTCTTTCAATGAACACAATAACAGGTTCGATAAAACATAGTAAAAATGAACAGATTATAAAAGATTGCTGGGTGATTTATAATCTCAAAGTATATAACGATAACTACTGCATTTTGAATCGTTTACCGAGTTACTTCCTCAACGAGATAACTAACCCCTTCTAACACAAAATACCAAACAGTAATATGGTCTGAAAATTTGTTAACCACGAATAAGTGATTGGATACCTGTCGGTTAATCAAGAAGCTCCTGCATTCAGTCTGCAAACTGCGAATCTGAGACAGATTATCGGACAGAAATCCACAAGTGCAGACCAAGAATGCTCTATCTCGCCAGTACTGCAACTTACACTAATCTTAATTATTCTCGCAAAAGGTGTGCTGGACGCCGCTGACGTGCTGATGGCTCTGTTGTAGAGGACGTTGGCGCAGTGCTGCGGCTGCAACTTCGAACATTGGTCGACCGCGAAGATGTGCCCTCCGGACCGCGACTTCAGCGTCACGACTGCGCGCTCCGAATGCCGTCCACCGGGAACTCTCATTCACGTCATACATTCCGTATACGTCATTCCTTTATACAGCTAATAGTTGTCCATGTTCGCAACTGTAAATACATTTCAAGAATCCATATTTTGTAGCGTCTTCCTGCCCCAGCAATATTTTCCGGTCAAGCCGTACATGTTCGCCGATAGCGAGAAGTATGGCGGCCTAATAGCCTGGATTCCCTCCAGCAGCAGAATCCAACCAAGACAACACAATACAATACCAGTTCAATCATATCGCAAATTGCGTTCCCACTTCTAAAATACAGTCACTTCATGTCAGTCTGCATGATATCACTGACTAATTTACCAAAGGCAACTCTCGCTTCTAGCACTGGTCTATCACCTGTGGATCCCTGAATCTGAGAGCCATACACGAAGCTATGCCTCTTTCTCAGCACTACGTGTTTGTTTGGGAAAATGAGCGATGGTATCTGCAAAGGCTTTCTTCGAAACATAGGGAAGCTGTGCTATCCCGTAGTTTGCATAGTGATTCGGCAGTCCTAGGTTGTAAAACACACAACAGTCTTATAATTGCACGCTGGCGACCCAATTGTCGCGAACACAGGTACCCGAGGCCGCAGTCTCTGCTAACAGTAGAGAGTCGCTCTTTTTTCGCAGTAGCCTGTCAAGCCTGTCCCAAGTATGAGGGCAGTGCCTTCCCACACTCAAAAAAGTCATTCAGAAAATAGGCATGTCTAGCACCAACTTAAAATGAAAACAAATGAGGGTAGAGAGAGCGCAGAACGTCCAGTCCTGGAATTAAATGTACTTTAATAAACATTGCCATGTAATCGTCACCGTTATCTTGTTATATATACATATTTCTGCGGAAAGTATCTCTGTCGACGATGTGGTGGTTTCTTGTGTGGCTACTTGACGTTTGAGATCAGCACACAAATATCCGAAGTATAACTCAGTTCACACATTATGTATTATCAACGTAGTAGGATTTTACCGCCATAGATGTTTTATGAGAGAGGATCAGCAACATTCTGAGATCGTTCCCAGTTGTATCCATAAAATGTTGGCCGTGCGGTTGTAGACGCTACAGTCTGGAACCGAGCAACCGCTACGGTCGCAGGTTCGAATCCTACCTCGGACATGGATGTGTGTGATGTCCTTAGATCAGTTAGGTTTAAGTAGTTCTAAGTTCTAGGCGACTGATGACATCAGAAGTTGAGTCCCATAGTGCTCAAAGCCATTTGATCCATTTGAACCATAAAATGTGCACTGCATGGCAGTTATATTTAGATGTGGATAATTGTAAAGTAATTACTATAACAAAGAGAAAGATCGCAACGATATTCGATTTCCAGAGCAGTGAAAATTTTCTAAGAACAGCCAAATGAATGAATATCTGAAATCAGCAGTAGGTCAGGCGAATAGAAGGCTTACGTTGAGTTGGATGTGTTCTAGGTTGGTTCAAATGGCTGTGAGCACTATGGGACTCAACTGCTGCGGTCATCAGTCCCCTAGAACTTAGAACTACTTAAACCTAACTATCCTAAGGACATCACACACATCCATGCCCGAGGCAGGATTCGAACCTGCGACCGTAGCAGCCCCGCGGTTCCGGACTGCGCGCCTAGATGTGTTCTAGGAAACTACAACCTGTACGTAAAGGAAATAGCAGAGATGTTAGTGCGATCAATTCTGTAACGTTTTTAGTCATTATCAAATAGTCATGAGAGGAGGCTGAAAACCTGAGCAAACGCTTTACTAGGATCGTAACTGATCAGAACAGACGAAATGAAACATTTGTGGAAACAATTTGGGAACTTTACTAGGAGTCACTATCAAAAACCTGACATATTTGTTGAAACCATGTTGCCTTAATGCAGAAAACCAATATGTGACAAATTCTACGCAACAATCCTGCTATGTCAGTCACATATCACGCTACTAACCATGAAAATAAGCTGAGAGATATTAGGGGCCGTACTGAAGCATATAGACAATCATACCTTCTTCTTCCTAGTCGCAAATACAACAGGTCTGAAAGCTGCTAACATTAGTGACAAATAATTTCAGCCGTGCACTGTATACGGAATATACAGCAACAGTGTGTGTCAGTCAGCGAGCAGTTACAGTGCACTGTGGTGGTGCTCGTCGCTAATATTTGGTGCGGAGACAACATCTACATGGATACTCTGCAAATCACATTTAAGTACCTAGCAGAGGGTTCATCGAACCACCTTCACAATACTCTATTATTCCAATCTCGTATAGCGCGGAAGGAATGAACACCTACATCTTCCCGTACGAGCTCTTATTTCCCTTATTTTATCGTGGTGATCGTACCTTCCCATACAGGTCAGTGTCAACAAAATATTTTCGCATTCAGGGGAGAAAGTTGGTGTTTGGAATTTCGTGAGAAGATTCCGTCGCAACGAAAAACGTCTTTCTTTTAATGATGTCGAGCCCAAATCCTGTATCATTTCTGTGAAACTCTCTCCCATATTTCGCGATAATACAAAACGTGCTGCTGTTTTTTCAACTTCTTCGATGTACTCCGTCAGTCCTATCTGCTAAGGTTCCCACACCCCGCAGCAGTATTCTAAAAGAGGACGTACAAGGGTAGTGTAGGCAGTCTCCTTAGTGGACCTGTTACATTTTCTATGTGTCCTGACAATAAAACGCAGTCTTTGGTTAGCCTTCCCCACAATATTTTCTATGTGTTCCTTCCAGATTAAGTTGTTCGTAATTGTAATACCTAGGTATTTAGTTGAATTTATGACCTTTATATTTGACTGTTTTACCGTGTAACCGAAGTTTAACGGATTCCTTTTAGCACTCATGTGAATGACCTCACACTTTTCGCACCATTCAGATATCATTTCTAAATCGTTTTTCAGTTTGTTTTGATCTTCTGATGACTTTATTACTCGATAAACGACAACGTCATCTGCAAACAACCGAAGACGGCAGGTCTTATTGTCTCCCAAGTTGTTTATGCAGATAAGGAACAGCAAAGGGCCTATAACACTACCTTGGGGAAAGCCAGAAATCACTTCTGTTTTGCTCGATGACTTTCCGTCAAATACTACGAAGTGTGACCTCTCTGACAGGAAATCACAAATCTAGTCACATAACTGAAACGGTATTCCATAAGCATCCAATTTCACTACGAGCCGCTTGTGTGGTACCGTGTCAAAAGCCTTCCGTAAATCCAGAAATACGGAATAGATCTGAAATCCCTTGTCAACAGCACTCAACACTGCATGCGAATAAAGAGCTAGTTTTGTTTCACAGAAATGATGATTTGTAAACCCATGTTGACTGTGTGTCAGTAGACCGTTTCTTGGAGGTAATTCATAACATTCTGACACAACAAATCCTGCTGCATATTGACGTTAACGATATGGGCCTGTAATTTAGTTGATTACTCCAACTACCTGTCTTGAATATTGGGGCAACTTGTCCAACTTTCCAGTCTTTGGGTACGTATCTTTCGTCGGGCGAACGGGTGTATATGATTGTTAAGTATGGCGCTAATGCATCACCATACTCCGAAGGGAACCTAATTGGTATACAGCCTGGACCAGAAGACTTGCTTTTATTAAGTGATTTAAGTTGCTTCACTACTCCGAGGATATTTACTTCTACTTTACTAATGTTGGCAGCTGTTATCGATTCGAATTCTAGAATATTTACTTCGTCTTCTTTTGTGAAGGCATTTCGAATGGCTGTGTTTAGTAACTCTGCTTTGGCAGCACTGTCTTCGATAGTATCTCCTCTGCTATCGCGCAGAGAAGGCATTGATTGTTCCTTGCCGCTAACATACTTCACATACGACCAGAATCTCTCTGGATTTCCTGCCAGGTTTCGAGACAAAGTTTCGTTGTGGATACTGTTATAACCATCTCGCACTGACGTCCGCGCTAAATTTCGAGCTTCTGTAAAAGAATGTCAATCTCGGGGATTTCGCGTCTGTTTAAATTTGGCATGTTTGTTTCGTTGTTCCTGCAACAGTATTCTAACCCGCTTTGTGTACGAAGGAGGATCGGCTCCGTCGTTTGTTAACTTCATTGGTATAAATCTCTCAATTGCTGCCGATACTATTTCTTTGACTTTAAGCCACATCTGGTCTGCACTTACATTATTAATTTCGAATGAGTGGAGATTGCCTCTGAGGAAGGCGTCACGTGAATTTTTATTTGCTTTTTTGAATAAGTATATTTTTCGCCTATTTTTCGAGGATTTGAGGATTACAGTATTCAATCTCTCTACGTCAACCCTGTGTTTACTAATAGCTGATCGGTTTTGATGCTCGTTATTAACTCAGGATTATTTGTTGCTAAAAGGTCAAATGTGTTTTCACAACCGTTTACTAATCCCTTGGGCTTATGTACTAACTGCTCGAAATAATTTTCTGAGAATCCGTTTAGCACATTTTCGGATGATTGTTTATGCTTACCTCCGGAATTGAACATGTATTTTGCCAACGTATTGAGAGTAAATTAAAGTCACCACCAACTGTTATTGTATGGGTGGGGTACGTGTTTGAAATCAAACTCAAGTTTTCCTTGAACCTTCCAACAACTCTATCGTCTGAACTGGGAGGTCTGTAAAAGGATCAAATTATTATTTTATTCCGTCTGCCAACAAAGACCTCTGCCCATACTAACTCACAGGAAGTATCTACTTTAAGTTCGCGATAAGTTAAACAACTTCTGACAGCAACAAACACACCACCGCTAACCGTGTTTAGCCTATCCTTCCGGAACACCGTTAGGTTCTTCGCAAAAATTTCGGCTGAGCTTATATCCGGCTTTAGCCAGCTTTCAGTGCCTATAACGATTTGAGCATCAGTGCTTTCTTATTATCTCTTGGAGCTCTGGTACTTTCCCAACACAGCTACGGCAATTTACAACTGTTATACCAATGGTTCCTTTATTTACGTTCTTTCTGTGTTCAGCCTGCACCCTATGTGACTAAGCCCTTCTTGTGTTTTCCCGAGACCCTCTACCCTTAAAAAACCGCCCATTTCACGCCACACAGCCCCTGCTACCCGCGTAGCCATCTCCTGCGTACAGTGGACACCTGACCTATTCAGCGGAACCCGAAAACCAACCATCCTTTGGCGCAAGTCGAGGAATCTGCAGCCTACACGATCGCAGAACCGTCTGAGTCTCTGATTCAGACCCTCCAATCGGCTCTGTACCAGAGGTCCGCAATCGGTTCTGTCGACTATGCTGCAAATGGTTAGCTCTGCTTTCATCTTGGAAGCAAGACGGGCAGCCTTTACCACTTCTGTTAGCCGCTCGAAACCAGAGAGCAATTTTTCTGATCCGAAGTGACACACATAATTGGTACCGACGTCAGCAACCACCTGCAGTTGGCTGCAAGCTGTGCTCTTCATAGCATCTGGGAGGACCATTTCCACACCTGGAATGACTCCACACGCTATGCACATGGAGTGCACTTTGGTTTTCCTACCCTTCTTGTCAGCCAAGTCTCTTAGGGTCCTCATAAAGCGCCTAACGTTGGAGTTCCCAACTACCAATAATCCCACTCTCTGAGTGGCTTTCTCTGAATCAGGACAGGCGACAGCATCTGGCTCAGCGACAGTTTCAGCCCCAGTCAGCACCTGGAACCTGTTTGTCAGACAAACCGGGGAGGCCTTACCTGCGGCCGCCTGGAAAGTCTTTCGCCACCTGCTTCGCCCCGGGACGACCTCCCACTCGACCACAGGTGGGGGATCAGCCTCAGCGCGAGCAGTAACTGGATTGGCCACTGGTGAGGACCGACTGGAGGACTTGGGCGTGCTGGACGTCCGTTGGATACCCACGGCCGGCCCAAAACAGTAGTGACCGTCCACTGCAGCCTCAAGCTGTGTAACTGAAGCCATCACAGCCTGAAGCTGAGAGCGAAGTGTGACCAACTCGGATCGCATCCGCACACAACAATCGCAGTCCCTGTCCAACCTAAAGACCGTGGAAAACTAAACTACGCACATAAACGGACTATCGGCAGGTGCTGCGTAACTCTACTGTAGACTCTGACGAAAACGCAGGACCGTGTCTAATATTACGCAGGTATTCAAAAACCTAACTACCGAAGCACTCAGGTGAAACTAAATAATTCTTCTCTGATTAGGTACTTGTAATATGTCACAAAATCGGTTTACTTTCCGACGCAAACGAAAACGCGAGAAAAGTGGCTATTAGACATTAAATTTACACGCAGAAACTCAGGAAACTAAACTATTAAATGACATAGATGATATAATAAAATTCTCTCCTGGTTAGGATGGTTCAAATGGCTCTGAGCACTATGGGACTCAACTGCTGTGGTCATTAGTCCCCTAGAACTTAGAACTACTTAAACCTAACTAACCTAAGGACATCACACACATCCATGCCCGAGGCAGGATTCGAACCTGCGTCAGTAGCAGTCGCACGGTTCCGGACTGCGGGCCTAGAACCGCGAGTCCTGGTTAGGAACTCGTAAATGTCACAAAAGCGGTTACTTCATCTACATCTACATCTAAATCTACATCTACATACATACTCCGCAATCCACCATACGGTGCGTGGCGGAGGGTACCATAACTAGCATCTTCTCTCCCTGTTCCACTTCCAAACAGAACGAGGCAAAAATGACTGCCTATACGCCTCTGTACGAGCCCTAATCTCTCTTACCTTATTTTTGTGGTCTTTCCGCGAAATGTAACTTGGCGGCAGTAAAATTGTACTGCAGTCAGTCACAAATGCTGGTTCTCTAAATTTCCTCAGTAGCGATTCACGAAAAGAACGCCTCCTTCTCTCTAGAGACTACGACCCGAGTTCCTGAAGCATTTCCGTAACACTCGGGTGTTGATCAAACCTACCAGTAACAAACCTAGCAGCCCGCCTCTGCATTGCTTCTATGTCCTCCCTCAATCCGACCTGATAGGGGTCCCAAACGCTCGAGCACTACTCAAGAATAGGTGGTATTAGTGTTTTATAAGCGGTCTACTTTACAGATGAACCACATCTTCCCAAAATTCTTTCAATGAACTGAAGACGACTATCCGCCTTCCCCACAACTGCCATTACATGCTTGTCCCACTTTATATCGCACTGCAATGTTACGCCCAAGTATTTAATCGACGTGACTGTGTCAAGCGCTACACTACTAATGGAGTATTCAAACATTACAGGATTCTTTTTCCTATTCATCTGCATTAATTTACATTTATCTATATTTAGAGTTAGCTGCCATTCTTTCCACCAATCACAAATCCTGTCCAAATCACCTTGAACCCTCCTACAGTCAGTCATCGACGAAACCTTCCCGTACACCACAGCATCATGAGCAAAGAGCAGCACATTGCTATCCACCCTGTCCAAATGATCATCTATGTAGATAGAAAACAACAGCGGACCTACCACACTTCTCTGGGGCACTCCAGATGATACCCTCACCTCCGATGAACACTCACCATCGAGGACAACGTACTGGGTTCTTCCCTGTTGCTGCGTCTGTCTCGGTCGACTACTACTGCCTGACTTTTTGATAACTTCACACACGGAAGAATCGTCTGGAAACTGGGAGAAGGACTAAGTGTGACAAGTGTAGCTCAAGAATCCGGTATAGCTCACAGCACTAATTCGCGTGCGTGGGGAACGTTCTGAGCCACAGGCCCTGCTGCCCGGAGGAGAACAGGTGATCGACCACAGTCAGCTGCACCCGCAGATGACCGCTAGGTTGTGCAGTAGGCAAGGCGACCAGCACTTTGTGTTCCTTTTACATCCGAACATCGGCGGCGCCGTTTGCGATTGTGCCAAGAGAATAGGTACTGGGCCCACGAGCAGTGCGGTCAAGTGCTCTTCTCGGATGCGAGCAGATTCAGTCTGGGTAGTGGATATACCCTCACACGCCCAGAGGTGACAACATGTATTGCACCAATGGGAAATGTCGAACATTGTCGTTTAGTGGTCCAGGTGGTTTGGTGTGCTGAAGAATAATGTTGCATGGGCGTACTGTCCTCCAAATCATTGAACACGGTGCACTCACAAGTCAGTGTTGACTCTGTACTCCTTGTCCATGTGCACCTATGTAGGTGTGCCCTAATTTCATTTTTATAGACGACAATGATTTTTTTTTGTTTTAGGGCGCACAACTACAATGGTCATTAGCGCCCTGACTAATTTAGGAATGTACCGCGAGGCACAAGGTTAAAACAGCAATTAAAAGGGACAACACTATAAAAGACGTATTAACAGGCATAGGATTAAAAAACTACAGCATAATCAAACGTCCTTAGACAGGTGTGTCAAGTTGATAAAACGAAGAACGCGAGCAGCAGCTCCTGGGTCATCCGCTAAAATGGCATCCAGAGTACATGGCAGGCCAAGATCAATACGCAGCGTAGTAAAATCCGGACGGGACGTTAAAATGTGGCGGACCGTCAGCAATTGCCCACATGGACAGAACGGCGCCGGCGCTGCCGTCAGCAGATGGCGATGGCTGAACCGGCAGTGTCCAATTCGTAGCCGGGCCAAAACGACCTCCTCCCTCCGAGAAGGACGCGAGGAGGACGTCCAAGCTGCGGGAAGAGGTTTCAAGGCCAGAAGCTTGTTGTCCGTAAGTGCAGCCCAATCGGCATGCCACAGCGATAAAATGCGCCGACAAAGGACTGTGCTACAATCTGATGAAGGGACACAACAAGAAGCCGTCCGAGGCTGGAGGACCGCAGCCTTGGCCGCGGCATCTGCAGCTTCGTTCCCAGGGATAACAACATGGCCAGGAACCCACATAAAGCTAACTGGAGACCCGTCGTCCACCAGCTGCTGAAGAGAGCGTTGGATCCGGTGCACGAAAGGGTGAACCGGATACGGATCACTGAGGCTCTGGATGGCGCTCAGAGAATCGGAGCAGATGACATAAGCAGAATGTCGGTGGCGGCAGACGTAAAGAACAGCCTGGTAGAGGGCAAAGAGGTCAGCTGTGAAGACCGAACAATGGCCAGGTACCCGGTATTTGAAGCTTTGTGCCCCGACAATAGAAGAACACCCGACCCCGTCATTGGTCTTAGAGCCATCTGTATAAATGAAGGTCATATTAATGAACTTCGAATGAAGTTCGACAAAACGGGAGTGGTATACCGAACCGGGGGTAACCTCCTTTGGGAGTGAGCGGAGGTCAAGGTGAACGCGAACCTGAGCCTGGAGCCAAGGTGGCGTGTGGCTCTCGCCCACTCTAAAGGTTGCAGGGAGTGAAAAATCAAGATGTTGAAGGAGGCGACGAAAGCGAACTCCAGGGGGTAGCAGGGCAGAGACATACAACCCGTATTAACGGTCGAGAGAGTCATCAAAAAAGGAACGATACGATGGGTGGTCAGGCATTGACAGTAGCCGACAGGCGTAAAGACAAAGCAGTATATCGCGCCGGTAGGTGAGTGGCAATTCACCGGCTTCAGCATGAAGACTCTCAACGGGACTAGTATAAAACGCTCTGATCGCAAGCCGTAAACCCCGATGTTGTATGGAGTTGAGGCGGCGTAAGATGGACGGCCGTGCAGAGGAGTATACAAAGCACCCATAATCCAGCTTGGAGCGGACGATAGACCGATATAGGCGAAGTAGGACGGTTCGATCCGCTCCCCACGACGTGCCACTGAGAACACGGAGGACATTTAGAGAACGGGTACAACGGGCAGCCAAATATGACACATGTGGAGACCAACTAAGTTTCCTGTCAAATGTTAGACCTAAAAATTTTGTTGTCTCCACGAATGGGAGAGCAACGGGGCCGAGTCGTAAGGATGGTGGGAGAAACTCTTTGTAGCGCAAGAAGTTAATACAGACCGTTTTCTCGGCAGAAAAACGGAAGCCATTGGCGACACTCCAGGAGTAAAGACGGTCAAGAGAACGCTGAAGACAGCGCTCCAGGAAACATGTACGCTGCGCGCTGCAATAGGTGGTAAAATCGTCCACGAAAAGAGAGCCTGATACATCATCTGGGAAGCAATCCATTATTGGATTGATCGCTATGGCGAAGAGAGCGACGCTCAAAACGGAGCCCTGTGGCACCCCATTCTCCTGGCGAAAGGTGTCTGACGGGACAGAACCCACACGTACCCTGACCTGTCGATCCATTAAAAAGGAACGAATAAAAAGAGGTAGGCGACCGCGAAAGCCCCATGTATGCATGGTGCGGAGAATGCCCGCCCTCCAACAGGTGTCGTAAGCCTTCTCCAAATCAAAGAACACAGCCGCGGTCGGGCGCTTCCGCAAGAAGTTATTCATAATGAAGGTCGACAAGGTAACCAGATGGTCAACAGCAGAGCGGCGCCTACGAAATCCACATTGTACATTGGTAAGTAGGCGTCGAGATTCGAGCAGCCAAACCAAACGAGAGTAAGGTAAGCGAGATGGGTCGATAACTGGAAGGCAAGTGCTTGTCCTTCCCCGGCTTAGGAATCGGTACAACAATAGACTCGCGCCAGCATGCGGGAACATGTCCCTCAATCCAGATGCGATTGTAAGTACGAAGAAGGAAACCTTTACCCGCAGGAGAAAGGTTCTTCAGCATCTGAATATGAATAGAATCAGGCCCTGGAGCGGAGGACCGTGACCGGGTAAGTGCATTTTCGAGTTCCCGCATGGTGAATGGGGCATTGTAACTTTCACAATTCGAGGAGTGGAAGTTAGGTGGCCGAGCCTCCTCTGCCTGTTTTCGGGGGAGGAATGCAAGGAGGTAATGAGTGGAGCTCGAAACCTCTGCGAAAAAGCGGCCGAAGGCATTGGAGACATCCTAAGGGGCCACAAGGACGTCATTCGCGACCGTCAAGCCAGAAACTGGTGAGAGGACCTTAGTGCCAGATAGCCGGCGCAGGCTACCCCAGACAACAGAAGAAGCGGTAAAACTGTTGAAGGTGCTTGTGAAAGCAGCCCAGCTGGCTTTCTTGCTTTCTTTAAAAATACGACGACACTGCGCACGTAATCGTTTATAATTGATACAATTCGCCACTGTAGGGTGGCGTTTAAAGGTGCGTAAAGCACGTCGACGAGCACGTAAGGCGTCTCTACGTGCTGCGGTCCACCAGGGGACCGGTACGCGGCGTGGAGAAGAAGTAGTGTGAGGGATGGAATATTCAGCAGCAGTGAGAATGACTTCCGTGAGGTGTGCGGCCTGACTATCGCAGCTTGTGAAGGTTTGATCCTGAAAGGTCGCCCTGGAAGAGAAGAGCCCTCAGTCTGCTTTGGAGATGTTCCAACTAGTTGAGCACAGAGAGGGGGTATGATGCAGGAGATGGATAACACACGGGAAGTGGTCGCTCGAATATGTATCAGAAAGCGCATACCACTCAAACCGGCGTGCAAGTTGGGTAGTACATACAGACAGGTCTAAATGGGAATAGGTGTGAGAGATGTCTGAAAGGAAAGTAGGGGCGCCAATATTGAGGCAGACAAGATTGATCTGGTTGAAAACGTCTGCTAACAGGGAGCCCCTCGGACAGGATGCTGGAGAGCCCCAAAGAGGATGGTGAGCATTGAAGTCTCCAGTTAACAAAAATGGTGCAGGTAGCTGAGCAATAATTTGCAGCATGACTGCCCTGGTAACGGCAGACGACGATGGAGTGTAAACGGTACAAATGGAATATGTAAAAGTGGGGAGAGTAATGCGGACTGCAACTGCTTGCAGGCCGGTGTGCAATGTGATGGGATCACAGTAGATATCATCCCGGACCAGCAACATAACCCCTCCACGAGCCGGAATACCTGCCACAGGGGGTAAGTCAAAACGCACAGAGGTGTAGTGTGCCAAGGCAATTTGATCGCATGGGCGTAGCTTCGTTTCCTGGAGGGCTACGACGAGCGGACGGTGCAAGCGGAGCAGCAATTTCAAGTCCTCTCGGTTGGAGCGAATGCTGTGAATATTCCAGTGAATAAGTGCCAGCATGAGAAGAAGAAGGTGCAAGAAGGGGTCATCTCGAAGGCCGCTGAGGGCCCGGCTTCGAGCGAGCACTGCCGCCGGTAGCAGGAGGCGGACAGTCATCGTCCATTTGCTCTGTAGGTTCATCGGCCATCTTGTGAATATGGCCGGAAGGGGGAGCTTTCTCCGCTGGTGAACGGCCAGATGTTCGGCTACCAGCGGTGCGGCCATGCGAAACGGATGACGGCCTGGGGCGGCAACCGCTGGGTGGCGCAGGAGGAGAAATGAGCCGTGGCGGGGAAGGAGAACTGTGCTTCCTATGAGCCTTCTTGGAAGGTCGTTTTGTGGAAGGATTGGTCGATGGCTGAGAGTTCGAGGTACATAGAAGGTCTGCACGAGACAGTTCCTTCTTGAAGGCCCGTGCATCTGACTTCTGGGTCTTCGTCCTGGCAGAAGCCGATAAAGGTGCTTGTGTCGGAGGGGGGACGGGAGGAAGAGGAGACGTCGACCGGGCGATCTTAGCACTGGCCGTACGGACGACCGTAGTGCTGAAGGTCAGGTCGCATGTCTGCGTCGCCACCTCCCTGGTAGTCCGAGGAGAGGCGAGGACAGTACTGTACTTCCCCGCTGGGAGCAACGTGGGCTTCCTACTAGCAAATAGCTTGCGAGCAGCCGAGGTGGAGACTTTCTCTTTGACCCGAATTTCTTGGATACAGCGTTCTTCCTTGTAGATGGGACAGTCGCGGGAGGACGCTGCATGGTCACCGCGACAGTTCACACAACGAGGAGACGGAGGTGGACAGTCACCCTCATGGGCATCCCTGCCACAAGTCACACATGTAGCCGCATTGGAACAAGACTGGCAAGTGTGATTAAAACGCTGACACTGGTAGCAGCGCGTAGGTGTCGGGACATAGGGGCGAACAGAAATAACCTCGTAGCCCGCTTTGATGCGCGACGGCAGCTGAACACTATCAAAGGTCAAGAAAAGTGTCCGGGTCGGTACAAGGTCATTGTTCTCCATTTTGATGACCCTATGGACAGCCGTCACGCCCTGCTCAGCGAGGAAAGACTGAATCTCCTCGTCAGTCAATCCGTCGAGTGATCTAGTATATACCACACCACGAGACGAATTCAAAGTGCGGTGAGCCTCCACCCGGACAGGGAACGTGTACAGGAGTGTGGCCCAAAGCAGTTTTTGTGCCTGAAAGGCGCTCTCAGTTTCTAGTAACAAGGTACCATTACGCAACCTGGTACAAGACTTGACAGATCCGGCTATGGCATCTACGCCCTTCTGGATAACGAAAGGGTTGACAGAGGAAAAATCCTTTCCGCCCTCAGATCGAGAAACTACGAGGAACTGTGGGGCAGGCGGTAGTACTTTTGTCACTGGTGGCTGGTCAAGTTTCCGTTTGTGGGCAGAAGTCGAGAGAGAAGAAGAAGAAGAGAAATCCATTGCGGAGGAATCCCCCATGATTGCCAGCGTCTCCGATGGCGCGCTCCTTGCTTGTGGGGACCCCCTCAGAGGGCACTCCCACCTTAGGTGATTGTTCACACCTCAGTTCACACCTCCCGTGAAACGGACGGAGGGACCAATCGGCATGGTCGGAAGGTGTCAGCACAGGCAATCACCCCTCCCTGGGCCTGGCCTTTACCGGGGGGTACGTGCGTGCGTTACTTGTCTACCCAGGGCGGGGAATTACGCGTTACCCCGTCACCGGCTACGCGTGCGAACGCGTGGGTCGGCCTTCAGGCACGCACAGGGAGGAAGGAAGAAGGGGAAAAGGAAAGGAGAGAGGGAAAGAAAGGACAGACTGTCTCAAACGCCGAAGCGGAGACCAGAGAAGGAGAAGAAGGCAAGGAGAAGAAGGCAAGGAGAAGAGTAAGTAAGACAGTGAGATGGAGAAGAACAATGAAAGGAACCAACCGAAGGAAGGAAGAAACCAGGAGAAGTGAAAAATCAAAATGACCGCAAATATAGGTCGTGAAACCGTCCGTCTCCGGACGCAGGCGCTAACTACCCCCTTGAGGGGGGGGGGGGGGACTCCTTTTAGTCGCCTCTTACGACAGGCAGGAATACCTCGGGCCTATTCTAACCTCTGGACCCGCAGGGGGGACAGGGGGGAGACGACAATGAGAGACCTCATCGAACAGCGCAGGTGAAGGAGCTCTTGCAACGAGAGGATATTCCTCATAGACCTTCAGAGGTGGTTGTCCAGATTGCTGTACACACCAGTACCTCTAATACCCAGTAGCACGTCCTCTTGCATTGATGCATGCCTGTATTCGTCGTGACAAACAATACACAAGTTCATCAAGGCACTGTTGGTCCAGATTGTCCTATCGCGATTCGGCGTAGATCCTTCAGAGTGGTTGGCGGTCATGTCATCCATAAACAGCCCTTACCATCCCAGGCATGTTCGATAGGATTCATTTCTGGAGAACATGCTGGCCACTGTAGTCGAGCTATGTTGTTATCCTGAAGGAGGTCATTCACAAGATGTGCACGATGGGGGCACAAATTGTCGTTCATGAAGACGAATGCCTCGCCAATATGCTGCTATATGGTTGCAGTATAGGCCGGAGGGTGGCATTCACGTATCGTACAGCCGTTACGACGCCCTCCATGACCACTAGTGGTGTACGTCAGCCCCACATAATGCCACCCCAAAACATCAGGAAGCCTCCACATTACTGCACTCGCTGAACAAGTATGCCTAAGGCGTTCAGCCTGACCGAGTTGCCTCCAAACACGTCTTAGACGATTGTCTTCTTGAAGGCATATGCGACACTCATCGGTGACGAGAACGTGATGCCAGTCCTGAGCGGTCCATTCGGCATGTTGTTGGGCCCATCTGTAACGCTCTGTATGGTGTCGTGGTTGCAAAGATGGATCTCGCCATGGATGTCGGGAGTGACGTTGAGCATCTTGCAGCCTACTGCTCACAGTTTGAGTCGTAACATGAAGTCCTGTGGCTGCACGCAAAGCATTATTCAACTTAGTGTTGTTGCTGTCAGGGTTCTTCCGAGCAATGTATATAGCGGTCATCCGCTGCAGTAGTAGCCTTTGGGTGGCCTGAGCGAGGCTTTTCATCGACAGTTCCAGTCTCACTGTATCTCCTCCATGTCGGAAAAACATCGCTTCGGTTCACTCCTAGACGCCTGGACACTTTCCTTGTTGAGAGCCCTTCCTGGCACAAAGTAACTATGCGGACGCGATCGAACAGCGATATTGACCGTCTAGGCATGGTTGAACTACAGACAACACGAGCCTTGTACCTCCTTCCTGGTGAAATGACTAGAACTGATCGACTGTCGGACCCCTCTGTCTAATTAAGCGCTGCTCAGGCATGGTTGCTTCCATCTTTGGGCGGGTTTAGTAGCATCTCTGAATAGTCAAAGGGACTGTGTCTGTGATACAATATCCAACGTCAACGTCTATCTTCAGGAGTTGTAGGAGCCGGGGTGATGCAAAACTTTTTTTGATGTGTGTATAAAAATGTCACTTCTGTTCGTGACATCGCGTATTTCTTTCGGTTACCTTCTGTAATTCATCGAGATAGGTAACTTGGTAGTGATAGATCACGTGAAAGATACGTTCGTCCTTATGTTTTGCACATCAGCGTATATGTAGATATAGCTTAAAATGTAGAATATTCAGGCCACAATGTGCGTACGATAACTGCAGGCGATAGGATATTGCTCGGATTTATCACTCGAGGAAAACTGCTTCATTCTTCAGTCATTTGGTAACTAGTATGGTAGCATCTAATCCATAGTGTTACTGTATCCATTTGGGCAACCTGGCTACACTATCGACATGTACACACAGAAATTCACATCATTCGAAGAATATCTGGAATTTTCGATGCTTGGCTTGAGCGATAACCGAGTGTGTAATTTGTAATAGACATAAACTTTAAATACATGATTTATGATAACTATTTCTAAGTACACACAAATCTTGTTGAACGAACAATCAAGTTATTTCATTGATCTATATCAAGATTGCATGATCGTTCATGCAGGAAGAGGATGCTGATGATGCAACAATAACTCCAAAAAAATATGTAATCAATCACCCTCCCCCATCCAGAGCTACCACATTACATAAAATTTCGAACATAACGACGCTGTACTGTCACGATGAACAACGGTCTCCTCACTGTGTTCAAGTTGTCAATGTACGACTTTAACGGTAGAGATCTTCGTGTCCGCCTCCTGACGAGCATCTATAATACAATAGAGAAATGCGGTATTTAACCTGCTTGTGACAAGGCTTGTGTGAAGCGCCGAAATTTTCTCGGTGGAGTTTGGGTCCACCCTGGACGGAATCCCTTAAGACGAAAAACCCATGCATTTCGTAAATGGTTCACTATAAGGTAAAGAGGTTTTCAGTACACGAAAGTACGCAGAAGAGCACGCAATCTTGTTCCATGCATAATAATATTAACTCATATATCAAGTGAGATATGAAAACAAGCATAGTTTTCCAAATGGAACGGTATATTTTTAAACCCTGTTTGAAAGCTCTTAAAATTTTGAATTCTGTGTGATAACACTTGATAATGTTGATGCTGAAACTTCTTGCAAAAAAAAAGTACTGAAATTGAGAGGCAAAACTCCAGCATCTTCTACTGCGCTGTTAACATTGTCATGCAGGATATTCATGCCTGGATCCGCCGTTAATGCAACGGGAAGATAGGCTGAGGCTACGAAGACAAAATGTATTTCCCCTTGGCCCTACTTATTTCGACAGAGGTACAGGTTCAGCAACGATTTTTGTAGCTGAAACTGTATAATAACTTTCTTCATTGAACTTGGTGGTTAGAAAAATTACCTCAGCACTCAACATTTGAAAAATGTGTGTAGCAACTGTAATAATTCGCAAACGGGCACCGAGGACAATACAGGATGCTTAAGTACGTGAGATTTTCCCAAAATTCAGAGAGGTACGGCTCAATTAAATTGTATGCTTAGCTCGGAAAGGTTTGTCCCGTTTAAAATCTGACAGACAGCTAGACGAATGCTACAGAGTCAAAAGCAACTAGGGACGCCGAAGAAAAGCACAGGCATTTCAGATACAAGCAAGTGGGTATTCTGTTGAGTGACTTCTTTGTTGTTTTCAATGGAGACGAACACTTGAAGAAGTTGCTAGGAAGCCGCCACCCGCGTGTGTGAAATCCCACAACATGGAACACCTGAGAACAAGGCGACAGTCCTGTGTTACACTCCAGCCACCGCACGATAGAACATTTTCAGTCTGTGGGAAGAGTTTAACGTGTGATTGTGCAGTGTTGATCGTTCATTGTGGATTTCAAACTGTGCCTACTAATGACGACGGGACGGAAAACTAAGCACCCTGAGGGACAAAGTGACAGAGACCAGTAACAGAACTTTCAAGGTGGAGCAGATAGTCGGTTAGCAGGCAAGAAAGTAATCAGACTGTAGGTAGTCACAAGAATTAGATGGAGCAGTGAGCAGTAAGCCAGTGATTAGCAATGCAGTGAGAGAGCAATCAGAGAGGAGAGCAGAGGCAGTGGAGTAGCTTCCAAGAGGCATGCCAACCTATTGTCATCTCAGCCTTTGGACTCTGAGTCAGAGCCGTACATTCATTCCGATGTCTATCGTAACTTTGTGACGCACTAATTTTCTTCTCCATGTTGTATGGAGAACCATTGCAGTCCTATGCTCGACTCTTTCCGCACGCAGCTGCGATCTCTCATCTAACCTCAGCTTCAAAATATTACGCTAAAACCTTTGAGAGGTACTCACTGCAGACAATATTCGCTGGGAATAGAAACATAAGAAGAGCGCGTCGGTCAAAGAGTGCGCGAAACCTAAGAGATTGGCCGGCCAGGGTGGCCGAGCGGTTCTAGGCGCTACAGTCTGGAACCGCTCGACCACTGCGGTCGCAGGTTCGAATCCTGCCTCGGGCATGGATGTGTGTGATGTCCTTAGGTTAGTTAGCTGTAAGTGGTTCTAAGTTCTAGGGGACTGATGACCTCAGAAGTTAAGTCCTATAGTGCTCAGAGCCATTTTTTGAACCTAAGAGATTAAGTCAGCCAGTATGGAAGAAGAAACAAGTTAAACCATCCAAGGTGTTGCTCTGAAGCTGCAGAATAATCAGATCAACGAAGGAAAACTAGGGGAAAAGTTCGTGTAGTCGCCAATTTTTGTGCAGTGGTGGGGGAGAGTGTAATGAATAAAACACTAAAACTCCACACCAGTTGGATGTGAGCTTAAGGATGAGGAGCCGTTTAAATGTCATTTTTTATCTTTTTCTTGACTAATTCGGAAACTGCTGCTTCTAGCGAAAATGTTTGTCGGAACAAAATAAAACTACGTTATATTTCCTACAAAAATGTCCAATTCATTTCTTGCTCTAGGGCTAATAGTTTCCGCGTTGCAGCGGATGGAAGAACGCAGATTATTCAAAATACTGTGTTAACTGTATAAAATTAATTTATATTGTCAAATAATGTAGGTTAAGAACAAATTTTATGAGTTTGTATCACAACTAAGTGTAGTCGAACGGTATTAATGCGTAAATTGTGTTCTGGGGATGTAACAGCTTGGAAAGGCGGTGATGGAAGTTAGAAGCGTGTGGGAACGTAGGTCGCTGGATTGTATTCATATACTTCCTTCCTTCATAGGTCTGCAAAATGAAGAGAGAGCAGGCTATATCCCATTCCCTCTATAGGAGTACGTCAAAAAATACTACTTCCTGGCGTTTCGCAAAGTTATACTGACAGTTCCGCAACTTGTCATATGAATCACTTTGCAGACATACCCAGAGGCGTTTATTTTCCACGAAGTGCATGAACACTCCATGACTATAGATACGAAATAGTAATAATACTAACGCAAGAAACGCCTGTGGACAGGTTGTATATAAATCTTTGCGCGCCGCTGTATAATATTAGAGGGTAATTGATTCATAGTCGCCCTGTATGGCTGCTGCAGCGTTCTTTCGGGAAAGGCAACTTCCCCCACAACGAGTGCTGATCACATTTCTGTTTACAGACTATATCACCCCAGCATTTCCTGTCCAGTTCTCTCATTATGGTTGAAGAGTGTAACTTCACTGCACTCGTGTTAATATATTGAAGTTACTTTCAGTCTGTCGGGTATTTATTTGTAGAACTATTATGTGAAAAAGCTCAGCAGATGCAATTCTTGAGTGTCTACTACTGTGAAGAGCCTGTACCAAGTGTAGAGAACTGTCAGTATTGATAGTGTCGATTTCATTGTCTCCTCTATTGATGGCTGGAATACTTTTCGCAGCTTGAGGGCATCATATGTATCACTCCAGCCTCAGCTCTCCCAATGTCTGAAGAGGTCCAGAGGCTTAAATTGGTTCCCTCTGTAACAGAAGTAGTTCACCTATGAGTTATTCAGCTTCCGATATTTCAACACAGGTCAGGCAATGGCTTACAGAAGATTACTTTTGTAGGTTTAAACATCGTTATTTCTGTTACATTAGACATATTGACACCCGCCTCGCCGGCCGGTGTGGCCGAGCGGTTCTAGGCGCTTCAGTCTGGAACTGCGCGACCGCTACTGTCGCAGGTTAGAATCCTGCCTTGGGCATGGATGTGTGTGATGTCCTTAGGTTCGTTAGGTTTAAGTAGTTCTAAGTTCTAGGCGACTGATGACCTCTGATGTTAAGTCCCATAGTGCTCAGAGCAATTTGAACCATTTGAACACCCGCCTCGCAAAATATACTGTTGATAGGTGGTACGTGGCTCCACTCAACGTAGCTCTCACTATAAGTGTAAACAAAACCTGAATGAAAGAGATTTATGCAGTCTACCAAAAACGATAATAATGATGAGAGAAGTGCAGTAACTTTGTGGCCACTCATAATTCACCACCAAGTTAGTACAACATGGTTACACAGCAATACAAGGTGCTGTCAACGGCATACAGCAGCTACGTGTCACGTGTACCAATCCAATCCCTTTCTCACGAACATTACACAGGTCACCGACGACATCAGACTTACAAATTGAGTACATCTGAGCCATAGATTTTAGGAACGTATTTTACGTAAAAGCTCACTTGACACAGAAAACAACTCTGCTACATGAACACAATCTCAGTGAATTTATTTTGTCTACTTACATAAGAGAACTTCACAGGAAATGTTCGGGATGTATAGTCTGCCTGTAAACTGAAAAGCGAGTAGCGCGTGTGGAAGTCGTCTTTCCCGGAAGAACGCAACAGCTGCCGTACAGAATGACTAAAACTTAATTTCCCCTGGACAAGTGTAGAACAGTGTGCAGAGAATTGCGATGAATGTGCCCATATGTTTTCCTGGCGTTTCTATTATAAGCAGCTTAGATCTGTAGTCAACGTAGCGTTAACATGCTTCGTGGAAAATAAATACCCTCCCCCAAAAGTGCGAAATGTTTCGCCAGTGATTCATAAGGGGAGCTACGAAATGCGAAATACCCTGTAGTTGCGTTTTGTGACGTAATGCCGTAGAGACAGTGAATAATTGTCTGATGGCTCTTCACTTTGCAGACTTACGTGGGAGGAAAGTGCATGACCACAATCCGGTGAACTACCTTCACTCACGCTTCTAACCTTAGCTAGTACCCTTCCAGGATCTCACTTCCCCAGAACAAATTTTATGCATTAATACGGTTCTGCTGCACTTAGATGTGGTGCACACGTTTAATACTGATTATTAATGTATTTCATTTAGCGATAACCATAAAGTTTATATCATTAAAACATTATTTTACAACCATCTGCGTGTTTTCCATTCCGTGCAACATGGAAGCTATTATTCCTAAAGAAAAAATTAATGGAATTTTTTTGTAGAAATGTAACGTAGGTGAATTTTGTATTGGAAAACATTTTTGCTAGAAGACACGGTTTACGAGATATTCAAGAAAAACATAAAGAGTGACTTTTAAAGCCACACCCCATCCTATCTCACCTACACGCCACACCCCTACCACTGTAAAAAAATTGACGACTATAAGAATTTTTCCCCCAGTTAACTTTTTTGGTTTTCGTTGACGGGGCTAAAATACGTAAGATTAAAGCTACCAGTTGTCGACCTATAGCCATACAAATAATGGGAGTTGATCGATATGTTGTGCCGACCTCGCACCTTCATGCAAAAATGACACCAGATGTTAGTGAAGTGAGACACTTCATTTTTCCCAAACTTTACCGAGTTCCTAAGTCGTGTCTACGCCCCGTTAAAACTGGCTTTTAGATTTATGTTTGTATTGAAGATATTATAATAAACAAAATTGCTTCCTTGTTGTAACCGTTTTATCACTTTATTTTTACTGAGAACTCATTTCATTGATAAAATTTTGACGCCACCCTGGAGCGACCTTATTTTCAATTTACTGTATTTTGGTCCCCAGTGTAATGCGATTAGCTTATTAATTACTCCATAAACATCAGTTTTAATTCACCACATTTTTGCTGCACAGCCTGGAGAAATTTGCCTATTAATTTCAATGTTTCAATAATAAATTTAAGTTCCTTATGGCATGTATTTAAGTGAATAGTTTTTGTGGAAACAGTGGCATTTTCAACACATAGTTTCCCATTGAAGACTGTACCGTGATTTAAAAATGCTTACTTGCCACCATTGAAAGGATGAATGTTTTGTTCCATTTAGTCTGGAGCTTTTGATGGTTATGTCCAAAGGCTTGAAGCCATAGAAATTGTGTGAATTATTTGTTGCTTTCTCATAACCTCATTATTTTATTTCTATGTTAAAGATGATACATGTAATATATTTTGTATTACACACGTGAAGTCATATGACCCGACACTGATCGCATTATCAAACGGAGATAACAATAAACAATATAAATCAAAGTAAAATTCACTCTAGTGAAATTATGAGCATCAGAAACTTCCTGCTGACCACTCCTGCCACAAAGGACGGTACTAATTGTACATATTCCTGCTCTCGTTTGAGTACACCGCTGGCTTTCTCTTCAAGAACTTAAAACAACCGTTTGTTTGGATTGCCCGAGACAGCCTCTCATTTTTCTGTAAGCCGTCCATTACTCAGAAAAATCTGGAAGTCGATCAGAGCCTTTTTCGTCGTCTATGAATGTACATTCACATTTGATACCAATCACGCATATGATATCTGTACAACATTCAACAACTTTTCCTTTTTTGCTCATCTGTAATGAATTTTACACGCTCATAGACTAATAATATAACAAAATATTTAATAAACCACTGTACCATGTGTACTTTTACCTCTCACAGTAAAATAATAAAATACAGAGCCCTCAATTTCTTGGTAAAGGGGAAGTGTACCAAATCATGCGAAAGAGAATCTACAGATATTTAATGGATTCCCCTATGACATCCACATACAAAAAACGTCTAAGACACTTTTGAACACTGAATCGTATGTGTCCTATGTGCTTTCCAGGTTTTAACTGATAGAAAGTAGCGCCTTCACTATAGCTAAAAATGCTCTGAGATAATAATTAAAAGTCGGGTTGACACTTATGAGGGATCATGTTCATGTGGCCGTGGAAAGAAATTCTAAGGTGAGAAAAAGGTGGTGTCCGTCTGATAAGTTCTAGAAATGGAGATAAAACTTCTAGAATACCTGTCAAGGTTGTTATTACTACGCCACTTATTTCGACTCCGTCCAATACTGCTATATTGACGCATGTCAGATGAAAAACTTTTCCGTACCCGTTAAGGGTAAGGTTATCGTTTTCTTCTGACTCGCAGTGGGAACTCGACTCCAGTTAGGATGATATATCTTTGCACTCTCACAGAAAGAGTGCTCGAATGACCCATAGGCATCCGGTTTTACTGCGTCTGCAACCGCTCGTTTGCGCTGAAACTGCCGCCATTCGGTCAATATTAAGCGCTGCCTCTCTTTACAGTGTTCCAAGATAAGAGCTTGCATACCTCGTGCTGAATGAGTACAAACTTGAGATGTAAGTTGTTTGAATTCCTATTCCGTATTTCCGATTCAGGTTTAACATTGCGCTCGTAAACCTTTAGTTGAGTACATCATACAGTTGCCTTCCATGACTAATGCGTCCCATACCTCGTAGCCTTGTATCTCATACAATTAAGTAACAGGGAAAAAAAGTATATTCTGTACTTACAATTCCGTGAGCGGATTACAAAAGAATTGTCATGATATTGAGAGAATAATTATTACAATAACCGAAATTAAAGCTAAAGTTACGATACTTTCATACTGTGACTGCCGGACAAGAAACTAGAAGCCATCAAAATTTATTTTATCAGCACAGTTTTAAAAAATAAAATGAGTTCTATTTTTCGTCAAACGTATTGGGCATCGTCAATTTACCACAGAGAAATGCGTGTTGCATTGAATGTACGAAAACTTGTGAGGGATGCTTTGTTTTGCGTAAACAGATGGCGGTATTTTTTTGTCAAACATGTCTTCCCTTGCTTCCTGGTAAAATAATGAAATATTTAGGGGAAAAATTGTACAACTGTTAAAATTACACTAAAGTTTACTTTAAAAGTCGGTTTCCGACATAAGTATGAATCCTCAGATTACAATTTTCTGCTGTACTGAGTTTCACGATGTTCCGGTAGATCAAACCATTGCAATAGACATAAGAAGCAAGCAACGGAACACAAGGAAATTTTTCTTGGTTTTTATTGAAAATATACATAGCCATCGAGCTCGGAAATTTCTTGGATCTAAAACTGAATACTTCTGCGTCTATATTTCATCTATCTATTATAGTTAATGTATATCACATTCAAAAATGTCCACGAAATGTACAGGGTGTATCAAAAAGAATCATCCGATATTAAAAAATCATAACTATTATGTTATTTGAGACATGTACCTTGAACAATGTACTGTTGGAAAGAGCAAATTTAGATAGCAGCAGTGTGCGCTTACTTCAGTTCTAGTAAAAATGGTGTCCGGACAGTAGAAAGAGTTTTGTTTTGTACATTTTGCACAGCTTGGGTCAGTAATAACTGTTCACCGTGACTTTTGTGCTAAGTATGGTGTGGATCCTCCTGCAGCACAGAGCATTAGACGATGACGTGAACAATTCAGAAAAACAGCTTGTTTGTGCAAAGGCAAATCGCCGGGCCGGCTCCGAGTGTGACACAGACGTCGAACGCATCCGCTATAGTTTCACAAGGAGTCCGCAGAAATCCGTTCACTGTGCAGCCCGACAGCTCAACATGCCTCTGATGTCCGTCTGGCGTGGGTTGAGTAGACGTTTACACATGAAACCCTACAAAATTCAGCTACTGCAAGGTCTTCGTGAAGGTGACAGACAAAACGTGTAGATTTCCGTAATTTCGTTCTTGGCAAGATGGAGGATGACAGTTTTCTTCCACGCTTAGTATCTAGTGGCGAGGCAACATTACATTTAAATGGATAGGTGAACAGTTATAATGTGAAAATATGGGGTACGGAACAAACACATAAAGTTGTATAACACGTGAGGGACTCTCCAGAATTTAATGCGTCTTGCGCAGTTTCTCTGGAAAAAGATTCATTTTTCTACACTGTTACAGGAAGTAGATACCTCGATATGCTTGAGAACTTTCTTTCCCCACAGTTGGAGACTGATTCGAATGACTTCATTTACCAACAGGATGGGGCACCGCCACAATGGCATCTGGAAGTGTGGGAACTTTTAAATCAAAGAATCAGTCACACTGGACCAAATGATTCAGCCATACATTACTGGCCTCCAAGGTCAACTGACCTGACTGGATGTGATTATTTCTTGTGACGGTTTACAAAAGACTCTGTTTATGTGCCTTTGTTACCAACAGCAATCGTTCATTGCCGTGTGGGAACGATTTACATACCGCATTGACATATGCTGTACATCTCAAGGGAGGCATATTGATCGCTTATGAAAGAATATCAGAAAAAAAACCTTTTTGAGTTTAGCGTTCATCAAACACAAAATTCATTGTACAGGGTGATTATAACTAAACTTTCAAACTGCTGTAGAAATAACACCACTGGTCAGAATGACGTCAAATTGCTAAGGAATATTATCGGAGAAGGGGGAAAGACAGAAGAAAAATAAATAGTTACAAAATGTAGGAATGGATGGCGCTGTAACCATCATAAATTAATAGTGGTCAACTACAAATGACAAATAAATCTTGCAACAATACCTAAGGTGTACGTCTGACGTTAAGCAAACTGTACTACTCGGTGTGCTTAGGTGTACAGGTGTGATACTTTTAGTTACGTAAGCCCAACCACCACGACAAGGTCATATCACTTCGGATGGCAAAATCGGTTTTTAATCCTCCAGAGGCCAAAAACTACATAAGGAACATCAATCAAAATCAAATCGGATTATTAATTTCCGTGTGACTGGCTCAAAACATTTCCAATACGAGATCCACCGTATTCTGCAACAAGCTGAAACCGAGAAACAGCATGCTCCACCACTGATCGAAGTGTTTCCGGGGCCACGTTCAGAATGTGTTGCGCAATGAGTGCCTTCAGTGCAGGTAAGTTTGCAATCGGAACACTGAACACAACATCATTCAGATAGCCCAACAGCCAGAAGTCACACGGATTAAGATCAGGTGATCGGGACGGCCAGACTGTAAGGTAAACGGCGGTTGATAATTCTAGCATTTCCGAAATGGCGCTTGAGCAGTTGCTTAACTGGATTTGCAATGTGCGGAGGTGCGCCATCTTGCGTAAAAATGATCACATCCACACGTCCACGGTGTTGCACAACTATAATGACGTGGTTGCGAAAAAGACACTCATAGCGCTTACCAGTGACGGTACAGGAAACAGGACCGGAAGCACTTGTCTCTTCGAAAAAATATATCCATCTGACAAATGATTCCGTAAGCCCGCACCACACAGTCAACTTTTCAGGATGAAGTGGTACTGTTTGATTTGCGTGTGGATTTTACGTTGCCCATATTCGACAATTCCGTGTGTTGACATTCTGTCAGATGGAAGTGGGCTTCGTCTGTCCACAAAATCTTTCACGGCCAATCATTGTCCACTTCCATGTGAGCAAGAAATTCTAAAGGAAAGGTCTCTCTTGCCGGAAGGTCAAAAGAAAGCAACTCGTGCACATGGGTAATTATGAATGGATAGCAAGGAAGGATTTTTCGCAGGATTTTACGCACCGTGTTCACGGGTATGTCCAATGTTCTGGAAATTCTCCATGCACTACACATTTGCACACCACCACTCGTCTCCTCCTGCATAGCTATGCCCACTGCTTCCACTGACGTCGAGTCAATTCGTTTCCTCCCTCTACTACGTTGCACACCAAAAGAAACCCTCTTTTCGAATTTCCGAATAATTTTCTCCAGGCCCACGGCAGTCATCGAACCAACACCTTTTCTCAGACTCTTCAGTGTCCGGAACTTCCGCAGAGTCATCATTTTTGTAATACAGCTGTTCAAGCAGAGCGCGATCCTGCATTGAGATAGTCATGGCGAAGGTCGCAAACGAGAAAGGAGGAAACGCCGTGTACCCAACGTGTTTATATCAACTTCAATGGGTCGTGCGTATGACAGGTGTTGTCATTTACGTACTCTGACACATACAACGCCATCTGTTGATGAATTTTCACACTATTTTTTCTTCTTCCATACGTTTTCCCCCTTCAAGAATAATATTCCGTTGCAATTTAACGTCATTCTGACCAGTGGTTTTATTTCTACAGCGTGTTGAAAGTTTAATTATAATCACGCTGCATATGTTTATTAGTTTCAGAAATATAGATGTGTTAAGTCGGATGATTCTTTTTGATACACCCTGTACATATACAATGTCGAAGGAAGGGTATGGAAGGAGACATTAGGACTAGGATCCAAGTGTGCAAAACCTGTTCTGCTACCAAGACCCCAGAGGACTGTAAACATGGTATGCTGCATTTTCAGCTTTGTAGAACGATCGGTGGAGAAGTTATATATTGATTTAGTGGGCCAGTGTGCCATATTATGGGCTGTGAATAAGTACGTTCTAGTACGTGCAGATGCCACTTAGAGGTTCTCTACGTTGTTTCCTACTAGATTCGTAACCACACAGTCTCTTATGTAGGTCTAAGGGAGCTTTCGGCAACTTTGGTCCTTTCTGAGTGTTGGTTTCAGAAATACCATGGAATTTATCTCCAGAGTCTTAAAGCAGTCTGTTTTTGTGTTAGGAATCAGGCATTCTATTACTGCACCACATTATCTGAACGCATCGTTTGCAGTAAGAGTAAATGATAGCTTCAACTTGTCCTTGAATGCTTATCACCACTCCGATCACACCAAACGACACTGAAATGGCTATTGTATGCCTTTAACACAGCTAGGCACAAGATGCATAATCAGATCGCAAGAGCTCTGACTCTTTCATTTAATACTAACTCTCCAGTGGCTAACTTGTGTTGAATCGAGGATTTTTACCGAGCAATATGTTCTCTAATTAGATAAGGGAGAGGCGGTTTTGGTGGCCCATGTATAAGGAGTTCAAGCTTACAACTAGGCAAGATGACCAAATCCGCTTACAGCGGGAGACCTGGTATACATGAGGAATTTCTGGAAGCTGATTGGAGCAGAGGTCAAACAGACAGGAAGTCTCCCCCCACCCTTAAAGGGACCTTTTGAGATTATTCGAACTGTGACGCCAGTCACCAGTTAATTAAGGATGTTTTTACTTCTTGGCAGTGCAAGACGCATATCTCTCAGCTTAACCCTACTTGCGATTAGCGATCAATTTGTTATAAGAGCAGGTCTTGATGTTTCCACAACCTATTTATAGGATTTATTGTGTTACAGATGTGGTATCTTCTTCTAACTGCTCGAAGGGAAGGAGGAAGGAGTTTCGACGGTGGTGTTGGAGGGCTGGAGTCGCTGTGTCAGCTTATTTGCAATATACTGTCGAAACTTTCAAAGACTACAGCATCCTTACAATACCTTGTCCATTGTAGTAAACAGTCTTATAGCTCTTCATGCATAAATGCCAAACTCATCGAATATTTATCAAACTGGTGTCAGACTATCAGTTTTTTTCGTCTGTGGCTTCATAGACTTCTCACCATATCCTACAGCTTGGAGTACGGAACCTCCATTTGCTCATCTACGCAGTAGAAATATATGATGCAGTCCTACCAGTGGTCTGTAGTTCATAGGTTTTTAGATGCTGTGACTTTTTCACTGTCACAAGGTATAAAACTCTAAGGGGATCAGATATTTCATCAAAATCTGCGTACAGCGTGTCTCGAGGGCTCTTTCAGTAAGCTGCTCCAATTTAGTCTAGTTGTTGGTTTGTATGCTTTACAATGCTGTCAATTTCACTGTCTGGAAGAAATACAGTAACGGAAAAAAGTCGCAGCACCAAAAAATTATTAATGTAGAATAGCGAAAATTAGGTAATACCGTTGTCTAGATAACATATTTAAGTGACTAACATTTCAGGCTCACAGATTAATGTAACTGAAAGATAAGACATTGCAAATGTGAAATGTCGGTACAATAATACCCGGAGCAATCACCAGAATGTTGAATTCAAGCATGCAACCTTGCATTAATAGCGTTGTAGAGGTGCTGGATGTCAGTTTGGGGAATGGAGTTGCATGCCTGATGGTCTCGGTCAGTCAATACAGGATGGATGACACTCGACTTGTTGTCCAATTTTGTCCCATATGTGATCGATTGGAGGAAGATCTGCCGATTGAGCAGGTCAAGGTAGCTCGTCGACACTTCATAGAGCTTGTTGGGTTACAACACCGGTACGTAGGCGAGCGTTATCCAGTTGGAAAACATCCCCGGAATGTTGTTCATGAATCGCAGCACAGCAGGTCGAATCACCAGACTGACCGATAGATTTGCAGTCAGGGAGTGTGGGATAACTGAGAGAGTGCTCCTGCTGCCATACGAAATCGTATCCCAGACCGTAACTCGAGGTGTAGGTCCAGTGTGCGTAGCACGCAGACAGGTTAGTTGCAGGTCCTCAACTTGCCTCCTACCAACAAAACACGACCATCACTGTCACCGAGTCAGAGAATGCTTTCTTAAGAAAACACAGCAGATTTCTATGCTGCCCTCCAATGAGCTCTCGTTTAACACCACTGAAGTCGCATATGGTGGTGGTCTGGGCTCAGTGGAATGCACACTACAAAGCGTCTGGCTCGGAACCGATTTTTAACAGTTCGTTGTGTTACTTTGGTGCCAACTGTTGCTCAAATTTCTGCTACGTATGCAGTACGATGTATCAAAGTCATACGCCGAACACGATGGTCTTCCCCTCGGTGCTGACACGTGACCGTCGAGAGCCCAGTCGTCTTGCGACCGTACATTCTGGTGCCCACAGCTGCCAGTAATCATGTACAGTGGCGACATTTCTGCCAAGTCTTTCTCCAATATCGCGGAAGGAACATGAAACCTCTCGTAGCCCTAATACACGCGTCGTTCAAACTCAGTGAGGTGTTGATAATGGTGTCTTGGTTGCCTTATAGCCATTCTTGACTAATATCAACTCACCACATCCAACCTGAAAGGTACCTGACTCTCAAGACCGGTACAGCGTGTATTTAAAGCAAGCCTTATTTGCCTCATCAGAGTGCGTAACTAGTGCCACCCTCATGCGACTGGAGTGAACTTCGAATAAACGTCATCTTTGTGATGTAGAAACACGCCTACCAACTTTCGTTTATGTCACACAACTCGTCCTTGGTGTTGCGATTCTTCTCCGTCATTGTACTTTCCAGCAACTCAATACACCTGAAACCTGGTTCACAGTATTTTGACTGGTAGTTTTTGCTGGAGAGAATTCATACCTGAACTTTTTTTTTTCATCCCAATCTTCGTATCACGACCTTCAGTTTTAGAATCGCTGTCAGATTGTCTGTGGCTGTGCCGATCTACTCATGCTCAGTCTGTGCGTTGGCACTGAAGACGTGCTCTAAGTGGAATTCCTCGTCTGTTTGTCTGATGTAACTTCTTTGGTTCAAATGGCTCTGAGCACTATCGGACTTAATATTTGAGGTCATCAGTGCCCTAGAACTGAGAACTACATAAAACTAACTAACCTAAGGACATCACACACATCCATGCCCGACGCAGGATTCGAACCTGCGACCGTAGCGGTCGCGCGGTTCCAGACTGAAGCGCCTAGAACCGATCGGCCACACCAACAGGCTGTGACGTCTTTCATGTAAAACTTTATATGTTTTCGTACCTGGCAGAGTATGTCATGTACACCATACACACAACTATTTCATTCAATACGTTATAAATCAGTAACAATAGTACCTACTTTTCGTTATAAAAGACATAATAATATGTGCAGGAGGGAACATTAACCCAGTCCCACGATAATAGAACAAAGAAACAGACTACAAGAGAAGCAAGACGGTGTTTCAGTAATGCACAAGAAATTGTTATGTAATCACTCCTATGTGAGAAAGTATCTACACATGTGCACTGTTTCAGGATTTGATTGTAACTGAAACTGTTTGGTTCTGGATATTATTATCATTATTATGTGACTAGACATCAGAGAAAATCAGCGAAACATCAAATATATAGTACAATGAAAATGAAATGATTGTATGGTATTGTTGGCCGGGGGCCCCTTGTGGGGAAGTTCGGCAGCCGTATTGCAAGTCCTCTTTAGCTGACGCCATTTCGGTGACTTGCAAGTCAATGATGATGAAGAACACACAACACCCAGTCATCACGAGGTAGAGAAAGTCCCTGACCCCGCCGGGAATCGAGCTAGGGACCCCGTGCTCAGGAAGCGAGAACGCTACCGCAAGACCACGAGCTGCGGACATATAGTATAATATTTAAGGTAGACATCAAAATTGTGATGAGATGTTTAGAATTAATTATGATCCATAATCAGTTAACTATATCATAGAAAGAAATAACTGAGTCAGTAGATATTTATCTCTAATTTTTAGCATTCAGAGGGTTTACAAATCTAAGGTCTACATCCCACTGCCGTCGGTTAATATTCTAGGCAAAAAGGTTTTTAGATTTTCCATTTCAGGCAGTCATTGAGCGTATATTTCAATTTGTTATTCTGTTTTCTAAAGAAATACCAAGTCATTCATATTCTCCAGTTTATCTGTTTCAGTGACAAACTAGCATTCATCATCTGCCATAAGAACAAAAATTACGTAACCGTTATCTAGCGTAATTATTATAATGCTGTTGCCGGCCGCGGTGGCCGTGCGGTTCTGGCGCTGCAGTCCGGAACCGCGGGACTGCTACGGTCGCAGGTTCGAATCCTGCCTCGGGCGTGGGTGTGTGTGATGTCCTTAGGTTAGTTAGGTTTAAGTAGTTCTAAGTTCTAGGGGTCTTATGACCTAAGATGTTGAGTCCCATAGTGCTCAGAACCACCATTATAATGCTGTTGTCAGTATTGGACTGAGGACGGTGCGATGAAGACGATCTGTTCAGGCCGGAGAGCTTCAAGAAAGCGTCATTCGCAAGAAAATATTTGTTAGTCACACGTACAGGGTTGCCTTACTCAGAAGCGAGTAGCTCCGTCGGGCCAGCGGAGTGGGGAGGCAGTCAGCAGAAGCGGGCGCAGGCCGAGGGCAGTTGTGCTGTGCGGCGCGGAACGCTGGTATTGCAGCCGTTACGTCACGGGTCGGTCGGTGGCCCCCAGGCGCCGGCAGCGGTGGACAGCAGCCTCTGCGGGCCGATCTCTGAAGCACTCTCGTTGAGGTTGTGCGCCCAGGTGACTTTGCCTCCAGCCCTCCAGCCCAGCCTGAAGAACTCGTTGCCGTGCAAAGCCCGACCTGCGGCCTCCATGTAGGAGACAGGGCCCGGCAGAATCAGTGTATGCTGCAAGAACAGGGCGAGCTGTAGCAGTGACTCCGTCACGATGGCTTCGTCTTTCAGATGCTCTTTTCTGCTGTATCAGTGTCTGAATAGTTACTGTTGTATCATAACTGGTTTTTCTGGTGACACGCTGCTCTGTCACCCGGGGCCCACGAGAAATACGAGCTTGGCAACGAACTTATGACTTCACACTAGGCGACCTGTCCGTCACACTTTGCGAACGCTCTGCTCTGTGCGGGGCTCACGCGAAATCAGTATGCAACTGAAAAGGTTACCGATAAAGATCTTAAATTTGTCGTGTGCTATCGAGAGCTTGCATAGCTTGCATACATTTAAGCGTGCATTCAAGAATTAGACTATTAAACTCGTCTAAAATAGTTACTAGCTCTCTGTCGGAGATACCGAGCGAGGTGGAGCAGTGGTTAGACACTAGATTCGCATTCGGGAGGACGACGGTTCAATCCCACGTCCGGCCATCCTGATTTAGGTTTTCCGTGATTCCCCTAAATCGCTCCAGGCAAATTCCGGGATGGTTCCTTTCAAAGGACACGGCCGACTTCCTTCTCTAATCCGATGAGACCGATGACCTCGATGTCTGGTCTCCTTCCCCAAAACAACCAACCATCCCTGTCGGAGACGGCTGCTGGCACTTGTAAGACCTGTAGTGTCACGTGCTGTGACGTACGCGTCACGACCTGTCTTTCTCGTGGGTGTCGTCTGTCACCAGTATCTGTCTGTTGCTATGATGTCATTGTGCTTCTTTTGTGGATTGGAGCACTCGGACAGTCCTGCATATCGCAATGGCTTCCGTGTTCGCCTCGGCCTGCTCGGCATTTCCTCCTAGCTGGCAGTTTGCAGGTCATTGACTTCTGCTGCCGCAAGTGAAAAATGTTAACAAACATTTAGTGTAGGCTTGCTATACTATTCCGGGGTGCAACAATTCGTTATGATATGCTTGCTGTTGCTTACCTTTCATATTTCTTGCAATGAGTTATTTCCCTATTACTTTTTTATTTTTCAGCCTCTGTCCCATAATTCAAATAGTTCAAATGGCTCTGAGCACTATGAAACTTAACTTCTGAGGTCATCAGTCCCCTAGAACTTAGAACTATTTGCCGGCCGCGGTGGTCTCGCGGTTCTAGGCGCGCAGTCCGGAACCGTGCGACTGCTACGGTCGCAGGTTCGAATCCTGCCTCGGGCATGGATGTGTGTGATGTCCTTAGGTTAGTTAGGTTTAAGTAGTTCTAAGTTCTAGGGGACTAATGACCACAGCAGTTGAGTCCCATAGTGCTCAGAGCCATTTGAACCATTTTAGAACTATTTAAACCTAACTAACCTAAGGACAACACACACATCCATGCCCCAGGCAGGATTAGAACCTGTGACCGTAGCTGTCGCGCGGTTCCAGACTGTAGCGCCTAGAACCGCTCGGCCACTCCGGCCGGCTGTCCCATTATTGACAGGCGATCTATCCCTTCGCTGGATATCATTAGCCACTTGTTCTGACAATATCACAGTAACACATTTACGGAGTATTTCACAGCGGTATTCCCGAAAAAAATCTTGTAAGTTTAGAAACAGCACCGTTTCGAATAAAAAACAAATAAAGTCTCTTAGCACTATGGGACTTAACATCTGAGGTCATCAGTCCCCTACAACTTAGAACTACTTAAACCTAACTAACCTAAGGACATTACACACATCCATGCCCGCAGCAGACTGAAGCGCCTAGACCCGCTCGGCCACTTTGGCCTGCTCGAATAAAATCCTCGAGCCTTCGATGGCCATTTTGACATCATCGTCAGGAATACAAAACCATGAATGTTGGGGCTGACATGGTTTCACGCTTATAGGGGAATGATTGGAGCATATGGGACAAATTGGAGAGGTTTGAAGTGGCGAGTGCGTAGAATGCTAGTTGTGCAGCTCGCAGCAGCTCCAGTCCGTCGTGGGACCAAAAACGTCAGGTGGTGCGCGGAGCAGCACCACTGTTAAAACTAGGACATTGCAGACATTAGTTGCGAATCTTTCGGACATGTCCGAAAGAACAGACGCTACATAATTAAGGTGATGACGCACAATGATCTTTTCGGTGCGTATGCACACAAGGCTCGAACTCTTGCGGGAATCGGCGAAATGCCGCGAAGAGTGAAGATAATGAGCCAGGGACACTACATCCGGTTTGTGTGAATAAGTTAAAACTTTGAGTCCGCGGGGGGGGGGGGGGGGGGGGGTTGCTAGGGTAGTCCGTGCAGTTTCAGTGACCACTGTGTCCGAATGGATAGTGGTTAGAGCATCTGCCTAGTTAACGGGAGACGCTGGTTCGAATCCTGGCACGGCAAAAGTTTTCGACTTGCCCCATTGATTTAAATTAGTTCCCTGTCACAGCCAAAGTCTGTAATTTCTTTGTGTTTTTATTCATTGAGGCTGCTGGATCAAAATGTCCACTTTTTCGGACATGTCTGAAAGGACAAACACCACATGTACACATTTGAAACTGTCGATCTCGTCTTCCCTAAAGCGTTAAGTGTCCATATTGCTTCATTTCGCTATCCAAAGGCCGCTCCCACGCGCTGCTAAATGTGGACCAACGAGTAGCAAGTTAGGACGTGTGCTGCGGAGATGCAGGGTATACTGCGCACTGTTAAAAACGACATAGTTACTTGTGTGCGGAGTGCGTGCGCGTGCGAGAAAGAGAGAGAGAGAGAGAGAATGAGTGTATGGCTCCCCTTGCAAAGGTGGCAGCAGTCATGTAGGTCAAACAACTGGCGCAGTTGCATAGCACTGTACTTATTACAAATGACATATTAAACAGAGGGAGCTTGACAAGTCGTCCATAGTTGAACATTCTCTGGAAAAAGACATAAAACACGATCTGGAAAGACGAAGGTCTTCGTTCATGCGTCAACATATGGGAATTCTGAGACAGAGGATGTGACCGACATTAGAATAAACAGCAACAGTTTTAATATGGCCACACCATCTGACGTTATTGGTCCCACGGCAGATTGTAGCTGTTGCGAGCTGCGAAATTCGCCATCCACGCACACATCACTTTGGCCCTTTCTGATTGGTAGACAGATGCTACAATCGTGCCCATATAAGGAGAATGCTGTGGCAGCTCTGACACTCATGGTTTATTACTCCTGATGACGCTGACGGTGATAGCCATCGATAGCTGGAGTGTTTCATTCTGACACTGCTGTGAACCGCGTCGGTCTGCTTAGCTGGGTGGTAACGTGCTCGCCTCCCATGCATGCGGGCCCGGGTTCGATTCCCGGCCGGAATGGAGATTTTCTCCGCTCGGGAACTGGGTGTTGTCCTCACCGTCATTTCACCCCCATCACCGGCGCGCAAGTTGCCCAATGTAGCGTCGACTGAAATAAGAGTTGCACTTGGAGGCCGAACTTTCCTGGATGCCTGTACCGTAGCTCAGCGTGTTCTGTCAAAGGGTTAGCTGCTCCATGTAATAAAAAAAAAAAACGAATAAAAGGATCAAAAACGAACTTGAATGGGTTTCGTGGGACGTCCGCCCTGAACAAATGCAACGAACAACATCGAATAAAATGAGTTAAAAGAAAAATATGGGGCCTCCCGGCCAACGATGCCACACGCTCATTTCCGTTTTGATATTGTGAACCGAGAAGATTTTATTTAGGAAAGAATTAACTTTTACAGTTTGCTTCCACTGAGATGTCTGGACTACACTAAGACCTGAAGATCTGTGTTCTCCTTGTTGGTCACAACAATGACCTCTGATATCCTGACCGCAGTGGTGTGTCACTAAACCGGCGAGAGTCCCTGCATCGTTTTTCCTCTTACCTTGGTTGTTCTCGATTATTGCTGCGGTGATTATTTACTTATAGATTGTAACAGCCGATGTGTTAGGCTATCAGGCTTCTCATTGGAGAACAGATTATGGAGCGGTAAATTCGGCTGTTCACTGTGTAAACATAGGATGTAGAAATGCAATATTAATTTACGTTATTGCCGTCCTACTCGGCTCGAGAGAATTCAGCAGCTGTGTTCATATTTTTTAAAAAGGAAAGAAATTATATCGTTTCAGATGGAATTTTTTACGGTATGACAAATTTCGTTCAAAGTTGATCATATTCATACCCATGCAGATGCGAAAGGAATCCATCGTTTCCATACACGAACCATACAGCAGAATACTATTCAAATCGTAAAAATAAATTTGCAAGTTAGACAGCAAAATAAACGATTATTTTTTTTGTTTTGGCACTTCTTAATTAAATATGCAAACCGGATAAGGAAAAAGAGGACATATACATTGTAATTACTGTGCTCCTACAAATTACTGACCCTAGCCTACTTCTAGGTTTTTTATGATTACACGTTTAAAAAAACACACTATAAGTCGCACTGCTGATACACTATTTGAGAAGTTAAGGACTTTATCATAGTTCGCCAATAATTGCTTACTTAATGCTCCTACCATTGTTACATAACTATCGGGTTTAGAGCGTCATAATACTGCTTTAGTTCATACTTTATACCGTTGTTGTTTCATGCATGTTACAAATTACACAGTTGCCCGATGGCTACACACCACTTGGATGCACGTCTTCAACATTCCAATCGTAGCTTCTAATCAGTCGCACTCTTGCCACTGTTACATTCGGTGAGTGTTATGAAATAACTTTTATGTAACATAATATGTTACTGTGCCATGAAACATGTTCTATACGATCTTACCGAAAACTTTTCCTTATTACTTATTTTTCTAGAGTAATGTGACAGTATTTGACGTTTAGTTTGTTATATTGAAGTACCCTCCTTGGTTCGTTGATCAGCTACCTAAACAAACGAATTTCAACAGGGAGTGGCATCTCTTGAAATACTAATTCATTTTGTTCCTTTAACAACGTGTATAGACCAGATATCTTTTGGGGGATGCTTAAAACCTAATCTATATGGCTAATGTTGAATAACAACTATCTGAAATACGCTTGTATGAACAGAAAGTGGGCAAAATTTAATATTTGTGACCTGAACTACTGCATAAATTCGGCATGGTGCAACTCTTCTGGTGGGTACCATGTTGTAATTGTGTTTATGGAGATGGCCCTTAATATATCCTAACTGATATATTTTCCTGTGGGTTTTCAGTTTAATTAATTTTAACTTTGATTTCATTATATTTAAGTGAAGAAAATGGCGGTATCAAGTTTTGTACTTCCACAAAAGTGCAGCAACCAATTCTAAATAGTCTGTTCTTTTAACAAATCATTTTTTGTGTTTTCATGGGTCTGTAACGTCTTGAATAATGCGGCCAGTAACTGCATTATGGTTAGAGAATTAATTTTTCTTATTGGTAATAGCTAATTTTTTGACATCAGTAAATACGGGGCTGTTGTTGGTAATTATCTGTTGTTGTTTTAATAGCTTCTGTAAGCATGCACGTGGTTTTACTGTAGTTCAACTGTAATGAAAGATATATTACCTAATATTAGCACTTCACCGTCGTATATCATGAGGTTTGATATATATTGGATAAGGAGAGTTCAAGACTGTCAGTAAACAACGGCATTTCCTCCTGGTTAATCTACTAACTCTTTAATCGACAACACTCCTCTTAAGATATACTATTTACCAATAGCTACCGTAGGAGCATTAAGAGTAATAACGTCATTTAACAGGCAGTGTTGTTCACAATCATACATTAAATACGCACAATTATCAGCTCCTACCTTTGCACACTCCTGGAAATTGAAATAAGAACACCGTGAATTCATTGTCCCAGGAAGGGGAAACTTTATTGACACATTCCTTGGGTCAGATACATCACATGATCACACTGACAGAACCACAGGCACATAGACACAGTCAACAGAGCATGCACAATGTCGGCACTAGTACAGTGTATATCCACCTTTCGCAGCAATGCAGGCTGCTATTCTCCCATGGAGACGATCGTAGAGATGCTGGATGTAGTCCTGTCGAATGGCTTGCCATGCCATTTCCACCTGGCGCCTCAGTTGGACCAGCGTTCGTGCTGGACGTGCAGACCGCGTGAGACGACGCTTCATCCAGTCCCAAACATGCTCAATGGGGGACAGATCCGGAGATCTTGCTCGCCAGGGTAGTTGACTTACACCTTCTAGAGAACGTTGGGTGGCACGGGATACATGCAGACGTGCATTGTCCTGTTGGAACAGCAAGTTCCCTTGCCCGTCTAGGAATGGTAGAACGATGGGTTCGATGACGGTTTGGATGTACCTTGCACTATTCAGTGTCCCCTCGACATTCACCAGAGGTGTACGGTCAGTGTAGGAGATCGCTCCCCACACCATGATGCCGGGTGTTGGCCCTGTGTGCCTCGGTCGTATGCAGTCCTGATAGTGGCGCTCACCTGCACGGCGCCAAACACGCATAGGACCATCATTGGCACCAAGGCAGAAGCGGCCTAACGGTGTGCGGGACCGTAGCCCAGCTTCATGGAGACGGTTGCGAATGGTCCTCGCCGATACCCCAGGAGCAACAGTGTCCCTAATTTGCTCGGAAGTGGCGGTGCGGTCCCCTACGACACTGCGTAGGATCCTACGGTCTTGGCGTGCATCCGTGCGTCGCTGCGGTCCGGTCCCAGGTCGACGGGCACGTGCACCTTCCGCCGACCACTGGCGACAACATCGATAGACTGAGGAGACCTCACGCCCCACGTGTTGAGCAATTCGGCGGTACGTCCACCCGGCCTCCCGCATGCCCACTATACGCCCTCGCTCAAAGTCCGTCAACTGCACATACGGTTCACGTCCACGCTGTCGCGGAATGCTACCAGTGTTAAAGTCTGCGATGGAGCTCCGTATCCCACGGCAAACTGGCTGACACTGACGGCGGCGGTGCACAAATGCTGCGCAGCTAGCGCCATTCGACGGCCAACACCGCGGTTCCTGGTGTGTCCGCTGTGCCGTGCGTGTGATCATTGCTTGTACAGCCTTCTCACAGTGTCCGGAGCAAGTATGGTGGGTCTGACACACCGGCGTCAATGTGTTCTTTTTTCCATTTCCAGGAGTGTATCTCCATACCTTGTCATCAGATGACACATATGCACAAATGCAACTGGCTTTTTAGTATCGCGAAAGAAGTTGTCAGTTAACGTTTATCGTAAGCATACAGATAAATCTAAATTTATTTAAATATAAATGAAGTAATATTTTAGACTGTGGAAGCAATTAATAGCGAATATTACCCCTCCAGTCCAAAATGTTTCGACACTGGATTAATAAAAAAGACAAAGTTATCTTGGTGATCCAGAAAGCAGCAGAGTGTGCGCTGATATGAAACTTTCTGTCAGATTAAAACTATCCTTTCTTTCAGGAATGCTAGTTCTGCAGGGTTCGCAGGAGAGCTTCTGTAAAGTTAGGAAGGTAGGAGACGAGATACTGGCAGAAGTAAGGCTCTGAGGACGGGGCGTGAGTCGTGCTTGGGTAGCTCAGTTGGTAGGGCACTTGCCCGCGAAAGGCAAAGGTCTCGAGTTCGAGTCTCGGTCCGGCACACAGTTTAAATCTGCCAGGAAGTTTCTTATCTTGGTGGTTTCAAAGTCTGAGTTTTTCCACACAGTCTCGCTCACATTAGTACACCTCACAGAACGTTCATACAGCCACGTAAAACTGCCAGAAAAAATTTCTTACGGATGTTGTAGATATCGTCAAAA